>NC_068457.1:6362587-7027587 GCF_023373465.1 Oncorhynchus keta
CGTACTGTATACTATTGAACACAAGACAAATTACAAGGCCTAGAGTAACCACAGCAAGGTCAAATTAGTAGTATGTGTGGTTGACTGGGGAACATTTTCTTAGAGACAACAGTTTACTCAGCCATTCCTGAAAAGAAATGGAAACATCTGGTGTGTGTACGAGAGTGTGAGTGTGTAAGTGTGTGAGTATGTGCATGTTTGTGTGTGTGTGTGTGTGTGTTCTTATTTTTGTCTGACAGTTTATGAGTGCGTTTGAGTGTGTGTGTCTGATTGGGTGTGTGTGTGTGTGTGTGTTTTATGTGTTTGCATGCACACGTGTCCGCGTCTGTCTGTGTGTGCACTGTATGTGTTTATTAGTGAGAGCCTCAGGGAATCCTTCAAATCCTGCCCACATTGCTTGCCGACTTAGTACTGTGCTGTGGCTCTGCTTTCGGATCCTCACCAAACATTACAGATTAGAAATGTAGCGTTGAGATCAACACCTACATTCTTGCACTGATGTTCAGGCATTCATTAAGAAATAAAAGCAACTTTCATTAAAATAAGAACAGATGATCATGAATGAATTGGGCATTGGAGTTTTTCACATGTATAAGGACACAGGCTTTCTCTAAAGCACTTGCCATCTTAATTGGTATGGTACGCACGAACAGCACCTTTCTCTCTGTTATGCAATTATTATCAACCTTTTTAATTGTCTGCAAATAAATATGCTAAAAGTTCACTTTTTATCCCACTTTGAGAAGTTACTGCAACATTAACCCAACGAAATGTTGAAAGTTCACATGGAGAAATCTATTGTTTGTGCTACACAGTCTAATATAATAGCACATGTGCCACTTTGCAGATGCTTTAAGCCCAAGCATTTTACAGTACAGTGAATTTCTATATTTGTAGTGGTTTTATGTCATTCTTGCCGGAATTGAACACTCATTGGCATTGTTAGTGCTACGCATTTGGAAATTGAGCCACACAGAACCCTCATACATAACTGTAAACAGAACATCTAGAAATAGAATAGAATATAAAATAGAATATCTATTCAAGACTAGTCATTCAACTGAGACTGCTCTTCTCTGTATCACGGAGGCGCTCCGCACTGCTAAAGCTAACTCTCTCTCCTCTGCTCTCATCCTTCTAGACCTATCGGCTGCCTTCGATACTGTGAACCATCAGATCCTCCTCTCCACCCTCTCCGAGTTGGGCATCTCCGGCGCGGCCCACGCTTGGATTGCGTCCTATCTGACAGGTCGCTCCTACCAGGTGGCGTGGCGAGAATCTGTCTCCTCACCACGCGCTCTCACCACTGGTGTCCCCCAGGGCTCTGTTCTAGGTCCTCTCCTATTCTCGCTATACACCAAGTCACTTGGCTCTGTCATGACCTCACATGGTCTCTCCTATCATTGCTATGCAGACGACACACAATTAATCTTCTCCTTTCCCCCTTCTGATGACCAGGTGGCGAATCGCATCTCTGCATGTCTGGCAGACATATCAGTGTGGATGACGGATCACCACCTCAAGCTGAACCTCGGCAAGACGGAGCTGCTCTTCCTCCCGGGGAAGGACTGCCCGTTCCATGATCTCGCCATCACGGTTGACAACTCCATTGTGTCCTCCTCCCAGAGCGCTAAGAACCTTGGCGTGATCCTGGACAACACCCTGTCGTTCTCAACTAACATCAAGGCGGTGGCCCGTTCCTGTAGGTTCATGCTCTACAACATCCGCAGAGTACGACCCTGCCTCACACAGGAAGCGGCGCAGGTCCTAATCCAGGCACTTGTCATCTCCCGTCTGGATTACTGCAACTCGCTGTTGGCTGGGCCCTGCCTGTGCCATTAAACCCTACAACTCATCCAGAACGCCGCAGCCCGTCTGGTGTTCAACCTTCCCAAGTTCTCACGTCACCCCGCTCCTCCGCTCTCTCCACTGGCTTCCAGTTGAAGCTCGCATCCGCTACAAGACCATGGTGCTTGCCTACGGAGCTGTGAGGGGAACGGCACCTCAGTACCTCCAGGCTCTGATCAGGCCCTACACCCAAACAATGGCACTGCGTTCATCCACCTCTGGCCTGCTCGCCTCCCTACCACTGAGGAAGTACAGTACATCTCCTTGTGGTTTAAACAGTCACTGTAACAATCGGCTCAATCTCAGTAAGTAACATGATGAGTGGACACTCCCCAAGACCCCATGTCAGCACAGATAGAGCACAAAAATCCCCGGCCCTATCCTTATCCAGCCTCACATATCATGAATGACCTGTCTCCAACCTCTCTCCTCCACCTTCCTCTTGTCTTCTCAGTCATCCCAGTAGATCGATATTGAAGCTGGGGAGGCACGGCTTCCCATGGTTTGCTAATAACATGTCGATGGCCCTCAAACTGAGCTCCACTTGGATGGCAGCCTGGAGGCACACACGGATCCTTATCGTACCTATAGCAGATGGGACCGGGAATCGGGAGTGGATCCGTGGACCGTCGCCTCTCGCTGACGTCAACATTCTGGGAAATCAGTGAAAGGAATGTCCTTCCTAACATGGCTAACGGGGGTGTCTTGTTCATCGAGTCCCTCCCTCACTTTTGGTCCTTCAAAAAGTTAGCTGCATGACGCTTCTGCTAGCTGACACTGTCAGTACTGGGCTTGAGTCAAAGGACTGGGTGTCACGACTTTCGCCGAAGTTGGTGTCTCTCCTTGTTCGGGCGGTGTTCGGCGGTCGTCGTCACCGGCTTTCTCGCTGCCACCGATCTACGTTTCTTTTCCCATTTGATTTGTCTTGATTTTACACATCTGGTTCCCATTACGTTATAATTGATTCCCTATTTAACCCTTTAGTTCCCACATGGTTTTGTGCGTGTTTGTTCTTCGTTTAGTATTCAAGAGCTGGTGTGTTTTCCCTGCGTGGAAATTCCGTTGTTTCTTTTCAAACAAAGTACGTCTTCTTACTCAGTTCTGTGTCCTGCGCCCGACTCTGTCCTAACCGCTACACAATGACACTGGGCTGCGTGTGTAAAAACGAAGAACCTTTGTGTTTAGTCATTCCTGCATGCCAGAGGTTGCATAGGAAACAGGTGTTGGAAGTATAAAAGAAGCCTTTCAAGCTGAAGTTTGTTTATACAGATCATTCTCATTGACATTCAAATCCATTTTGCAATAGAGACTCATCGTCTCAGTTGATCCACACACTGGTTGAATCCATGTTGTGCCCAAGTTATTTCAATTACATTACATTGAACCAAAGTGAAATAGATGTTGAATTGACGTCTGTGCCCAGTGGGTCACTACTGATGCAAATCATTTCTCAATAAATATTGGTAAATCAAGGAAAATGGAGAGCAACACTCATCTGTTCAAGCCTTTGCTTAGCGGGAAAGTCAAATATTATTTTAAGATTTTGTCACCAGTATTGAACAGAATAAAGACAAGTCAGGAGGGCATACACTGTTGAACTCTGCCTTTGACCTGACCGTTTGACACAGAGTCACTGTTATTTTGCCACAGAACACAAGAAGGAAAGACAATTCTGTTGAATCTCAGCTTCCTCCTGATGTATGATGACTCATAACGGTTTAGCTAGATCAGTATGGGTTACTTTTACCCGATGTCATGCAGAACATGCCGAACTGAATATCGGGAGCAATTAAGTGACATTTATCTTGTGTATACAGGCTAAGGCGAGGATGTTCCCTTCCTAGGGATTTTCATTTCATTCCTAGGAGGTGGTGTGTGTGAATTAGATGAAGAGGGTAGATGAATTTGGTAAGAATGAGTTACTTTATGACATTACAGTCAACAGAAATCAATTGTGAAGTGAAATTAAATGTATCTAGCTATATTCTGTGTGAGTATGTGACTGAATCTTGGTTTGAGTAAAATCCACTGTTGTCAGAATGTGAATCTTTCATTTTCACACTTAATTTTAAAATGAACACTACAATCAAGTAGTGATGGGAAACCAAGGCTTTCAAAACCCTTTGGGGCTTATACCAAATTGTCCCGAAAAATTGTTAATTACTTAGAGATTTTGACACAGCCCACATTAGTGACATCTGCTGATCAGGAAAATATTTCAACAAGTATGATGTTTATATAGACTTGTTTCCCATTGTGTTACATATCTATATCTCCAAAATGCTTTACTATATCCTAATTCTATATTGTATATGTAGGGCACACAATTGACTACTTCCATTCCACATTATAGCAATATCTGTCACACCCTGACCATAGTGTTGCTTTGTATGTTTCTATGTTTTGTTTGGTCAGGGTGTGATCTGATTGGGCATTCTATGCTGGATGTCTAGTTTGTCTGTTTCTGTGTTTGGCCTGATATGGTTCTCAATCAGAGGCAGGTGTTAGTCGTTGTCTCTGATTGGGAACCATATTTAGGTAGCCTGTTTTGTCATTTTGGGTTGTGGGTGATTGTCTATGTCTATGTTAGTTGCTTGTGTCAGCACAGTTCTCAGTATAGCTTCACGGTCGTTATTCGTTTATTGTTTTGTACAGTTTGTTCAGTGTATTTCGTGTTTTTTCGTCTTTCATTAAAATAATGTATTCTAACCACGCTGCGCTTTGGTCTACTCCATACGACGATCGTGACAATATCAGAGTTTGCAATATTGAGTTCCATGAGCTTATGTGGCCCACCCCCCTCCGGGCATGCATTATTCTGCACTGTTTGAGTTAAGGGGGTGTGTCACAATATCTATCAATTTAACCACTTTTGCAGTAAAATATTTGTATACAACGATCCATTTCATATATGGGAGACCTTAGACATATGTTACAACATGGTTGTGCTTAGTTATACCTTGGGTAGGGGTATCTCAAAAACTAAAGCTCTTTTTGAGGATTGGCCACTAGCCTATTTTTGTGGACCCCAGGAATTGTAGCTGCTGAAAAAGCTAATAGGGATCCAAATGAATAACATTGTTGATTGTAAGAATGCCTTGAAGGCACACACACTCACGCATGTGGAGATAAATACCACAGATTTTCTAACATCACGAGGCCCAATATCACGAGACTTCCTTGAATGCTTGCAAAGCAGACTCGGCAGACTAGACCTTGGGTTTGGGGTTTGAAATGTCAATGAGAGAAGTGAAACTTAAGTCCTTAAAACTGTTCATTTTCTGCCAAATCTAAAGGCACAACCTAGATTCGAGCCAATGTCTTAAGTAGCTGGACATGTTATTACTCCAGCCTCGTGAAAGGGACAAACTGACACGTTTTCGTTTTTCTGGAAAGAGCACCTTTGATTTGACGGCTTGCACATGTGCAGTTCGGTGTGAGACGGCCGTTTGACCCCAGTGACGTGTTTCTACACCTGAGCTCAGCTCGCCAACGTCAGTATGACAATTGCGTACAAGCATATGATCAGGGATTTCTATTAGACAAGTAGTTTCAACATATTTTCACACTAAACCATCTTTGTAAATACTGTTCTTTACTCTTGCAGTTCATGACACAGTGTGTGCACTGCTCTTTTCAGTTAGGCCACACCTGAAAGTTATAAACTCAATGGCACTGCTGAAGTGGGCCACATGACACAGAGAGCAATAGGGAACAGCTGTTGTGATGTGTTACCACGGAGGAGCTGGTCTCTGACTCCGGGCGGACATTGTAACAGCAGTCTTCATGCATCGCTTGTGCAGTTGACCGGTGCCACTATACAGTATGTCATCATCACCAAATGTTCTTTTGTTATTCACGATTCGCGACAGGGTGTTATACCAGTGTGTCGTACATTTCCTGGCACCACACACACATGCATGCAAATGAACACACACAAACACAAATATGCACACACACACACACGTGTAACACAGTTTCAACCTACACAAGCCTCCATTTACACACACACACACACACACACACACGCGCGCGCGCGCAAACACGCGCAGACACACACACAAACACACACACACACACTGTAGCCGACAAATTCCAGTCAATAACCGCTGGCCAGGGGAATAAAGAGATGGAGCTAGTGAACAAGAAAGTGTAGAAAGGAAGGGAGTACCACACATGTGCACACACACACACACACACACACTCTCTGACGTACACACAATGCTATTGATTACAGACTATCACAAAATGGGTTGCCGGGGCAACAACCGAGTTTCTGGGGGGACACTGTTGATGAGCCAGTAAACAGACCCCTTGTGATGATTGTGGCTGTGGAGATCTGGTTACCATACTATCGGCTTCCAGGCTCTCTAGAAAACATCAAGGCACTGCTTCGACTTCTTCCTAGGCAGATCCCCATGAGGGGAAACAACCCAGCGTGTGTGTTTGGTCACCAGAACACACTGTCTGGTTTCCCAAATGGCACCCTTTATAGTGCACAACTTTTGACCAGAGACCATAGGGCCCTGGTCGAAAGTAGTGCACTAAATAGGGAAAATGGTGCCATTTAGGACACACACATTGAGCGGCATCTAATTGGAAACAAACAGGAGGGGCATCCCAACGGTAGTGTGGGCTTAAAAGAACTAGAAGTCAGGTAAATATAGGAGAGATTTATTTTCCTAAAGCTTGAAGCCCTGGTGGATTATATCTTTGAGGATGTGTCAGGGATACTGCATTTTAGACTTGATTTGGCTTGTTCCCTTCAGCTCCCAGTGGAGCAAAGGGCCTCAATGGTGCATCTCCAGCGAACTCTGTTCTGGGTGGTTTTCTTGACCACATTCTGGGTGTTTTGTAGGGCACATGCGTACTGTCTGATTGACATCCCCTCTGTCGTCATCGCATAGACTGAAACAAGGGTGATAATGTCATTGCACAGCTTAACTTATATATATATATATATATTTGATCCAATCATCACTAAGCCATCTGCTTGCATGAAGAGTAGTGATCAGATCTACTTTTTGCATATGCAGCCTTTGGCTGACACAACATGCTTGTGCCAGTGTGTGCCATCTGAATGACTTTGCTCTGGCAGTGTGTTGGGAACATCGGGTTGTTCTCTTAAGCTACTGGATTGATTAGACATAAACCAGAATGGCTTAGGTGTTTTGACTAGTGATGCTGCAAGGGGGTGATGTTGAATGAGCAGTGCTACTGCAGTGTCACGGGCCAGCCATACTGTAGTGGGTGGAGCTGTCTATGGTGCTGAAATGGATGCTCTTCAGTCACACCCATGTCCCTGATAGTGGCACAAGGTGTTAGAGGAGCCCATTTTTATATAACCACCCCGCCTCACCAACCCCACCACCAGACAGGCCCCAGTTCCTCATATTCTATTAGAGTATGATAAAGTACTTCTAAAATAAAATGGCACAGGCACAACATAAAGCGAGCATGACAATGTTTCTATTCCTGCTCAACTTCTGCTACATTTCCTTGAAAGCATGTTCTAACCCAGGCATTTAGAGAGACAACATAAACATAAAAATGGCCTCTTTCCCACGGTGCAAAGACAATAAAATGTTTTCACAGTGCGATCCTGGTGCATAAATGTCAATGGAGTTAATGGACGTCACGGCTATTCCTTTGAGACAAGAGGCTGAATGCCTGCGTTTTGTGTCTCTTTTCTACCTTCCATTGTTAGAGGGCAGAGATATGTTTTATATGCTTCCGGGCTGAATGGCTTTGAACTTTAAGAGCTCAGTGGGCAAAAGGAGCAACACAATTACCAACCTTTTAAAGAGTGATTTAGCCTTAGACACCATGACAGTGGCAGGGGCAAGCAGTTGAGTCACATATGCCTCTCATTTTTTAAGCAGAAACCTCAGCCACTTGTTCTGAGGAGAATGGCGAAGTACGTCAAATGCTTTGACATTGTTATTGTCACACATCTCAAAGAGCATCTTGATGCCGCCTAAATATGCTGAGGAGTCTGCTGACTTTCATGATGTCACTTTCACACCTTTCCTCAGCTACATTTGTGTTCATATTACCGTTGGATGTGTCTTGGGTTGTTAGCATGCACTGCCAGATGAAAGAACTACAATAGACTGGTGTAGAACACATAAATGAATTGATCATGACTACCTGTGTGTGTGGGAGAGAGAGTGTGGGAGTGGGCATGAGACGTGTGGGGTCACTATCCTATGAATTTCAGACTCCGATGTCAATCATAACCGCATACACAGTTAATTTGTCAAATTTAGTGGCAACTGTGAAGATTATGGAAGAGGAATAATGGTCTGGGGCTGTTTTTCATGGTTCGGGCTAGGTCCCTTAGTTCTATAAGAAGGGAAACTACAGCATACAATGACATTTTAGATGATTCTGTGCTTCCAACTTTGTGGCAACAGTTTGGGGAAGGCCCTTTCCTGTTTAAGCATGACAATGCCCCATGCACAAAAATAGGTACATACAGAAATGGTTTGTCAAGATTGGTGTGGAAGAACTTGACTGGCCTGTGCAGAGCCCTGACCTCAACCCCATTCAACATCTTTGTGATGAATTGGACGCCGATTGCGAGCCAGGCCTAATCACCCAACAACAGTGCCTGACCTCACTAATGCTCTTGTGGCTGAATGTGCCTGCAGCAATGTTCCAACATGTTCCAACATCTAAGAAAGCCTTATAAAAAGAGTGGAGGCTGTTATAACAGCAAAGGGGGACCAACTCTATATTAATGCTCATTATTTTGGATTGAGATACCGCAAGTGAGTTACTAGGTGTGTGCCAAGAAACAAAATGCAAAAAAAAAAGAAAAAGCTTTTTTTCAAGCTGAATGTGCATATCATTCGTACAAACATACAGCCAGCCATTCTCTGTTCTCGTGTGTGTGCGCGCGTGCCTGATAGATAGATAGATAGATAGAGAGAGAGAGAGAGAGAGAGAGAGAGAGAGAGAGAGAGAGAGAGAGAGAGAGAGAGAGAGAGAGAGAGACGATAGGGAGAAGAGACCTGCAGTCGGGACAGTGCTCTCCACAACCCGTCAAAAAATGAAACGGTTCATGTCACACGGATTTATTCAATAACATGTGACACTGCAAGTTGCACAGTCCATCATCCATCATCCGTTAGTTTGACTTGTAAAACATAGCTCCCTAACAAATGATTGAACAATTATTTAAACAATATATATTTTTTATAAACCATAGTGAAACAATTATTGGAGTCATCTGGACCTTTAAACGAAAGTTACTTCCTTTTTTTTCTCGAGGGGTACAGTCAGTGGTGCTGTATAAATGCGGACAGTTGAGTCAGGCAACGAAGGAGTAAAAAGTAAGCGCGAGCTAGGGAGCGAGCGAGCGCGCGCGTCATAGAGGGAGCGGAGAGAACGCCAGCGGACCTCAAGACGGAGGGCGAACGGAGTGTCACGGTCCCTGCTATAATAAGAGCTACTCAAAACCTCCACTAACAGCGAAGGCTGGAAGCAGTCCGTCAGCCAGACCTGCTCAAAATGATTCTCCAACTCCTATGGTTTCTTGTCTGCGGCAGTCAAGGTAGGGAGAAATGGTTTCTTGGCGTTGTGGACTTCGTGGATAAGTTGCTGTATTCGCACACACTTGTCCATATCCCTATCTGCGGGGACAGTTATTTTAGGGAGATGTGGGAGAAGGACCGCAGAGAGCGAGCAAGAGAGAGAGAGGGGCGGACTGTTTGACCGCTGGTGTTTTGTAGTTTTAGCACGTCTTCCAAAGATTGGAATGCTTGCTTTTTGAGAAGGGGATTATCAAGACCCCTTTGACTTCACTGAACTGTTCTGGTATTTTTTATTCAGACATTGAATGTGACATCAATCAATTGGTAGAGTAGATATATCTGGTAAAAAAAAAAAATATATATATATATATATATTAATCAATTGGAGAGAAAGATTTGTGGATATATGCATGTGGCTGTGGAACGACATCAATAGGATGTGCTTTGTTTCGTTTTTTTTGTTCAAGGAGAATAACAAATCGCAAAAAACAGTGGTATGATATGGATGATTGTCTAGGGATAACAGAAGGCGTCCGTGGCATGCAGTTGGCAATGCGCTGATTATTTGGCCATATTTTGTTAACACACAGCACATCATAACACAACAACCCCCGGGACAGTTATTTTAATTCAAACTGTTTATTCTTTGATTGATAAATAACTAAGCTTTTGTGGAACAATTCAAAGGCATCATTACCCTCAAGTTTTTAGCATTTAAAATGCGTTCATTTATATCCTAAGCTTTCGAATGGATGAAGGAGACTTGGCGCAGAATTTTATTCTTCACAGTGACAAGAGTGTCGATGATTTAACAAGAACTGAGTAGGTATAGACTAAAACTGTAGATTGGTTAGTTTTGGGTGAAAATGTCATCCCAGAATTGGGCGCGTGGACATATATGAATGGCGAGAAGGATTGCTCACCCATGAGAGTGATTGCATGTCACTGGCACATCAAGGGACACATATTAAACCCGGTTACATTATCATGCTTGGGTTTTTAGTGTCCAAAGGTACCTCTGAAGTTAGCATTCAATTGCGGGCAGTCAAGCATTACGTTTGGCCACATTCGTTTTCTTACTGGAACGGCAGGTGGGGGTAGAGCGCTGCAAATTAATATTCAGGCAGAGTATAGGCAATATATGATTGTAAAATTAGGCTCGTGGCCAATCCGAAAAGAAGGGCATTCGTTTTTTGAGATGCATCTACCACAGGCTATGTTTTTTTTTCTTCATATCTCTAATGTCTCCCATTTATTAAATGTATGGTTGTGAGAAAGAAAAAAAATGTACTTGCAAAAGTGGTTATATTTATAGATATTGTGACACTCCCCCTAAACTCAAAATGTGCAGAATAATGCCTGGCTGGAGGGGGGATTGGCCACAAACTCATGGAACCCAATATTGCAAGCTCTGATATTCTACAAAATGTGGGATACAAGTAGTCAGTTGTACGCCCTACATACACAAACAAAAAACCTCAGGATATCTTAATGCATATAGGAAACATAGACCTGTAAACATAGATACAATAAGCAAAAATATGAACTATGAATATGATGATGGTGAGGTTTACTTTTTGGTTACTGGACAGCTGATTACTGGACAACTTTCCATGTCAAATGTCCTCCCTTTCAGTACTGCATGGTCCTGCCTGGCAAAAATACATAGACCTACGGTTCCATGTGTTTTGATGTTGTGGCTATTCTAATCAGCTCTAACGAAAACAAGTGGGCTCAGACATCAATTACATTTTTTTTTTTGGGGGGTCCAAGGTTCCTTGACAGGTTATGTATCTTTAGCCTCTACTCGTGCAATTTAGTCAGGGGGCCACCACAGATTATCTTTGGGGCCACCCTGGATTTAGCCTCAAATCCAATATGGTGTCCAAACTCCAATATAGCTACCATGTTTTTGTTTAAATAGTACTCAATATGGCCAACATAATTACACTCAGACACCGTTGCCTGGATAGAAATTGCCCTAGTTTATTTTGTATTGTGTAATTCTGTCTTAATTAAAAAGGGTTTCATATGGCTCTTGGTTTAACTAGGACTGTGCGTGGCACTGCCATGCCTCGTGTTTGAATAGCTGAAGCCAACGAGCATTTCAATGTGTGTGACCATCGGGTATGGGGAGGATGCAATCACATAGGGTGGCAAGCTCATAAGGCAGGTTTTCATCACATTGAACCAACACACCGTTCCAATGTCAATGCCACCATCAGTTCCCCCTCTGGCAGTTAATAAAGACAGACACCATGGAACTGGACTGCCACATACAGTCAGTATGCCGTTCAACAGCCGAAATGCCATCTGGAAAGTGCTACCGTGCATTGCCCTCATATGCACCTATTTTTGCTACCACCCGCGGCTCGCCAGCCCATGTGACACCTGAACTGGATTTGCATGTGAAGAATGAGCATTGGTCTGAAACTGTTCAGTCATCCCCATAAGGACATAATGCCATCTATGGCAAACTAGAGGTCCCTTTAGGATGGTCAAACTTAAACAAAAATGCTGTACCTGATTGTGTACGTTGATTGGCGATTGACTGCAATTGGGCATGGTGGTTGGGGATTGACTTGATCAGTTCCACCTCCTCTGCAACCCCTTCACTTTCCATCAATGCCGATGGATCATCCTCGAATGTATGTGTGTGGAGCTGGGCTATGTCGCTCATAACCAATGCTTCATAGTCGTAGTCTATGACCTACACTCTAATTAACCTGAAGTCCCCCTCACAGGTTCTGTCACTCTCCTCATCTCCTGTTGGGTCCAGACCGTAATCACAGCCAACTATCCACAGTAAATATCGACCAAATATTCATCCTACCCGACTTCTAAATGAATATGTAGGACGTGTCCTGAAAGACTTTTTGCCAGATTCAACATAACTACAACCACTGGTCAAATAGGAGTTAGAAAGATCTAAGGGCAGGTCTGTTTGTGACAGCCCCTTCACAGACTCTCCTTCACAACCAGACAACCAACCATTCCACTACTGGAGAGTCCGCAGCATTATTCAGGCTGAGATAACACTACAGTTAGTCAAAGGGTCTTGTTGGCATGCAAGCTGCATCTGCTGAGTGCCTGTACCCAACTGTTGGAATGGAAACTGATCAACACCCAGCTCTGAATACCCTGCCAGTCATACAGGAAGGATACTGCCCTTGTCGCTGCAGTTTGCCCAGAAAGAGCAGTTAGCTGTGCAACCTGGTCAGGCCCCATAACTACAACCACTATTGGCTGCTTTGTATGAGAGGTCGACCGATTAATCGTCATGGCCGATTTCAAGTTTTCATAAGAAATCGGTAATCAGACTTTTTGGACGCTGATTATGGCCGATTACATTGCAATCCACGAGGAAACTGCGTGGCAGGCTGACCACCTGTTACGTGAGTCCAGTGTGATAAGCACCTTGTGGCTGCAAGGAGCCAACTTAAGTTGCTAGCTAGCATTAAACTTATCTTATAAAAAAAACAATCAACCTTCACATAATCACTAGTTAACTACACATGGTTGATGATATTACTAGGTTAACTAGCTTGTCATGTTTTGCATATAATCAATGCGGTGCCTGTTAATTTCTCATCGAATCACTTCAACTTCGCCAAACGGGTGACGATTTAACAAAAGCACATTCGTGAAAAATGTACCTGACCATAAACATCAATGCCTTTCTTAAAATCAATACACAGAAGTATATTTCTTTTAAACCTGCATATTTTGTTAAAAGAAATTCATGTTAACTATGAACTAATTTGCCAGAATGTTACATAATTATGACAACATTGAAGGTTGTGCAATGTAACAGTAATATTTAGACTTAGGGTTGCCACCCGTTCGATAAAATACGGAATGGTTCCATATTTCACTGAAAGAATAAACGTTTTGTTTTTGAAATGAGAGTTTCCGGATTTGACCATATTAATGACCAAAGGCTCGTATTTCTGATTATTATATTATAATTAAGTCTATGATTTGATAGAGCAGTCTGACTGAGCGGTGGTAGGCAGCAGCAGGCTCGTAAGCATGAATTCAAACAGCACTTTACTGCGTTTGCCAACAGCTCTTAGCAATGCTTGAAGCACAGCACTGTTTGTGACTTCAAGCCTACCAACTCCAGAGATTAGGCTGGCAATAATATAGTGCCTATAAAAACATCCAATAGTCAAAGGTTTATGAAATACAAATGGTTTAGAGAGAAATAGTTGACGCGTCATAATTCCTATAATAACTACAACCTAAAACTTCTTAACTGGGAATATTGAAGAACTGGGAATATGTTCGTTAGCTTTTTTACATGGCACATATTGCACTTTTACTTTCTTCTCCAACACTGTTTTTGCATTATTTAAACCAAATTGAACATGTTTCATTATTTATTTTAGACTAAATAGATTTTATATAAGTATTATTTTAAGTTAAAATACAAGTGTTAATTCAGTATTGTTGTAATTGTCATTATAACAAATATATACATGTAAAAATTAGATTTTTTAAAAACAATTATGTTTTAATTCAATATTATCTGTTTGGGTTTATTGCGGTCAATTTACAGTCTACAAATGATTTGTAATTCTGTTCCGAACCCCGACCACCTGCTCAAGAAAATATCAGCCTGTGGCTGAATCTAGTTGATGATCCCTGCTGTACAGACTTCATTGCCAACAAAGGGTATATAACAAAGTATTGAGATAACATTTGGTTATTGACCAAATACTTATTTTCCACCATCATTTGCAAATAAATTCATTAAAAAATCCTACAATGTGATTTTCTGGAATTCGTTTTCTCATTTTGTCTGTCATAGTTGAAGTGTACCTATGATGAAAATTACAGTCCTCTCTCATCTTTTTAAGTGGGAGGACTTGCACAATTGGTGGCTGACCAAATACTTTTTTGCCCCACTGTATCAGTTGACTTTCTTCTGACTCTGAACTAAATGGTATATCATAGTTGCCATTGTGTGCTTTCAACACATTTTACAGTTGACAAATAAAACTCCCATTCCCTGGCACCTCTGACATTGACAAAACCTCACCTTGTCACAATGATTCCCCCCCTGTTCCCTCTAGTTCTATCCAACCCACCTTACGATGCACTTTCGGCACTTACAACCTTTTCAGGAATTAAGTTAGCTATTTGTTCGCTATGACATATGACAGATGTTTTTTTTATTTTTTATGCACGGGCAGAGTGTTCTCTCTGTTAGAGCAACATTAGCATTCGAAATCCCAGCGAGGCTTCCTCTCGGCAGGTCATCGGTTATGCATCCTTGAAGGTTTATGTATTTTGAGTTTTTCCGGTGCTCAGTGAAATGAATTATATGCTCCTCCGTGCTCACCCAGAGACCATCAAGTGAGATGTTAAGTGGCATAATTAAGATATTTCTTTGATTCACTAGGAGACATGTCAGCGGCAGAGGATTTAAAAGATTTATGCCCCTGTGCACTCTTTGCACTGTGGAGACATACGTGCACAGACCTAGGTATGTATGTATGTATGTCTTCATCTACACTGATTGAAGTGGATTTAGCAAGTGACATCAACAATGCATCATAGCTTTCACCGTGATTCACCTGGTCAGTCTGGCTTGGTGTTCCTAATGTTTTGTACACTCAGTGTATATACATGCTCCTGTATCTGTGTGTGTGCTGTCCTCTCGGTTGTGTGTGTGTTATATTACATGCACATATAGGTGAACCGCTTTGTATCAAGAACTGCAACGTTGCTTGTGTTTTAGTGCTCAACAGTTTCTCATGTGTATTAGGAATGGTCCACCACCCAAAGGACATCCAGCCAACTTGACACAACTGTGGGAAGCATTGGAGTCAACATGGGCCAGCATCCCTGTGGAACGCTTTTGACACCTTATAGAGTCCATGCCCGAGGAATTAAGGCTGTTCTAGGGCAAAAGGGGGTGCAACCCAATGTTAGGAAGATGTTCCTAATGTTTTGTAAACTCTGTGTATATACACACACACACACACACACACACACACACACACACACACACACACACACACACACACACACACACACACACACACACACACACACACACACACACACACACACACACACACACACACACACACACACACACACGCAGTCTCGTCGTCAGAGCCTCAAGCTGAACCAACACCTTTTCCAATGCTTTCATAGCAAAAATCACACCATATTAATTTCTGCATGAACGTATTAGGCTAACATTCTCCGGGAATAGTTGAGCACACACAATCCTTTTACATTATGTAACACCACTCAGAAAGTCCCATTAAAGACGTGCAAAAGCTGTTCACATAAGGAATGGCCCGTGTCTTCGCTCGGCGCGCACAGGAATTGATTGCATTATTTGATTAATAGAGTGGGAAGGGGGGGGAGGAACACATATACAGACGCGCATATGAAAATGGAATGGCCCCCGGAGGGGAATCGCATATGAAAAAATCAATTTAAAGAACGACTGGAGTCAGCAGGGCCTCCAAAACCGTACAAAGGCCAATCTCAATGTTATGGGATATGCTATTTATTTCACCCTTTCTTAGCTCCTTTTTGATTTTTTTCACGTGCCCTTTAGCAGTCAATCCCGTAATGTTTTAAAATCGGGGGCGGAATTTGCATAGATGAGAAGAAAAGAAAGAAAAAGACTGCACGCAGTTCATCGGCACTCTTGAGACACAGTATGTGTGGGTACACATGTGGAAGATCTATAAGGTATTGGCACTATAGTGCAGTTTGCACTTGTAGGGAGTAAGTGTCAATGTAGCATAAAGGGAGAACATAGAGCTGCCAGAAAATATTTGAGAATCAATTTGTTGGATTCGACATTGATAATGGACAGCTTCAAACGTTGTACTTGTGTTCATGATTAGTGAATCTGTCTCTTTGAGCCACATGCTATGCAACGACTGAGTCATTCTACCGGGGTTCAATACATTGACACACAGATCTAACATATACACTCTATATACCAAAGTATGTGGACACCCCTTCAAATTAGGGGATTCGGCTATTTCAACCACACCCGTTGCTGACAGGTGTATTAAATCGAGCACACCGCCATGTAATCTCCATAGGAAAACATTGTCAGTAGAATGGCCCGTGCTGAAGAGCTCAGTGACTTTCAACGTGGCACTGTCCATATGTCACCTTTCGAAAAAGTCAACTCAGAATACAATAACATTCTAGAGGACTCTGTGCTGCCAGCCTTGTGGTAACAGTTTGGGGAAGGCTCTTTCCTGTTTCAGCATGACAATGGCCCTGTGCAGAAAGCGAGGTCCATACAGGAATGGTTTGTTGAGATTGGTGTGGAAGAACTTGACTGGCTTGCACAGAGCCCTGACTTCAACCCCATTGAACACCTTTGGGATGAGTTGGAATGCCGAATGAGAGCCAGGCCTAATTGCCCAACATCAGTGAGGGCCCAACCTCACTAATGTGCTTGTGGCTGAATGGAAACAAGTCCCTGCAGCAATGTTCCAACGTCTAGTGGAAAGCCTTCCCAGACGAGTGAAGGCTGGTATAGCAGCAAAGGGGGTGACCAAATCCATATTAATACTCATGGTTTTGGAATGAAATGTTTGACGTGTAAGTGTCCACATACATTTGGTCATGTAGTGTATATTCGCTGTGTGTTTGAACATTGCATTGCATTGGGATGTTGCAGATTGTTTGCTTTTATGAGTTACAGGTAAAACTCTTTCTCTCCAGCTTTCTTCTCCCTGCTTATACATACAGTTGAAGTTGGAAGTTTACATACACTTAGGTTGGAGTCACGAAAACACGTTTTTCAACCACTCCACCGATTTCTTGTTGACAAACATAGTTTAGGACATCTACTTTGTGCATGACACAAGTCATTTTTCCAACAATTGTTTACAAACAGATTATTTCACTGTATCACAATTCCAGTGGGTCAGACGTTTACATACACTAAGTTGACTGTGCCTTTAAACACCTTGGAAAATTCCAGAAAATGTCGTCATGGCTTTAGAAACTTCTGATAGGCTAATTGACATAATTTGATTGAGTCAATTTGAGGTGTGCCTGTGGATAATTTCAAGGCCTACCTTCAAACCCAGTGTCTCTTTGCTTGACATCATGGGAAAATCAAAAGAAATCAGCCAAGACCTCAGAAAATAAATTGTAGACCTCCACAAGTCTGGTTCATCCTTGGGAGCAATTTCCAAATGCCTGAAGGCACCACGTTCATCTGTACAAACAATAGTACGCAAGTATAAACACCATGGGACCACGCAGCCGTCATACCGCTCAGGAAGGAGACGCGTTCTGTCTCCTAGAGATGAAAGTACTTTGGTGCAAAAAGTGCAAATCAATCCCAGAACAACAGCAAAGGACCTTGTGAAGATGCTGGAGGAAACAGGTACAAAAGTATCTATAGGCACAGTAAAACGAGTCCTATATCGGCATAACCTGAAAGGCCGTTCAGCAAGGAAGAAGGCACTGCTCCAAAACCGCCATAAAAAAAGCCAGACTACGGTTTGCAACTCCACATGGGGACAAAGATCGTACTTTCTGGAGAAATGTTCTCTGGTCTGATGAAGCAAAAAAATAATGACCATCGTTATGTTTGGAGGAGAAAGGGGGAGGCTTGCAAGCCGAAGAACGCCCTCCCAACCGTGAAGCACGGTGGTGGCAGCATCATGTGGGGATGCTTTGCTGCAGCAGGGACTGGTGGACTTCACAAAATAGATGACATGATGAGGTAGGGAAATTATGTGGATATATTAACGCAACGTCTCAAGGCATCAGTCAGGAAGTTAAAGCTTGGTCGCAAATGGGTCTTCCAAATGGACAATGACCCTAAGCATACTTCCAAAGTTGTGTCATAATGGCTTAAGGAAAACAAAGTCAAGGTATTGGAGTGAACATCACAAAGCTGGGTGGCAGGGTAGCCTAGTGGTTAGAGTGTTGTACTAGTAACTGAAAGGTTGCAAGATCGAATCCCAGAGCTAACAAGGTCAAAATCTGTCATTCTGCGCCCACTGTTCCTAGGCCGTCATTGAAAATTAGGTTTTGTTCTTAACTGACTTGCCGAGTTGAATAAAGGTTTTTAAAAAATTGAAGCCTTGACCTCAAGCCTATAAAAATTTTCTGGGCAGAACTAAAAAAGCGTGTGCGAGCAAGGAGGCCTACAAACCTGACTCAGTTACACCAGCTCTGTCAGGAGGAATGGGACAACATTCACGCAACTTATTGTGGAAGGCTACCCGAAACGTTTGACCCAAATTAAACAATTTAAGGAAATGCTACCAAATACTAATTGAGTGTATGTAAAGTACTGACCCACCGGGAATGTGGTGAAAGCAATAAAAGCTGTATAAATCATTCTCTCTACTATTATTCTGACATTTCACATTCTTAAAATAAAGTGGTGATCATAACTGACCAAAGACAGGGAAGTTTTACTCTGATTAAATGTCAAACTGAGTTTAAATGTATTTGGCTAAGGTGTATGTAAACTTCCAACTTCAACTGTATGTGAGTTCAGTAACAGGGTGTGTGTGTGTGTGTGTGTGTGTGTGTGTGTGTGTGTGTGTGTGTGTGTGTGTGTGTGTGTGTGTGTGTGTGTGTGTGTGTGTGTGTGTGTGTGTGTAATGGGAACGGGAAAGCAGGGGTAAAAAAAGCAAGAGGGAGGCTAAGAGTGAGGGATAGAGGAGATATTAAGTTTAGATTCATTCAAGTGAAGTGAATCCCATTGCATCTAGTCAAATTGCATTCGGCAGAATGAAGTCTGGCTGTGCCAAAATTAATCAAAAGTAATTGAATCCTGCCGGGACAGAATTGTATTAGGACAGACTGACGTGATTGGAAGTGTTCCCGTGGTTTCTTCTGTCCTCAACAGGGGTTCTTGGGTCTGGCTTTGTCTTATAGTCAGGCAGTCTAATGGACACCGCAGAGGCGGCAGGGTTCTGCCCCGGGCTCCTTATTATAGACTGGGGGGGAGGCAGGGTCTGGTCCCCCTGACAGGGGCACAGAGGAAGATGGGATGGACTAACTGACAGACTTGTGCGCACACACACACACACACACACACACACACACACACACACACACACACACACACACACACACACACACACACACACACACACACACACACACACACACACACACACACACACACACCGGCCATCAATCCAAAGCCTTTAGGCCTACATCTCTCTTGTCCCACTCATGGGGTCCACTGTGTTGTAGGCCGGGGCATGGCACTGGCGGGCATGATTAAATGAAGCATTGATGGCGGCAAGGATGGCAGTGCAGCTTCACAATGGGACTGTGTAGGGATGACCCAGTTAGATAGTATTAATAACTTTATAACTGTGATTGGAGGAGCCACACTGGACCATTGTCAGAGCAGAGGGGTCATGCACATTGACCCTGACGGGGCATGTGCCCTCTTTCCATTTGGATGATAAAAAATATACAAGCTAAAGGTTATTGTACACTATTTTTAAAAAGTTTTTAAAGTTTTTTTTGACACTGGCAATGAACACGCCTAAAGCTCTGCAAAAAAATATAACTTTCCCAGAGAGGTGGATAGACAGGGAGTGTGGACAGACACTGGAGACAGACAAGCATAAAGCAAGCGTTGTCGGTTCATTTCAAAAACAAGTCTATCTTGACGAGAAAAAAGTGGCACACTGAAGTCCTGCAGGTTGTAAAATAGATTGGTCCCAAACCAAACGCAACCGTATCGACAGCGGATTGGTAAAACCAATTGACAGATGGAAAGCCAAAGAGACTGACAACCTCAGACACTGACAACCTGCCAGGGCAGATAGATTGAGACAATGGCAGAGAGCTTATAGGCTACAGTACTGTAAGATCATTGGGAAGTGTATATCGACTGGCAAAGAGAAACCATACCATCCCACCTTTTAGAGCTGATGCCAGACCTTATCCAGTAGAAGTGTGGCGTAAGCAAATAAAGCGCTTTGTTATTGGACGGTCAATCAGGGAGATGGAGGATGGAACTAATGCTAATGATGGCAGTGTTGGGCTAGCAGACACTAAAGAGCTGGTGCAAGATTCTGCATTGATTTTCCCCTTACTCAGTCACCCAGACCCAGACAGCCTCACGACACACACCCATCATAATGAAGAGGCGAGAGGAGAGAAGGGAAGTGTCGAGTTGCACGTGCATGATCAATAAAATGCACCAGCATGCAGACACACACACACACACACACACACACACACACACACACACACACACACACACACACACACACACACACACACACACACACACACACACACACACACACACACAGGTATTGCACACATTCACAATTGTAGATAGATACATACATTCAAAACATGTATCGCTTTCTCCTGTTGTCTCTTGCGCTCTCCCCTTCTTGACCGTTTCAATTAAATTTGCTTTAGTGGCATGATAACGCAGTAATTTACACAGGAACATTTTAAATCAATGGCAACAGGGATAAAATATAATCCTGCGGTACTACAAATAACAATGATCCTAATTAACTTCACAGTAATGAGAGCAATAACAAAACAGAAATAACGGCATACATTTATTTATACCTATTGTTCCGGTCACTGTCCCTTAGCTTGTGGCAGGAAGCCACATGTTGGCCTGCCAGCATAGCACAATGAGGCTTCTCTCCCAATCATTAAGGGAATCAGTTTTTCTGTTAGGATTCATGTTCTTTGTATTGGTTGATAATCACTGAGAAGAATATTGTTTTCAACTCTCTTGGTTTCAGGTTGATGTGAAAATGCTTTCTCTATGTCTTCCGGATAAGTAACTCTCTCGAAGGGATATTTGGCCTCGGCTATGAGTATGGGGTTAATGTGCGCACTCTTTCTCTGTCGGTCTCTCTCCCTCTCTCTTTCCCTTTTATGTCTCTTCATTCTCCCTATCTCTTGCCTATCCCAACCTAATCTCTCTTCCCTCCTCTTTACCTCCCTCCCTCCCTTAGAGTGGGGGAACAGAACAAGGAGCTCCTGGCTCGTCTCCTGCTGGGTAATTAACCCAAACTGTGATTGATGGGCTCTCCAGCGAGTGCCGCGGGCCGCCTGCCATTGACCTGCCCGGGAACACAGCCCCAGTCTGCCAATCACATCTCAGCATTACTAATGGGGCGTAAACATAGCCCACCACCGCCTCACTTTGGCATGTCCCAACAGAGACATAGGCTGTCTACATCTGGTTTGTGTTCATTATGGCATGCAAAATATGATTATTTAAAACGTTTTGCAATGGAAAGTAAGTGTTTCTCATTGCATAGGCCTAACACCTGGGTTGTGTTCATTAGGGCACTCAACAGACGATCATTTAAAACAGTTTTGCAACAGAAATTGAAAGCTCGTGGTTCTCATTGGACAATTCCAGGTAGTCCATCCCTGTTTCAGTCTGTTTTCTTCTGCTTGGTGCCTACTGAACCCTACCCAGACCTGGTGCTATATAATAGTGCCGGGTGTCCCCTTGTTATGGAACAATCCTCGTGTCTGTTTGATTTCTTGTGTTTGGCCTGTGGTCCCCTCACTTCCTGCTGAAATAGAGCTGAATAAAGACTAGAGATGGAGTCTGGTCATATTTGCAGATTCTCAAATTTCACGCCCAGTGCCAAGCGTCTTGTTTATGGGCAGTGCTTTATGAGGGGAGAGAAGATGGAGGGAAGGAGGGAGGGAGGGCACTTGATACATGCCATGCCCTGCTTCAGAGAAACTTCTCAGAAGTCCATTACCTTCTGCCACTGAGCAGGGGCTTTAAAAAAAATCCCCCTGTACGTATGGGTAAGGCTGTGTAACCCGACTGGCCATTCCACTGAGGTTCTCTCTCGTACTCTTCATGGCCCTGCTACTCTCGTCTCAGTTCTTGAGGTCCGCAGAGAGGAGATATCTCGATTCTCCCTACGTGAATGGTTTCTAAAGCAGAGTCTGTTTGTCTTCGCAGAGGAAGTTAATGATGTTTGTTATTGCTGAGACTCATTACACATATGAATACCGTAGATAAGGATTTAGTTAGACTTTTTACATTTTCTCTATTTTCCCACAATGCCTCTGGGATCACACCCACGTCTTCCAGGTGAAGCCGGGGGCAACGTTCTCTCACTGTTTAGTGTCTACTCGACTTCTCTCGTTAGTCTTTCTACAATCCAACGGGGCGGCCTCGCCAGGTGTGTCGGGAAACAAGTGGGCGTTATTTTTTAAATTTTTATTTCACCTTATCTTTGAAATGCATCTCTTATTTTTCTTCCTCTCCTCCGTTATTCCCCATAATAAATATTTTCCCCTGCTCCCGTTGCGGGGGGCACCACTGGGATCGAGTTTTTCTTTCCGCCAACAACGCGTGGATGCGTAACCATGGACGATGGTGCATGCACCTCTTCTGTGAGAATACAATTAATTCCTTCTCATCCAGTATTTACTTAGCTGTGTGTGGTGTGATTCTGATGTGTGTGAGAGATTCCTGTTTATGGGCATATTGCTGCTCCAGATGGAATAACAGCTTCTCCCCAGGTGTCGATCTAACTCTCTCTCTCTCTCTTTTCCTGGTAGAGTGCACCTGGGCCATAGCATGCCACTGGGACACCTGACAGATTAGCTTTGTAGATATACCTGACTTCCCCCTCTCCCTCAGGTGCTAGTTCTGCAAGCTATTCTTGCAAGGGAAAAAAATGAATTCATGAGAATGTGTTTATACAACGGAAGGGTCTAATGCTGATTACCACCGGCTAAATCTATGACATTAAAATGCCTATTTACTCTGTTCCATCTGACTGCGCAATCCACTGTCTGGTCAGCCTAGCCAGGCAATTCATAAACTTGATCTCCACTATAAAAGCATCTAGATATTATCTCATATTTCGTTTAGACTAACATTTTGTGTCGGGATCAGACAGGCAGGCAGCTTTTCTCAGCTAGTCAAAATCATGGATCCTCATGTGCAGCTAGTTTGCTGCCTTTCCAGCTTCAGTTTGAAGTGATTGTGTTAGTTGTGTTGTTGGCTAGTTCCTCTGAACAACAGTGTCCTGATGAGAAAGCACATTTTCTATGTCAGACAAAATTGTGCATCATTAGCTCATTACTATGGTTGTATCCAAATAAATGTAACTAGAAAACAGCTTGAACAAACGCAAATGCAGCTACTTTGCTGTTATTGACGTGACTAAGTTAGCCGTTGATGGCTAGCAAGCAAGGGATAAGAACGTTGCCAGCCGGTATGACAATGGGACATTTAGAACAAATTACATCTCTGGCAACCGAACCAATAGAACGAACGACTCGCCGGCTTAGGTAGCAACCCTAAATTTGTGTCGGGACTATATCTTGTGGAAGAATGAAATAGTATGAATAAATTAATCTAAATAATATTTTTTATGAAAATAAGTATATTTTAATGTTGGTAAGCCCGCCAATGCTCAGACACTGTGTACACGTTCATCTGAGGACTATTCTCTGGAGGTAAGAACTAGAAGGTAGAAAGAACTGATTGGAATCCTGTCCAATGAATTATTTCTGTATCCAGTTGATATTCATTTGTCTGATACTTTTATATTTATGCTCCTGCCAATAAAGTGTATGCGCAAACCACTAAAGTAGGTTTGAAATGATTTGACTTTCAAATGATGGAGGAAGGGAGAGAGCGATGCAAGCCTTTCGAAAGGGTCTTGGATGCCGTGCATGCCCACATCCCTCTCCTGTACATAAACCCCTTGGTGATGGCTGTTGTATTGACGCACTGGTATAAAGAACCCCACAGGGACCTGGGCCAGCTTAGCAACTGAGCAACCACAGCAAACACACACAAAGCCGAAATGGAGGATCCGTCGAATATCCAAGACTGGCAGTTCTAACTTGATTTGGACAGAATAACAGGATCAATCCAATTGGTACTTGTGAGGGGCAGTTCACCAACAGAGTGATATGGATAGAGCACTGTAACCATCTGGGTCTCAGTAGGTTTTCGGAGTGCTGATCAATAATCAGTTTTGCCCTTTAAATCACAATGAGAGGGAACCTGATCCTAGATCAGCACTAGCGTTTAGACAGCGGTCCATCATTTCTGTGGCTTTTAGGAAATATGTACTTTAAGCTTCCTGCTCCTTATCCACATGGCAGTGGTAAGCAACATGGGGAATGAGACATCATTTCTGGACTCCGGGCGAAAATCGGCGCAACAAATGGACAAAAGAAATGCTCTGCAGCGCCACTCTGGAGTCAATAAGAACAATATCAACATACAGCCAGACTGCCAAGGGGAGGATGTAGCCAGCTAGAGCACCCTCGAAGGCTGGTTCTCAAATGGCACCCTATTCCCTTTATAGTGTACTACTTTCGATAAGGACCCACAGGGCTCTGCTCAAAAGTGGTGCACTAGATAGGGAATAGGGTGCAAGTTTGGACACATCCTAAGAGGTGGTGGTGGTCAGAGCCACATTTAATAGAGTTTCTCAGATGATAGGGCAGTTTCATTTGAAACAGTCACGCAACATAAAGCCCAAGTAGAAATGGTTAGACTCTCAGTAGGCCTTGGACTTCACTGGCAGTCCTGGAATGGAATTACCTGGGTGATACTGGGATTGTGTGTGTGTGTGTGTGTGTGCACTCACGGCCACCCACCCACCCATTCTCCTTTGTCCCTCTCCCCTGAGGGGTATGATGCCCGGTCTGACTTAATCATAAGAGGACAAAGATACAGCAACACAGAGACACCACCTCACCCTGGAATTCAGACCTCATTTCCCTGCCTTTTTTTGGGAGATGGGACTCTATCTCTATTTCTCACACTCTTTCTCCTATTCTCTCTACATTTTCACTCTCCTACTGCACCTCCTGGGGTTACTATGAAGACTAGTAGGGCTGATATTGTGTGCTATTCTCCACGCTGTCATTAACGCTCACCAGACTACATGCATATTAGATTTATTCTTTCTTGTTATCTCTCGCTCTCCTCTCTTGCTCATTCTTTCTTTGTCTGTCTCTCTCTCTCTCTCTATATATATATATATATCTCACTTGTGGGAAGGAAGGATTAACAGAATGACTACTCATAAAACTGTACAGAAAGTACAGCATCTGCTTCAAGTGCTACAGTACCACACCTCTCCCTCATGCAAAGGGCCAATCACAACCTACTTCTTTGTGCTATTTGAGTGAACATGGACAGCAGAGTGAATACCTATGCTTTCCTATAGCCATTTCTGAGCTCGGCAGCTGGCACCACTTATAAGATATGAATGGTTTCTTTTGTCGGCTTTATGGACACACATGACCTCTGCCTGTCTGCCTGGTCTTTTAGCAGAAATAATAGTCACAGTTCAATGGAGAATTCTATCGGCAGGACTACAGTTCCACACGTTGGAATTGAATGCTGAATGATTGTCATTATGTTTAAAAATACAAAAATTGAATCAAACATTGTTTGAGGATAATGTTTTTTTTCCAACCTTTTTAAAAAATTGTTTGGCATCATGCATTTACAGTAGCATATTTTTACTGTCATCACGATATCTTTCAGCAGACATCATAACACTTCTTTAATATATTTTGTATTTATTAGGATCCCCATTGGCTGCTGCTTCTGTGTGCATTACAGTCTGGATAGAGGATGCTTATTATTCTTATTTATACACTCTTACCTAACAGCACGCCACTGATGATGTGCTTTCTAGAATCTTCCTCCAGAGTCTAGAATTTCCCCCTCTTATCTTTTATAGGCGGGTTCTACCTAGCTTACCTAACTTCGCCCTAGTTCTACCGCCCTGCTGATTACGCAACACTTTTACAAGGAAACACTTTTCGAGAAAGACAAGCGATACTCCCTCTTGTCACTGACAGTGTGCATTGCGCTTGAGAGGTCCATCTGTTTTGGGGTGCAAGTGTCCTGTAAGATGAGAGTTGGTGAGACCAGAAATGTATGCCGTGATGAAGTGTGCCGTGTTAAGCCGGGTGAGGCATCACCGTGGCGTTGGTGGATGCTCCGTCTCCCTGTTGCTGAAGGGACCAGTTTACCTGTAATGGATTGGGAACAGTTCAGACTCTCCTACTGTACTGTAGCACCTGGGGCCCAATGTATCAAGCATCTGAGAGTAAGAGTGCTTATTTACAATCGGTTTTGTCTTGTAGATCCCAATGAATGCGATTACATGGATCCTAGATCGGCACTCTTATTTTGAGATGTCTGATATATACGTCCCCCTGAGCGCTGAGATGCACAGATGGGCCTACCTACGCTAAGCAGGCTGTGATTATGAGTGCTGCTGAAACGATTGGTTATACTGTACACACCGCTTTGGCCATTCCTTCTGTGAAGTTTGACACCGTTTCTGTGTAAATCAAATGTGATGGATATCCAAATCTCATCCACAAGGTGGAACATGAGATGAGGTGAGACAGTGCAAGGGAGAGAGGGGATATTAGTGTTAGGGTGAAAACCAAGCTGTGTGTGTACGTACCGCTGTGTTTGTGTTCGAGATGTGTTAAATGTGTATTCTTATCTGGGAATTTTGCTTACTCTCGTGTTCTCAATGTGTCAAATTGCTCCTCTATGGCTGGTGTCCCTGAGTATTGACTCACGATGCTGCTCGCACATCTTACGGCATCAGCAAAACGGCATGCAAAACAGTCCACATGCTGACATTATCTGTTCCTTGATCCCACACCGTCATTAGTCATTATCTGTACTGCTCTTCTCCAGATGTCATCAATCTATCACCCCTTTGTTGGCTAAATGTGTTGTTCAGCTAGATATACCACCACACACTAACATATAGCCTTAGTATCAGCAGACATACCAGTACACACAAGTATAGTGTAATATATACACTACATGGCCAAAGGCATGTGGACACCAGCTTGTTGAACATCTCATTCCAAAATCATGGGCATTAATATGGAGTTGGGCCCCCCTTTGCTGCTATAACAGCCTCCACTCTTCTGGGAAGGCTTTCTACTAGATGTTGGAACATTGCTGCAGGGACTTGCTTTTACTAATCCACAAGAGCATTAGCGAGGTCGGGCACTGATGTTGGGTGATTAGGCCCGGCTCGTAGTCGGCGTTCCAAATCATCCCAAAGGTGTTTGATGGTTTTGAAGTCAGGGCTCTATGCAGGCCAGTCAAGTTCTTCCACACTGATCTCCACAAACCATTTCTGTATGGACCTCGCTATGTGCACAGGGCCATTTTCATGCTGAAACAGGGGATTCCCCAAACTGTTACCACAAAGTTGGAAGCACAGAATCGTTGAATGTCATTGTATGCTGTTGCATCAAGATATTTCCCTTCAATAGAACTAAGGGGCCTAGGCCCAAACCATGTAAAACATCCCCAGACCATTATTCCTCATCCACCAAACTTTACAGTTGGCACTATGCATTGGGGCAGGTAGCATTCTCCTGGCATCCGCCAAACCCAGATTCACTTCCAGATGGTGAAGTGTGATTCATCACTCCAGACAATGCATTTCCACTGCACCAGAGTCCAATGGCGATGAGCTTTACACCACTCCAGCCGATGCTTAGCATTGTGCATGGTGAACTTAGGCTTGTGAGCGGCTGCTCATGAAGCTCCCAACAAACAGTTATTGCGCTGTCCTTGCTTGCAGAGGCAGTTTGAAACTCAGTAGTGAGTGTTGCAACCAAAGACAGACGATTTTTACATTCTACACCCTTCAGCACTCGTCGGCCCCGTTCTGTGAGCTTGTGTGGCCTACCACTTTGCAGCTTAGCCGTTGTTGCTCCTAGACATTTCCACTTCATAATAATAACATCCTATTACGGTGCCACGTTTAAAGTCACTAAGCTCTTCAGTACTGGCCATTCTACTGCCAGTGTTTGTTTATGGAGATTGCATGGCTGTGTGCTGGATTTTATACACCTGTCAGCATCGGGTGTGGCTGAAATATGTACTGTATGATCAGAGGGCTACATCCTAACTCGATGTATGCAACTCAGACTTTTGCGCTAAACATGCATCGAGCAGATTTGTTCATCTCTACAACCAGAACCAGTTTGGATCCAGAATATGACCTGGTATACAACCTAGGTTGGGGAAGGCCCAAGCTTCAAGGTCTTGTGAACGTTTTTAAGAATGTGAACAGTGCCAAACTGAGTAAATGCATTCTAAAGAGCCCTACTGTGTCACGAATCCCACTTCCTGAGTCTGTGTTTGCCTGTGTTTTTGTCCTGGAGTGTGTTTCCGGTGTCCTGGAACGCACCCTGTCTGGTTGCCGGGCGAATTAGCTTGTTGGGAGATCGATGTTCACCCGCACCTGTATCCCATCAGTAATCTGCACACCTGTCCTGATCATCACCTCTCCCCATCAAAAGCTCTGACCTGACATCCATTCCCTGCCGGATCGTTAGCCATGAACATTACTCACCCGGATCATTTACCCCATTCCCGCCTGGTTGTCGGAGGATTCCGCTACCCCATTGGATCCACCTATTTACTCCCATCAACTCACCACCGCTGCCCGCTACACCACCTGGATATATCTACCCATTCACATTCACTTGTAAATAAATACTCACCTTCTTCCTACTCTCCTTGTCCTGGTCTGCTTCTGGGTTCGATTTTGAAAGAGCGTGACAGAAAGATCCGGCCAGTGATGAACCCAGCGGACCTGGACTCCGTTTGCCATACAATTACCCAGCAGGAGAAGATGTTGGGACAACACAACACGGCGCTACACGAGATAGCGGGTTCAATCCGGAACTTATCGGATAGATTAACGAGTATCCAGGATCAGCTCAGGTTGCCGGCGGATCATCCACCACCTGTTTCACCCATATCACCTGCCGATTCGGGAGCGGGTTCCTTCCGTGAGCCCAAGGTTCCGACACCGGAGAAGTACGAGGGAGATCTGGGAGGATGCCGTTAATTTCTTTTACAGTGTGGGTTAGTTTTTGATCTGCAGCCCTACTCTTACGCCACAGATAAGGTTAGGATAGCTTTTGTTATTGTGCTGCTGCGTGGCAGAGCTCTGGAAGGGGCTTCGGCTGTTTGGGAACGACGGGACACATGCATGACGTCATACCAGGGCTTCACGGCAGAGATGAGAAAGCTTTTTGACCATCCAGTCCGAGGTAAGGACGCAGCTAAACGTTTGTTCTCTCTTCGCCAAGGAGCTCGCAGTGTGGCAGACTTTATGATAGAATTCAGGACATTGGCTGTGGAGAGTGGTTGGAATGAGGAATCACTACAAGTGTTTTTTACCAGGAGTTGTCGGAGCAACTCAAGGACGAGCTGATCTCCTATCCAGAGCCTAGTGACCTAGATAGTTTGGTCACCTTAGCTATTCGGGTAGATAATAGAGCCCGAGAGAGAAGGAGGGAGAAGCAGTGGGGTCCATCTAATCAATCTGAGACTCGGTTACCATTCGGGTCAGGAAGTGGACCAGAACGGGTTGATCATTTTCCCTCACACGGGATTAGTGGAGGAGTCCTGCCGCCAGATCCTGAACCTATGCAAGTGGGGCGGCACGGGTTAACTAAGGACGAGCGCCAACGTAGACGTGAGACCAACAGCTGCCTCTACTGTGGTAGGGACATTACATCTCTGTTTGTCCTCAGCGCCCGTTAAACTGCTCGGCTCGTTAAGTTTGGGAGGTTTGTTAGCAAGCCAGTTTCAACCTCTCAAGAGCCCTGTCAGACCTCGTTTTCCTGCTACCCTCATAAATAAGAATCAGAGTTTAGCGATTAACGCTTTCATCGATTCAGGTGCCGATGACAGCTTCATTGATGCCGACTTAGTGGAACAGCTGGGGCTTTCCAAGGAGCAATTACCGGAAGCCATTGAAGCAACCACTCTGAACGGCAGTAGTCTGGCACGGATCACTATGAGGACTGAACCGGTTAAGATGTTGTTGTCGGGGAATCATTCAGAGGTTATTTCTTTTTTCATTTTGCCTTCCCCCCATGTTCCTCTGGTTCTTGGATAGCCCTGGCTAAGAGAACACAATCCTTCGTTTGATTGGGTGACTGGTAAGGTAACTAGTTGGAGCATTGAGTGCCATGCTAACTGCCTCAGGACTGCCTGTTCTCATGCTGTCCCCAGTCGGGTCAGTGAGTCTGCTCCTCCTGATTTGTCCCTGGTTCCTGAAACATATCACGAGTTGGGTGAGGTGTTCAGTAAGCAGAAAGCTCAGTCACTTCCTCCCCACCGACCTTATGATTGTACAATTAAGCTGTTCCCTGGAGCTGCCTTTCCCAAGGGACGGTTATACAGTATTTCTCGACCTGAGCGGGAAGCCCTGGAGACCTACAGAAAGGAGTCTCTTGCTGCAGGTCTCATTCGTCCCTCGTCATCACCCCTGGGAGCTGGATTTGTTTTTGTGAGTAAGAAGGATGGAACTCTTCGACCGTGTATTGATTATCGGGGGTTGAATGATATTACGGTCAAGAACAATTACCCCTTGCCCTTGATGAGCTCCGCTTTCGATTCTTTACAGGGTGCTACTGTGTTTACGAAGCTTGATCTACGCAATGCGTATCATCTGGTTCGGATCAAAGAGGGGGATGAGTGGTTGACTGGATTCAATACACCTATGGGACATTTCGAGTACCAGGTGATGCCGTTTGGACTTTCCAACGCTCCAGCAGTATTTCAAAGTTTGGTGAATGACGTGCTGAGGGATATGATCGGTCTGTTTGTGTTCGTTTACCTGGATGACATCCTGATTTTCTCCAAGGAGCTTTCCAGCCACATCCAGCATGTTAAGCAGGTCCTGCAGCGGTTATTGGAGAACCGTCTGTTTGTGAAGGCAGAGAAGTGTGATTTTCACGCCCACACTACATCCTTCCTCGGGTACGTCATCTCCAGGGGTGAGATCAAGATGGATCAAGAGAAGGTTCGGGCGGTTCGGGATTGGGCCCGGCCCGGTACGAGATTGCAGCTCCAGAGATTCCTGGGATTTGCGAACTTCTATCGGAGGTTTATCCGTGATTACAGCCGGGTGGCCGCCCCTTTTTAACTGCTCTGACGTCTTGCACCAGAATTTTCTGTTGGACTCCTGAGGCAGACCGAGCATTTCTGAACTTGAAGAGCCGATTCACCAACGCGCCGATTCTCTCTCAACCTGACACTTCCCATCAGTTTGTTGTTGAGGTGGACGCGTCTGATGTGGGGGTGGGCGGCACCCTGTCCCAGCGTAGCTCCACTGACGGTAAACTCCATCCCTGCGCCTTCTACACTTGTCGTCTTTCACCAGCTGAGAGAAACTACGATGTGGGTAACCGGGAGCTTCTCGCTGTGAAGCTTGCCTTGGAGGAGTGGCGTCACTGGTTGGAGGGAGCGGAGCAACCGTTTGTGGTCTGGACTGACCACAAGAATCTGGCTTACGTGCAATCGGCTAAACGTCTCAACTCCCGTCAAGGCCAGGTGGGCTTTGTTTTTTGGACGCTTCAATTTCTCCCTGACGTTCCGACCTGGGTCGAAGAACGGCAAAGCGGACGCCTTGTCCCGGATGTTCTCCAAGACGGATGAGAGTGGGGCCAAGACTGAGACGATTCTTCCCCAGAACCTTGTCGTGGGAGCCGTTACATGGAGGATTGAGGAGGATGTGATGACGGCTCTTCGGACGCAGCCCGGCCCCGGTAACGGTCCACCCGGTCGGTTGTTCGTGCCTGAGTCGGTCCGTTCTGCTGTTCTTCAGTGGTCCCACGCCAGCAAGATAGCTTGTCACCCTGGCGTTGCTCGGACTATGGCGCTACTGCGCAGATGATTTTGGTGGCCTGCCATGGGAGAAGATACCCGGAGGTTTGTTGCCGCATGTCCTGTTTGTGCTCAGAAAAAAAGTACCAATCGGCCCAGCTCTGGGCTTCTTCACCCCCTACCTATTCCTCGGCGACCTTGGTCGCATCTGCCCCTGGATTTTGTCATGGGATTGCCCTCTTCTGTTGGGAACACGGTCATTCTGACCATTGTGGACAGATTCAGCAAGTTTGCTCATTTTGTCCCTCTCTCCAAGCTTCCATCTGCCACGGAGATGTCCGAGATCCTGGTTAGGGAGGTTTTCAGGGTCCACGGATTGCCCAGTGACATTGTTTCTGACCGTGGTCCTCAGTTTACCTCTGCTGTCTAGAGATCCTTCTGTTTGGCCATTGGAGCTACAGTCAGTCTCACTTCTGGATTTCACCCACAATCTAATGGTCAGGCGGAGAGAGCAAACCAGAAGATGGAGTCCACGCTGCGTTGTCTTGTCTCCTCTGATCCCACCTCTTGGTCATCTCAATTACCCTGGGTCGAGTATGCCCATAATACCCTTCATTCATCTGCCACTGGGATGTCCCCCTTCCAATGCCTGTACGGATACCAACCTCCCTTGTTTCCTTCTCAGGAGAGGGATCTTTCGGTTCCTTCTGTCCAGGCCCACATTCGTCGTTGCCACCGGACCTGGCATCGGGCCAGGAAGGTCCTCCTTAGAGTTTCTGACCGGTATCAGATCCAGGCGAATCGTCGCCGTATTCCTGCTCCCGCTTATACCATCGAAGATAAGGGTTGGTTGGCTACACGGGATCATCCTCTACGGACTGAGTCGAGGAAACTGTCACCAAAGTTCATTGGTCCGTTTGTGGTGGAGAGAATCATTAACCCTGTTGTGGTCCGCCTACACGGTGCGCCGCATAATGGATTCCAGACGGCGGGGTCGAGGTTTCCAATATCTCGTGGATTGGGAAGGATATGGTCCAGAGGAGAGGAGTTGGATTCCTCGGCGTCAGATCCTTGATGACGACCTGCTTCGTGACTTCTACCGCCTCCACCCTGGCGCTCCAGGTAGTCCGCCCGGTGGCGTTCGTCGGAGGGGGGGTACTGTCACGAATCCCGCTTCCTGAGTCTGTGTTTGCCTGTGTTTCTGTCCTGGAGTGTGTTTCCGGTGTCCTGGAACGCACCCTGTCTGGTTGCCGGGCGAATTAGCTTGTTGGGAGATCGATGTTCACCCGCACCTGTATCCCATCAGTAATCTGCACACCTGTCCTGATCATCACCTCTCCCCTTCAAAAGCTCTGACCTGACATCCATTCCCTGCCGGATCGTTAGCCATGAACATTACTCACCCGGATCATTTACCCCATTCCCGCCTGGTTGTCGGAGGATTCCGCTACCCCATTGGATCCACCTATTTACTCCCATCAACTCACCACTGCTGCCCGCTACACCACCTGGATATATCTACCCATTCACATTCACTTGTAAATAAATACTCACCTTCTTCCTACTCTCCTTGTCCTGGTCTGCTTCTGGGTTCGATTTTGAAAGAACGTGACATACTGTGAAGTAAATAATGGTGTCTGTGTAGATAATTGTCTTCGAGATTGATTTCTACCACGGCTAACTTATACACACAATTAACACATTCACTGATTGACAGATTGAATGTATCTTGTCTTCAAGCATGTGTGTATTTACATTCGTGTGTGTGTGCGCATACATGTGTGCCCGAGTGTTCAGTTGAACTCGGAAGTTTACATACACCTTAGCCAAATACATTTCAACTCAGTTTTTCACAATTCCTGACATTTAATCCAAACAAAAATTCCCTGTCTTAGGTCACCACTTTAGTTTAAGAATGTGAAGTGTCAGAATAATAGTAGAGTGATTTATTTCTTTATTTATAGCTTTCAGTTCTTTCATCACATTCCCAGTGGGTCAGAAGTTTACATACACTCAATTAGTATTTGGTAGCATTGCCTTTATAATTGATTAACTTGGGTCAAACATTTCGGGTATCCTTCCACAAGCATCCCACAATAAGTTGGGTGAATTTTGGCCCATTCCTCCTGACAGAGCTGGTGTAACTGAGTCAGGTTTGTAGGCCTCCTTGCTCGTGCACACTTTTTCAGTTCTGCTCACAAATTTTCTATAGGATTGAGGTCGGGGCTTTGTGATGGCCACTCCAATACCTTGACTTTGTTGTCTTTAAGCCATTTTGCCACAACTATGGAAGTATGCTTGGGGTAATTGTACATTTGGAAGACCCATTTGCAACCAAGCTTTAACTTTACGACTGATGTCTTGAGATGTTGCTTCAATATATCCACATAATTTTCTTTCCGCATGTTGCCATCTATTTTGTGAAGTGCACCAGTCCCTCCTGCAGTGAAGCATCCCCACAAGAAACAGTGGATTTTTCCTTGCTGAGCGGCCTTTCAAGTTGTCGATATAGGACTCGTTCTACTGTGGATATAGATACATCTTCACAAGGTCCTTTACTGTTGTTCTGGGATTGATTTGCACTTTTCGCACCAAAGTACGTTCATCTCTAGGAGACAGAACACGTCTCCTTCCTGAGCGGTATGACGGCTATGTGGTCCCATGGTGTTTATACATGCGTACTATTGTTTGTATAGATGAACGTGGTACCTTCAGGCGTTTGGAAATTGCTCCCAAGGATGAACCAGACTTGTGGAGGTCTACAATTTATTTTCTGAGGTCTTGGCTGATTTTCTTTTGATTTTTCCATGATGTCAAGCAAAGAGGCACTGAGTTTGAAGGGAGGCCTTGAAATACATCCACAGGTACACCTCCAAATTGACTCAAATAATGTCAATTAGCCTATCAGAAGCTTCTAAAGCCATGACAACATTTTCTGAAATTTTCCAAGCTGTTTAAAGGCACAGTCAATTGGTGTATGTAAACTTCCGACCTCAACTGTATGTGAGTCATGCAGAGAGAGGGGAGCTTTTGTTTGTGCTGCTGGGCCAGTGATGCTATCACGGCTAATCTGCCGGTAGTGGGATTGTGCTGTGAGCTAATAGATGAGTCGGCTCCACTTCATCTCCCTCTACAGGGAGCCACTGGGGTGGAGAGAGGGGGTCCACTGCTCTGGATCTCTGGGTCTATGTGAGTGGGTGTGTGTAGCACTCCCAGTCTGTGTGTGTGTGTCACTGTGCATGTGTTCATGTGCCCTGGCCCCAGTAAGATCACTATCTCAGTGATGACCTATAGTTACCCCTGCGTCCCCAGGCACTGCAGAAATTATAGAGGACAAGTGAGGGCGCAGATACATGTTTTTGTACGGCTGTGTGTGTGTGTGTGTGTGTGTGTGTGTGTGTGTGTGTGTGTGTGTGTGTGTTGCATGTGCAAATACATGCTCCCACCTATTGATTTCCAGTTATCCACACAAGTGAGTTTTACCACAGATATGCAAAGAGCAGTGACCTGTCAACCTAAGAGGAGATGAAGTCTTTCCACCCCATAGAGTACGGGCTCTAGACACAGGCACACGCGCGCACACACAGCACATTCAAGTTGCATGCAGGATATTAAAATAAAAGTAAAATTCAACTAACGTACTGCTACCCTTACTGGAGTGGGTCCCTCTTTATCTCTGTGGAGTGGCATACGAATGCCGAGGTGTGTATGGATACCTAGCCCCTTTAAGCAGTGTGTGTGTGTCCCCTTAGAATCTTGAAACAGTAGTGTGTGTAATTATTTGGCTGTTGCTGATGTGTCTATTTATGTGTTAGGAGAGCGTTCGACAGGGACTGAGGGGGGGACTGAGTAAGGCAGAAGGAAATGAAACTGCCCGCACAATGGCACTCTGGGATAGCCATTGGTAGTCAGTCCTGGAGATCACCTAGTGAGCCACGGGGAGGGAGGGAGGGAGGGAGGGAGGGAGGGAGGGAGGGAGGGAGGAAGGGAGGGATGGGGAGGGTAGGAGCTGTGAAAGTGTTGTATTGGTGAATGGAATCTGCAGAGGTAGGGATTGATGGAGGAAGGGGGTAGCACATGGAGGTAAGAAACCAAGGCGGCTCCCGAGTGGCTCAGCGGTCTAAGCTACTGCGTCTCAGTGCATGAAACTGTGAGACAACCTGGTTTGAATCCACATCCGGCCCTGATTGGTAGTCCTCTAGGCCAGCGCACAATTGGCCCAGTGTTGTAAATAAGAATTTGTCCTTAACTGACTTGACTAGTTAAACAACAAAAAAAGAGTGGTGTTGGAGCATGACAGAGAGGGAAGAAAGGACATTAAAAGCAGTGAGTCCTGATAGATTCTGCTTTGTGGTTGTCTAGGGGATATGCAGATGGTATATAGGAGTGGGCACCCACGCCCTGTCATTGCACCTTAGAGCAGTTTGCTGAGCTGTCTTGGTGGTGGTGGATAGCCTGGGAGCGTTCAGCATGACCGGAGAGAACAACGCGCGCACACTGCCGTCTCCAATCTCCTAATGCTGTTGACAGTCCAGGAGAAGACCACTAATTACTAACTAACACCTCACTGTTTTGATTTACCTGTCACTCTAGTGTGTGTGTTTGGAGGAGGAGGGGGGGTACCTGATTGTTTGCTTGTGTGTGTGTGCGGGGGAGTACATGTTTGTTTTGTGTGTATTTCTTGGTTTGTTTGACTGTAAATGGATCGTGCATATCTGGCTGTTGTCTTCCCTGTGTTTGTGTTCCTGCTTCAGCATGTGACATTTCTCAATTCTGGCTGTCACAGCACAGCATAATTGAGCATCAGCCAGCCGCAAGCTCTTCTGTTGGCAAAGCGAGTATATGCATTGTGCTTACACCAACCAGTGTGTGTATGTGTCTCTGTCTCTGTTCTAGTCAAGTGGAACACAGTGCCAGTATGTTAGTCGCCGTTACAAAAAGCAGTTGCCTGCCTAAACATCCAAGACAGTTTGAACAAAATAAGTGGTTTACCTTTCTAAATTATTTTGTCATTTTTCAACTGTAATTTGACTCAATTGTAATCACTGTTTCAGCTGTAAGGGATCAGTTTCAAATTGACATCAATCCAATTTTATTAGACACTTAATTCATTTAGCAGATACTCTTATTCAGAGTGCAATTAGTGTCAAGTGCCTCACTTAAGGGCACAGTGACAGATTTTTCACTTTGTTGACTGAGGGATTTGAACCAGCAACCTTGTGGTTAGTGGCCCAAGGCTCTTAACCGCTAGGCTACCTGGTGCAGATCAATACATGTGGATCAGTAAGCACATCGATTGCCTAAGTGCCATGTTAACATTAGTGATGGCGGGTGGGGAATTGAAAATTAAATATTGGGATTTTATTTTTGACTGTATATTGTATCATTTTGACAATATCACAATATTTTTTTCTGAGCTATTTGGCTGTAACTGTTCCAAAACTCCATTACTTTTCCTTCATACATTAGCTTGTGTTCCGCCTTCTTTTTAAATAGGGGGCCGACATATGATGAGCAATATGTTTTGGAACATCGAATCACCATAAAATCACAGTATCGAATCGCAATGCATATAGAATTGTGAGAATCATAAGAAGAAATAGGAAACACTCCCTTTGACTTTTTCCACATTTTGTTGTGTTACAGCCTGAATAAAACATTGATTCAATTGAGATTGTCACTGTCCTACACACAATACCCCATCATTTCAAAGTGGAATTATTATTTATTTTCGAAAAATGAGAAGCTGAAATATCTAAAGTCAATAAGTATTCAATCCCTTTTTTTATGGCAAGCCTAAATAAGTTCAGGAGTAAAAGAGTGCTTAACAAGTCACATTATTTGCATGGACTCACTGTGTGCAATAATAGTGTTTAACGTGATTTTTGACTGACTACCTCATCACTGTACCCCATACAGTGCCTTGCAAAAGTATTCACCCCCCTTGGCATTTTTCCTATTTTGTTGCATTAAAACCTGTAATTCAAAAGAGTCCAAATTGGTGAAGTGAAATTGAAAAAATAACTTGTTTCAAAAAATGGAAATGTGGTGTATGGCATATGTATTACCCCCCTTTGCTATGAAGCCCCTAAATAAGATCTGGTGCAACCAATTACCTTCAGAAGTCACATAATTAGTTAGTTTGCACACAGGTGGACTTTGTTTAAGTGTCACATGATCTGTCATATGATCTCGGTGTATATATACACCTGTTCTGAAAGGCCCCAGAGTCTGCAACACCACCAAGCAAGCGGCACTATGAAGACCAAGGAGCTCTCCAAACAGGTCAGGGACAAAGTGGCGGAGAAGCACAGATCAGGGTTGGGGTATAAAAAAAAGATCCAAAACTTTGAACATCCCACGGAGCACCATTTAAATCCATTTCTAAAATATTGAAGAATATGGCACCACAACATACCTGCCAATAGAGGGCCGTCCACAAAAACTCTTTCAGTCTTCCAGAGATTTGAGACTGGGAGGGAGGTTCACCTTCCAGCTGGACAATGACCCTAAGCATACTGCTAAAGTAACACTCGAGGGGTTTAAGGGGAAACATTTAATGTCTTGGAATGGTCTAGTCAAAGTCCAGACCTCAATCCAATTGAGAATCTGTGGTATGACAAAGATTGCGGGACACCAGCGGAACCCATCCAATTTGAAGGAGCTGGAGCGGTTTTGCCTTGAAGAATGGGAAGAAATCCCAGTGGCTAGATGTGCCAAGCTTATAGAGACATACCCCAAGAGACTTGCAGCAGTAACTGCTGCATAAGGTGGCTCTACAAAGTATTGACTTTGGAGAGTGAATAGTTATGCATGCTCAGGTATTTGTTTCTAGTTTTTTGTCTTATTTTTCAGTTTCACACCCAAAAATATTTTGCATCTTCAAAGTGGTAGGCATGTTGTGTAAATCAAATGATACACCCCCCCCCCCCGAGAAAAATATATGTTAATTCCAGGTTATAAGGAAACAAAATAGGAAAAATGCCAAGGGGGTGAATAGTTTTGCAAGCCACTGTACATACAATCTTTAAGGTTACTCTGTTGAGCAGTGTATTACAAACACAGATTCAACCACCAAGAACAGGGAAGTTTTCCAATGCCTCCCAAAGAAAAGGGCCCCTATTGGTATACGTTTTTCTTTAAAAAAACAAACATATTATATCCCTTTGAGCATGGTGCAGTTTTTAATTACACTTTGGATGGTGTATCAGTCACTACAGGCGTCTTTCCTAACTCCGTGCTGGCGAGGAAGGAAATCGCTCAGGGATTTCAGCATAAGGCCAATGGTGACTTTAAAACAGTTCCAGAGTTTAATGGCTGTAATAGGAGAAAACTGAGGATGGATCAACAACATTGTAGTTACTCCACAATACTAACCTAATTGACAGTGAAATGAACGATACCTCTTTGCGACAAGGCACTAAAGTAATAGTGCAAAACATTTGGCAAAGTAATTAACTTTTTGTCCTGAATACAAATACCACTCTCCATATTTTCAAGCATAGTGGTGACTGCATGATGTTATTGCTATGCTTGTAATCTTTAAAGAATGGGGAGTTTTTCAGGATAAACAAAAAAAACAAAATGACGCTAAATCCTAAAGGAAAACCTGATTCAGTCTGCTTTCCACCAGACACTGCGACATGAATTCAGCAGCACAATAACCTAAAACACTGGAGTTGCTTACCAAGAGAGTGAGTTTCCTGAGTGGCCGAGTTAGTTTTGACTTAAATCTACTTATTTCTGGGCTGTCAGAATGGCGCAGTGGTCTAAGGCACTGCATCACAGTGCGAGCTGTGCCACTAGAGATTATGGGTTCGAGTCCAGGCTCTGTCGCAGCCATCTGTGACTGGGAGACCCATGGGGCAGCGCACAATTGGCCCTTCGGCCAACCCTGCCGGGTTTGGCCGGCAGGGATGTCCTTGTCCCATCGTGCATTAGCGACTCCTGTGGCGGGCTGGGTGCAGTGCACGCTGATACGGTTGCCAGGTGCGTCATGACGTTACCCTCTTTGGGTACAGCAAGCCCCATCCTCCCTGCCCTCCCACAACTAGGCTGCTGTGGTCAGAGGTCGTAAATTCCTCGAAGAGATTATCTCCTCATGGCCACAGTTTAGAGACCGAGTGAATTTTCATAGGAATTTCTTCCACCTCAAAGAACTTGAGGAGAAAGTATAAAAGATCGGTGAAGAATCCAGCTAGGAACTGGTCCGTTTGTTACATTTACCTCATGAGACGGTGCGGCCATAGATACGGTGCGGCCATAGATATGAGGTTTACATCTAATTGTTGTATAAGATGAATGAGTGAGTATGATACTGTTTGTAAAATGGTGTAATGCGATTTTGGACTGTTTAATGAAGGAAACTCCAATTCCCTTTTGAGTTTAACTAAATCAGAGGACCGCCCATGAGCCCAGTTAGGGTCGGGCATCCTGGGACAGGCCCTTTTCTGCAACTCCCCAACTTTAAGAAACGATCACCAGACCATGTTTTTCTCCATTACGAGGGGACAAAGGTTGCAGACCATTTCTGAATATTTTAACCATCCCACGTAGTTAAACTCTTAGACTATTTATACTGACAGAATAAGAACAAGTCTTTGATATTAATTACTAGTCTGCAGCTAGGAATTCGGTATCATCGAACGTGAAGAATGACAACCGCCGAAACATCCATCCTACAACAACATGAATGAATGTCGCTCTGAACTATCCCCTCTAACCACGACAGACAGAGAGAGAGAGAGAGAGAGACGGACAATTGTACAAAAGAAACAAACTTTTCAACAGCGATCAAGACGACACACTGAGTGTAAATATATATATATATATATATATATATATATATATATATATATTGATTGCAATTGTTCCCAAATGAGTGAGTTCATGTGCTAAGGATTAGTATTTAAATTGTTATAATTATCAACTCTGTAGTGATTTCTCAGGTGACCCCCACTCCCTCTTTTGTCTAACAAGCCGCAATACCGGTTTATCCCACTAGGGATACTCCGTTATCATTTTCTTGTAACTATTTCTGTGTATTACTTAGTTAGTAAATACATTATTTAAGACAATTGATGTATGGATGACTCATAGTGAAGACTGGGTTCGTGCAGATAACCAACAATTTACGACGTTTGGAATGAGACTAACGTGAGGTAAAGTAATTAAAATCGAAGATTAATTGATCAGATATAAAACATCAGAAAGGTTACATTAGGAAATTATAACTTTGTAATCGAAATATTTTCCCTGGTGCCCCGACTTCCTAGTTCATTACAGTTACATGATTAATCAGTTTGATCGCGTAATACTAATTACAGAGAATCTTTGATAAAAAGGAAGTCTTCAATTTAATGATAGTAAAGACACGACAAGTGTTTCCTCCGACACATTGGATGCGGCTGGCTTCGGGGTTAAGTGGGCATTGTGTCAACAAACAGTGCGGCTAGGTTGAGTTGTGTTTCGGAGGACGCACGGCCCTCGACCTTCGCCTCTCCTGAGTTTGTACGGGAGTTGCAGCGATGAGACAAGACTGTAACTACCAATTGGATACCATGAAAAAAGGTGTTAAACATTTTTATGAAATCTATTTAAATCTATGGCAAGATCTGAAAACAGCTGTCTAGCAATGGTCAACAACTGATTTGATAGACCTTGAAGAGTTCTGACAATAATAATGGGCAAATATTGAACGATCCAGCTGTGGAAAGCTCTCAGAGACTTACCCAGAAACAACTCACAGCTGTAATCACTGCCAAAATGTGCCTCTACAAAGCGGTGTGAATACTTATGTCAATGAGATATTTCTGTATTTCGTTTTCAATACATTTGCTAACATTTCTAAACATTTCTGTTTTCACGTTATCATTATGGGATATTGTGTGTAGATGTGTGAGAACATTATTAATACATTTTTAATTCCGGCTGTAACACAACAAAATGTGGAATAAGTTCAGGGGTATGAATACAATCTGAAGAACTGTATATCGGCGTCAAAGTATCGCAATTCCCAGCCCTATTTTGCATGCAGTGTTGGTCTGATCCACACTTGTTTTATCAGTGAGCAGTGCTGAGCACACTGATCCTGCTCAAGGGGTGAGCTTGTTTTATTCTTCTAACACGATTTGAAGGTACTGTAACGGGATGCAGATGGTGTCTATCAGAGGGAGAATAGATTCATCCTGGATCAATGGATGGATGAGAGGGGAAATGTGTAGGGAGACAGAAGGAGAGGGGGAAAGGGAGAGAGATTACAAACCAAAGGGGAAGACGGTTGTAGGTCTAGTTGCATGCAAAACACACCTCATCCGCAGGCAATTACTTTTGCTCTTCTCTCAGGCTCTTTCTCTCTCTCTCCCTTTTCTCACTCACTCACTCACTCACTCACTCACTCACTCACTCACTCACTCACTCACTCACTCACTCACTCACTCACTCACTCACTCACTCACTCACTCACTCACTCACTCACTCACTCACTCACACCCCAGCACAACAGACTTTCACTGCCTCGTTAATGTTGTCTGTGTCTCCCAGAGGCACATGGCAGGGATGATTGTAAAGTTTCCTGTTAAATGCCATCTGTGCCACAGCCCCCAGGCCACCACTGTGCTTTTAGAGAGCGGTGTGTGTCACCACAGAAGCCTGGTGTACCAGGGACCATCTATTCTCTAATGTCGTGAGTGTGTGTGTGTGTGTGTGTGTGTGTGTGTGTGTGTGTGTGTGTGTGTGTGTGTGTGTGTGTGTGTGTGTGTGTGTCACCACGACAGATCTTGACGTACCAGAGACCTTCTATTGTCTTGTATTTTGAAGTCTCACAGCACCAACAACTGTATCTTAACAGTGTGAAAACCACCAGGGTTGGTTGTCCCCTAGCCCAGCAGTGTTTGTGATCTTGTGAGATTGTGAAGTTGCCAGGCATGGCTGTACTGTGACAGTGTTACATGGATTCCGCCATGCAGGAGTGATACAACAGGGATGGCATTACCTGCGAGAGTGGGATGTTTGCTGGAGCAACTGTCCCTATTTGATCCATGTGATGGCGAGACTTCACAAATGCACTGTAAAACGTAGGTTGCACCTTCGTCACTGTTATGAACGTTCTCAAGTTGTCTTCCGCCATAGTGCTGCCCAAAATGTGTGATAAGCTGGGACAATTTGAATTGAGGCTAATGACTGTTTCGTCAAAATTACACTTAGTCGCCTGGAAATACTATGCCATTGCTAAATTAGGCAAATATTTAGTAGGAGACAACTTTGCTATCGTTATCATGTCATAAAATGTACTTTAGACAGATGGCAATGTTTTCATTAGCCAGCTAATTTAGTCCAAAATAGCTAGCAGTGCTATCGTCAGCTAGCTAAACTCCAGTGGTCTCCACTCAATCTTAGCTAGCTAGCTAACGATTTACGACATAAAAAGTAAATGTGCAACATCAAAATCACGACAAAAGGTTTTCCTACAAATTATTTGCCCCCTTTTTGAAAAATGTCATTGTATTTCCAAGCCACTGTAATGCACTTTTGATAATCTTCCCCAGCGCTCATTGACAATGCTCAGAATACTCAGTCGGGCATCAGTCCTAAAGCTAATGTTCAAAACAATAGTGACAGAATGTGCAACCCATGAACAGTGTGGACTTAAGTCTGCAGTGGAGTCTAGTCTGCTTGTGGGCCTGTAGCTGGGATATAATTCTGATCATATGTAAATGGTGAATAGCATTCCATTTCTGTCTAGATTGGGAACCTCCAAATTGTAGGGCTATGAAAAGCAGTGCGTTGTACAGTAAAAATGGTTTGTCAGTTTTACATTCAAACCTGTGAAAAGTTTGGCTTTTTCTATTCTGGGGCACCATTTAGGCTGTTTTACAGTGTGTGCATGTTTACACAGTTGTTTACAGCTGTTTTACAGTGTGTGCATGTTTACACAGTTGTTTACAGCTGTTTTACAGTGTGTGCATGTTTACACAGTTGTTTACAGCTGTTTTACAGTGTGTGCATGTTTACGCAGTTGTTTACAGCTGTTTTACAGTGTGTGCATGCGGACACAGTATATGTGTATGTTAGCCACTCATGTGGTATATGTGTATGTTAGCCACTGTATGTTAGCCACTCATGGACCCTGCTGCTGGTACCGTGACACATCACGAGTGAGTGACCGTGCGCCTGTAAGCCTTTTAACGCTCTAGGGTTCAGTTGCTCCTCTCCTCCATCTGGGAGGGGAAGAGAAGGAGGGAGGGAGAGACGAAGCAGAAGCACAGTGGAGGAACACAGGCTAATTTCATTTGCAGCTGTTCATCGTGTGCGCAGAGCATAATTTATTTAAAGAGATAAGGCACTAATGCTATCAGCCTGCACCGCTGCTGGGCTGTGCCAGAGCCGTGTGTGTGTGTGTGTGTGTGTGTGTGTGTGTGTGTGTGTGTGTGTGTGTGTGTGTGTGTGTGTGTGTGTGTGTGTGTGTGTGTGTGTGTGTGTGTGTGTGTGTGTGTGTGTGTGTGTGTGTGCGTGCGTGTGTGCGCTTTTCTTCTAATGTGTAGCTTCTTGTGTATGCTACCGTGCGTTTGTGTATGTATTGCTTGTGTGTGTTCTGGGGTTCTAGGTGGGGATTGGAGGGTGTTTGCTTATCTGCACACTCTGTCTGGTTTTGTTTGCTCTCCTGGCTTTGACCCAGTGTTTTGTAGATTTTGGGTAATGAGATATGCAATCGTTTGGGATACAGCAGAACGGACACACACACACACACACACACACACACACACACACACACACACACACACACACACACACACACACACACACACACACACACACACACACACAGCTTACATTGATTCCCTTGGTCTAATTTTACTGTGCCTGTTAAACTCTGGTCACAAGGTATAAGGCCTCAGGCTTAATCTCCCTCTAATATTTACATTATTAACTGGTTTTTGTTCCTTTAGAGATGTGGAACAGACATTTCCTGATCATTATTTCATAGCTGTAATAGCCAAGGTTTAAAAACGAACCTCATAGGGACACATTAGATAGAAGTGATTGAGTGGAGACTTGTAGAAAGAGATGCAGTAAGGTTAGCAACAGGATTGGAGTGGTGAAGATAAGACTAGTTGTATCTCTCTACTGATAGCCACTACTGCTCCTCCCCCCTCTCTCTCGCTTCTCTCTGGTTAAATCAGAGGCTGGATGAGATTTTATTTTCCCACGACTGCTGTTCTAGACCCTGCTGCAGCTCTCCCTCCCTCTCGATCGCTCTCCCTCCCTCTCGATCGCTCTCCCTCCCTCTCGATCGCTCTCCCTCTCTCGATCGCTCTCTCTCGATCGTTCTCCCTCTCTCTCGATCGCTCTCCCTCTCTCTCGATCGCTCTCCCTCTCTCTCAATCCCTCTCTCTCGATCCCTCTCTCTCTCTCCAACGTGCTCTCTCGATTGCTCTCTCTATCTCGATCTCTCGTGCTCGATATCTCTCTGATGTTCACACTGTACAGTTGTGGCCAAAGGTTTTGAAAATTACCCAAATATTACTTTTCACAAAGTCTGCTGCCTCAGTTTGTATGATGTCAATTTGCATATACTCCAGAATTTTATGAAGTGTGATCAGATGAATTGCAATTCATTGCAAAGTCCCTCTTTGCCATGCAAATGAACTGAATCCCCCAAAAACATTTCCACTGCATTTCAGCCCTGCCACAAAAGGACCAGCTGACATCATGTCAGTGATTCTCTCGTTAACACAGGTGTGAGTGTTGATGAGGACAAAGCTGGAGATCACTCTGTCATGCTGGTTGAGTTTGAATAACAGACTGGAAGCTTCAAAAGGAGGGTGGTGCTTGGAATCATTGTTTTTCCTCTGTCAACCATGGTTACCTGCAAGGAAACACGTGCCGTCATCATTGCTATGCACAAAAAGGGCTTCACAGGCAAGGATATTGCTGACAGTAAGTTTGCACCTAAATCAACCATTTGTCGGATCATCAAGAACTTCAAGGAGGGCAGTTCAATTGTTGTGAAGAAGGCTTCAGGGTGCCCAAGAAAGTCCAGCAAGCGCCAGGACCGTCTCCTAAAGTTGTTTCAGCTGTGGAATCGGGGCACCACCAGTACAGAGCTTATTCAGGAATAGCAGCAGGCAGGTGTGAGTGCATCTGCATGCACAGTGAGGCAAAGACTTTTGGAGGATGACCTAGTGTCAAGAAGGGCAGCAAAGAAGCCACTTCTATCGAGGAAAAACATCAGGGACAGTCTGATATTCTGCAAAATGTACAGGGATTGGACTGCTGAGGACTGGGGTAAAGTCATTTTCTCTGAATCCCCTTTCCGATTGTTTGGAGCATCCGTAAAAAAAGCTGGTCCGGAGAAGACAAGCTGAGCGCTACCATCAGTCCTGTGTCATGCCAACAGTAAAGCATCCATTCATTTGTGGGGTTGCATCTCAGCCAAGGGAGTGGGCTCACTCACAATTTTGCCTAAGAACACAGCCATAAATAAAGAATGGTACCAACACATCCTCCGAGAGCAACTTCTCCCAACCATCCAGGAACAGTTTGGTGACGAACCATGCCTTTTCCAGCATGATGGAGCACCTTGCCATAAGGCAAAAGTGATAACTAAGTGGCTCGGGGAACAAAAATAGATATTTTGGGTCCATGACCAGGAAACCCCCCCAGACCTTAATCACATTGAGAACTTGTGGTCAATCCTCAAGAGGCTGGTGGACAAACAAAATCCCACAAATTCTGACAAACTCCAAGCATTGATTATGCAAGAATGGTCTGCCACCAGTGTGGCCCAGAAGTTAATTGACAGCCTGCCAGGGTGGATTGCAGAGGTCTTGAAAAAGAAGGGTCAACACTGCAAATAATGACTCTTTGCATCAACTTCATGTAATTGTCAATAAATGCCTTTGACGCTTGTAATTATATGCTTGTAATTATACTTGAAATGCTTGTAATTATACTTCAGTATTCCATAGTAACATCTGACAAAAATACTTAAAGACACTGAAGCAGCAAACTTTGTGTAAATTAATATTTGTGTCATTTTCAAAACTTTTTGCCACAACTGTACTACGAAGCAAACACACACTCCCTTGCCGACTACCTGTTCTCTCCCACAACCCCTGCAGCTGCACAGCAATCTACCTGCACACCCAGCTCTCTCTCTCTCTCTCTCATGCTCTATCCCCTAGTGCTTATCTTTCACACTAACATCCTCCCACCTCCTCCCCCTTCCTCCTCTTTCTCTCTCTCTTCACCAGAACTCAAAATGGGCCTTATTGATCAGTTTAATCTAAAGCGTTAGAATCCAATACCGCCTGTATTTTCTGCTTCGTGCACCGCGGCCACTCGATAGCGTTTAGACACTGAGGATGTGTGCGTGCGTGCGCCTGTCCATGACAGGAAGCCAACGGGATGTCAGCGATGTGCGCTGTGAAGTGCATGGTGGGAAGGAGGAGGACTGCCTCCTGCTAATGAAGTTAGCAACCATACATGGTTCTCCTCTCGCTGTCAGCTTTGACAAAAAAAAAATCTACTTGTTTTTTTCTCACACCATTCTAGCCTTTATTTACCCATCTGCTCCTCTCTCTCTGTCTCTCCTATTCACTCCCTCGTTCTCTATCGTTGGCATTACGTCAGACAAACTGCCAGGCTCGTGGTGGGAGAAAGTGATTTCCAATTTGAATTAACGGAAGCTTGTGGTGCTGGAGCACGTTAACGGCAGCAAATGAACACCTTTCGTGGCCAAAATTGTGTGGACGCATACTTGTCAAACATCTCCTTCCAAAATCATGGGCATTAATATGGAGTTTGTCCCCACTTTGCTGTTATAACAGCCTCCACTCTTCTGGGAAGGCTTTCAACTAGATGTTGGAACAGAGCTGCGGGGACTTGTTTACATTCAGCCACAAGAGGATTGGTTAGGTTGGCTACTGATGTTGGGCGATTAAGGCCTGGCTTGCAGTTCCATTTCATCCTTGCACGAACCATGAAAAACAACCCAAGACCATTATTCCTCCACCAATCTTTACAGTGGGCACTATGCATTCGGGCAGGTAGTGTTCTCCTGGCATCCGCCAAACCCAGGTTCGTCCATCGGACTGCCAGCTGGTGAAGCGTGATTCATCACTCCAGAGAACGCGTTTCCACTGCTCCAGAGTCCAATGGCGGCGTGATTTACACCACTCCAGCCGACTCTTGGCATTGCGCAAGGTGATCTTAGGCTTGTGAGCGACTGCTCGGCCATGGAAACCCATTTCATGAAGCTCCCGACAAACAGTTCTTGTGCTGACGTTGCTTCCAGAGGCACTTTGGAACTCTGTAATGAGTGTTGCAACCGAGGACAGACAACTTTTACACGCTACGCGCTTCAGCGCTCGCCGGAGTGTTTCTGTCTGTGATAAGGACCTTATTGTTGGGAAACTCATTCTGATTGGCTGGGCCTGGCTCCTCAGTGGGTCGGCCTGGCTCCCAAGTTGGTGGGCTGCTGCCAAGTTGTGAAATTCATAGATAAGGGACTCATTTATTTCAATTGACAGATTTCCTTTTATATAAACTGTAACCCAGCAAAGTTTTTTACATTGTTGCATGTTGCGTTTTATATTTTTGTTCAGTATATGAGATAGAGGCTTAGTTCTCGTGTGTGTGTGTGTGTGTGTGTGTGTGTGTGTGTGTGTGTGTGTGTGTGTGTGTGTGTGTGTGTGTGTGTGTGTGTGTGTGTGTGTGTGTGTGTGTGTGTGTGTGTGTGTGTGTGTGTGTGTGTGTGTGTGTGTGTGTGTGTGTGTGTGTGTGTGTGTGTGTGTGTGTGTTAGTGTGTGTGTATGGGTGTAGAGCCCTGGAGTCAGTGTCGTTGTGAGCTAAGACAGAGGAAAGAGGTGGTGGCAGAGTCCTGATCCTAATGCATCTGAATGTCTGTGAGAACGACCTGTCTGATCACATCAAAACATGCAAGGACTCCCTCCGTCTGCATGCCTTTGATGATTATGCGTCAGCGTCTCTTCAAGATTCTCTCTCTCTCTCACTCTCTCGCTATCCCTCTCTTTCTTTTGTTATTTATCTCTCTTTATTTTCTCTCTCCCCTCTCTGATCTCTCCATCTCGCTGTCCTCTTTCATTCAATGCAATTTGTCGTTGTTACTTTAGGAGTTTGTCATGGCTCTGTACACGGGTTGTGCCAAACATTAGGACGCCTTCCTAATATTGAGTTGCACCCACCCCCCTTTTGCCCTCAGACCAGCCTGAATTTGTCGGGCCATGGACTCTACAAGGTGTCTAAAGCGTTCCACAGGGATGCTGGCCCATGTTGACAGCAATACTTCACACATGTGTGTCAAGTTGGCTGGATGTCCTTTGGGTGGTGGACCATTCTTGATACACACATGAAGCTGTTGAGATTGAAAAACAGTTATTGACACAAATCGGTGCGCTTGGCACCTACTACCATACCCTGTTCAAAGGCACTTACTTATATTTTGTTTTGCCGATTCACCCTCTGAATGGCACACATACCTAATCTATGTCTCAAAGCTTAAAAATGATTCTTTAACCTTTCTCCTACTGTTCATTAACTCTGATTTGAATTGTCTTGAACAAGTGACATCAATAAGGTATCATAGCTTTCACCTGGATTGACCTGGTCAGTCTGTCACGGAAAGAGCATCTCTTGAAACCACTTTATTCTTCATAGGGGTGTGTGTGTTTTTTTTTTTTTGGACAGCTCTGTTTTGATCTCAGTGGAAGTGTGTGCACAGTATACCGTTCTTCTGTCAAATGTGTCTCACGTCGTACACTGATGGAGGAGATCAAGTCTATCAGTGCAGCCATTGTCCCATTGACAGTGTGAGTACACCGTGCAATGCTTCTTGTCCGCTCCACTTACTCATTGCTAGCTAGTCCGTCCTGAGGAACCTGGGAGTCTGGGCTGCGTCATGTTAGCTCCCCACTCATGCTGCACAGACGTCAACACACTTGAGTAACTCAACACGGCCGGTATCAGATCAAGCTTTCTTTTTTTTGACGTAGCAGATTTCAGACATGAATGCAACACAGTGCACCTCACAGGGGGGGGAAAAAAACAAATAAACAATGACAATATTTACTACACAAACATAAGAAGGATAATATATATATATTTTTTTAAAGTATCAATTTAAAACTGAAAGACTAAAAAAGCCCCATAAGGAAATGCAAGGCAAACAAAATATGGCCACAGTTTTGAGTTCAGTTTTGAGTTCTCTGGCAGGCTATTCCAGAGGCAGGGGGCATAGTAATAAAAAAGCGGCCTCTCCATGCCTCTTGATCGGTAGAAATTGTAGCATAAATTGCAACTCCACATGACAAAGTTTGCCGATGGTGTCTTATAAAAAAATAAGACACCGTGTCCTAAAAACAGGACAGGTCAAAGTAATAAAATGGACAATATGGAATGAAATTACCACTCACGACTGCCTTCGGGGAGATTCACTCTGAAGAGCTGATCATAGCACAGATGAAAATAATTCAGCATTTCCCGCTATGTTGATTCTCATTGCAAATAGGCTCGCGACAACTCTGCAGCTGATATTCAGATCTTAAATAATCCAAATGGTTAGTGTTAAGTGAATGACTGGGTCTTAAATGGTTAGTGAATGACTGGGTCTTAAATAGACAGCGAGTGCTTTCATAACATAAGTGAGTGCTACTTCTATGCAAATGTTGTTGATGAGTACAATATGCCCCATAGACTCCACTGAAATCAGCCAAAACAAGTTCAATAACTTAATGCATGCCCACAATCCAATTGAACTAATATGTATTCGCCTGTATTGTGAATAGGCCTAGGCTACAGTACATTTTGATTTACCCAGTTTATTGATAGATATTTACCATTCAAATAAGTGATTAGCATTATGTTATGTACACTACAGTTCAAAAGTTTGGGGTCACTTGTGTCCTTGTTTTTAAAATAACATATAATTGATCAGAAATACAGTGTAGACATTGTTAATGTTGTAAATGACAATTGTTGCTGGAAACGGCAGATTTTTTATGGAATATCTACATAGGTGTACAGGGGCCCATTATCAGCAACTATCACTCCTGTGTTCCAATGGCACGTTGTATTAGCTAATCCAAGTTTATCATTTTGAAAGGCTAATTGAAATAGTACCCGCAAAACACCAGTCTCAACGTCAACAGTGACGAGGCAACTCCGAGATGCTGGCCTGCTGGTTCCTCTGTCCAGTGTCTGTTCTTTTGCACATATTAATATTTTCTTTTTATTGGCCAGTCTGAGATGTTTTTTCTTTGCAACTCTGCCTAGAAGGCCAGCCTCCCGGAGTCACCTCTTCACTGTTGATGTTGAGACTGGTGTTTAACAGGTTCTATTTAATGAAGCTGCCAGTTGAGGACTTGTGAGGCATCTGTTTCTCAAACTAGACACTCTAATGTACTTTACCTCTTGCTCAGTTGTGCACCGGGGCCTCCCACTCTTTCTATTCTGGTTAGAGCCAGTTTGCGCTGTTCTGTGAAGGGAGTAATACACGATGAGATCTTCCGTTTCTTGGAAAATGTGCGCATGGAATAGCCTTCATTTCTCAGAACAAGAATAGACTGACGAGTCTCAGAAGAAAGTCCTTTCTGGCCTTTGTGAGCCTGTAATCGAACCCACAAATGCTGATGCTCCAGATACTCTAGTCGAAATAAGTTTTCTTTCTTCTTTTATCAGAACAACAGTTTTCAGCTGTGCTAACATAATTGCAAAAGGGTTTTCTCATGATCAATTAGCCTTTTAAAATTAGCTAACACAACGCGCCATTGGAAACAGGAGGTATGGTTGCTGATAATGGGCCTCTGTACACCTAAAATCAGCCATTTCCATCTTCAATTGTCATTTACAACATTAACAATGTCTACACTATATTTCTGATCAATTTGCTGTTCAAAATCAAATCAAATCAAATCAAATTTATTTATATAGCCCTTCGTACATCAGCTGATATCTCAAAGTGCTGTACAGAAATCCAGCCTAAAACCCCAAACAGCAAACAATGCAGGTGTAGAAGCACGGTGGCTAGGAAAAACTCCCTAGAAAGGCCAAAACCTAGGAAGAAACCTAGAGAGGAACCGGGCTATGTGGGGTGGCCAGTCCTCTTCTGGCTGTGCCGGGTAGAGATTATAACAGAACATGACCAAGATGTTCAAATGTTCTTTTAATGGACAAAATAATTTAGCTTTTCTTTAAAAAACAAGGACGTTTCTAAGTGACCCCACACTTTTGAATGAACAAAAATATAAACACAACATGTGAAGTGTTGGTCCCATGTTTCATGAGCTACGATGAAATATTCCATATGCACTAAAAGCGTATTTCTCTCAAATTTTGTAAACAAATGTTTACATCCTTGCCAGTGAGCATTTCCCCTTTGCCAAGATAACCCATACACCTGACAGGGTGGCATATCAAGAAGCTGATTAAACAGAATGATCATTACACAATAAAAGGCCACTCTAAAATGTGCAGTTTTGTCACACAACACAATGCCACAGATGTCCCAAGTTTTGAGGGAGCTTGCAATTGGCACACTGACTGCAGGAATGTCCACCAGAGCAGTTGCCAGATAATTGAATGTTCATTTCTCTACCATAACGTTGTTTTAGAGAAATTGGCAAAATGTACAACTGGCCTCTCTATCCGTAGACCACGTTTAACCACGCCAGCCCAGGATCTCCACATCCGGCTTCTTCACTTGTGGGATCGTCTGAGACCAGCCCCCCCCGGACAGCTGATGAAACTGAGAAGTATTTCTGTCTGTAACAAAGCCAGGCCCAGCAATGGCAGCAATCCTGCCCAGTCATGTGAAATCCATAGATTAGGGCCTGATGAATATATTTCAACTGATTGATGTCCATATATGAACTGTAACTCAGTAAAATTGTTGAAATTGTTGCGTTTTATATTATTAATCAGTGTAGTTAGGTTCCTAAAAACAAATTGATTGTATGATTGAGACATAGACAACCAGATGAGTGGAGTTCCTTGCTAACCAGTGACCTTAATTCATCAATCCAGTGCAACAGATTGAATGAGTTTGACACGTGGTATAATTGATTCATTAATGCACATGTTGCTGTCTCCGAAATAAATGCCATCAACATTTTCACAATTAAAGATGTTCAATTCAAAAGATGCGCAACAATTGAACAGCGGAGTAGCTGAGTTTGTCTGTGTGCGTATGTGCATGTCTGTTTTATGTGTGTGTGTGTGTGTGTGCAGAGGTGGGTAGAGTACTGAGAAGCTGTACTTAAGTAAAAGTGCTGTTACTTAGATTGTAATTTGCTGAAGTAAATAGCCCTCTTAAGGAACTAAAGTAAACGATAAAGTATCCGGTCAGACAGTTCTAGTTACAAATTTAGTTTGGATGATTTTTTTACACCTAATTGTAAACTGAACGCAAACAAAAAATAACAACGTAGTACAATTGATTTGACATTAATGTATTTGTTAAGCCAGCCAGCACCATCTTGCAGATGTCCTCCAACACTGTTAGTCTCCAATGAAGACTGACATCAAAGTCTGTAGGCTGTACAGTTTCATTTACAGTCAAAGTGGACTTAATATCTATCAGAAACCACGTTTCCATCCACAGTTTTCATGTGATGTAAAGTCATACCATATTTCTCCGCTGAGATATGGTGGGTGGAAATGCCTTTTTATGTGCAAATATTGATTTAATAACCATATCAAAATAAACTTGTCCTTTGATGACATGGTGTGTGTGGTCTTTCCACTATGACTCGGGGAACCATGCAGTTTATTAGGTTACAGATGAAATAAGTTACACTTTCACCACACTGTGGTGAACCACAAAGTTCATAAGGATTAAGATTGATGCCTCTTTCCAATAAATGTCAAGGGCCTTATTCTGCTGACATGATGACGGATGCGTGACTGCCGTTTTGACAAAAACATTCTCGCTCTTAACTATAATCTCATCATGTAGACTAGCATCCCCGCAGAGCCTACCCACACTGTATCTGCCAGCTGTTGACTGAAGTGCAAGTGCCAAGACCGGAGTAAATGCGATTTAAACACCGATTTGTATTCGGTTCATGGGAGCGGAAAAGCATGCACTACGTCATCACGCTCTGAATTTTATCTGCAACAGGTCAGTTTGGTGGAACAACACCACTGGTGGGAAAGTGCACCTATTTTCTTTATTCAGATTTTAGAATATTAGCATGAAAATCTGTCACAAATTGGATTGAAACCTAGCTAATGTGCTCAATTCCATCCAGACATTGGAATAATTTCAATAGCATTTAATTAGGAAAAATTACAATTCATTTTAGCTCTAGTTGGCTATTGCCACACACATCTGATTATCAAAGGAATTGTCCGTAGAGCTCCAAGACAGGATTGTGTCGAGGCACACAGATCTGGGAATGGGTACCAAACAAACTCTGCAGCATTGAAGGTCCCCAAGAACACAGTTGCCTCGTCATTCTTAAATGGAAGAAACTTGGAACCACCAAGACTCTTCCTAGAGCTGGCTGCCTGGCCAAACTGAGCAATCGTGGGAGAAGGGCCTTGGTCAAGGGGGTGACCAAGAACCCGATGGCCGTTCTGACAGAGCTCCAGAGTTTGTCTGTGGAGTGGAGATGGGAGAACCTTCCAGAAGGACAACCATCTCTGTAGCACTCCACCAATCAGGCCTTTATGGTAGAGTGACCAGACGGAAGCCACTACTCAGTAAAAGGCACTTGGAGTTTGCCAAAAGGCACCTAAAGGACGATGAGAAACAAGATTCTCTGGTCTGATGAAACCAAGATTGAACGCTTTAGTCTGAATGCCAAGCGTCACATTTGGAGGAAATCTGGCACCATCTACTACGGTGAAGCATAATGGTGGCAGCATCATGCTGTGGGGATGTTTTTCAGCGACAGGGACTAGGAGACTAGTCAGGATCGAGGCAAAGATGAACGGAAAAAAGTACAGAGATACTTGACGATAACCTGCTCCAGAGCGCTCAGGACATCAGGCTGGGGTGACGGTTTACCTTCCAACAGGACACTGACACGAAGCACAAGCCATGACAATGCAGGAGTGGTTTAGGGACAAGTCTCTGAATGTCCTTGAGTGGCCCAGCCAGAGCCCGGAATTGAACCCGATCAAACATCTCGGAGAGACCTGGAAATAGCTGTGCAGCAATGCTCCCCATCCTACCCAACAGAGCATGAGAGGCTCTGCAGAGAAGAATGGGAGAAACTCCCCAAATACAGGTGTGCCAAGCTTGTAGCGTCACACCCAAGAAGACTCGAGGCAATGTACAAGAGTTTTGATGACGATATTTATAATACATTTCATTAGTCAATGGGTCGTGAAACATTTTACAGACGTAAGGGGGAACCAATAGTATCGATTAATGAAAAAAAAATCTAATTTGGAGTAACAAGGTTTTCATCCGACAGCTTCGATATAATCATATAAATCTATGCAACTAAAGTTACTTCCTTCAGAAATAGTATAAGTACAGCCCACAGAGTAACTAGAAAAGTTCTACTTTGTACCCAAATTTAGTTAAGTTCATTGTCGTGTCGTTGACTAATCATTAAATATGAATATTGTATATTATCAAGTCAGTTCTCAGTGTAATTTAATTACGCAATTAAACTAGTCATGTAACCTTAATTAATTAGGAAGTCGGGGCACCACGGAAAAATTTTGTTTATAAAGTGTCAATTTCCCGACTAACTCTGAATATAAATTTTCAAATCAAAACAGTCGCTTCTTAATGAATTTTACCTCATCAGTCCGCAAACCCTTGGATATCTACACGAATCGCAGCATAGAATCATTAATCAGCAATATACAAATTGGAATAATTATATATTTACTAACTTAATCACAGAATTACTTAAACACACACACACACACAATTAGTTCATACTTTTAGTATTACATGATACAAAGAAAAAGTACCTAGCAGATAAATGATATGACGGCTTGGTTGACAAAGGAAAAGAGGTGGGAACCGCTCAAGAGCGGGAGACTCATACAGTGGGGCAAAAAAAAGTATTTAGTCAGCCACCAATTGTGCAAGTTCTCCCACTTAAAAAGATGAGAGGCCTGTAATTTTCATTATAGCTACAACTATGATAGACAAAATGAGAAAAAAAATAAGTATTTGGTCACCTACAAACAAGCAAATTTTTGGCTCACAGACCTGTAACTTCTTCTTTAAGAAGCTCCTCTGTCCTCCACTCGTCAGCTGTATTAATGTCACCTGTTTGAAGTTGTTATCAGTATAAAAGACACCTGTCCACAACCTCAAACAGTCACACTCCAAACTCCACTATGGCCAAGACCAAAGAGCTGTCAAAGGACACCAGAAACAACATTGTAGACCTGCACCAGGCTGGGAAGACTGAATCTGCAATAGGTAAGCAGCTTGGTTTGAAGAAATCAACTGTGGGAGCAATTTTTAGGAAATGGAAGACATACAAGACCAATGATAATCTCCCTTGATCTGGGGCTCCACGCAAGATCTCACCCCGTGGGGTCAAAATGATCACAAGAACGGTGAGCAAAGATCCCAGAACCACACGGGGGGACCTAGTGAATGACCTGCAGAGAGCTGGGACCAAAGTAACAACGCCTACCATCAGTAACACACTACGCCGCCAGGGACTCAAATCCTGCGGTGCCAGACGTGTCCCCCTGCTTAAGCCAGTACATGTCCAGGCCCGTCTGAAGTTTGCTAGAGAGCATTTGGATGATCCAGAAGAAGATTGAGAGAATGTCATATGGTCAGATGAAACCAAAATAGAACCTTTTGGTAAACTCAACTCGTCGTGTTTGGAGGACAAAGAATGCTGAGTTGTATCCAAAGAACACCATACCTACTGTGAAGCATGGGGTTGGAAACATCATGCTTTGGGGCTGTTTTTCTGCAAAGGGACCAGGACGACTGATCCGTGTAAAGGAAAGAATGAATGGGGCCATGTATCGTGAGATTTTGAGTGAAAACCTCCTTCCATCAGCAAGGGCATTGAAGATGAAACGTGGCTAGGCCTTTCAGTATGACAATGATCCCAAACACATCGCCCGGGGAATGAAGGAGTGGCTTCGTAAGAAGCATTTCAAGGTCCTGGAGTGGCCTAGCCAGTCTCCAGATCTCAACCCCATAGAAAGTCTTTGGAGGGAGTTGAAAGTCTGTGTTTCCCAGCAACAGCCCCAAAACATCACTGCTCTAGAGGAGATCTGCATGGAGGAATGGGCCAAAATACCAGTAACAGTGTGTGAAAACCTTGTGAAGACTTACAGAAAACGTCTAACATCTGTCATTGCCAACAAAGAGTATATATACAAAGTATTGAGATAAATGTTTGTTATTGACCAAATACTTATTTTCCACCATAATTTGCAAATAAATTCATTAAAAATCCTACAATGTGATTTTCTGGATTTTTTTCTCTCATTTTGTCTGTCATAGTTGAAGTGTACCTATGATGAAAATTACAGGCCTCTCATCTTTTTAAGTGGGAGAACTTGCACAATTGGTGGCTGACTAAATACTTTTTTTGCATCACTGTAGCTGATAACTACACTCATAGAATTTGCTAATACTTTGAATATGAACAACCGCTCATTCGAAAATAAATTGCAATTTACCTATTTTTTGCGTGTATGTCTTGTCTCTCTCTGTGGTCGCCGTTCCATCTGCTGGAGAGAGTCAGGCGACAGAATGTCTCCGGTTGTGTTCATAATGGATACGCCAGGCGTACCAAAGGTTTTCACATAGAATAGATGTTTCAACAGTTGTCGATAGTCTTGTCCTAGGCTTTGTACATTTCCGGCTGCAGACTGGTAGTTCAACGGCCTAGGATTTCTTTCTTCTGTAAGAGTTTTTAACCATTTCCAAACATGTAGACAATGCTCCACGCTGTATGGTCTTGTCCTTTGGTAGAGTTGTCGTGCCAACCATTTTCTCGTCTTAGAAATTCAACTATTTGTAACCTTAGCTTACACAGTGGTTTGTGTGGTCTGGTGTGAATTGCGTCACATGGGCTTTTATACTTGGGTAGAAAAGGGTGTCTCATCATGTGTGTGCCCACCTGGGCATGGTGACTGACTGTGCATAAGTTACAACAAAACAACCAATTCTCATTTAGAAGACTAAATCAGATGGCTATCTTTTCAAAGTATTCTTATTCATTCATCTTATAAAACCTTCAGATGTAAACCTGACAGAGATGTAGTTGTGTGTTTCCTGTCCTACATGAGATCACCAAATGAAACACACTCAACATGACTGTTCCTTAAGTGTCCATGGACCATTCCCACGTTCTCAAAAATATAAATATTGTTTAATTCTCCCATTTTGGGGATTATGAGTTTTGGCAAGAGAAGCTCTTTGTTCTTCATAGATTCTCTCCCTCAATACTGCATGGCAGTTTCTGCCAGGTATTTATGACCATTGTAAAACCTGATGTGGGAGAGCGAGTGAGAGAGGGGGGGGAGCCACGAAATATACACCCAAAAAGGGCCGCATCGTGACATGTAATGCATTACTTGTTGCGCGTTATGCACGCATGCACACGCACACGCGCGCACACACACACGCACAGGTGTGTGTAACTTTGTGTGTGTGCATCTTTGTGAACCTATGTGTGAGTTTTGCTGGGGGCGTTGCATGTGTGTATGACAGAGATCAGTGTAAAGTTAAGGGAGGAAGTCATCATGCTCTCATAAAGCTGTCAAACTGCAGTTGTTTCCCAACCACTGGACTATTACAGGGCTATCAAATGGCTACCATAATGCAGTCACCAGGCCAGCACACACACTCCCAAGTCATTCCTCACAGGCGTCTCCATAATAACGTCCCCTAGTCTTTATCCCTCCTTTCTCTCTCTCTCTCTCTGTGTACTTTTGCCTCTGGCTTTCTGTCACTGCATTCACTCTCTCACTTTCTGTCTTACTCTATCTGGCTGGGTCCTGTCTCATGAGCCTCCAGTCCTAGCCCTGCCCCTGGTGTGTGATTACAGTTGATACGCTTCCCCAGCTACCCCTCACCACTCTGAGGGAGCTAGGAGGGAGCTGTCCAGCTGCCAGGACTGAATTGTGGCTCTAAGGAGCTCCACTCTAGTGCTACTCTAGTGCTGTCCATGGTGCTGAATATAGTTAGCAAGGATAACTAGCTTAATCTGTGCTGCTGGCTCTTTTAGCAATGGGTCCTGTTTCTCCCATTGTAAGTAGGTGGAGACGTTCACATTTTGATAGGGATGTTGATGTGATTGATTGATTTTAGTAGTGACATATTTTCAGGTCGTCATTTTTAGACAGAAGGAGAGAGATCTAGAGAATAAGAGGGTGTGTGGGAATGAGAGCAAGAGTGACAGGGAGACAGGAAGCAAGCGATAGAGCTTCAGAGAGAGCATGAACGAGAGTGAAAGAGGAAAATACAAGCCAGGCTCTGCAACAACAGACTCCTTCAGGGAGTGTATAAGTACGTACAGTATGTGTCACTTAAAGGACCAATGCAGCTGTTTTTTATTTTTTTAATAAAATGGTTTCTGGTTAACAATTACTGTAAGTACCTTACTGTGATTGTTTTGTAGTGGCATGAGTGGGGAATGGAAAAATGAAATCTAGCTGTTATTAGCAATGAGGTGTGGAACTTTCTTATTGGTCTAACTAATTTACTGCATCCCACCAAAAACAGGCTGAAATTTCAGGCGGTCTTTTCAAACAGCTCTTACACTAAAAGGGCATTATCATAATTTTCACAGTATTATTCCAACCCCATTTTGTGGAAAAATATGTAAAACACATGAATATCATGTTTTTGACTGCACTGGGCCTTTAAGCATTCCGTAATCCCATCTCTCACGCGAAGAGGACCAGAAGCTCATCTCTTGGGATTGCACTCTCAAAAGGATTTATCTATAGAGAGCAAACATAAAGATGGTAGGGAGTGGAATCAGTGTTGTGAGAATGTAAAATGAAGTGAACTCTGTGTCTGAGTCTCAAATGGCTTTGTGTGTGTGTGTGTGTTTGTGGTTCAAAGATGTGCTCCACACAGCAGGGGTGCCTCGGGTCTCAATAGGCTCATACGGCAACATCATCTCCCCACTGTGGGAAATACAGCAATGATATATCCTCTATCTCCACAGAGATGTAAACAGTATGATGTCATAAAGTCCATAAGGAAGTTTTCTGATTCTATGCTAGAATTGGAACTAGAGCCATTTTGAGTACATTATATGGAAAAAGAACACAACAGCAGCTGGGTTTTTATCAATCACCAATGTATATATGGTTCGTTTAAATGATCAAAACAGCAGTAAATGGCATATATTGGGTCTTAACCTGTTGCGACGAGCCATCCCGGATCCGGGATCTTGAATACAGCCTCAAGCTCATTACCATAACGCAACGTTAACTATTCATGAAAATCGCAAATGAAATGAAATCAATATGCTAGCTCTCAATCTTAGATTTTTGTTAACAACACTGTCATCTCAGATTTTCTAAATATGCTTCTTAACCATAGCAAAACAAGCATTTGTGTAACAGTATTGATAGCTAGCGTAACATTTAGCGTAGCATTTAGCATTAGCATTCAGCAGGCAACATTTTCACAAAAACCAGAAAAGCATTCAAATAAAATCATTTACCTTTGAAGAACTTCGGATGTTTTCAATGAGGAGACTCTCAGTTAGATAGCAAATGTTCAGTTTTTCCTGAAAGATTATTTGTTTAGGACAAATCGCTCCGTTTTCTGCGTCACGTTTAGCTACGAAAAAAAACCTGTATGAAGGATTGTGTAAATCTATCCGCAAGCTCATTAGCATAACGCAACGTTAACTATTCATGAAAATCGCAAATGAAATTAAATAAATCTATTTGCTCTCAAGCTTAGCCTTTTGTTAACAACACTGTCATCTCAGATTTTCATAAATATGCTTCTCAACCATAGCAAAACAAGCATTTGTGTAACAGTATTGATAGCCTAGCATAGGATTATGCCTGACATTCAGCATGCAACATTTTCACAAAAACCAGAAAAACATTCAAATAAAATAATTTACCTTTGAAGAACTTCAGATGTTTTCAATGAGGAGACTCAGTTAGATAGCAAATGTTCAGTTTTTACAAAAATATTATTTGTGTTGACGAATCGCTCCGTTTTCTTCATCACGTTTGGGTAAGAAAAAAAACGAAAATTAAAACTCAAACTTTTTTCCAAATTAACTCCATAATATCGACAGAAACATGCAAACCAATGTTTAGAATCAATCCTCAAGGTGTTTTTCACATATCTATCGACGATAAATCCATCGTGGCAGTTGACTTTCTCTTCTGAAGAAATGGAACGCACATGGACCTAAAGATTACGCAATAATTTCAACACAGGACACCGGGCGGCCACCTGGTAAATGTAGTCTCTTATGGTCAATCTTCCAATGATATGCCTACAAATACGTCACAATGCTGCAGACACCTTGGAGTAACGACACAAAGGGCAGGCTCATGCCTGGCACATTCACAGCCATATAAGGAGATATTGGAACACAGCGCCTTCAGAATCTGGGGCATTTCCTGTATGAAACTTCATCTTGGTTTCGCCTGTAGCATTAGTTCTGGGGCACTCACAGATAATATCTTTGCAGTTTTGGAAACGTCAGAGTTTTTTCTTTCCAAAGCTGTCAATTACATGCATAGTCGAGCATCTTTTCGTGAAAAATGTATTGTTTAAAACGGGAACGTTTTTTTATCCAAAAATTAAAAGAGCGCCCCCTAACTCGAAGAAGTTAAAGGGTTTGACTTTGTTCTGTTGCCCGTATTCTTAAAGCATCTCTGAGTAGATTGCTGATCTAAGATCAGTTTTGCATTTTAAATTCTAACGAATGCAGAGGGTGGACCTGATCCAAGATCCTAGCACTCTTTATGAATACAGGTCCTTGAACCACCAATTAGAATATGTGCTATGCTAGTCTTCAAGGAATGTCGGCGTCAAACAATCGTTTTGCTCCATTTGATGCCGATTACAGTGTGGCATTGGAGTTTTCACGAGACATAATGTCTCTAGAAGATGTACCACCGAGCAGCATTTAACGGCACTAATCTGATAAGACACTTAATCAAGATCAAGTGGAGCTGAGATTAGGCTGTTTTTAAACCAGTTATAGCTGCTTCTCCCTACACACTGTATCTGTGTCTTAAATACCACTCTATTGCCTTTAAAGGGCACTTACTTTTGCCCAGAGCCATAATGACCCTGGTCAAAAGTAGTGCACAGAAAGAAATGTATAGGGTGCCATTTGAGAAGCTATTTGGGACTCAGCGGGAAGTAACCCATTAGTCATTGTTATTGCGGATCTGTGTAACTTCCATGAGTTGGTGTAACCTCCATGAGTTGGTGTAACACGCACGAGAGTGTGCGCTTACATTACATGCACACGCCTGTGTGTTACACAAACACACACACCTTACCTCTTCCAATAGTCATTAAGTATCTTTGAGAGAGGTTGGCTATACACAGTTTGGGGTCATGACATTATTTTTATTTCTACTTTGCACTTTCTTCCACTACAAATCTACCATTCCAGTGTTTAATTGCTATATTGTTTTTACTTCGCCACCATGGCCTTTTTTTTTGCCTTTATCTCCCTTATCTCACCTCATTTGCTCACATCATATACAGACTTGTTTCTACTGTATTGTTGACTCGGTGTCGTTGTATGTGTCGAACTGCTTTGCTTTATCTTGGCCAGGTCGCAATTGTAAATGAGAACTTGTTCTCAACTTGCCTACCTGGTTAAATAAAGGTGAAATAAATCAAAATCACCCACATTGCCTCTAGTGGGCTAATGTTTTCCTCACGTTGAGCTCAATGAAGAGATAAGGAGAACAAACCAGTAGGGGAAAGAGATATAGGGAAGAAATAGCTGATGTGGAGACTTTGATCGAGAGAGGGGGGTAGAGCCAGAAATTAAGGGCAGGAGAGGAGGGGGAGAGGAATGCGAGCGAGAGGGAGATGAAGAGAGGAGGGTAGATGATGTAGAGGGAGAACAGAGAGAAGGATGGCAGGAGTTGAGAGTTCATTAATATTAAAGATCCTGTTTGAACGTTTAATTATAAGCCTCAGTGATTCCCCGAGCTCTTAACTTTCACAATGTTCATCTGGCTCTGTTCCTCTGACGCACACGTCAGCACAATGCAAAAAGCTGTTTTATTTTATCGAATGCCACTTTAAACAGATGTAATAAACGTCACTACCGCCGGCAATGACTCTGGGTGTCTCGACTATAACACGCCGACTTTAATCATTTTTATTTTATAGGTTTTTATTTCATCTCGTCATATGGTAAAGGAATAGAACGATCTCTCGTTGTTCATTTTGGGTGTGTGTGGTTGTCCCTCTTCCTCCCTCCCTCCCACCTGGCCAGTGAAGATGAACACTGAAAAAGTGTCCCTTAAAAGTCGTAGGCATGCATCAACAACAACAGCGAAACCACAGGAGTGGCCACTAATATTGAATAGGTCCTCCTCGTCCACCTCGTTATCATCTTCAGCATAATCGTGATCAAAACAACAAATTAGGAATTGATCACTCTCCCGTTGTTATCCCGACAGACATTTCAAACCTTTTTGGACTTTTGGACTTTTGAGGGGACTAGGAGGCTTTATGAAAACACTACAAAGTCACAATTCCAACCCCGCATTGTTGATTTGTTATTGTTTGTTTGCATTTTCAGTATTTCCCTCTATTTTATACGCATCACTAATTTTGTTGTTAATTGCTATCTGACCTTTAACTAGGTTTAGCGACATTTTGTGATTTTACAAATGGTGACGGCATGACAATAGCAATTAACTACTTCAACACAGCAAACACTCTGTTTTCCCCCTGTTGATTATCTTCTCAAAAGTACCTTTGGAAAACGAACAAATTACAAAGCAACTCAATAGGTGTCTGCGTGCTCGGTCGCTGGTGATGGTCAGACAAAGAACGTTGAGACAGCGAGGAAATCAGTGGACAAAGTAACACAAAAATATTGATGCCCCTTTTTGCTGGACAGACTTGTGATGTGTTGGCACTCTATTCCAGAATCCTGAAACCGTAAGGAAGTCATCTCAACTCAATACAAGGAAGGTGTTCGTAATGTTTGCCCGTACTCCGTGTATATCTAAATCATTTTCTTTATTGTATTATATGTGGTACGGTCCATCTTCCAGTCTATTCCTTTCCGTAGTACAATTGTTTTAAGATAAAGATAATAGATCATTGGTTTGGAAATCCACGATGTCTGAATATAGGCCTACTTTCTGAGATCTTAAATAGAAGACACAAAACAAAACATAAGGTTCTGTCTTTCCTTTTGCCATGGACTCCAGTGAGTGACAACTGATCCTTTGAAAATGAGACTTCCCTGTTCTCCCAATCTCTTGCCCCTCTTTGTCACCCTGGCATGGCACTGATTGGATACAGACAGAGTTCATTTGAATAGCTGATCAGCTGTCATCCAATCAGTGACTTGCTGATTGTAGGACCTGCTGTAGCTAAGCAGGTCTTCATTTAAGTCGAAGCTTCTGCTCTGCGCTAATGTTGGCATCCTTTGTCTGTGTGGTGTGTCCGTATCTGCATGCCCATGTGTTTTTGTCTTCAAGCGCGTGTGTGTGTGTGTGTGTGTGTGTGTGTGTGTGTGTGTGTGTGTGTGTGTGTGTGTGTGTGTGTGTGTGTGTGTGTGTGTGTGTGTGTGTGTGTGTGTGTGTGTGTGTGTGTGTGTGTGTGTGTGTGTGTGTGAATGGAGCACTGCTGTGGATGTTAAACACACTGCCAACCTTGGCCTGTTCAAGGGCACTCATTCACATTCAGCGGAATTTAAACACCTGCATGTGGTCGCCAGGGAAACCGGGAATCTGGGCGCTCTCAGAAACCTCATTAGCATATGCGCATAGCTTCCAAGTTCAAGAATATAAATTAACTTACATGTACCCATAAATATGTATCTGGCTGCATGTTCACTTCAGGAAGCTGCCTTTGACTTAAGGGATTGCATGGTGACCCTGGAGCTCTCTGTAATTGTTGCTTTACCCAAGTGAAATATGTGATAAATGCAGTTGTATGTAGTATAAAGCTATAAATATATGATTTGTTATGCATGAACATAGATGTATCTGGTTACGTTTTTTTGTATTACTTCTCGCAATTGTAAATTGGTTGTCCTGAAAAATTCAACTGGCCACTTGGATCTCCTTTTGTGGGTGTGTTTTTGCGTCTACATTATTTTCACAATAGACCAATTTAGGGTTGTGAATGTTGGGATCCTTAACGTTAAGAAAAATCTATAATGGAAAAACAATGTTTTTTGGGTGGGGGTTCCCCATAAAATGTTTATCACAGTGCAGTTGGCCTGCCTGCTTTTTCTCATTGAACACGCACTCGCATCAAAAGCAGTCTTGGGTCTGTTGCGTGTAGAATATCCTAGCCTATTCATTGGTGATGGGCCCTGAAGTTGGGAGGTATTGCAAGGCAAGAAATTGCAAGATGCAGCCAATAGATATGCCTAAAGTAGAGTTATGACCTGCCTATACTTTGCCCCTCCCCACTTGCTCCGTCCCTCCCTAGCTCGCTATGAAAGATCAGTGTTTGTGTTCTCGGAAAGTATGGCAACTAATCAGTCTCCTCCGTTCCAAAAATACTGAATCTTAGGAGTCGATTCCTAGCGGACGATTCCTACCAAAAACAAGCTATGTCCTTCTCTGACTTTTCCTAAATGTTTTGTATTCTACAGAATTTTTTAAATGTTTAGAGCCTTTTCTTCAGTTCTTTTCATAACTTATATACATTTTGTGTGTGTGTGTGTGTACCCCTTAAAATGAATGAATTCAGCCATTTCAGCCATACCCGTTGCTGACAGGTGTATAAAATTGATCACACAGCCATGCCATCTCCATAGACAAACATTGGCAGTTGAATGGCCTCACTAACGAGCTCAGTGACTTTCAACGTGGCACCGTCATAGGATGACACTTTTCCAACAAGTCAGTTTGTCATATTTCTGCCCTGCTAGAGCTGCCCCGGTCAACTGTAAGTGCTGTTATTGTGAAGTGGAAAGCAAGTCCCCGGAGCAATGTTCCAACATCTAGGGGAACGCCATCCCAGAAGAGTGGAGGCTGTTTATCGCAGCAAATGGGGTCCAACTATTAATAACCATGATTTGTGGAATAAGATGTTCGACGAGCAGGTGTCCACGTGCTTTTGGTCATGTTGTGTACCTATTCACAACTTAACCAGCCAAGACAATGTGCTATAGGAAGTTGATACCCAGCCAGGCGGTAATGTCCCTCTCTCCTCACTGAATGAATGATGAATGGGCAATTTATTGTCCATGTTACTTGACAATTAAAGGGTGAAGAGGTCGATTTAATTTAGAAAAACAATAGTGTAATGATGAGTTTGTTATGCCTATTTGTCAGCGTTGGCGCTCATGTTTATAGCAAATGATTTGACAGAGCGCCTTGCGGGTTGATATCATTCTCTTTTACATTTTACTTTGTAAAAGGAAGCATTTTACAGGACTGTATTTTTATTTACTATAATTATATTACTAATCAAATGTATTGTAAGGGAAATAGAAACGTATTTGACTCTCTCCTAGTTGATGAGTAAAGGGACACAAACGATGCCAGTCAGCCTGCACAGCTGGCTATTGGAAACTAACACAAAAGTTAGCCAAAACTAAAGACAAAATTACATTCACAATCTGAGTGACAATATTATCAGTTGTCCAATTGTACATTTAGAGAGAGCTTGGAATTGACAAAGGCAGTGAAAGGAGCAGCACTTTATCAAAGTCTCCTTCGGAGTCACATGCAGGTAAAACTTTTAGATTTTTTAAATACGTTACAACCTTATTCTAAAATGGATGAACTTGCTTTTCCTCATCAGTCTACACACGGTATCCCACAATATCCCACAAAGCAAAAATGTATAAAAGACAAATAATTGAAATATCACTTTTACATAAGTATTCAGACCCTTTACTTTGTCGAAGCACCTTTTGGCAGCGATTAAAGCCTCGAGGCATCTTGGCTTTGATGCTGAAAACTTGGACCAGCTGTATTTGGGGAGTTTCTCCCATTCTTCTCTGTAGATCCTCTCAAGCTCTGTCAGGCTAGATGGGGAGCGTCGCAGCACTGCTATGTTCAGATCTCATTAAATGTTTGATCGGGTTCAAGTTAGGGCTCTGGCTGGGCCACTTAAGGACATTCAGAGACTTGTCCCTATGCCACTCCTGTGTTGTCTTGCCTGTGTGCTTAGGGTCACTGTCCTGTTGGAAGGTGAACCTTCACCCCACTCTGAAATCCTGAGTGCTCTGGAGCAGGTTTTCATCATGGATCTCTCTGTGCTTTGCTTTGTTCATCTTTCCCTCTATCCTGACTAGTCTCCCAGTCCCTGCCCATGAAAAACATCCCCACAGCATGATGCTGTCACCACCATGCTTCATGGAAGGGATGGTGCCAGGTTTCCTCCAAACATGACGCTTGGCATCAGACCAGAGAATCTTGTTTCTTATGGTCTGAGAGTCCTTTAAGTACCTTGTCGGCAAACTCCAAGAGGGCTGTCATGTGCCTTTTTTACTGAGTGGAAAAGGGAATGGGTTCTGAATACTTCCCGTGTGTGTGCGTGTGCGTGTGCGTGTGTGTGTGTGTGTGTGTGTACAGTTGAAGTCGGAAGTTTGCATTCACTTTAGCCAAATACATTTACACTCAGTTTCACAATTCCTGACATTTAATATTAGTAATAATTCCCTGTTTTAAGTCAGTTAGCATCACCACTTTATTTTAAGAATGTGAAATGTCAGAATAATAGAGAATAATTTATTTAAGCTTTTATGTCTTTCATCACATTCCCAGTGGGTCAAAAGTTTACATACACTCAATTAGTATTTGGTTGCATTGCCTTTAAATTGTTTAACATGGGTAAAACATTTTGGGTAACTTTCCACAAGCTTCACACAATAAGCTGGGTGAATTTTGACCCATTCCTCCTGACAGAGTTAGTGTAACTGAGTCAGGTGTGTAGGCCTCCTTGCTCACATACACTTTTTCAGTTGTGCCCACACATTTTCTATAGAATTGAGGTCAGGGCTTTGTGATGGCCACTCCAATACCTTGACTTTGTTGTCCTTAAACCATTTTGCCACAACTTTGGAAGTATGCATTATTCATTTGGAGGACCCATTTGCTTCCAAGCTTTAACTTCCTGACAGATGTCTTGATGTTACTTAAATATATCCACATAATTTTCCATCCTCGTGATGCCATCTATTTTGTGAAGTGCACCAGTCCCCCCTGCAGCAAAGCAGCCCCACAACATGATGCTGCCACCCCCATGCTTCACGGTTAGGATGGTGTTCTTCAGCTTGCAAGCCTCCCCCTTTGTCCTCCAAACATAACGATGTTCATTATGGCCAAACAGTTCTATTTTTGTTTCATCAAACCAGAGGACATTTCTCCAAAAAGTATGATCTTTGTCCCCATGTGCAGTTGCAAACATTAGTCTCTTTTTTTATGGCGGTTTTGGAGCAGTGGCTTCTTGCTTGCTGAGTGGCCTTTCAGGTTATGTCGATATCAGACTTTTTTTTACTGTGTATATAGATACTTTTGTACCCATTTCTCCCAGCATCCTCACAAGGTCCTTTGCTGTTGTTCTGGGATTGATTTGCACCTTTTGCACCAAAGTATGTTCATCTCTAGGAGACAGAACGCGTCTCCTTCCTGAGCGATATGACAGCTGCGTGGTCCCATGGTGTTTATATTTGCGTACTATTGTTTGTACAAATGAACGTGGTACCTTCAGGCATTTGGAAATTGCTCCCAAGGATGAACCAGACTTGCGGAGGTCTACAATTTCTTTTCTGAGGTCTTGGCTGATTTCTTTTCATTTTCCAATAATGTCAAGCAAAGAGGCACTGAGTTTGAAGGTAGGCCTTGAAATACATCCACAGGTTCACCTCCAATTGACTCAAAAGATGTCAATTAGCCTATCAGAAGCTTCTAAAGCCATGACGACATTTTCCAAGGTGTTTAAAGGCACAGTCAACTTAGTGTATGTAAAGTCTGACCCACTGGAATTGTGATACAGTGAAATAATCTGTTTGTAAACAATTGTTGGAAAAATGACTTGTGTCATGCACAAAGTAGATGTCCTAAACTATGTTTGTCAACAAGAAATGGGTGGTGGAGTGGTTGAAAAACGTGTTTTAGTGACTCCAACCTAAGTGTATGTAAACTTCCAACTTCAACTGTATGTATAAGCAGGGAGAAGAAAGCTGGAGAGAAAGAGTTCTACCTGTATCTCATAAAAGCAAACAATCTGCAACATCCCAATGCAATGCAATGTTCAAACACACAGCGAATATACACTACATGACCAAATGTATGTGGACATGACAACATTTTCTGGAATTGTCCAAGCTGTTTAAAGGCACAGACTACTTAGTGTATGTACACTTTTAACCCACTGGAATTGTGATACAGTGAATTATAAGTGAAATAATCTGTCTGGAGACAATTGTTGGGAAAATTACGTGTAGTTTGTTAACAATACATTTGTGGAGTGATTGAAAAACCTAAGTGTACTTCTGACTTCAACTGTGTATATGTACTGTGTGTGTGTGTGTGTGTGTGTGTGTGTGTGTGTCGCTCTGGATAAGAGCGTCTGCTAAATGACTTAAATGTAAATGTAAATGTAAATGTGTGTGTGTGTGTGTGTGTGTACTGCTGTTTCTTGGACACTTACCTTTGTCAAAAAACTCTCAATTCAAGAGGTGCAGTCCTGTTTCCAAATATCTCCTTAACAAGAATATCCACACTGTCCATGCATTAAGCGCATAACCACTCGCGCAGTAACATTGCTCTGGATACTAAGGAAAGACTACTAAAATAACAAACTGAAAATAGGCTATTCTTTTTTTTTTGTTTAACTACATTTGAGTTTTTTCCCCCAAAAATGTAGACAAATGTATATTTGTAATTTAACTCTTGAAAGTGTTTTTTCTTTTTTTTCTTTAACCTAGAGTAACAAACTTGTGAAAATATTGTTATGTTCTTTCAAAAAATAATTTTGGGGGGGATTCTTACGTTAACTAAGACCTTCATAAACACAACCAAATTATTTTTCATCTGATAGCATAAATGGAAAGTATGTGTTCAAGAATTTGGATGTATCATTGGCAGGAAGTGGCGTCGATAATAGACAGTGGTGTAATGGTTTTCCTCCTCTTCGTCTGAGGAGGAGAGGTGAGAAGGATCGGAGGACCAATATGCGGCGTGGTAAGTGTCCATGGTTGTTTATTTAAACACATGAACTGAACACTCCATACAATGTAACGTGAATAACCGAAACCGAAAACAGTACCGTGTGGTGACACGGAAACAATCACCCACAAAACAACAGTGAAACCCAGGCTACCTAAGTATGTTTCTCAATCAGAGACAACTACAACACCTGCCTCTGATTGAGAACCATACTAGGCCGAACACAGAAAACCAACCTAGAAACACAAAACATAGAATGCCCACCCAACTCACGTCCTGACCAATTCAAACAAAGAAATAACACAAATACTAGGGTCAGAACGTGGCAGGTAGACCTTTATTTTATTTTACCTTTATTTAACCAGGTAGGCTAGTTCAGAACAAGTTCTCATTTGCAACTGCGACCTGGCCAACGTTTGACCTACGTTTGTTACGAGGTCTTTGTAGAATTATACAAAACATATCCTTGACTTTATCTAAACATATAACTACTGTTCTTATATTTTTACGTGGACATATTTCCACTAATATTTCTTAATGTAATTCATCCTTTACAATTGTTTTTATGCTCTATTTATCAAGCGTTGGTGCTAACGTTTGTGCACCTTGTGGGTTTACAGTGGGGCAAAAAAACGATTTAGTCAGCCACCAATTGTGCAAGTTCTCCCACTTAAAAAGATGAGAGAGGCCTGTAATTTATCATAGGTACACTTCAACTATGACAGACAAAATGAGGGAAAAAAGTCCTGAAAATCACATTGTATGATTTTAATTGAATTTATTTCCAAATGATGGTGGAAAATAAGTATTTGGTCAATGACAAAAGTTTATCTCAATACTTTGTTATATACCCTTTGTTGGCAATGACAGAGGTCAAACGTTTTCTGTAAGTCTTCACAAGGTTTTCACACACTGTTGCTGGTATTTTGGCCTATTCCTCCATGCAGATCTCCTCTAGAGCAGTGATGTTTTGGGGCTGTTGCTGGGCAACACAGACTTTCAACTCCCTCCAAAGACTTTCTATGGGGTTGAGATCTGGAGACCAGCTAGGCCACTCCAGGACCTTGAAATGCTTCTTACGAAGCCACTCCTTCGTTGCCCGGGCGGTGTGTTTGGGATCATTGTCATGCTGAAAGACCCAGCCACGTTTAATCTTCAATGCCCTTGCTGATGGAAGGAGGTTTTCACTCAAAATCCCACGATACATGGCCCCATTCATTCTTTCCTTTACATGGATCAGTCATCCTGGTCCCTTTGCAGAAAAACAGCCCCAAAGCATTGATGTTTCCACCCCCATGCTTCACAGTAGGTATGGTGTTCTTTGGATGCAACTCAGCATTCTTTGTCCTCCAAACACGACGAGTTGAATTTAACAAAAAGTCATATTTTGGTTTAATCTGACCATATAACATTCTCCGAATCTTCTTCTGGATCATCCAAATGCTCTCTAGCAAACTTCAGACGGGCTTGGACATGTACTGGCTTAAGCAGGGGGACACGTCTGGCACTGCAGGATTTGAGTCCCTGGCGGCGTAGTGTGTTACTGATGGTAGGCTTTGTTACTTTGGTCCCAGCTCTCTGCAGGTCATTCACTAGGTCCCCCCGTGTGGTTCTGGGATTTTTGCTCACCGTTCTTGTGATCATTTTGTCCCCACGGGGTGAGATCTTGCGTGGAGTCCCAGATCGAGGGAGATTATCATCGGTCTTGTATGTCTTCCATTTCCTAAAAATTGCTCCCACAGTTGATTTCTTCAAACAAAGCTGCTTACCTATTGCAGATTCAGTCTTCCCAGCCTGGTGCAGGTCTACAATTTTGTTTCTGGTGTCCTTTGACAGCTCTTTGGTCTTGGCTATAGTGGAGTTTGGAGTGTGACTGTTTGAGGTTGTGGACAGGTGTCTTTTATACTGATAACAAGTTCAAACAGGTGCCATTAATACAGGTAATGAGTGGAGGACAGAGGAGCCTCTTACAAAAGAAGTTACAGGTCTGTGAGAGCCAGAAAACTTGCTTGTTTGTAAGTGAGCAAATACTTATTTTCCACCATAATTTGCAAATAAATTCATAAAAAATCCTACAGCGTGATTTTGTCTGTCATAGTTGAAGTGTACCTATGATGACAATTCAAGGCCTCTCTCATATTTTTAAGTGGGAGAACTTGCACAATTGGTGGCTGACTAAATACTTTTTTAGCGCCACTGTATATGCATCTGATGCGTATGCTAAAGAGGACTTCCGGCAACGCACTCAACGTTCTTTAGCGGCTACTTAAATACTGAAAGGCCAGATGATTCTAGTGTTAAGTGTCCGTTGTGTACCCTTACAGACAAACAAACAGGCCGTAGCCGAGGCGCTTTCAATGGCATATGACTGTGGTAGGAGCAGGCAAACAATCCCCCCCTCCCCCCTCAAAAAAAGGCTATTTAAACGTTAAGAGAAATTGTCCATTTGTCACATCCCTACTTCCAACAGTACTGAGTGCTAAGACGAGCCCAGTAATCATGTGAAATAAAAGCACTCTTCCTGGCTCCAGCTCGATAATAACACAAACAAGGGGCAGAGACTTCAAATGTCACAACCGGCAGTATATCCATCCTCTTGTTATCAACCGCAGGGGTTAGTGCTGTTGCTGGCCCACTAAGTACATGCGTCAAATTTTTTTTCTCTCCATTAAAAATGACGTGAAAACAACATTGATTCAACCAGTGTGTGTGCCCAGTGGGATGGCATTATGAACCAAGGCTTGAAGATGAGGCTTTAAGTTAGGGCTCGGCTCTCTTCCTCTTTCTCTCTTCTTTAAGGAGAACGGGGTGTTTTGAGGGAAGGAAAGATGAAAGGAGCTGCCATTCAAGCTGGCTTCAATGGAGGTGTTGGCTGTATGTGCATGGGTTGAGAGACGACACTTGTGGAGAGAGGAGAGATGGAGAGATGGTTAAAGAGAGGGGGAAAGAGGTAGGGAGGGAGAGAGGGGGAACAAGCTGTGGAGTAAGAGATAGGGAGGGAGAGAGGGGTGGCAAGGAGGGAAAGAGGTAAGTAGAACTAGAGAAAGGCAACACCTGTGGAGAGATGGAGAGATAGAGCAAAACAGCAAAAGACAGATGGAAGGGGAAGAGTTAATAGGTGGAACCGCCCTAACAGTGAGGGCTGCGCACCTGGTTTATGCACCAACAGGAGGCCTTTCCTGCCCGCTAGTCATTGATTAGGTATGCCATCCAGGCCTTTATTCAGTCTACTATGGAAGAGTGCGAAAGCTACTACTCTCACATGTATGTGTTCAGGTTAATAGATGGTTTTGACAGTGCAGGGTTGAATGGATGCATATGTACTGTGGGTCATGTTAGGGACAATGTGAGTAGATGTATAGTACCCAAAATACAATACATTGAATGGATGGATCTATTTGAAGTGGGCTTTTTCAATAGTGAACTATGCACTACGGCTCGGGATATGACCTAGATGCAGACACAGGAGACGGATATTTTGATACTCGGAATATTTATTATTCAAAGGGCAGGCAGAGGTTCGTAATCCAAGGCAGGGTCAAACAGGGACAGAACGGCAGGTTTAGGCTCAGGGCAGGCAGAGAGGTTAGATCCGGGAAGACTAGAAAAACAAACTTGAGAAACGGGAAACACGCTGGTTAGACCTGACAAGACCAACTGGCATAGACAAACAGAAAGCGCAGATATAAATACCCCGGAGATAATGGTGACAAATGGGAGACACCTGGTGAGGGGTGGAGACCAGCACAAGACAGGTGAAACAGATCAGTGTGTGACAGTAAGATGTTCCTATAGGTTGTCAGTCAAGGCCAACGTGAGTAGATGTACAGCACATACAATACAAACATTATTGTCAGAGTCGTTGAATGATTGTTAACCAGAAGTGTCCAATGTCCATATTGGATAGACTTTGTAGAGATAACTCACATGGACATACTGTATCAGTGTGAAAGTTGCACTGTAAAGCTATGGTGGTGTGACGGGGAAGGGTGTGTGGGTGTCACTGACAAGTCCCTTTTTAAAGGGACAATCAGCAGTTGCTACAACCATTTGGAACATATCTTTAATTTATATGTACCCATTGGTTCTTAAAGATTATAACTTAGAAATGCCTCATGAGCTTAGTTCAACTGTTGTACCCCATCAGAACCCAAAATATAAACTTGTTGTACTCCATCCTTTGTAAATGAAGAAAATGTAAACAAACACTATATAGCCCCGACACACGGGTTAAAATGATAAATCGCTCCTTGCATCCATAGTGCTGTCTATGAATTCAAGAGTGGTTATGTTTCTCCAGCCCCACCCCTCATTTATTTTACCGACCAGGGCTGGGGAGTCTGCTTTGTTATTGTTTCTACTGCTGATTGCACCTTTAATACTTGACGGTGACAATGATGGGGATCTAAGAGAGATCAGTGGGAAATTGGGGTGAGAAGAGATCTATTTTTCGCTCTCTCTGACAGGTACATTATATGAGAGGAACTTTTACTCCATTAAATAAAACTAAATATCTCAGTAATGCTCCACTTCCTGCCATCTGGGCCAGATGCATATTCATTGTATTGCTGCTACAGCAATAGGCTCATACATATAAACACTTTATACACAGAGCTCTGGGCAAATGCAACAAATTGGGTTTCATCTCATGTCACATTCACAGAATCTCACAATCTCGAACACGCACGCACACACACTCGTTATCTCTAACCTGATTCTACACACTGTGTGTTTGTGTCTGGTGGGGGTTGGAATAATATGTGTGGCGTGTGGGCTTCTATAGTGTGCGTGGCCAAGTCATTAGAATGGGCCCCGAGGGAGAGGCTTTGATAAGGGGACAGTTTATAAACAGCTCTCTTGTGACCCTAAAGTGCTCTGTTTTTGTCAATGTCCCTCTTACACACACACACACACACACACACACACACACACACACACACACACACACACACACACACACACACACACACACACACACACACACACACACACACACACACACACACACACACACACACACACACACACACACACACACACACACACACACACTAAACTCCAGGTTTAAAGTAGTTTCCTCCACTCACAGGATATGATCGGATAGAAGAGTTTTCCCACCCATATGCGACCAATGTCACCTAGAGCATTGTATGCAGGTGATATTACTTCAGCATAGTTAGTACAGCAGCGATTACTACAATGGTCATTCAATATGTCCATTGGGCATACTGAATTTTACATGGGCTGGTGGCCATCTGGTAAAAAAAGGAATACAATTTTTTTAAATGATTGGGAACTTCTGGTTTAATGTAAGATTGTGGTTGTTTCAACTAGCTATATAGTGGTTATCAGTGTTCTTAACAAGGTTGTATGACTACTACAGTACAGTAAGGCTCTTATCTCTATTGATTTAAATAGTGATTTAAAGTCACTGATTGGCCCCTCGATTAGAAGGAGAGAATGAAAGCCATTAGTATAGCACTCCTCCAGGTCTTGAGTTGATAGCCCTGCTGTACAGCTAACAGTAGCTGGACATGGGAGGAGAGGATCCACGCAAGCTATTTTAACATATCTGAGCTAAGCTAACCTAAACCTTTTTAAGGCCAGAGTGGATGAGTGCGTCTAACAGAGCAATGGATGATACCTGTATGATGTTACAGCGCAGAGGCACAGATTGCCTCATCAGCAGTGTGATGACACAGAGAAGTAGACCTCTACGAATGGTCTCTTTGCATAAGAGGTGAACAGGGAAGCCCTGATGAGAGTTTTAATGGGTGTTCATATTTCTCCAGGTCCTAATAAGCATGAGACTAATGGATGATGCTTAGAGTAGTGGTTAGACAGAAAGAGGTTCTTATTTCTAAATACTGTACTATAAAATTGTACCATGGCAAGCTTGATGCATGACGCGCACACCTGTTTCTTCTGTCCTCATTTGTCCTCTCTATAACCTACATTTACATTTACATTTAAGTCATTTAGCAGACGCTCTTATCCAGAGCGACTTACAAATTGGTGCATTCACCTTATGACATCCAGTAGAACAGTCACTTTGCAATAGTGCATCTAAATCTTAAAGGGGGGGGGGGGTGAGAAGGATTACTTATCCTATCCTAGGTATTCCTTAAAGAGGTGGGGTTTCAGGTGTCTCCGGAAGGTGGTGATTGACTCCGCTGTCCTGGCGTCGTCAGGGAGTTTGTTCCACCATTGGGGGGCCAGAGCAGCGAACAGTTTTGACTGGGCTGAGCGGGAACTGTACTTCCTCAGTGGTAGGGAGGCGAGCAGGCCAGAGGTGGATGAACGCAGTGCCCTTGTTTGGGTGTAGGGCCTGATCAGAGCCTGGAGGTACTGAGGTGCTGTTCCCCTCACAGCTCCGTAGGCAAGCACCATGGTCTTGTAGCGGATGCGAGCTTCAACTGGAAGCCAGTGGAGAGCGGAGGAGCGGGGTGACGTGAGAGAACTTGGGAAGGTTGAACACCAGACGGGCTGCTGCGTTCTGGATGAGTTGTAGGGGTTTAATGGCACAGGCAGGGAGCCCAGCCAACAGCGAGTTGCAGTAATCCAGACGGGAGATGACAAGTGCCTGGATTAGGACCTGCGCCGCTTCCTGTGTGAGGCAGGGTCGTACTCTGCGGATGTTGTAGAGCATGAACCTACAGGAACGGGCCACCGCCTTGATGTTAGTTGAGAACGACAGGGTGTTGTCCAGGATCACGCCAAGGTTCTTAGCGCTCTGGGAGGAGGACACAATGGAGTTGTCAACCGTGATGGCGAGATCATGGAACGGGCAGTCCTTCCCCGGGAGGAAGAGCAGCTCCGTCTTGCCGAGGTTCAGCTTGAGCTGGTGTTCCGTCATCCACACTGATATGTCTGCCAGACATGCAGAGATGCGATTCGCCACCTGGTCATCAGAAGGGGGAAAGGAGAAGATTAATTGTGTGTCGTCTGCATAGCAATGATAGGAGAGACCATGTGAGGTTATGACAGAGCCAAGTGACTTGGTGTATAGCGAGAATAGGAGAGGGCCTAGAACAGAGCCCTGGGGGACACCAGTGGTGAGAGCGCGTGGTGAGGAGACAGATTCTCGCCACGCCACCTGGTAGGAGCGACCTGTCAGGTAGGACGCAATCCAAGCGTGGGCCGCGCCGGAGATGCCCAACTCGGAGAGGGTGGAGAGGAGGATCTGATGGTTCACAGTATCGAAGGCAGCCGATAGGTCTAGAAGGATGAGAGCAGAGGAGAGAGAGTTAGCTTTAGCGGTGCGGAGCGCCTCCGTGATACAGAGAAGAGCAGTCTCAGTTGAATGACTAGTCTTGAAACCTGACTGATTTGGATCAAGAAGGTCATTCAGAGAGAGATAGCGGGAGAGCTGGCCAAGGACGGCACGTTCAAGAGTTTTGGAGAGAAAAGAAAGAAGGGATACTGGTCTGTAGTTGTTGACATCGGAGGGATCGAGTGTAGGTTTTTTCAGAAGGGGTGCAACTCTCGCTCTCTTGAAGACGGAAGGGAGAAGGTCTCCGGAAATGGTCTGGAGAAGAGAGGAGGGGATAGGGTCAAGCGGGCAGGTTGTTGGGCGGCCGGCCGTCACAAGACGCAAGATTTCATCTGGAGAGAGAGGGGAGAAAGAGGTCAGAGCACAGGGTAGGGCAGTGTGAGCAGAACCAGCGGTGCCGTTTGACTTAGCAAACGAGGATCGGATGTCGTCGACCTTTTTCAAAATGGTTGACGAAGTCATCTGCAGAGAGGGAGGAGGGGGAGGATTCAGGAGGGAGGAGAAGGTGGCAAAGAGCTTCCTAGGGTTAGAGGCAGATGCTTGGAATTTAGAGTGGTAGAAAAATGGCTTTAGCAGCAGAGACAGAGGAGGAAAATGTAGAGAGGAGGGAGTGAAAGGATGCCAGGTCCGCAGGGAGGCGAATTTTCCTCCACTTCCGCTCGGCTGCCCGGAGCCCTGTTCTGTGAGCTCGCAATGAGTCGTCGAGCCACGGGGCGGGAGGGGAGGACCGAGCCGTCCTGGAGGATAGGGGACATAGAGAGTCAAAGGATGCAGAAAGGGAGTAGAGGAGGGTTGAGGAGGCAGAATCAGGAGATAGGTTGGAGAAGGTTTGAGCAGAGGGAAGAGATGATAGGATGGAAGAGGAGAGAGTAGCGGGGGAGAGAGAGCGAAGGTTGGGACGGCGCGATACCATCCGAGTAGGGGCAGTGTGGGAGGTGTTAGATGAGAGCGAGAGGGAAAAGGATACAAGGTAGTGGTCGGAGACTTGGAGGGGAGTTGCAATGAGGTTAGTGGAAGAACAGCATCTAGTAAAGATGAGGTCGAGCGTATTGCCTGCCTTGTGAGTAGGGGGGGAAGGTGAGAGGGTGAGGTCAAAAGAGGAGAGGAGTGGAAAGAAGGAGGCAGAGAGGAATGAGTCAAAGGTAGACGTGGGGAGGTTAAAGTCGCCCAGCACTGTGAGAGGTGAGCCGTCCTCAGGAAAGGAGCTTATCAAGGTACATTGATGAACTCTCCGAGGGAACCTGGAGGGCGATAAATGATAAGGATGTTAAGCTTGAAAGGGCTGGTAACTGTGACAGCATGGAATTCAAAGGAGGCAATAGACAGATGGGTAAGGGGAGAAAGAGAGAATGACCACTTGGGAGAGATGAGGATCCCGGTGCCACCACCCCGCTGACCAGAAGCTCTCGGTGTGTGCGAGAACACGTGGGCGGACGAAGAGAGAGCAGTAGGAGTAGCAGTGTTGTCTGTGGTGATCCATGTTTCCGTCAGTGCCAAGAAGTCGAGGGACTGGAGGGAGGCATAGGCTGAGATGAACTCTGCCTTGTTGGCCGCAATCGGCAGTTCCAGAGGCTACCGGAGACCTGGAACTCCACATGGGTCGTGCGCGCTGGGACCACCAGATTAGGTGGCCGCGGCCACGCGGTGTGGAGCGTTTGTATGGTCTGTGCAGAGAGGAGAGAACAGGGATAGACAGACACATAGTTGACAGGCTACAGAAGAGGCTACGCTAATGCAAAGGAGATTGAATGACAAGTGGACTACACGTCTCGAATGTTCAGAAAGTTAAGCTTACTTAGCAAGAATCTTATTGACTAAAATGATTAAAATGATACAGTACTGCTGAAGTAGGCTAGCTGGCAGTGGCTGCGTTGTTGACACTACACTAATCAAGTCGTTCCGTTGAGTTTAATAGTTTCTGCAGTGCTGCTATTCGGGGCTAGCTGGCTAGCTAGCAGTGTTGTTTACGTTACGTTGCGTTAAAAGAACGACATTAAAAGAACGACAATAGCTGGCTAGCTAACCTAGAAAATCGCTCTAGACTACACAATTATCTTTGATACAAAGACGGCTATGTAGCTAGCTATGTAGCTAGCTACGATCAAACAAATCAAACCGTTGTACTGTAATGAAATGAAAATGTGAAAATGTGATACTACCTGTGAATGCGACCGGGTTGTTGAGTTCTATTCAGTAGACGTTGGCTAGCTGTTAGCTGTTAGCTGTTGGCTAGCTAGCAGAGTCTCCTACGTTAAGGACGACAAATAGCTGGCTAGCTAACCTCGGTAAATTAAGATAATCACTCTAAGACTACACACTCTAAACTACACAACCTCTCTATAATCTTTCTCGCCCTCCTCTCAACTGCTCTCTCTACCTCCGTGGCTGCCGCGGTTTGCTTCCACACCTGCACACTGTGCATGTGAGAAATGACAAGTGTGAATGATTCAGATGAATTGAGTTGGGCTCCCTCTGCCACGAGGCCGAAACACCAGCCTGCTGGAAAGCAAGACGAATAAGAGAGGGATAGAGAAACAGATTTAGAGAGGGAGAGAAGGCGATGGAAATTGAGAGAGGGTGAGCGAGAGATGGAATGATACTGTGAGAGAGAGGGAGAGGGAGATGTTACTGAACTCAATCTGAACTACCCCCCCCCCATCCACCCACTGAACATCTTCCTACCCTCCGTCTCACACATGCCCATATCAACCACCAACCCACCAGAGCTGTCAGGCAGTTAACTGAAGCTATCCTTGAGTAGCACCAAAATAAATACCATTCCCGCCTTTTCTCATTAATAAAAAATGTATTTATTTTTCTCTCTCTCCTGTTGTTGCTATGTTTTCCCCGCTGAGGAAGCGAGTTAATGCATTCTGGTAGGGAGACCCATGCATGCTATTGAGTGTGTGTGTGTGTGTGTGTGTGTGTGTGTGTGTGTGTGTGTGTGTGTGTGTGGTCCTCCGCCAAACTGACAGTCAATTAGCGTGATGAGAAGTGACAGCTTGCGACCGAGTAGAGCCCTAGCTAGTGGCCCTCTTGGCTGATAAGATGGTTCGGGACAGGCCAGGTACATACTCTTTCACCCATACAGAGACACATGATGGAAGGAGACAAAAAAAGGTGTTTAACGTGAGTAAAACATTTCATAAAAACGTTTTTTTGATCACAAACGTTCACTCTGCCATAACCAGTTGTGTCAGGTTAGGGCTAATACATTCTGACTTGTTCGTCAGGATTAGACGTGGCTTTCCTTGTTGTCGATCCGAGAGTTAAAACTGATTCAATTATCTGTTGCAGCGTTTGTGTAATTTTAAGACAAGGGAATTTTTTAAGTGCATCAACAGCAAGATTACATAAGCCATCTTGACATGTGTCAACGTAGATTTCATCGCACATTTTTGGAAACGTCCACCTTCTGGAAACAACAATGTAGCATATCTTAGTTCAATTGATCTATGTTGGAAGCGATCCCTCACGATTCCAATGTTTACACCACACCCCATTGCTGTAAAAAGCACGGCTAGGTGTAATGTGATTTGAACGTATCCCATGCCTGTTCACTCCATGCTGGAATCATGGGAATCTTTTTTGACTGGGGGATTGTGACAGAAAAATGGAGGTATTCACCTTATTTGTTGGATATGTAACAATGATTTACCCGAAACAGTGAGATATTTCTGTCCTGCTAATGCTGACTTTTATGGTGTCCCCTCTAGCTTCCTGGTGATAACCTACAGCTGGCCTTGCAGTGACTGGATGTGGGGTGGTTGTGACTGGGATAGAGAGGAGTAGAACAAAGGCCTCAATGGTTCTTAGACATCCTGGCCTGGGAAATTAGGCCAGGGTCGAGGGGTAAGATAACGCCAGGGGCAGATAAAGACACGATGAGCCCAAAATGGCTTATGGTGCCCCCCAATCTATATGGGAGGGGTGGAACCAAGCTTTCTGGGTATTAGCTATATAAACTGTGCATTGTCTGTGAAGGGTAGGCACTCAGCCTAACAGTCAGAACGAGACTGCTGGGCTGACAGTTTATTTATTGCAATAATGAATCGAATATTAAATAAAGATGGCTGTTTGAAGAAATGACCAAGTCTCTCTCAGTACTGAATTTCCACGACAGGAACCAGTATCTTCACTCCTGAACTGTAAATGCACTGCTGGGTGTAGTGTCGTTTAGTTTATCCCGGGCTTGTTCACTCTATATTGAAGTCACAGGGAATCACTTCCCATTGAGATCCTATTCAATTATTAAACTATATGTTGTTCTATGTCACTTCCACTGACTGAAGGGTCCAACATCTAATAATGCACTGCTTGGTTTAGTGTATCCCAGGCCATTTCACTACCGTTTACAATCTTTCCCGCATCGTCCACACCACGGGGAACGGATCAGGGCTGGTCAGCATCCGATAAATTAGATCAATGATAGTCACTGTACCAAGAGTGTCAGGGAAGGAGGAAGGGGGAGAGCGAGAGGTAGGGAGGGAGATAAATAGGCGGGACACCGTCTAATGGCCTTGCAACAGAAAGACATTGTTGGGAGGGAAGAGAAGAAGGGAGGGAAGGAAGGATAAGTGAGACAAGGAGAGATGGGGGGGGGGGTAGATGTACACAAAGAGAGAGTTGGGGGAGGGAGGAAAAGAAAGGTAGACGAAGAACGAGGAGGGAAGAAGGAGGAAGAGAGGACGCCTCTCACTAACAGTCACCAGTTACATACTGTCTGTAAAACTGAGATGAGGCATTGCCACTTTGTACTATGTCTATTTACACTTCAGCTAACTTCAAAACGACACTATGATCTCAAGTGTTGTTTTAGCTTTAGCTTGATTGCAGACCGGTGTTATGGATCAAGTGGAGTATCTCTACCGTACCAAGATTGCAAATGAGAGAATTGAATGCAGTAGCTGCATCTCTAGTGGTGTAATATGGATTCTCGTTTCTTTGCTAGCTGCTGTTATTGAGACTCCGGTTTCAGTCTCTCTTTCTTCTTCCTGAGTTGTGAGGATGAGACGGCAGTCATTGTAGGATCAAAGGTAGCGCTAGACTGTTGTCTGAGATGCCTAATCAGAAATCCAGTCAGAGCTCTTCCTGACTTCAGTGTGTGTGTGTGTGTGTGTGTGTGTGTGTGTGTGTGTGTGTGTGTGTGCGCGCACATCTGTTGTTGACGCGATGTTCTTTACCCTTTTGAAAACTTTCCATTTCATCTTCTTGTTTACTCTGTGTTTGATGACGCCATGTCTTCATACATTAGCAGGATGTATTGAAGTGGTTGACAAGTGGCACTAAATGATGATTCCATACTCTGTTAATAGGACTGAAGTTAGAAAGACCTAAGACCTGTGAATAACAGCAGCAACTCTAAATATTTTACTCTAAATTGTCAAGCCCTGTCAAAACATTGGGGAAGTGTTAGTGCAGGGCTAGGCAACATACGGCCATTCAATCTGGCCCGTGGGACAATAAATACACTCCAGGCCATTCGAGAACGTCTAAAACTATATACAAAGTATGTAGGAATTATAATGGCCTGCATATTGCTTTTGACGAAACAAATCAGTCTCCAAAATATTGGTGTGGGCCTCTCGCTGAGTTGTGAAATCACAATGTATTGCCCACCCCTGGGTTAGTGGATAGTCCTGTACTTGTCTTTCGTTCACCAATCCGCTCACTTGTCTTTTCTCACAAGCAGGGATTTCCCCGATGGCTGTTTTATTGATGAAAGTTTACCAATATTTGACCATTATTTCAACATTGAGTCCCATTGAGACCGTTGATTTGTACACAGAGCTCTGGGCAAATGTTGATAGTTAAACATTTGCAAAACGGTGTGTAAAGTGGACTTGGACAATAAAGTGTTACCCAGTGTTGGTTACAAGTGGTTGCTGCCACCATTCATGTTGATAGCTTACTTGAGTTGTAAAGGAATACAAAAATAAATAAAAAAAGGAACACAGGGTGTGAGCAAAGCCACAATGTGGCTAATTAGATACGCGAGAGAGATGAAATGTCTTCCATTGAAACAAGCTGTTCAGGTGCAAAGGAGAAATTGGCTTGTTATCGTAATTAGCCAGATCGCTTGCAAAGCCGCGGCTCATCTAAGAGGGAAATTAGAGAGCGAGGGATTTGAAAAAAAAAAAGAGATGGAATGGAGTGTAGAAGAGGAGTCATTTGTATTTATTTTTTTACCACCTACAGAGAAAGATGTAGAGAAAACCCTACGCCTGTCTGTAATATTTCACCACCAGAGGATCATTTCTGTTTCCCTAGAAACAAGGAACGAGGCATTCTAGTTTGAAAACTTTTACAAGCCCCCCTGCCCACACAATCTGAGATCTTTCGGTAGCTACCAGAAAACTTCCAGAAAACATTTGATGCCTGGCAATAACATTACTATGAATGTATCTTAAGGTAAGAAGGATCCACATGAACAATTAGACTCAGCCCATAGACACAGACAAAGGAGTTCCCAACACTGAAGACCAAAGATGACTGGGTCCTTGGATCTCCCGGCTGACTCATGACCTCTCACACTGATAGAATACTGCTCCTTTGATCAGGGTAGCGAACCTGAAGACAAAGGCTGTCTGGGTCTGGGCCGTGAACATCTAACACAGAATCATGGCCAGTAACTGGCTAACCCTATTGTGCACCCAACTTAGATAATAAATAACTCTGTGTTCCCTTACAAAACAATAGAAATCCTAAATGGCACCCTATAGGGGATCTGGTCAATGTATGCACACATGACTGTAAGTCGCTTTGGATAAAAGCGTCTGCTAAATGGCATATATTATTATTATTATTATAAGTAGTGCACTATGTAAGGAATAGGGTGCCATTTAGGACTCTACCTTAGCTTGAGTAACATTGAGGGAGTGAGTTATTATGCAGTCGATAGAGACTGGAGAGAGAGGGAGAGAGAGAGAATACAATTACAAGCAATTACTGCACAGGGCTTTCAAAACAACGACGAAAAGATGCAGAGATGAGTGGGTGTATTGAGGCTGTGTGTGTGTGTGTGTTGGTCTGAACAACAACGTTGAAATGGCGTTGGATCAACTTCAGTCCTACCCAGTACACACCACATACAGGCATGGCGGGGCGGAAAGACCATCATTCACTTATGCCTTTACAAAACACCCCATTTGCATACAAATATGTCATATTTGCACAGCGGTGGTGGCGCTGGAATGGAATTTGCATTTAAGACATGGAGACCGGGGCAAAAGTATTCACGTACCACGACAGGCATGTGTTAATACTTAATGTAACTGTCCTCGCTGCTTTTGGGTCGGCATGGCCTCGGCTGGTTGTCTGTCGACTGCAAAGCTGTAATGAAGGACAAAGTCATTAGAATTCTCGCCATCGCTCATTTGAATTCTCACTGTTTCTGTCCCACATCCAAAAGCTATAAGCTTGAGCCCGATCCATCATGGTTTCCGTCTCCTCCAAACAACTAGCACATATCTCTCGCCCGCTCTCTCTCAAAATCGCTCTCTCACTCTCTCTTTCTCGCTCTCCTTGTCTTTTTCTTTAACTCACTCTATATTCCCCCCAATCCCTCCTTTTCAACCACGTCAATCTCTTCTCCCCTCACTCTCTCAGGCGCCAGTCCTCTATTTCTCTACTCGAGTCACAGTATTCATTTCTTAAAATTCCCTTTCAAAACCCGACAACGTTCTCCCATTTCAATTGGACTCTCTTAACAGTGTACCAATGCTTATCGTCTTCCCTCCCTCCCTTTCACCAGATATCACATTATCAGTGACTCTGCCCGAGGAGTATTGACTCATGGTCTCTCTGACTCTCCGGCTGTGTCCCGAATGGCACCCTATTCCCTACATAGTGCACTACTTGTGACCAGAGCCACATGGGCCCTGGTCAAAAGTATTACACTCTACATGGACTAGGGTGCCATTTGAGACACAGCCTCAGTTAGTATGGACTCACAGACCCCGACAGTCTCTGAATATGACGGGATCCTATTCAGAATGCTAAATTGCCTCGGTGTATAACACAATGAAGGCCTGGTTCCATTGAAAAAAGGCCACCAGTGGCCCGGGGCGGGCATTAAAAATGATCACGAATATAAAACCACCTCTAACTGCGGTAATAGAGGAGTCAGAATGGGGAGTACTTTTGTACTCCTTAATATGGGGAGTACTGAGGGAGAATGATTAGCATTTTCATGATTCATCAAGGGAGATTGAGGGGCTTTTGGATTGAGTGATGATGAGTTGGAAAATGGCTGCGTCTTCTGGTGTGTGGTGTGGTGCTTAGTATATGCTGATGGTGGTAGTTGTAATTGTATCGCTTCAGGTCTTGTTTAGGTACATTCTTGTACATTTTAGATACCATTGAAGTTTGGCCGTGTATTTGACATTTTACAATCTGACACATGCACGTACACACGTGTAGACAGGCGCGCACACACACACACACACCAACAAATTGCTTATACTTCTACCCACGTAAAGTGGTTGATTATGGATAACAGCTTGGGCCTTTGGACGAAGGCCTGATGGATAGATTAGACCCTGGGCACAGAGCACGTGGCTTACTATTGGATAATATTTTTAAATATTAGATGTCAGTATCATAGCTAATTCCTCTCCCAATTTTCGATTGGTCAATCTGGAGAGAGAGTGAGTGAGAGAGGGAGCAAGACAGAACGAGAAAGAAAGAGAGAAACAGAGAGGTATAAAAAGATAACATATATATTTTCCTTTCCACATACCCTACCACCCCTCACCTAATTGGAATAAACTAATGGACAACAACAATTACGCTCCTACTTCCAGCTTATACATACAGTACTAGTCAAATGTTTGGACACACCTATTCATTCAAGGATTTTTTTTATTTTTTTTATAAAAATGTTCTACATTGTAGAATAATAGTGAAGACACAAACTATGAAATAACACATATTGAATCATGTAGTAACCAAAAGTGTTAAATCAAAATATATTTAATATTTGAGATTCTTCAAAGTAGCCACCCTTTGCCTTGATGACAGCTTTGCGCACCCTTGGCATTCTCACAACCAGCTTCATGGGGTAGTCACCTGGAATGCATTTCAATTAACATGTGTGCATTGTTTGTGGAATTTCTTTCCTTCTTAATGTGTTTGAGCCAATCAGTTGTGTTGTGACACGGTAGGGGTGGTATACAGATGATAGCCCTATTTGTTAAAAGACAGAGTCCATATTATGACAGCTCAAAGAAGCTCAAATAAGCAAAGAGAAACAACAGTCCATCATTACTTTAAGACATGAAGGTCAGTCAATCCGGAAAATTTCAAGAACTTTGAATGTTTCTTCAGGTGCAGTCACAACAACCATCAAGCGCTATGATGAAACTGGCTCTCATGAGGACCGCCACAGGAAAGGAAGACCCAGAGTTACCTCTGCTGCGGAGGATAAGTTCAATAGAATTAACTGCACCTCCCTGACCAAGACCCTTCTCCCCCGATTGCTCAGTTTGGCCAGAGTGGCCAGCTCTAGGAAGAGTCTTGGTGAATCCAAACTTCTTCTATTTAAAAATGATGGAGGACACTGTTATTGGGGACCTTCAATGCTGCAGACATTCTTTGGAACCCTTCCCCAGATCTCTGCCTCAACACATTCCTGTCTCGGAGTTCTACGGACAACTCCTTCAACCTCGTGGCTTGGTTTTTGCCCTGACATGCACTGTCAACTGTGGGACCTTATTTAGACAAGTGTGTATGACTTTCCAAATCATGTCCAATCAATTGAATTTACCACAGGTGGACTCCAATCAATTTGTAGAAACCTCTCAATGGAAACAGGATGCACCTGAGCTCAATTTTGAGTCTCATAATAAAGTGTCTGGATACTTAGTGGCAGGAAAAAGTATGTGAACCCTTTGGAAATACCCGGATTTCTGCATAAATTGGTATAACATTTTTATCTGATCTTCATGTAGGTCACAACAATAGACAAACAGTCTGCTTGAACAAATAACACACAAACAATCATGTGTTTTCATGTGGAAAAGGGTGGAAAAAAATATGTGAACCCTTGGATTTAACAGGTTGATCCTTCTATGGCAGCAATAACCTCAACCAAACGTTTTCTGTAGTTGCGGGATCAGATCTAGAAGGCCTTGTTCTTCTGTTAAAGCCATTTTGCCGTTAAAGCCATTCTGTGTTTTGGGTTGTTGTCCTGTTGCATCACCCAACTTCTGTTGAGCTTCAATTTTTGGACAGCCTAACATTCTCCTGCAAAATGTCTTGATAAAAACTTGGGAATTCATTTTTCTGTTGATGATAACAAGCTGTCCTGGCCCTGAGGCAGCAGATCAGCCCCAAACCATAATGCTCCCTCCACCATACTTTACAGTTGGGATGCGGTTTTGATGTTGGTGTGCTGTGCCTTCCCCCCACCCCTACACATAATGTTTGAGTTCCTTCCAAACAACTCAACTGTAGTTTCATCTGTCCACAGATTATTTTGCCAGTAGCACTGTGGAACATCCTTTTGCACTTTTGCAAACTTCAGACTTTTTTGGACAGCAGTGGCTTCTTCCGTGGTGTCCTCCCATTAACACCATTGTTGTTTAGGGTTTTACATGTCGTGGACTTGTCAACAGAGGTGTTAGCATGTTCCAGAGTCTTTAGCTGACACAAAGATTCTAAGACCTCATTCTGCGCAGTGCTCTTGCAGTCATCTTTGCAGGATGGCCACTCCGAGGGAGAGTAGCAACAGTGCTGAACTTTCTCCATTTATAGACCATCAGTCCACAGTAAGACAAATTAACATCAATGCTTTTAGAGATACTTTTGTAACCCTTTCCAACTTTATGCTAGTCAACAATTATTAATCGTAGGTCTTTTGAGATCTCTTTTGTTCAAGGCATGGTTCACATGAAGGAATGATTCTTGTGAAAAGCAAACAAAAATGTTTTGATATATATATATATATATATATTGATCCTTCTATGGCAGCAATAACCTCAACCAAACGTTTTCTGTAGTTGCGGGATCAGACCTGCACAACGGTCAGGAGAACTTAGGAACATTCATGTTTTCCAAACTGTTTCAGTTCAACTATATTCTTGGGATGTCTGGTGTGAACTGTTCATTTGAGGTCATGCCACAGCATCTCAATCAGGTCGAGGTCAGGACATTGACTGGGCCACTCTAGAAGGCCTTGTTCTTATATATATATATATATATATATTACTGCTCAAAAAAATTAAGGGAACACTAATATAACACATCCTAGATCTGAATGAATGAAATATTCTTATTAAATACTTTTTTCTTTACATAGTTGAATGTGCTGACAACAAAATCACACAAAAATTATCAATGGAAATCAAATGTATCAACACATGGAGGTCTGGATTTGGAGTCACACTCAAAATTAAAGTGGAAAACCACACTACAGGCTGATCCAACTTTGACGTAATGTCCTTAAAACAAGTCAAAATGAGGCTCAGTAGTGCGTGTGGCCTCCACGTGCCTGTATGACCTCCCTACAACGCCTGGGCATGCTCCTGATGAGGTGTCAGATGGTCTCCTGAGGGATCTTCTCCCAGACCTGGACTAAAGCATCCGCCAACTCCTGGACAGTCGGTGGTGCAACGTGGCGTTGGTGGACGGAGCAAGACATGATGTCCCAGATGTGCTCAATTGGATTCAGGTCTGGGGAACGGGCGGGCCAGTCCATAGCATCAATGCCTTCCTCTTGCAGGAACTGCTGACACACTCCAGCCACATGAGGTCTAGCATTGTCTTGCATTAGGAGGAACCCAGGGCCAACCGCACCAGCATATGGTCTCACAAGGGGTCTGAGGATCTTATCTCGGTATCTAATGGCAGTCAGGCTACCTCTGGCGAGTACATGGAGGGCTGTGCGGCCCCCCAAAGAAATGCCACCCCACATCATGACTGACCCACCACCAAACCGGTCATGCTGGAAGATGTTGCATGCAGCAGAACGTTCTCCACGGCGTCTCCAGACTCTGTCACGTCTGTCACATGTGCTCAGTGTGAACCTGCTTTCATCTGTGAAGAGCACAGGGCACCAGTGCCAATCATGGTGTTCTCTGGAAAATGCCAAACGTCCTGCACGGTGTTGGGCTGTAAGCACAACCCCCACCTGTGGATGTCGGGCCCTCATATCACCCTCATGGAGTCTGTTTCTGACCGTTTGAGCAGACACATGCACATTTGTGGCCTGCTGGAGGTGATTTTGCAGGGCTCTGGCAGTGCTCCTCCTGCTCATCCTTGCACAAAGGCGGAGGTAGCCAATTCCTGATCCTGCTGCTGGGTTGTTGCCCTCCTACGGCCTCCTCCACGTCTGCTGATGTACTGGCCTGTCTCCTGGTAAGCACCTCCATGCTCTGGACACCACGCTGACAGACACAGCAAACCTTCTTGCCACAGCTCGTATTGATATGCCATCCTGGATGAGCTGCACTACCTGAGCCACATGTGTGGGTTGTAGACTCCATCTCATGCTACTACTAGAGTGAAAGCACCGCCAGCATTCAAAAGTGACCAAAACATCAGCCAGGAAGCATAGGAACTGAGAAGTGGTGTGTGGTCATCATCTGCAGAACCACTCCTTTATTGGGGGTGTCTTCCTAATTGCCTATAATTTCCACCTGTTGTCTATTCCATTTGCACAACAGCATGTGACATTTATTGTCAATCAGTGTTGCTTCCTAAGTGGACAGTTTGATTTCACAGAAGTGTGATTGACTTGGAGTTACATTGTGTTGTTTAAGTGTTCGCTTTATTTTTTTGAGCAGTATATATATATAGGGCAAGGCAGCTCTAACCAATATCTACAATCTCGTCTCATTGATTGGACTTCAAGTTAGCTGACTCCTGACTCCAATTAGCTTTTGGATAAGTAAGCCTAGAAGTGATACTTTTTCCAACCTACACTGTGAATGTTTAAATTATGTATTCAATATAGACAAGAAAAATACAATAATTTGTGTTATTAGTTTAAGCACACTGTTGTCTATTGTTATGACCGAGATGAAGATCAGATCGAATGTGATGACCAATTTATGCAGAAATCCAGGTAATTCCAAAGGGTTCAGATACTTTTTCTTGCCACTGTATATGCTTTTGAGTGACACTTCCAATTTTGGTGGAAATACCGGGAGAAAAATGATTTATTCTCGCGATGGAACATATCTATAATACCGGGAAAATATTAAATCGTAATATCCATAGGCATATCCTTCCCTCTCTCCTTCATTCTTTTCTCATGTGAGCAGAGAGAGGGGCTGTCAACAGTTTAATGAAAGATGTTTCATTGTGAAAACATGTTACTATCAATGTTCCTAAACATTTGGTTTCCATAATGAATCATTGAGTAGCTACAGGAACAGGATAGTAGAGCCCATGGCATACAGAGTTTGGGCGGAATGTCACCTGTCGCGCGGTGAGGCGAGAGGCTGCATGCTCCTGAAAAAGTGGTTGATGTGTGGAGTGAAATAACCGTTCATGCCCATTTTTATATACGATCACTGGTAGGGCACTGGAACCAAAAATACTTGAAAGTATTGCAGAGCTAACAACAAAGCAAGAGCCTCTTGTTCAATAGTTGCATAGTTTGTCTGACATTTGTTCAACTTTTGTGAAAAATAACAAACGGGATGATCCACTCCACTCTTGTCCTGCTGCAGTAGAACAGCACCAGCACCTCTGGCACTAGCATCTACCTCCAGTTTAAACGGTTGTTCAAAGTCCGGAGCAGCAAGTATTACATAAGAGTGCTTTAGCAGATTCAAAAGATATCTTACAATCATGGGACCACTCATCCACTCTAGCCAAACTGAGCAAATCGGTTAATGGAGCAACTACCGCAGAGAAATTTTTACAGAAGCTACGGTAGTAGCCAACCATCCCTAAAAAGCGGCGTAGCTCTCGTCTGGTGGTAGGTGCGGGGAATGCAGTTATATAGCCAAGACCTTGGCATCAACAGGGTGCACCTATCCATGGCCGACCTCCTTGCCGAGATAGGTAACAGCCTTCCCAAACTCGCACTTTGCCAAGTTCAGGGTTAGAGAAGCAGCTGCCAACCGTTCACATACTACCCTTAGAGAGTTAACATGATTTGACCACTCCGATGAATAAATCACAAAATAATCAAGATATGCACTACAATTGGGAACTCCAGCTAATACAGAGTTAACCAGTCGTTGGAAAGTGGCTGGTGCATTTCGCATCCCAAAAGCCATAACTGAGTACTGTAGGAAGTTGTCTGGGGTCACAAAGGCAGAAATCTCAGAAGCACGTGAAGTTAACGGAACCTGCCAGTAACCTTTTAAGAAGTCCAACTTAGTTACATACTTAGCAGCACCAATAGTGTCGATACAGTCATCCAGTCTGGGTAACGGGAACGAATCTGGCATTGTGACAGAACCTACCTTTCGATAATCCGTACATAACCTGGACGTACCATCAGGTTTAGGAACCAGAATGCAAGGAGAACTCCAAGGGCTTGCACTTGGCGTAGCCAGGTCCTTCAACAAATATTTACGTAGCATAGAATTCAGTGTCTGATGCCCTCTTTCAAGCGCACCCTGAGAATCGGGGTGATATGCGCTTGCCACACGGTGCTTAATTGACAAGCATTTGAACACCTGCTTGAAGAGCTTTGATAGGAAATTGTTACCTTGATGACTTTGTACCACCTTAGGTAACTCGAATGTCGTGAAGAATTTAATTAAGGCCTTACTCATTACCGGAGCAGTAATCCTTCGCAGAGGAATGGCCTCTTGTTGCCATACACATAACTGTGGACCGTTACCGATTTTGTCTTCGGTAACGGTCCAACACAATCAACCACAATCGAATGGTTCACCTATGACAGGTATTTTTCCTGTTATCTGACATGTGTGGCATGTCCGACAGAACTGAGCCACATCTTGTTTTAAACCCGGCCAAAAGAAATGTCAAAGGAACCGATCATAAGTTTTTGTGATTCCTAAATGACCAGACCACTGGTGATCATGAGCAAGGGATAACACATTTTGTCAAAAGACTGTAGGAATCACTATTTAGTAAACAGCATTCCAATCTCCGCCCGCGTCATCATGGGATGTCCAGTTACGCATGAGGAGATTACCTTCAATGAGGTACGCCACGTTCTTCTTCTTTACATCTTCCAATGAGACAAGACTAGCAAAAACATTTTGCAAGCTTGTTGTCAACCTTTTGGATAGCAATCAGCTGCTCGCGAGTGACTGGTAACTGTACTGCATCAGCAATAAGTTCAACATTCTTCAATTCTTTTCTGGGTTGTTTGTCAGAGGTGATCAGTTTCCCAGAGGTATCACACAACCCATCCTCTTGATCAACCTCTTTGAACAGAACAGTGTTCGACAAATCTATCACGTCACCCTCTTGTCGTGCCAGCACAGCACAGCACAAGAGTGACAGCACAAGCGGGGAACACATGTTGATAACTCTGTGCCAGCTCAGAGAAAGAGTGGTCACTTTTATCCATTACTTCCAATACGGGTACTACCTTTCCTCCGGCAATATCGTTACCCATTATAAAGGTCACACCTTTTAATGGCAACATAGGACGTACCACCAATCTTAATATTCCACTGATTAACTCAGTGTACTTTCACAAAGTGCAACGGCACTGGGACAAAACCCATTTCAATACCCTGAACTAACACACTGGAACCACAGTATGTATCGTCGGATAAGGGCAATACATCAGACAATATCAACGACTGCGCCGCACCAGTATCTCTAAGGATTTTAACCGGTCGTTGAGACGCTTCGTCATTCGTTAGGGACACAAACGCCTCAAATGAAGACTTTTTAACTGCAGTTACCCTGAGGCACCCGTTTCATTTCAGACCTCACAAATGTACGAATTAGCCCAACACCTGTTGGTGGCTTGGCACGAAGAGGCATCCCTTGTTTGCGTTTTAGCAGGAAGCAATCATTAATCATATGTCCCACTTTATGACAATAGAAACAGGGACGCTCATTCTTCTGGCGTGCTTGATCTACTACTGCTGGCCGACTACGGCTAAAAGTAGGCAACTCAGTGGCTCTACTCTCAGTATGAGCCGAAAACACGCTCTTGTGCGTCAACACACTCGTCTGCCAACGCAGACGCTTCTGACAGGGAGGATACTTTCTGTTAGTTTAGGTAAACTACAATGCATTCGGGTAAGCAATTTTCAAACTCTTCCAACAAGATAAACACCCAGAGAGAGTTGAAATCCGTTACCTTACTAGCAGCATGCCATTTATCAAACATATTTCCCTTGTCTCTAGCAAATTCCACATAAGTCTTACAAGAAGACTTCTTATGAGACCTACATCTTTGTCGGTATGCCTCAGGCACAAGCTCATAGGCGCGAAGAACAGTAGCTTTGACCACTTCATAATTCAAACTGTCTTCCAGAGGTAGAGCTGACAAAACCTCTTGGGCTTTACCAGTTAATGTACACTGAAGTAATAGGCACCATACATCTTCAGGGCATTTCAATGCTACAGCTATACGTTCAAATACACAAAAATAGGCGTCAAACTCTGACTCTCTGAACAAAGGTACTAAGGCAATCTGCCGACTAATGTCAAAAGTGTTGGAAGCTCCAGCCGGTGAGGACGACTCACTAACAGTCACAGCAGGAACGAAGGCTAGCCTCGCTGTCTCTACATCCAGTTCCATCTGGCGCATTTTGAACGCCATCTGCCGCTGGTCCCTTTCTTTTTCTGCCTCAATTTTACACATCTCCAACTGCCGCTGTTCTCTATCTGCCTCAATTTTACACATCTCCAACTGCCGCTGTTCTCTTTCTGCCTCAATTTTACACATCTCCAACTGCCGCTGTTCTCTTTCTGCCTCAATTTTACACATCTCCAACTGCCGCTGTTCTCTTTCTGCCTCAATTTGACACATCTCCAACTGGAGATTTTCTCCCCTAATTTGGGCGCGCTCTTCCGCCTCCAGTTGAAACTGTATTCAACGGACAATGTTGCTGGAGCTTTAGCCTCGCCCTCGTTCTCAGACACCACCGGGCTTAGAGGAGCAGCAACATCCCCTACAGGGGTAGTAGGCTCAGGCAGCGGTAACACAAGCACCTGCTCTTCCAACAATACATTTAACACCAGCTTTTTAACCTCCGCCTTAACTACTCTCTGCGGAATCAATACTGAATAATGGTCAGCCAAGGTCATTAAATCAACTCTACGACATTTGTCAACACCCTCCCACGTAGGGTTATCCAAAGAGGATTTCAATTCAAAAGTAGCCATTTTGAACAACTACACAAGAGCCAACAAATAGCAAACACTAATTCTACATCAACTATGATGCTCAACACTGAACTATACCACTAAAACAATCTGCACGAGCGGCGTGGGTGTCAGTAAAGACAGATCCCAGATGAGCCCCCACTTATGTTACGAATCCCTTTGGCCCGGCAGTCTAAGGGGATGGTAACGAGACCCGTAACATAACTCACACAAAGTGTAATAGTGACAAAGTAACGGTGAGAACGAAATAACCACAGACAACTAATATCTACCGTCAAACCCTCAGGGTTTATTTGCAAACACACGGTAAAGGGAGGCAGGAAAAGGGGCTGAGCTGGACCCAAGGAAAAAAACAAATATCCCAAAATACCCCTAAGCTAGACTAGCCTACTACTATACAGCTAACTAACTAACCAAAAATACAGTGGGTGGTCCGCCCAGTTCTACCTAGTGTTTTTCAACAAAGTTTACCTACGGGTAGTGTATGCCCATGGGCGACTTGTCTTAGTACCCCCTTTTCCCACCGTCAAACACCATAACACGAACAATACTCACAGGTGGGGACAAAGTGATCTTTAGTTGCAAAAACCAAACAAGAGCTCTACAGATGGCATTGACAGAGAGATTGAGCTCAAGAGGAAACAACTGAATGGGTTTTTAAACCAAGGGAAAGTGGATGTGATTGGGTAATGGAAACAGGAGGAGGTGTGTCTTCTTATTAGCGACTGATTGATGACTGATTGGGGAATGATGATTGCCACCTGTGAGGAGGGGAGAAGGAGAGAAAAGAGATACACACACACAGGATACACACAGAAGACTTGTATCCGTAGCATAAACGAATTTGATATATCAGTAAAGACCATATTAAATTGAGAATAGTCTGATGGGTGAATATATGATCACTTGATGAGAGAACGGCGTGTGAGGCAAGGAGCGCAAGCTTTTGAGACTTTCTCCAATCATCAATAGCCTATAGTCGCATCATGCATCCCATATATCTTTTGATTTCTAAGGCATTCAAAGGTTTTTATCATTTACAGCTGAAGTTGCCAAATAACTCTAACGTATAGGACCTGTTTCAAATGATCACTTTCACGCTCAACATAGCCACTTCATATGTGCACTCGTTCCAGAATTGGAAAAAATATCCTTTCTATTTTATTCAGCTAAGTTAAATGTATATTCTTCTTACTATAAAATCATATTATATAAAATAATGTCATGGGACTTATAAGCTTATCTTGTTTGCTAAATGAACAAGCCTACAGCCTATGGCATGGTGCATAGCGAGATAAGTAGGCCATTCTGTTCTTCCGAAACACATTTTCTTCATATCATAATGTTTCTTTAGACCTGCCTAAAATAAATCACAGATTTACTGTGTTGGTGTATATCCAATTGATTTACAAGACTTTTTCTTTAAATGTAGATGTACCAAAGGCGCGCATCAGCGACTTGTATCGCGGCTTGGAGGCCTGGAGATGCTAAACATTTGTATGTTAATTAACGGTCAATTACTGTGAGACTGGCAGTTTTTTTTGTATGACAATAACTTGCTGACAATGTCATGGCCACCACAGCCCTACTCCTCTCTCTTTCAAAATAGCACTTTTTTTTCATATGCCCTGTTCTCGTTCCCTCCACTCCATGGGTTGAAGTGCTAGGTAAGCGCTATGATAGTCATCCATTCTGATTAAGCTAACATTGGCCACAGCAGGTGATCTCTATATGCGAGTGTAGCCATCTTACTGCATGATGGCTGAAAGCCATGTCACATGCTGTTTCATTCTATTCTGGAGTGTTCACGAGGCTTCCTCCCACATAGCCACAAAGGCATGCAATGTGAGTCACACCGAACCAACCAACCCCATAGCTTTTCAATCATTTTTTTATTCCCTCTTTAGGAAGAAATAGACATCTGGCAGGTGTGTTGTTGAGATAAACTCTTATTGATTGGGTTTTGTCTCAAGGTGTGCAAATGTAGTATTGATGTGGAGAATGGTGCATGTTCAGTCAGGGCATTGGTGCCACACGGTTCGGTTGACACCAAGTGGCAATGTTTTCATGGCGTTTTGGAGGGTATAGCACATGGTAGCTCATGAAAGACTACATTTCCCTCCATACGGAAGGTGGCTAAAAATAAAGCATTATGAATCCCAGAAATTGCTCATCTGCAAGACACACTCTGCTGCTGAGACGTTGAGATATTAGGCCGGTGTCGTTTGTCTGCTGCACTCTCTTACACCCACATACGCTCTCATCGGGTCTTGTATGGATCTGAGTCTAGGGGCTCACACGGTTTGATCTGCCCGAGGATATCCAAGCCCCCCCCTCCCCACACACACACACACACACACTTTCACTTCCCCTGCTTACCTCCTTTTCCTCTAAGCATCCTTCAGAGCTGCCTGAAAAGGACATCAAAGGCATATCGGCAATCACTAACACTCCTCCCCAGTTCCATTAAAGTTTCTCCTTGTTTTACAGCACCTCGCCTTATCCTAGGGACCCTAGTGATCTCCCTCCCCGTCCCCACCTCTTTTCTTCCTTTCCCTCCATCCATCTATCGATCAGACACTCCGCCAACCGCCGAAGTAAACTTTTTCGCTCTTTTCCTTTTTACCCCTGCCATCTTGGCGATTCCCAGTAGCACCCTGATGAGCAGTGAGCAGAAGCCTGATTACGAGAACGTTAGCGGAGATGCTAATTAGTCCTCGACTGGAGAAGGAAATCATTAAGGAGAACTGTAGGAGCCCAGGGGAGAACTCAGGTTGTCAGAGGGAGGGGTGTTGCTTGGTTGCTGTTGCTTTGCTTGTTGTACACCAGGGCGTCTGAGGGTGGAAAGTTTTGCTCAACATATTCAAATGAGTCGGTGAAGATCCAGCACAAATTAAAAATATGAAGTCATGGCAATATTAGTGTTTGTTTCTTTCTATAATGAAAAAAAGTTGTGCTAAAGAAACATCATAGCATCCCTTTGATTCTTACACTACCTGGATCACATTGCCGTTGAACTAATGAATGTATTGATCTCTTTCTCCCTCCATCATGCTTGCTGATGGCCATGGATCTGTCTACATAGGTAAGTCAACCATGATTCTTTCCTTTTGCCGACACGTACAAAAACTTTGCCGCTGATCACCCCAGTACCCCCCCACACACACACACAAACACACCAGTAATAGCATTAATATCTATTTTGCACTCAGATGAATGGACCCACCTGCAGTGTTACACCTCTCTGCAAAGTGAGAGCAACATATGGCTCATAACAAAGAAGAGATTTGTTGTTACATATTAAATCTGACAGATTGTGTTTGAACTGCCGCAGGAGTGTGTGGTGTATTTAGAATGCATGAAGAAAACCATTTATCACTTAGAGAGGGCGGATGCTGTTGGCTGTTCGTGTGAAAGAGGTTCCATACGCAGAAGTGATTTGTTTGCGTGTGCATGTTTGCATGTGCCTGTTTGCATGCACCTGTTTGTTTGTGTGTGTGTGTCTGTGTATTTATTTATGTACAGTTGAAGTCAGAAGTGGACATACACCTTAGCCAAATACATTTAAACTCAGTTTTTCACAATCCCTGACATTTAATCCTGCCTTAGGTCAGCTGGATCACCACTTTATTTTATGAATTTGAAATAATAGTTGAGGATTTTTTATTTCAGATTTCATTTCTTTCATCACATTCCCAGTGGGTCAGAAGTTGACATACACTCAATTAGTATTTGGTAGTATTGCCTTTGAATTGTTTAACTTTGGTCAAATGTTTTGGGTAGCCTTCCACAAGCTTCCCACAATAAGTTTGGTGAATTTTGGCCCATTCCTCCTGATAGAGCTGGTGTAACTGAGTCAGGTTTGTATGCCTCCTTGCTCACGCACGCTTTTTCAGTTCTGCCCACAACTCTTCTATGGGATTGAGGTCAGGGGTTTGTGATGGCCACTCTAATACCTTGACTTTGTTGTCTTTAAGTCATTTTGCCACAACTTTGGAAGTATGCTTGGGCTCATTGTCCATTTGGAAGATCCATTTGCGACCAAGCTTTAAATTCCCGACTGATGTCTTGAGATATTGCTTCAATACATCCACATAATTTTCCATCCTCATGATGCAATGTATTTTGTGAAGTGCACCAGTCCCTCCTGCAGCAAAACACTCCCACCACATGGTGCTGCCACCCCCGTGCTTCATGGTTGGGATGGTGTTCTTTGGCTTGCAAGACTCCCCCTTTTTCCTCCAAACATAACGATGGTAATTATGGCCAAACAGTTCTATTTTTGTTCCATTTGACCAGAGGACATTTCTCCAAAAAGTACGATCTTTGTCCCCATGTGCAATTGCAAACAGTAGTCTGGCTTTTTTATGGCAGTTTTGGAGCATTGGCTTCTTCCTTGCTGAGCGACCTTTCAGGTTACGTCGATATAGGACTCGTTTTACGGTGGATATAGATACTTTTGTACTCGTTTCCTCCAGCATCATCACAAGGTCCTTTGCTGTTGTTCTGGGATTGATTTGCACTTTTCGCAACAAAGTACATTCATCTCTAGGAGACAGAACGCATCTCCTTCCTGAGCGGTATGACGGCTGCGTGGTACCATGGTGTTTATACTTGCGTACTATTGTCTGTACAGATGAACGTGGTACCTTCAGGCATTTGGAAATTGCTCCCAAGGATGAACCAGACTTGTACAATTTGTTTCTGAGGTCTTGGCTGATTTCTTTTGAATTTCCCATGATGTCAAGCAAAGAGGCACTGAGTTTGAAGGTAGGCCTTGAAATACATTCACAGGTACACCTCCAATTGACTCAAATGATGTCAATTAGCCTATCAGAAGCTTCTAAAGCCATGACATAATTTTCTGACATTTTCTAAGCTGTTTAAAGGCACAGTCAACTTAGTGTATGTTAACTTCTGACCCACTGGAATTTTGATATAGTGAATTATAAGTGAAATAATCTGTTTGTACACAATTGTTGGAAAAATGACTTGTGTCATGTACAAAGTAGATGTCCTAACCAACTTGCCAAAACTGTAGTTTGTTTACAAGAAATTTGTGGAGTGGTTGAAAAATGAATTTTTAATGACTCCAACCTAAGTGTATGTAAACTTCTGACTTCAACTGTATGTGTCTATGTGCATATGCTTGTGTGTCCAGTGACCATGAGTGTGTCCAGTGCACATGAGTGTGTCCATAATGTGTATATGTGTGTTTTTTTACACTATTGCTCGCATCAGAATAGTTTGAAAGATTTGACATCAACTGCTCTACTGTACACTGGTTTTCCTGCATGTGCGTTAGAAATTAGTACATTTTGGGGTTATTGTTACGGCATCCATTGTGTGTCACGATTCCTGGTAGTTGCACTTTTACCCCTCACACTAAAACACCCCCCCCCCCCCCCACCCCCCCACACACACACACACACACACACACACACACACACACATATGGAGCATTGACGGTTCATTTTCAACTACTTCGAAGCAAATGTTGTTGTTGGTCTTTTCTTCGCTGTAGTAAAGCTGCACTTTTTAATGCCCAGAGCTGTAGATTATATTGTACACTGGGGGTCCCCCTCATCTCATGATGGTCCTTCTGTAGCTCAGTTGGTAGAGCATGGCGCTTGTAACGCCAGGGTAGTGGGTTTGATTCCCGGGACCACCCATACGTAGAATGTATGCACACATGACTGTAAGTCGCTTTGGATAAAAGCGTCTGCTAAATGGCATATATATATATATAGGCCGAGCACCATTTAGGTCTCTCACCATTTCAAGGCTATCATTTGTCTTAGATCATATTTTTCCTAATATACACAGGGTAATGTTGTCTGCTATGTGGCCATGGGAGAATGTAGATGTATTCTTCCTTCTGCAACAGTGCAGTGTGGAACTTACCCTGCAAATAACACCAATCAGTTAGCTCGGCACCGGCAGCACCAGGCTCTCTCATTGGGCCATAATATGCTTGGATGGACTGCAAGCTGTTCCAAAGCCGTTTGTTGTCAGTCACCAGATGTTGTCCAAAAAGCCCCTGGAAGTACATGGATGATCATCAAGACTCTTGGAAGAATGTTCTATGGACAGATGATTCAAAAGTACAACTTTTTGGACAACATGGGTCCCATTATGCCTGGCGAACAACAGTAAGAACCTCATAACAACGGTCCAGCATGGTAGTGATAGTGTGATGGTTTGGGGATGGTTTGCTGCCTCAGGACCTGGATGGCCTTAATAGAAGGGACCATGATTTCTGCTTTATATCAGAGAAATCTACAGAAGAATGCAGCAAGACAATGATCCAAAACACACAATCAAGTCTACCTGAAAATGGCTAAACAGCAACACATTTCAAGTTTTGGAATGGCCGAGTCAAAGTCCAGACCTAGTGTTGGGGCAGGACAGTTCATGCTTGATAATCTGCAAATGTCGCTGAGTTAAATCAGATCTGCATGTACGAGTTGGCCAAAATTCCTTCACAGCGATATGAAGCTGATCATCAACTACAGGAATCATTTGGTTGCAGCCATTGCAGCTAAAGGTGGGACAAAGAGTTATTGAGTACAAGGGGGCAACTACTTTTTCACACAGGGGAATTGGGTGTTGCATAACTTTGTTAATGAAATAAATCATATAAGTATCAACGCAGGTTCCCTTTTGTCTAATATTGGGTTTTGGTTGAAGATCTGATAACATCCACTTTCAAAAATATGCAAAAAATATAGGACATCAGCAAGGGTGAAAATACTGTTTCATGGCACTGTACATAATTAGATCCAGAAGCCATTATGATCTCACTGAGAGGACCATTCTGAGTCGACTTGTTATTTTATAGGCAGGTTTAAGTACCTGCCTATTAGAGACGGGCTCCAATACAATGCCTCCACTGTAGTCAGTCATCCGAGACATCCTTCTCCATCAGTTTCTTTTAATACCTTGCTTAAACGCAGCCACCCTAATGGCACCTGCAACCAGGCTGAGCCGCAAATGGTACCCTATTACCTTTATAGTGCCACTACTTTTGACCAGGGCCCATAGAGAGATCCAGGGAGTGCCATTTGGAACACATGCCACCCCCCACCCCTCCTCCCCAGTCTCGCACCAGCCTTTAGAATTTATACTTTTCCAGTGTAATGCTGTTCTCCGGGAGTTCGAAAGGTTAGCTTTTATCCCCAAAGATCGCACATTACCACGCTAAGTGCTTTTTTTACGGCCTCCCCGCCATTGCCCAAGCTTAAACCTGCCCGCCGATATATTAAAAGCCTTTTTCTAAGTAGTAGGGCGTTTAAGGATGCGTCCCTAACTACCTATCCTCTCTCCTTTCTCTCTCCACAAATCTCTGTCAATGTTTTATCTCCAGTGTTATTTTTTTGTGAACACTCTACTCTCGTCTCATTTTTTTTAGTGTCTTTATCATGTTTTTGTGAATGCATAAAACGTCAATGTGCTCCCTCCCGTAAAGAGTGCATATTGCACCTTTGATATCAATATTAAGAAGAAATGGAATCGGGCTGTTCTTGGTGTTTTTGACGCCGGTGGTTTGGCAGTCGTCCCTCTCCTTAGATTGAAGCTCATCTAGGCTCTCGTCTCATATTCAGCTCGTACTGATGGAGATGTTGGCAGACAGAGGGCAGAAGATTCCGGAGTCTCCTTGAATGCCTTGATTATGTGATGAAAGCACTGGCTCAATCACACAGAGCCAGCCTCTGCTGGAAATGAAAAGGGGCTGTGTTCCAAATGGCACCCTATTGCCTTTATTTGCACTACTTTTGGCCAGAGTCCTATAGGCCCTGGTCAAAAGTAGTGCAATGCATAGGGAATAGGGTACCATTTGAGAAGCAAACCACAGAAGAGGGAGAAAATATAGCAACAGTGTCTGGAGAAGCAGCCGGTCTGATCCCGCCGTTTATGAATCAGTGAGACCAAATGTAGCCGTGATCAAAACCAGCAGTCCTTCTATGAATCAATGATGAGTTTGAGTGTGAATGATTGTTGCTGTGCCAAGAAATAGAACCAACCAAGCACACATAACCCAGTGTCTTTTCTTCCACTCAAATCAGTGTTCAACCAGAAAATGACAACTTTATGATCAGAAAATGATTATGCCAACCAAATAACGAAGTCTTTATGAAGACCCACGATACGTTTTGCCTACTGGGAATCACTGTTTTTAACCAGGTAGCCCATGACAAATAATGTAATCACAATTCAGGGTCCCAGAGGATCCACGTGTACTGTATATCCATAACTGGCCTCATGCTTTCTCATTACGAGATGAAGGTTACTGACAAGCTACGGTGCATCTGCTTTTGAGGCAACACACACGCTCACAAAGACTTACGCACACAAACACACACACACACACACACACACACACACACACACACACACACACACACACACACACACACACACACACACACACACACACACACACACACACACACACACACACACAGCAGGAAGTCATTTACCCCTCCCCCGTTCCCCAGGTACATTATTGATTGACTACTCGGTTGGCGTGTCATCCTCTGCCGTGCTGCTCTCTGTACTGTTTTCTCTGGCTTGGTGAAGGTCAATCCCTGCAGAGTCTAACACTTTAAAAAGAAAGATAACTTTGCTCATATTCTCTACAGCAAGCAGCAGGGTAAGGCTTGTGTATTGAAGGGTAAAGAGTATCAGCTGGATTGGGCATGGATGGTCCGATCCGTATGTGGGCTGTTGGAGACATGCGGGCCCATTGGGAGGGTTATGGGGTGTGAGAGCAGTGGGTAGGTGTTGGGTTGAATCGTTTTTTTTTGCATTGACGGCTACCTATTGATCTGCTATCGATGTGCAGGTGAGCGGTAGATAAGCTGATCAACAGGCCCGGACAAGCTGGTTGTCGTGTCCGACAGCTGCGGACGACAATGAAGGACGGCGAGGACGCGGGAGGACGCTACAAAGTCACCCGTCTGCCCAAAGTCATCACTGTCGCTGTTCAAGTCAGACAAAAACAACATTGTCTATCTAGAGTAACTACCCTTAGACAGTGAGAGGACCCTTGGCTACCAACACTGTAATTGGAGCCGAGATGAAATTAGCCATCATCCACGTCAAGGTCAATATATTTTCCCTGAGAGGGCCATATCAATCAATTGATCCATTTTTATTTGATAAAGCAATGGAGGTGTCCGGTGGAGTTGTAAATGTAATGGATGGGAAATCTATGGAACAAAGAAACATAGGCAATGTCAAACGTAGGCTAAGTTCATTTAGAGCTGTGTTCCATTTTTTGAAGGTCTTACATTCATCAATAAAACAATTAGCTTTCCATGTTAGTCGTGATTTTTGTTTCGAGGCTATGACAAAAGTTGAAGGATGTCACCTCAGACAACTCCAATCATCTGGGTTGTATCATTATTTATTGAAGACATATTGTACTTTTTCATTGTTTAGAGGTGACTGTAATTAAGCCTGTTTTGAACGTGTGAGGCTAACAATGCTTATCCAAGAGACTAAAAAATAAAAGCCAAATGTAAGACTTCGGACACCAGCTTACTTCTGAACTGTGGATACACTGTGAAGAAAAAAAACATAATGGATAATGCAGTACTACAGCACAGCTAACACAGCCAAGCTTTGCCACAGGCATGGAAAACAAAGGCAAGACGCCGAGCTAACTCTGTTCTCAGCTGGGAAACTTCACAAAGCTGTAAATGGCCATTAAATCATAAATAATGGATAGCACTTCAGCCAACCAGTTAGCCGGTCCCTCTGGTGCCGACTCTCCCCGGAGGCTAACGGTTATGGCTTAAACGGACTTGCGCGGTCAAACAAACTCCGATGCGATCTCGCTCTCTTTTTGTTTTTGTTGCCATCCTTTGCAATTTGGTTGTTCTCAGATATCTGGACACTGAGAACTGAGAACTTCTATCGTAGCGGTGATGTGTTCTCTTGCTCTCTCTCACTTTTTCTCTCTCTCAATTTCTATCAGAGGAGCAAGGAGGCTGTCTTTGAAAGGGAATGGGAGATATTATGCAGCTAGTTGCACTTCCAGACTATGTTAACTCATCTACAATGGGACTTCTCTCCCTCCCTCCTTTTCTCTCTCTGCCTCGCTCTCTCTCGGTCTCTCTGTGCGGAACGTTAGCCACCCACGAAGGCTGACAAGAAAATGAGGGAATAAATGGGGGCTCAAGGGGAATAAAAAGAGAGGGAAGGAGTACAAGAGTACAAGGGGGGGGGTGTAGGAGGGAGAGAGGAGGTCATAGGAAGGAGATGTGAAGAGGTACCCCAGTGGGCAAGCAGATTTGGTGGGTCTTATGTGGCCTCCTTTTCCACCCGTCATCCAGGGTACAATTTCCTTAGGCGGATGTAGTAGCATAATGCTATCCTCTGGTGGTATCCCAAATGGCACCCTGTTCTCTATATAGTGCTCTACTTTTGACCAGCGCTAGTTTCTAAAAGTAGTTCAATATATAGAGAATATGGTGCTATTTGGGATGCACATCATGTCTCCGTGCTTTTCCCCCTCCAGCTCACATCTGGTGGTTCAGGCATCTTGAGAGGTGGATTGTGTAATAAATAGCTTCTGCTTTGCTATGCTGATGAAATATTTTGATTTATTTGCATTGTTAAGTTGGGGAAAAAAGGTATGGAAACGGCTATTGTTTCCTTCACAACTAATATATCATGCATATTGCAGGTTCTTACCATTCTCAGGCCATCAGTTTATGCTCACTGGTTGGCTGTCCCTGTCGCCACACACTCACGGAGGCACACACATACATACAAAGTCGGACACCTTAGCCAAATACATTTAAAATCAGTTTATCACAATTAATCACATTTAATCCTAGTAAAAATTCAAGCTTCCCACAATAATTTGGGGGAATTTTGGCCCATTCCTCCTGACAGAGCTGGTATAACTGAGTCAGATTTGTAGGCCTCCTTGCTTGAACACGCTTTTTCAGATCTGCCCACACATTTTCGATAGGATTGAGGTCAGGGCTTTGTGATGGCCACCCCAATACCTTGACTTTGTTGTCCTTAAGCCATTTTGCCAGAAATTTGGGAGAATGAGTCCACATAATTGTCTTTCCTCATGATATCTATTTTGAAGTGCACCAGTCCCTCCTGCAGCAAAGCACCCCCACAACATGATGCAGCCACCCACGTGCTTCACGGTTAGGATGGTTTCTTCAAACCAGAGGACATTTCTCCAAAAAGTACAATCTTTGTCCACATGTGCAGTTGCATGCCGTAGCCTGGCTGTTTTATGGCGGTTTTGGTTCCTTGCTGGGCGGCCTTTCAGGTTAAGTCGATATAGGACCAGTTTTACTGTGGATATAGATTTTGTACCTGTTTCCTCCAGCAACTTCACAAGGTCCTTTGCTGTTGTTCTGGGATTGATTTGCACTTTTTGCACCAAAGTATGTTCATCTCTTGGAGACAGAATGCGTCTCCTCCCTGACTGGTATGAAGGCTGCGTGGTCCCATGGTGTTTATACTTGCGTACTATTGTGTGTACAGATGAACGTGGTACCTTCAGGCATTTGGAAAAATGGGAAATTGCTCCCAAGGATGAACCAGACTTGTGTAGGTCTACAAATACATTCACAGGTACACCTCCAATTGACTCAAAATATGTCAATTGGCCTATCAGAAGCTTCTAAAGCCATGCCATAATTTTCTGGAATTTTCCAAGCTGTTTAAAGGCACAGTCAACTTAGTGCATGTAAAATTCTAACCACTGGAATTGTGATAGTGAATTAATCCGTCTGTAAACCATTGTTGGAAAAATTAAGTCGATGTCTTAACCGACTTGCCAAAACTATAGTTTGTTATCAAGAAATTTGTGGAGTGGTTGAAAAACGAGTTTTAATGACTCCAACCTAAGTGAGTATAAACTTCCGACTTCAACTGTACATACACACAGTGGCTTGTGAAAGTATTAACCCCTCTTGGCATTTTTCCTATTTTGTTGCCTTACACCCTGGAATTAAAATAGATTTTTGAGGGGTTTGTATCATTTGATTTCCACAACATGCCTACCACTTTGAAGATGCAATATATTTTCTCTTGTGACACAAACAAGAAATAAGACAAAAACAATAGAACATGAGCGTGCATAACTATTCAACCCCCCCCCCCCTCAATGCTTTGTAGAGCCACATTTTGCAGCAATTACAGCTGCAAGTCTCTTGGGGTATATCTCTAAGTTTGGCACATCCAACCACTGGGATTTCTGCGCTTTCGAGGCAAAACTGCTCCAGCTCCTTCAAGTTGGATGGGTTCCGCTGGTGTACAGAAATCTTTGTCATACCACAGATTCTCAATTGGATTGAGGTCTGGGCTTTGACTAGACCATTCCAAGACATTTAAATGTTTCCCCTTAAACCCCTCAAGTGTTGCTTTAGTAGTATGCTTAGTGTCATTGTCCTGCTGGAAGGTGAACAAAGAGTACAAGGGGAGACTAAAATCTATGGTAGACTGAAACAGGTTTCCCTCTATTTCCCTGTATTTAGCGCCATCCATCATTCATTCAGTTCTGACCAGTGTCTCAGTCCCTGCCGATGAATAACATCCCCACAGCATGATGCTGCTGCACCACCATGCTTCACTGTGGGGATGGTGTTCTCGGGTGATGAGAGGTGTTGGATTTGCGCCAGACAGCATTTTCCTTGATGGCCAAAAAGCAAACATGTTTGCTTATTTTTTTATGGCCACTCTTCTGGAGTGTACGGCTTAAAGTGGTCCTATGGACAGATACTCCAATCTCCGCTGTGGAGCTTTGCAGGTCCTTCAGGGTTATCTTTGGTCTCTTTGTTTCCTCTCTGAATAAAGCCTTCCTTGCCTGGTCCGTGAGTTTTGGTGAGCAGCCCTCTCTTGGCAGATTTGTTGTGGTGCCATATTCTTTCCATGTTTTAATAATGGATTTAATGGTGCTCCGTAGGATATTCAAAGTTTCTGATATGTTTTAGAATGCAACCCTGATCAGTACTTCTCCACAACTTTGCCCCTGACCTGTTTGGAGAGCTCCTCGGTCTTCATGGTGTCGCTTGCTTGGTGTTGCCCCTTGCTTTGTGGTGTTAACTCTGGGGCCTTTCAGAACAAGTGTGTGTATATATACTGAGATCATGTGACAGATCATGTGACACTTAGATTGCACACAGGTGGACTTTATTTAACTAATTATGTGACTTCTGAAGGTAATTGGTTGCACAAGATCTTATTTAGGGGCTTCATAGCAAGGGGGTAAATACATATGCACGCATTTTTTTTTTGTGTGACTATTTTGTTTGTCCATTACATGAAATCCAAATAAAAACCTATTTACATTTACATTACAGGTTGTAATGCAACAAAATAGGAAAATACTTTTGCAAGGCACTGTTCACCCATGCACACACACACCCCACCCCTCGTCAGTAGATCCAGAGTGAAGGGCATGTGCCCCCTGCTCCCCCTGCTCACTTTCCCTCTCCTCTGGCTGCTCATGGCTGGGTTATTGATGGCCCTTCACAGGAGCAGTGATAGGATCAGCCCTTGCCTCATCACAGGACAGGGGACCTGCTGCTGCCGCGGCTGAATCCCCATTTCATCAGTTCTACAGCACACACACACGTACAGTATCTACTTATATGTCCAACACAACTCATACCCAAATGTATTCTTGTTTTCACTTACACACATTTTATCTAAAGAATCATCAGTCTTAAGACTATGTGTTTTCTCTCTAATTAAATATGGCATTCGGGTCCCGCCAATGTTATTTGTTCCAACGTTGTATCTCTTTGTCGTTTCACTCTTACCATCCTTTTTTTTGTATGCTGTAGAATATGGGTATGTTCAACATTGTATTCCTTGACAATCTGCGTTTCCATGAGCCAGAAATTGCCCTCTTTTGACCCCACCAATTTTTTTTAAAGCCGATAATTAAACCGGTTGCTGCCCAAACTGACTGGGAGAGAGAAAAATCCCATTGCAAAATAATTCTTTTTATTAATTAGTGGAAATAACAAATTATGGAAATACTTTTGACCATCATGCTTGTCGGTCTATAGGTTAATTTGCATAATTTAGTTCAATTAAATTGGCCTGTGTGTATTATCGTTAGTCATCATGTAATCTTATTTATCCAACCCAACTATCACACAATTACAGCATCCAGAGCCTATTTGGAGTGGGATTTCTCCTGCAGCTCCTCAGATGATTGCTGCTGGAGTAAAACATGAGCTTTTATAAGCCGATTCAGTGCGTAACAATTCTAAATGCGTGATAACAGTTTTGGCGCATGATTAAAAATGCCTGCTTTTATTTCTCAAACCACTCTCGTGCAGGCAACGGGCTATCAGCGCGTCACCCACCACTTTACCATGTCAGCTGGAGGCAGTGTGCATTTTGAAAATATCATTTTTGCAACAAAATAAATGTATATATGTTTTTATATAAAATATTTATTTTACCCCTTTTTTTCTCCCCAATTGGTAGTTACCATCTTGTCCCATCGCTGAAACTCCCATATGGACTCGGGAGAGGCGAAGGTCGAGAGCCATGCGTCCTCTGAAACATGAACTTGTCAAGCCGCACTGCTTCTTGATACGCTGCTCGCTTAACCTGGAAGCCAGCCGCACCAATGTGTTGGAGGAAACAATGTACATCTGGCGACTGTGCCAACGTGCATGCGTCCAGCCTGCCACAAGAGCGCAATGGGACTAGGACATCCCGGCTGGCCAAACCCTCCCCTAACCTGGATGATGCTGGGCCAATTGTGCGAATGGAACTCATAACTTATAGGCCAATGCAGCAGTAGGCCTATAATTTCCATTGCTCTTTCACACCAAGGATTGGTGATTATCGAGAGGGTGAATGTTGGAAAGATTTTTCAAGTAGCTTGCTGTGAGGAACTATAGTTTTAATATACACTGAACAAAAATATAAATGCAACATGTAAAGTGTTGGTCCCATGTTTCATGAGCTTAAATAAAAGATCCCAGAAATGTTTCATATGCACCAAAAGCGTATTTCTCTAAAATGTTGTGCACACATTTGTTTACATTCCTATTAGTGAGCATTTCTTCTTTGCCAAGATAATCCATCCACCTGACAGGTGTGGCATATCAAGAAGCTGATTAAACGGCTTGATCATTACACAGGTGCACCTTGTGCTGAGACAACAAAAGGCCACTCTGTGCAGTTTTGTCACAACACATTGCCACAGATGTCTCAGGTTTTGAGGGAGCATACAATTGGCATGCTGACTGCAGGACTGTGTACCAGAGCTGTTGCCAGAGAATTGAATGTTCATTCATAATTGAGTGTTCATTCATCTACCATAAGCAGCCTCCAACGTCGTTTTAGAGAATTTGGCAGTCCGTCCATCCGGCCTCACAACCGCAGACCGTGTATCCATGCCAGCCCAGGACCTCCACATCAGTCCTCTTCACCTGCGGGATTGTCTGAGTCCAGCCACCTGGACAGCTGATGAAACAGAGTATTTCTGTCTCTAATAAACACCTTTTATGGGAAAAAACGAATTCTGATTGGCAGTGCCTGGCTCCCCAGTGGGAGGCCCTATGCCCTCACAGGCACACCCATGGCTGTGTCCCTGCCCAGTCATGGGAAATCCACAGATTAGGGCATAATTCATTTCAATTGACTGATTTTCTTATATGACTTGTAACTCAGTAAAATCCTTGAAATTGTCCAATGTTGCATTTATATTTTTGATCAGTATATTATCATTCGCAATGAATGTTACAACACTTTTCAAAATGTCTGCACAGCAGGCCAGATACTTCTATGCGTTCTCAGGTGCTCGTGCTCCATCAACATTATCAGGACAGAGAAACCAGAAACATGCTCATTGTTCATATGGTGAACTCCAAACAAAAGACAATAAATCATTTACAAATCTCATAAATTATGGTTATGAAATTCACCGAAACTTGTTTTTCATAAGTGTAGCAGGTTGTAAACTCTGCAAACAGCATTTGCACTCCAAGAATGAGAACGGTAAATGACTGTAATTAATGCATGGATTAACAGAAATGAATGTAACCAAATGACGGGATTAACGGTACATTTACTACTGCTGACATACACTAAAGTATGTGGACACCCCTTCAAATTTGTGGATTTGGCTATTTCATTGCTAGAATGGTCTTACTGAAGAGCTCAGTGACATTCAACGTGGCACCCTCATAGGATGCCACATTTCCAAGAAGTCCGTTCATTAAAATTCTTCCCCGCTAGAGCTGCCCTGGTCTGTAAGAGCTGAACTGTAAGAGCTGTTATTGTGAAGTGGAAACGTCTAAGAGCAACAACGGCTCAGCCGCAAAGTGGTAGCCCACACAAGCTCACAGAAGGGGACTGCCGAGTGCTGAAGCGCGTAAGTGCGTTCAAATCGTCTGTCCTCAATTGCAACACTCACTACTAAATTCAAAAACTGCCTCTGGAAGCGACGTCAGCACAATAACTGTTCGTCGGGAGCTTCATGAAATGGGTTTACATTGCTGAGCAGCCGCACAGAAGCCTAAGATCACCGTGCGCAATGCCAATGATTTTGGAACAAGATGTTCGACACGCCGATGTCCACATACTTTTGGTCACATAGTGTATGTAATGGGAAATGGATTTTTTATTTTTTTTTATCAAAGGGCAAGCATTTCACACAATGAAACAATGAATGCGCAAGCATTGTCGGGAGACAGCAGAGCCATTCTGGAGGAAGACTCGCCTATATCTTCACCACACACCCTTTCCCTTCTTCTTGTCAATATTACACCCAAGATGCATTATCTTTAAAAAAAAATGTTTAGATGCTTTTCACTGACCGCTGCAACTCAATAATCAGCTGGGCCTTATCGCCACCCATGCTGCCCAATTCGCAGTCTTCTCAAATAAGCCCACGAGCTTGTGATTAGAAGCAATCACCGCTATTTCATTATTTTATTTGTTTCTGTATAGACAGGAGTAATTATATCATTTTGGCACATTTATTCCCATTTACTCCACTATTGGACCCTATGCCATTTATATCAACTTTCTTTCATTGTTCAGAAGCCAAAGACACAACCCTAGTCATATAATCAACCCATCCTAGTTGTTGCATCTTTAGATTCCCCCTCTTTTTCCAGGAGGTTTCGCATCTCTGTCACATATGGAACCGCTATCAGGTGCGCTGTTTAGGATGGTGTTTTCTCACAACTTGCATTTTGGCAGATGTTTGAACATGTTTTATTGGCTGCTTCATTACATGAGTTGCATGTTCTATTATGATGCATTACCATGATCATAGAGTGATTTATGTCACTCTGATCATTGTGGGTGTATGCCCTAATTGGCTATGCACCCAATGCATATGGGTCTGGTGAATCTCTCAAATGGCCGGTACATTTCCTAACAGAACTCCTGTTGACCAATGCACATACTGTACCATACTTTCTTACCACTTGTATACAACCTAAAGAATATGATTTGATCCAACATTGTATCATATGACAATTCACTCTTAGCTCCCTTTCTTACTACTCTGTATGTTGCGAACAATCTCCTGAATGAGTTTGTAATCTTAACATCTCTCTCTCTCTCTCTCTCTCTCTCTCTCTCTCTCTCTCTCTCTCTCTCTCTCTCTCTCTCTCTCTCTCTCTCTCTCTCTCTCTCTCTCTCTCTCTCTCTCTCTCTCTCTCTCTCTCTCTCTCTCTCTCTCTCTCACATACAATGAGTGCGTAATGGAAGCATCGACCCATAGCTACAGCACAGCCCTTCCATATGCTCTACCGCATACATGATTTAACCACGCGGCCACAATATGCTGGCTCTTGGAGCAGTAGCTCATCGCCAGGGTCATTACTGGGATCCGTCCCTAATAGCACGCTATTAATTATTTTGGTGCTTTTGGTCAGACGTAGTGAACTATAGGGAATAGGGTGCCATTTAGGACACGCACACTGTTTACACGCAACATTGATTTGCTTTGGAAACCCGTTAATACTGCATTTGCTGGCTTTAGTCTCCAATTAGAATGCACTTCCATATGTATGATGAAGATCCCCCATATATTATCATCTTCGCAAATGCTCACTTCTTCAGCTAGCGTAGCAGCTAGCATAGCGCAGCACAAAGAGCTAATGCATATTAATGTCGGAGGGAGGGAGACGTGGAGGGAGACACATAGCCACGGGAAGTAGGGGTGCTGAGGGTGCTGTAGCACCAACTGAAAAATCTAAATTTTTAAAATGTATATCACAAATGTAGTGCACTGGTCCTTTACCAGTATTAGCGGACTGATATCGACATCGGTAGCTGGGGGTAAAAAAATCTGCATCTCTGCTTTGGCAAAAAATATAGTTTTATAATTCCAGAAGTCCGTTGGAATTGTAAGAGTTATTGCCCTGTCCCCTTCTCTGCGATTTTGTTATTCTAATGGAATCTAGAAAGAACAAAACCCTGACTTAAACATTTACATCAAAATGTGCAAAGTTATAGGCAAAGACTCAAAACATCCACATCAAATTAAATATTTTTCTCGATCAATTTTTTTTCAGTATTAATTTACCATCTTTACAAACCACTTAATGTAAATATACATAACTGTATTGTACATAGGCTGGTCATCTAGGGTTGTACCTGTAGACTTTCCATCAACGCGAAGGAAAGCAAAACATCAAGTGGTATATGATATGGCTTAGTTGGTAAAGGTTGTGGGGTCAATTCTCACAGAGGACCAGTGCAAAAAGTATGAAAATGTATGCACTCACTTCTGTAAATTGTTCTGGATAAGTGTCTACAAAAATGAAAAGGGAATGAACAGACCATTTCAGTTTTCACATAGAAATCATTTGCAGTTGCAAAGTATTTCAAGAAACTGGAAAACTTACTGTATATCAAGCAAGTATTTTTATATTTTATTCCAAGTTTTATCAGATTAACTGTTTGGTACAGATTATTATCATTAGATTCAAGTTACTTATGCTGGCAGTCCCCCCCACCCCCCATTGGAAAAATAAATCGCAGTACCCCCACCGAAACTACTTTCCGTGGCTATGGGGAGACATGTTTCCTCCTGCCACATAACTCTCTCTCTCTTTTGTCTTTCCCTCCTTCCTTATATTAAATGTTTGCCCCTCTTCCATCTCTCTGTATCTATGACCTAATTAGTTGTGTTATAAATCAAATAACCCCAGGGTCTCTTTGGACTGTAATGGTGTGAGTTATGAAGATACGTTGACCTTCGACCACTGGGAGGTCATTTGACCTTCGCTGCTCACCATATAATGGACCGAGGCAAGTTCCTGTTGTTGTCCTTTGAGCGAGCTGATTGTTGACTGCTTACTGGATGCCTATACTAATAGAGCGTTGAAGGCTCTCTGTCTGTATGCATGATTCGTACATGTTTAAAATAACACGCCTATAGTAAAGAGCATTAAATCCTAGGGGACTGTACAGTAAATGCTTATTCCTTCAATGTTTAATTCCCTCTGGGGGGGGAAATAGCATTGACCGATGCAAAAGAGGCAAACACTTTTTCAAATTTGGCCCAAACTTTTATGAAGCCCAAAAACAGTTTTCTCTCCGTCCTATTCCTTCAGTAGTCCAAATGTTCACATGTATTTAGTGAAGTCCAGTCTACCCACAGTCATAGGGCAGTGAGCCAAGCTACCGCTTTTAACCGTGTATTTGTTGGCTGCTATTGAGTCTATATGACAGCCTGACTGCTGGTTAGAGGGAAAGGAAGATGCCAACTTTTTTCTCTAATAGGAGAAGGCCTAGCCCAAGTGCACCGTGGGAGACCGCGAGCAGATGGTCTGATTGGAGGAAAGGCTACGATGATCAGATGACCCTGAGCGAGCGCTCCCTCCATCCACTGACTTTCCGTTCTGTTCATTCTAAGCTAGGGCATCCCACCTGTACCTTTCTCTCATCCTTTCCCCTGTTCTGTTCATCCTGTCTTTTCCCTTGAATAGAGATGACAGGATGGCCCCGAGCAAGCACTACTCCATCACCCGCCTTCTGCTTACTCTCAGCTAGGCCTGGTCCCTTTCTCTCCTCCTTTCACTCATTCTGTTAATCCTTTCACTCTGACTGTCTCACCCTGCCGTGGGCCTTTTTGTAGGCAACAATCTAGGTTTGTGTGTGTGTGTGTGTGCATTTCATTTTTACTCCTTTTTCTCCCCAATTTTGTGGCATCCAATTGGTAGTTACAGACTTGTCTCATCCCTGCAACACCGTACGGACTGGGGAGAGGTGAAGTTCAAGAGCTGTGCGTCCTCCGACAAACAACCCAACCAAGCCACTCTGCTTCTTGACACAATGCCCATTAACCCAGAAGCTAGCCGCACCAATTTATCAGAAGAAACACTGTTCACCTGGCAACCGTGTCAGCTTGTACTGTGCCCGGCCCGCCACAGGAGTCGCTGGTGCGCGATGAGACAAGAACATCCCTGCAGGCCAAATCCTTCCCCTAACCTGGACGACGCTGGGCCAATTGTGCACCGCCCCATGGGTCTCCCAGTTGCAGCCAGCTGCAACAGAGCCTGGACTCATACCCAGAATCTCTAGTGGCACAGCTATACCATTGCCCCATGGGGAGGAATACGATAGCCTACACTCGTGTTGAAATTAGATGTTTGTGTGAATACTTTTTCACAGTATCACACAAATAAAGTCTTAATTGATTGTATGTGGGTGGCATTAAATGAGCAGGAGTCTCGATGCATGCCTTCTCAAAGATCAGCCCAAGCCCCTTTGGAATAGATCCATAACAAAACATGTACAACATAAGAAAATAACACTGTTACGAGTTGAATAATTTGTTTTGGTGAGAATCTGGATGCTTTGACATGGACAGGTGGAGAGGAGATGTATTTCAAGCCTTGGAACGCATTACCAGACAGAGTAGTTATTTAAATGCATCCTAACGATCTGACGGTAGGTAGCAGTCTTACACACACACGAGCGCTCGCGCGCACATAGCCAAACGCTAACAACGGAACATGACTCATTTGACACAAACAGAAGGTGCTGTTTTTCCAGAATACAAACATTCCTCCCTTCAACAAACAACACAAGGTCACCGGTGGTATAAGCAGGAAGAGCATGGAATGTAGGAAAGATGATCTATTATATTGAGAAGATGGTTGACTGACTGCTCTAACAATGGATAAACATGTCTGCAAAGGTGACAGGCATTAGGAGGCGAGATCAGGTGAGAACATTCTAGCCAATAAGAGTGCAGACACGTGCTACATCGACTGGTATTTCAATCAACGAGTAGGCTAAAATGCATTATTTCACTATGGTAATTTTTTTCTAATCCCGGAATATTGTCCAGTGCCAATTGTATCGCCTTTTCATTTTTGTATTGGCCAAAAGCCAGCTATTACCGGCTAAAATAAACCCTGGTGTGTGTGTGTCTAGTCCCAGCCCGGTCAGTGATAGACAGCTCCTGGCAGGCCCCCCAGGCGATGAGTCTTAAATACAGCGCTGTGAGCCAGAGAGGAGTTCCACTGCCCAGGGCTATGCCAGCTGCTGCACTGATACTCTCCGCAGGGGTGCCAGCGCTGCACCACTGTGTACGTGTACTGTGTATGAGTATGTGTCTCGGAGAAAGAAAAGAGTTCAGACCGTTAACTTTGAATTATGTTGTTGTTTTTTTGTTCTGCGACTCATTCAGCCACAAACAAATGTTCAGATAGCACAGTTGATATCGGAAGTTTACATACACCTTAGCCAAATACATTTCAAACTCAGTTTCACAATTGCTGACATTTAATCCGATTAAAAATTCCCTGTCTTTGGTGATCCTAACCGACCTCTTTATTTTAAGAATGTGAAATGTCAGAATAATAGTAGAGAAAATTTTGAATTTCAGCTTTTATTTATTTCATCACTCAAGTAGTATTTGGTAGCATTGCCTTTAAATTGTTTAACTTGGGTCAAACGTTTCAGGTAGCCTCCCACAAGCTTCCCACAATAAGTTGGGTGAATTTTGGTCCATTCCTCCTGACAGAGCTGGTGTAACTGAGTCAGGGTTGTAAGGCCTCCTTGCTCGCACACTCTTTTTCAGTTTTACCCACAAATGTTCTATAGGATTGAGGTCAGGGCTTTGTGATGGCCACTCCAATACCCTGACTTTGTTGTCCTTAAGCCATTTTGCCACAACTTTGGAAGTATGCTTGGGGTCATTGTCCATTTGGAAGACCCATTTGCGACCAAGCTTTAACTTCCTGACTGATGTCTTGAGATGTTGCTTCAATATATCCACATAATTTCTTTCCTCATGATACCATCTATTTTGTGAAGGGAATTCTTAGTCTGGCAAGCCTCCCCCTTTTTCCTCCAAACATAACGATGGTCATTATGGCCAAACAGTTCTATTTTTATTTCATCAGACCAGAGGACATCTCTCCAAAAAGTACAATCTTTGTCACCATATGCAGTTGCAAACCATAGTCTGGCTTTTTTATGGTGGTTTTGGAGCAGAGGCTTCTACCTTGCTGAGCGGCCTTTCAGGTTATGTCGACATAGGACTCGTTTTACTGTGGATATAGATAATTTTGTACCTGTTTCCTCCAGCATCATCACAAGGTCCTTTGCTTTTGTTATGGGATTGAGTTGCACTTTTCGCACCAAAGTACGTTCATCTCTAGGAGACAGAACGCGTCTCCTTCCTAAGCGGTATGACAGCTGCGTGGTTCCATGGTGTTTATACTTGTGTACTATTGTTTGTACAGGTGAATGTGGTACCTTCAGGCGTTTGGAAATTGCTTCCAAAGATGAACCAGACTTGTGGAGGTCTACAATTTATTTTCTGAAGTCTTGGTTGATTTCTTTAGATTCTCCCATGATCTCAAGCAAAGAGGCACTGAGTTTGAAGCTAGGCCTTGAAATACATCCACAGGTACACCACCAAATTGCCTCAAACACAAGCAGATATTCAAACAGCAGTATCAGACTGGCTCTTCTGGTATGTGTCCCAAATGGAAATCTTTTCCCCATATAGAGGGTGTGATTTGGGGCACAACCTAGCGGCTTGGAGGTGTGGAAAGAGGATAGACATTGAATAAATGACACCTGTGACATGGATTAGGTCATTTGATATTCTGCACAAAGTATTAAACGGGAAACATTCATTTTTGTACTTGTAAATTATGTACACATTGATTCTTGGAAAAATAACTTATACATGTCTCATGAGCTTAGTTAGTTAGTTAACTGTTGAACCCAAAATATAAGCTTGTTTTACTCCAATGTTAGTAGACAGTCAAAGTAAATGTAAACAAAATCTGTATAGCCCAAAAAATATGGTTAAAAGTTACATTTTGTCATGGGATGGTCTGTCCTTGCATCCATAGCACTGTCTATGAATTTGAGGTACTCAGTTTTCCTGCTGTGCATAGGGCCTCTACCTCACATTTTGCAATGACTTGGGTAATCACAGCCACCACCACTGGCCTCCAGTGTTTGACAGTATACTCTGTCTATCAGCGCAGCCGATGTCCCCCTTAGAGTGCGAAAGCACCTTGCCTGCTCCACTTAGCCTCCACTGGGAGTCTGGGCTACATCATGTTTAAATCCCCACTCATGATGCACAGAATTTAACACAATTGAATAATGTAAATATGTTGAAACTGTTAATTACTGTTTGCAAAACAATGTCAATACAGGCTAGAACACTTTACAATGCAAGAAGATACTGGTAGCTTCCAGCTTTGTAGGCTAACTTTTCTTGATAGCTTACAGCTGAAGTTATAAATTCACTACCCTCTGGTACTCTGTAATAATATGCACATCATAATGCAAAATATGCTGATTTCAAAGCTGATTGCCACCAAAACGTTATTTAATCACAAAATCGATCTCACTCTCCCAAAGATGATCTATTGCCTCCCTCTTGCCTCATGAATTACAGTATGGTTAAAGTAAGCTACTTGCTAATGTTGTTGATCAGTACAATAACATAAGTCCCAAATGGAAGAGTCATCTTTAGCCCCAAGAAATCAGCCAAAACAAGCGCAATAACTGAATGCATGCACACACTCCTGTTGAATATTGTGGCAGAAGGCAGGGAGAGGTGAGGGGAGTGCCCAATCCAGCACAGTTGTAAGTATGGTCCTAATTCAGCTGTGCACTTTTCTTAGGGCTAGTTTCCCAACAATGGTACAGACTAACACCTCTCACTACAGGCTACATGAACAGCACATCTAAGGGATCACCTTAGGCAAGGCAATGCACAGATATTAGCGACATGAGTAGATGTTTAGGATACAAGGTGATGTACAGCAGTAATTCTACCCAGCACTTTTCTCAGGCCAATCCCTTTAAACACAAAGTTTCTCCCTCACATCACGTGACTCAGAATTCTTCCGTACCTAATCATGGATCGTGTTTGAGATCGACTACATTGCAGTCTGACTGCGCAGAATCGGTGATTTCACAAAACGCCTTGCACCCCTAATAACTATTCCAAATGTGATCAAGATGATGGGAGTGATTCAGCATTTGCGCACGGGTAGAACAGCACCAATTGACTCAGATGTAAATTAATGCTAAATTAAAGGAGACAACAGAAGTGCTAGCTAATTATCCATAATAGCAGGTATTTAATTCAAACCGGAGACGAAAGCTCCCAACCAATATACAGTTGAAGTCGGAACTTTACATTCCCTTAGATTGGAGTCATAAACTTGTTTTTCAACCACTCCACAAATTTCTTGTTAACAAACTATAGTTTTGGCAAGTCGGGAGGGACATTTACTTTGTGCATCACACAAGTCATTTTTACAACAATTGTTTACAGACAAGCTATTTCACTTATAATTCACCGTATCACAATTTCCATGGGTCAGAAGTTTACATAAACTAAGTTGGTTGTGCCTTTAAACAGCTTGGAAAATGTCAGAAAATGATGTCAAGGCTTTAGAAGCTTGACGGCCTAGGAACAGTGGGTTAGCTGCTTTGTTCGGAGGAAGAAAGACAGATTTTTACCTTGTCTTTGGTTACAAGTCCAACGCTCTAACCACTAGGCTACCTTACACACACACACACACACACACACACACACACACACACACACACACACACACACACACACACACACACACACACACACACACACACACACACACACACACACACACACACACGCACGCACGCACGCACGCACACCCTGACCCCCCTCTATGGTGATTAGTGGGATGAAGCGGGTGTGTGGGCAGGGGCCTCAGTCCTCCATTTTGCTAATTGCTGCGGTATTGGATACAATTTGAGTTATGATCCATGATGGGGAGGAGGGAGTGTGTCTCTGCCTGGCTGTCTACATCTCTCTCTTCTTTCTCTCTGTCTCTTTCTCTTCTTTCTCTCCCTCCCTCTTTAAAATTGGTGCACACACAGGCCGTGCACACACACACACACACACACAGAGCGACAATCAGTGACCCAGACTCTGAACCGACAGCCAGCCCTATTGCACACTGCTGTGCTCAGACCAGGCAAGATCAACAGATCATTCTCCCAGTGATGTATCTGTTGGAGGGGAAGAGTAGAGATCAGAAATGAAGGATGACAAAGCGAGTGCAGAGAGATGAATCAGGCCACTCAATGTGAAAGGAGCGTGAAAGACATGTTCACATCCATCCTCGTCCAAACCGGCATGGCCACCCTTCTCTCTGTCTCTCTCGCTCTCTCTCACGGGGAGCCATGTCTCATTGACATTTTCATAGACCCGGCCTGTAATTTTATGTAAGGTTAGCTGTTCTCTGAGCACAAAGCCAGAACGCTGTAAAAGCAAACAGAGGGAGGAAAAAAAAGAACAAATTGCTCTTTTAACTTGCTCGGACAAGGGGTGCTCTTTAAGTGTATTAAGACAAAGTACAAACGGTGCTACAGTGTCACTAACCTGAGCAGAGGGGTAGGGGACTGTGACTAAATCTAATAGATAAACATAACACTAGGTACGTCCCTAATGGCAGCCTATTCCACACATAGTGAACTACTTTTGACCGCACACACACACACACTCCATGCTTTATGATTATGGCTGTAGGAACATGGCCGACAGGACTGTGGTGAGAGATATAGAAGCGTGTGTCTCTGTACATGGGGTGCCCTCCATGCGCATGCTTGTGGGTTCGTGTGCTTTCCAGTGCACGTAAGTGTGTATGTGTTCCCTCCGTAGCCCAGTGTAGCCGTGCAGCCCATCCACAGCTGGCATTCCACAGATTGACAGGTAGCTCAGGTGGCCAACAGAGTCCCAGATGCACACGAACATGTTAGCTAAAACGTGTTTTCACTGTACGCATGTACTTTATCACTATTTTTTTTATTTTTATTTGTCATGCGTTTTTGCTTATCTGTGTGTGTAGTTTGTTATGTTTGCTGTATAGCCCTCACAGTAATTATTATGTGTGCCTTTTCAGCTATCATAGTTGATATGGCCAGAGTTTGGTAGAGTGCTTTGAACTCAACAAGTGTTTTTGTATGTTAGTGCATGTATCCTCGTCTCTGTTGTTGGTATGGCTTCAGTGGCCCTCTCACTGGCCTACTCAAATCATCGAGCCGGTTAACAGTCGTCTCTTCCTATGGGACGCCGGTACAGCTGACTCATGCTGAATTCCACCCCATTTTCACCCCTAGGATTTAGTAGATATACAGTAAGCATAATGATAATCGCTTCACATTGTGTTCTGATTGACTGGGTGGAAATATTGAAATGAAGAATAGACCCCTGCACGCTGATGAATGACTGGATAATTCATCGGTGTCTCGGTATCTATTCTCGATTCAGTTTATATTTTGGTACCGAGGACATGCAAGTTATTGGATGTGCGTATACTACGTTTTAAAACTGGGTGGGAATATTACCATATTGCTCAGCCTTTCCAATCATTTCAGATCTGCAGGAGAGCCTAGTGGTTGATTTAGATGCACATAACTTACTGTAATAAAGCAGATTTATCTGCTCTCTTCTGTTACTGTTACAACCCCCAGCCTGGTGTGAAATGAGTGTTAACGATGGGCTATGCCAGAGATGTGTGATTACACTCAGCCGCTCCAGACTGCAGCAGGGTGTGAAACTGCACACAGTGTAACTGTGAGAATTGGTCTCCTGGCGCAGCCTGTTACCATCTCACTGAGTCTCAACATTTTGTGTACCCCGCGCTCTGTTGTTTCCCTCATTATCATATATGTTCAGTGCGAAGTCTCCCCTATGTACAGATCTAGGATCAGCTTCCCCTCCCCAAATCCTAACCTTAAACATTAGTGGGGGAAATGCCAAACTGAACCACCCTCAGCTTCACTCAACGCCCTTATCATGTAGCTACAACAGGAAGCTTCAAGCCAGTCAATGGTGGGCAGAAAACCAGATGGCGCCAATGGCTCAAAGGAGAATGCAAGCAAGGAGTAATGGGAAGAGGATGAGAAAGGAAATGAAGAAAATAAAAGAGCGAATTAAAGTGGGACAACTCCGCAGGACGAGATGGAAATGTCATGTGCTATCGGAGGAAGCAAAATACAACAGAGCGAACGGAAGGAAAACACATTTACTTCACCAGAGAGGTAGAGAGGGAGAAAGAGAATGACATCATTGAGTCTGAGCAGGAGAAAAAGAGAGCAAGAGTGAAAGAGTGGAAAAGAGAGAGGTAGAGCAAGACTGCATCAAACCCTGCCTCACAGGCTTTGTCCTTATTTCTCACCCTGTCATTCTAAGCCAGCCCCCCACTGTCGATCACCTCCACTTGCTCCCTAACCCCTCCGTGTCCGATACCCCCAACCACCTCATATCCAGTCCATAGCAGCTGGTAGCATACACCCGTCCCCGTTCCCCACGCATTCCCGTCCAGGTCCAGACCACCTGTCACCAGCTGGATTGAAACTCGTTTTGCCTTCATGTCCATTTAGGCTTAATGCCATCTCCCATGGCGGGCCGATACATTTAAGTGATAGGTAAGGAGTGGTAAGAGAAAAACAAAGCCTTGGCTTCACTCGGGTTGCAATGGACCCAGAGTAGAGTTCAGCCAACCAACAGAGGTGCGGAAGGTTTGATTGTGGAGTGAGCCACAAGGGGGTAGTGTGTGCAGACGTGTGTTGTGTTGCTACGGAGGAAGGCAGGCCGTCATCAAGGATTTTTACACATGCTTGCGCAGACTTTATTATTTGTTCAACGAGGTAAGTCGGTTAAGAACAAGGTCTTATTTACAATGACTGCCAACCCCTGCCAAACCCAGACAATTGTGCGCCGCCCTGTGATGCAGCCTGGATTCGAACCAGGGACTGCAGTGACGCCCGTTGCAATGAGATGCAGCGTCCTAGACGGCTGCGGTGTACACACACACACACACACACACACACACACACACACACACACACACACACACACACACACACACACACACACACACACACACACACACACACACACACACACACACACACACACACACACACACACACACACACACACACACACACACACACTCTTTAGGTATATCAAGTCATCTTCTTCATGCCCAGATGAGTGGATTATTACCAGTGACTGATGCTTTCCGTGCTGTCACTCGGGGAAAGACTCTGACCTTTTTCAGTTTTTTAAAATCTCCAATAAGAATCCCGTCTTTCGATGTAACCTGTGCCAGTAACATGCCTCTTGATCTTTCGTAATTAACGTTGACTGAAGAGGCACGTTTGATCGGCCGGCGTGTTTTTACTTTGGCTTGAAATGTGCCTTGAAGTACTGTCAGCCCGTGGTGAATAGCGGTACCTGACAATGGTAAAAGCGGCAAATAGTGGTTCGCCTATTTTCGACGACCGAATGGAGTGTTCTGGGAACATTCACGTAACCTATTTTGGTTTGCTGGGTAGTCTCTCTCACTCATACCTTTTACCACAACCTAATATTACGTTCTGGAAACCTTCACATAACCTATTTTTTTGTTGTTTACTCCATAGCCTCTCTAGCAGGCTCTATGATTTATGTTGGCTGTTGATGAAATTATAAATATATCAGAAGAGGAGACTTGGGGACGGTCCGGGAGATGGGACATTTGTAACTATCAGTGGCCTGATGTAGTATCTCGGAGTTCAAGAGGTGAGCCGCTACATACATTATCTATATCTAGATATGATGTCGTATCTTCGGTCCGGAAATGTAGGTTTTGGGATATTTTATCTAAAGGCCCGACAGCAGAGTCTTCCCTTTTTCTCCTCATAATTAATTTGGTTCGTCTTCTGCCTGGCAAAACGGGTTGTTTTTTAGAATGGATGTTTAAGTCCTGGCTTTTTGTGGAAGCCATGGGATTTTTGGGAAGCTTAGGGTTGTGAACGTTGGTGTTCTGGCTATATTCCCCAATCTGGCCCTCACGGTACCGTAGCCATTTAATCCTCCCCATGTTCAATTTGGCATAATATATGTCTTCCCCTATTCAGTGATAGCTGATGTGTAGTGAGTGTGATAGTACAAAACGGCAGTAAATGTTGATACTTGAGAAGTACAGTATACTCTACATGCAATACATTATCACTCTCCTCTCCCTTCCTCATTCTACTTTTCACTCTCCCCTCTCCTTATCCCTCTGTCATCTTGCTCATCCCTCTCCCGGAGGAGGAACAGTACAGTGTGTCCTTCACCAGTCTCAGTGGAAATATGAGGGGAGCAGCTCCAATGACAGCCACACTGCATCATACCAAAATGCCAGTATCTCGCTCGCTCGGTCTCTCTCTCTCTCTCTCTCTCTCTCTCTCTCTCTCTCTCTCTCTCTCCCTCCCTCTCCCCGTCTCTTGCAGATTTAAGCCTCTCGCTCACTTGCTTTTTGTATTTCTCTGTATTATGTGGCAGCAACAGGATTTCTTAGGCCTAAACCGTGTTCATATCACCACCACCAACCTTGGGCCATGGGGTTGTCAGTCAAAAAAAGATTGGACATGATCCACATGCTTTATGTGAATGAATGATAGTATGAGTGGCAGTAGTAGTTGCAGTACTTTATTGATCCCAAGGATAAACAGATAAATTCCCTGGCCTATGTAGGCCTATTGTCATAGGCTTTTCACAAATATAAAAATAACTTGTAGATCTGTTTTTGATTGAATCTTAGTTTTTATATTGTGATGTGTTTACCATGTGCAACTCTATTGCTCTTTATTATGATTGTATGAATTCATTCTTTGCTTGTCGGTGGGTTTTCATCGGGGCCAAGCCATCTCTTCCCAGCCCTTTGCTCCTGGCTTGGTCCATGACATCGGGAGCCAAGGTGCCCTATACTGTAGTTTTACTGGTTCCACACGAAACAAAGACAGTCCAGTCCTAAGTTTAATGACAAAAATGGGATGTGGCCCACATGGCGCCCTATTCCTTATAGTGCATTTGTTTTGACCAGAGCCCTATGGTTTCTCTCAATGCCTAAGGGGGGGGTTCCACTCAAAGTTCTCCTCAATCACTAGCTCTTAGACTAATGAGTTCTTCCTGGGTTTATTTCATTACTTTTAATGGCTTTGTAATTGTGTGCGTTTTAAAAAGATTCAGAGCCAAAAAACAATTATGGATATACACACACACTGTCACACACATATGCACACGCACACACCCAAAAAGCACTCCTCTCAGCCATTGTCATTAAGCGAGTGGGCATTTAAATGGAGTGATTGAGTGACTGGCTGATTTAGATCCAATCAAGAGTAATTTTACCCTGTGTGACAGACCTTTAAAGAGCCTGTGTGTCCCAAATGGCACCTTATTCCCTATATAGTGCAGTACTTTTGAATAGGGCCTATAGGCCTCTGGTCAAAGTAGTGCATCATGTAAGGAATATGGTGCATTATTCTCTAACGGCACATTAAAAAAGTTATGGTTTTGGCCAACAAAGGAATTGCACTGTCGCTACCAAGAAAACATGACAATATTTGACCGTATACTGAGAAGAATATACTGAGAATTGAAGAACACACAAAATATTGTCACATACACATATCGAGCAGATGTTCTTGAGGGTGTAGCAAGGTGCTTGTGATTTATTACCCTTAGCTATTTTTGTAAAAATGTTTGCAGTTCAATAACTCATAACTCGTTACAGTGGACTCATTATGAGGTGTACAGAAACGACCCAGTGAGATGCCATTCGGTTCAAGAGACTTAAGGTTTGAGTTGTTAGACCAGGGCGGCATGACTTGGCACACGCAGAGTCTGAACTTTCTCTGAAGTCTCCAGATGGCCTATTAGGCCTACTTACTATTGTTCCCATTACAGGAACCCAGTTCATCTTCCATCCTGCCTTTTCCTCCTGCTGGGTGAAAGTGAAAGACGGGAGAAAGGAAGGAGAGGAGATGAGAAAGAGATTGCAAGACAGAGAGAGAGGGAGACTGAGCAGGCGAGCGAGCGAAAGAGAGACGAGTGAGAGAAGGACAGGGGAGGAGACATATTGAGCGTCCGAGCAGGAGAGTACGAATGAGTGGAAGAGAAAGATTGAAAGTCTAATTACGAGAGAGTAAGAACAAGAGAGATGTATTTGGAAAGAAAAAGAACACACACCTTGCTCTCTAATTAGCCCTCATGGCCTGGTTTCACTCCTTCATTCCCTTCCCTGCACATGCTTCCACTCACCCCCCACCAAGGCCTCTGGAGGCCCTCTAATCAGGCTCAATTGGAAAGATGGATTTTTCTAAATGAGTCTTTCATGTAACGCTTCTTTTTTTAACTAATTATATTAGAAAGGCTGACCATTCCTGTCAGGGGGGCTGGGAATATTTCTCTGGACTGTTCTGGAATTAGGCAAACAAATCAGCCGTTGGAATCCCAGGGGACATGTACTTTTGATAAACTGAGACAGAGTGGGTTTGGTAGAGGAGGTCAACATCGACTCCCGTCATTGGAATATTAATGTTGGTCAGATACTCTGTACGGTGAGATCTTGTTGCTGTAGGATAGCGAACTGTCTCTCGGTTGTGGTGGCTATTTATGTCAGGATAAGACCGAAGATATTGTGTCGATGTTGCGTTGAATGTTGTCTTAAAAGGGATAGTGCAGTCACGTTACAGATCCGTATTTGCTCCCTTACCTTGAAAGTAGCCTATGGACAAGGTGAGACAACAATCCACACTATGGGTTTTGTTACTTTAACAAATGTCAATTGCTTTGGTAAAACTATCTCAGCTGCACACTCTTCTTTTGTTCTTTACCTCTCCTCTCCCTCCCACTCTCGGGAATGTTAACAGTAAAAGTGGTGTCCCTGAGACTGGTTGCCATAGAAACAGCAGTGGTATTTTAGTCCGACAATGAGTGGTTAATTATGGGATGCGATATGAAAAACCTTTTGGAATGAAGGGTAGCTGTATCCGTAGAGATTACATGTGTTTCTATTTCTGTAGTTGTGACAGACTTGGTAACCCACGGTAACCTGATGCAGACAGTGGTGCCTGGAGCAGTGGGTATACTCAAATCTGTACCTAAAATGATCAATCCTATATTGGTATTTCACAGTCAGGTCAACACAAAACTGCATTGGCCTGGATATTTTCTTAAAGACAGTGCCGTGTACAGTATATACAGTATATACAGTATTCACACCCCTTTTCCACATTTTGTTGCGTCGCAGCCTGAATTTGAGATTTTGTGTCTCTCATCTACAACCAATACCCCATAATGTTGAAGGGGAATTTTGCTTGTTAAAAATGCATAGAAAATGAAGAGCTGAAATGTCTTAGTTTTCAACCCCTTTGTTATGGCAAGGCTAAATAAGTTAAGGAGTAAACATTTGCAATTATACAGATAATTGTACGGTTCCACAATTGAATAGTGATTTTTAAGTACTGATTCAACCACAATGACCAGGGAAGTGTTCCAATACCTCGCAAAGAAGGGCCCCAATTGGTACAGTAGATGTGTAAAAATAAAAAAACAGACACTGAATATCCCTGCATGGTGAAGTTATTAATTACACTTTGGATGGTGTATACCCAGTCACTGCAAAGATACAGGCGTCCTTCCTAACTCGGTTGCCTGAGAGGAAGGAAACTGCTCATTGATTTCACCATGAGGCCAATGTTGATTTTTAAACCAGTTACAAAATGTAATGGTTGTGATATGAGAACTGAGGATGGATCAACAACATTGTAACTACTCCACAATACTAACCTAAAAGACAGAGTGAAAAGAAGGAAGCCTGTACAGAATAGCACTATTCCAAAACATGCATCCTGTTTGCCACAAGGCACTTAAGTAATACTGCAAAGAATGTGGCAAAGAAATGTACTTTTTGTCCTGAATACAAAGCGGTATGTTTAGAGCAAATCCATTACATCTAATCACTCTTCATATTTTCAAGCACGGTGGTGGCTGCATCATGTTATGGGTATGCTTGTCATTGATAAGGACTATGGAGTTTCTAAGGATAAAAATAAATGGAATACAGCACTGAAAAAAATCCTAGAGGAAAATCTGGTTGTCTGCTTTCCAACACCGGGGGACTAATTCAGCTTTCAGCAGCACAGTAACCTAAAACACATGCCAAATCTACACTGGGGTTGCTTACCAAGACAACATTGAATGTTCCTGAGTGGCCTAGTTACAGTTTTGACTTAAATAGGTTTGAAAATCTATGCCAAAACTTGAAAATGGCTGTGTAGCAATGATCAGCAATCAACTGGACAGAGCTTGAAGAATTATGGGCAACTATTGTAGAATCCAAGTGTGCAACGCTCTTAGAGACTAACCCGAAAATAGTCACAGCTGTAATCGCCACCAAAGGTGCTTCTACAAAGTATTGACTCGAGGGTGTGAATACTAATTGGATAGTTCTGTATTTCATTTTCAGTAAATTTGCTAAAATTCTGAAGCCATGTTTTTCACTTTGTCGTTATGGGGCATTGTGTGTCAATGGGTGGATTTTTAAAATGTATTTAATACATTTTAGAATAAGGCTGTAACAGTGGTCACTAACCTGTAGATCACGACGATCTCGCTAAGGCTTTCCCAGGCGATAACCAAACATTTCTGTAAAAAAACAACGATAAAGCCTTGTGTTCTTCAGAGCTTGTGCAAATTATCAATGAACCCACCAGGTACAACCCCAAATCCATAAACACGGGCACCCTCATAGATATAATTCTGCTGTCTTCAACCAGGATCTCAGCGATCACTGCCTCATTGCCTGCGTCCGTAATGGTTCTGCGGTCAAGCGACCACCCCTCATCACTGTCAAACGCTCCCTAAAACACTTCAGCGAGCAGGCCTTTCTAATCGACCTGGCCCGGGTATCCTGGAAGGATATTGACCTCATTCCATCAGTAGAGGATGCTGGTTATTCTTTAAAAAGTAATTTCCTCACCATCTTAAATAAGCATGCCCCATTCAAAAAATGTAGAACCAGGAACAGATATAGCCATTGGTTCACTCCAGACCTGACTGCCCTTGACCAGCACAAAAACATGTGACGTACTGCATTAGCATCGAATAGCCTCCGCGATATACACCTTTTCAGGGAAGTTAGGAACCAATATACACAGGCAGTTAGGAAAGCCTTTGCTTTACCCCTTTTTTTCTTGTCTCATCGCTGCAACTCCTGCACGGACTCGGGAGAGACGAAGATCAAGAGCCATGCATCCTCCGAAACACAACCCAACCTAGCCGCACTGCTTCTTGACACAATGCACATGCAATCCAGAAGCAAGCCACACCAATGTGTCTGAGGAAACACAATACACTGCGCCCGGCCCGCCACAGGCGGTCACTAGTTCACAATGAGACAAGGATATCCCTGCAGCCCAAACCCTCCCTAACCCGGACAGCGCTGGGCCAATTTTGTGTCGCCTCGTGGACCTCCCGGTCATGGCCGGCTGTGACAGAGCCTAGGCTCGAACCCAGAATCTCTGGTGGCACAGCTAGCACTGCGATGCAGTGCCTTAGACCACTGTGCCTTATGGGAGGCCCAAGGCTAGCTTTTTCAAACAGAAATGTGCATCCTGTAGCACTAACTTCAAAAAGTTTTGGGACACTAAAGTCCATGGAGAATAAGAGCATCTCCTCCCAGCTGCCGACTGCACTGAGGCTGTCACTGTCACCACCAATACATCTGCAATAATTGAGAATTTCAATAAGCATTTTTCTACGGCTGGCCATGCTTTCCACCTGGCTACCCCAACCCCGGTCAACAGCCCTGCACCGCTCACTGCAACATGCCCAAACCTCCCCCATTTCTCCTTCTCCCAAATTCAGATAGCTGATGTTCTGAAAGAGCTGCATAATCTGGACCCCTACAAAACAGCAGGGCTAGACAATCTGGACCCTCTCTTCCTAAAATGATCTGCGGAAATTTTTGCAACCCCTATTACTAATTTGTTCAACCTCTTTCGTATAATCTGAGATCCCCAAAGATTGGAAATCTGCCGCGGTCATCCCCCTCTTCAAATGGAGAGACACTCTAGACCTATATCTATCTTACCCTGCCTTTCTAAGGTCTTCGAAAGCCAAGTTAACAAACAGATCACTGACCATTTCGAATCCCACCATACCTTCTCCACTATGCAATCTGGTTTCCGAGCTGGTCATGTGTGCACCTCAGCCACGTTCAAGGTCCTGAACGATATCATAACCGCCATCGATAAGAGACAATACTGTGCAGCTGTATTCACCGACCTGGCCAAGGCTTTTGACTCTGTCAATCACCACATTCTTATCGGCTGACTCAACAACCTTGGTTTCTCAAGTGACTGCCTCGCCTGGTTCACCAACTACTTCTCAGATAGAGTTCAGTGTGTCAAATCAGAGGGCCTGTTGTCCGGACCTCTGGCAGTCTCTATGGGGGTGCCACAGGGTTCATTCCTCGGGCTGACTCTTTTCTCTGTATAAATCAATGATGTCGATCTTGCTGCTGGTGATTCTCTGATCCACCTCTATGAAGATGACACAATTTTGTATACTTCTGGACCTTCTTTTGACACTGTGTTAATTAACCTCCAGACAAGCTTCAATGCCATAGAACTCTCCTTCCATGGCCTCCAACTAATCTTAAATGCAATCTAAACTAAATGCTTGCTCTTCCACCGATCGTTGCCCACACCTACCCACCCATCCAGCATCACTACTCTGGACGATTCTGACTTAGAATATGTGGACAACTGGTTACACTGTAAACTCTCCTTCCAGACTCACATTATGCATCTCCAATCCAAAGGTAATTCTAGAATCGGCTTCCTATTTCGCAAACATAGCATCCTTCACTCATGCTGCCAAACATACCCTCGTAAAGCTGACTATCCTACCGATCCTTGAATTCGTCGATGTCATTTACAAAATAGCCTCCAATACTTTACTCAGAAAATTGGATCCAGTCTATCACAGTGCCATCCGTTTTGTCACCAAAGCCCCATATACTACCTAACACTGCGAGCTGTATGCTCTCGTTGGCTGGCCCTCGCTTCACATCTGTCGCCAAACCCACTTGAATAAGAAAAGGTTGGTGACCACTGCTGTAACACAACGAAATGTGGAATAAGTCAAGGGGTATGAATACTTTCTTAAGGCACTTTATATCAGTTAGCTATCCATGTATATTATCAGCAGTTCCTTAGTAAGTCACACTTTCATTGTTGTGACTAGTTTATAATCTTAAATCTAAAGTAGAAATAACACCACGTGAAAATCGAAACAATGAAATCGATTTTTTGGGGGGTTTATGTGCAAAAACGAGAACAAAAAACCCCAGCAATTCTTCAGTTTGCTTCCGATTGCTCCGTTTTAATGCATTAAATCCGTTATCAGCATGGTCCAGTAAGGAGGAGAAATGCCAGGTGTATCAGTATGTGAAAGTTCAAGTGGAGGAAGTTTGTATTGAAATTTGCCAGGCTTTTTGCATGATTTCTCTGTTGTACTACGTATTTGATACGGCGTATACCTCTCCTTCTTTGATACGCATCAGTGGGGATTAAGAGCTATACTATAACGATAAGTACACGCAATGCTCACTGAAAAAAAAGTGTATACGGTGTATTCTCTTCAGTACACCACTGAATGCAGATGTAATCCCTGAGATATTTCACCAGTAAAAAATATATATATATATTCAAATCCAGCGTACAGGTAATGGGCTCCTCTCAAATCCAGTGTGATTGTGAATTAACCTTTTGAACTGGCCATTTTATTCAACATCAATCAACCAAAAGGCACTATGCTTTGTGTAAAATATTCTGCTATTCTTGGAAGATTCAATAGCGGAGATGTTGCGTTTTTGTCTTGTGTATTTTGATCATGCTTTTTTAAATCACACTTAAACTGGGAGAAGACACAAGTGTAAGCTGCTGAGTGCTTTTCTTGATCCACTTTGACTTTGTCAAAGGTGTGCACTTCTTTCAACATAAACATGTAAACTCTCAATTGCTTTCTCCTAAACCCCTTGTGACAAGGCAAGCACATGTATAATACAGTGGGAATGACATGGCACCTTTTTTTTCAATGGAGGCAAACTGTGCTTGACTTCCAATATGTGGGGGTGGCAGGTAGCCTAGTGGTTAGAGCGTTGGACTCGTAATCGAATCCCTGAGTCAACAAGGTAAAAACCTATCATTCTGCCCCTGAACAAGGCAGTTAACCCACTGTTCCTAGGCTGTCATTGTAAATAAGAATTTGTTCTTAACTGACATGCCTAGTTAAATAAAGGTACAATTAAAATGTGATCTGTATTCCAGTATGCTCTAACAAACCCATCCCAGCAACATCCAACAAGTGTCCTATTCCCACCATCCTCGAGCAGGTAAGTCACTCCATGTTCTATCACTGATTTGGTTCAGTATAGTGACAGCGTGCCATTAAATTTCTACCTCACTTTCTTGCGGATGACTCGGTCTCATATTATTGTTATTAGCATTGTGTTTTTATAATTGGATTTGGAGTCAGGGGCAATTGTCCAAATAAGTAAGCTAAAGATGGGTTGCCAGATTGGTACATGCTGAAAGTGGATAGTTAGCCAGTGGACGGTGATCCAGAGGGCATTAGGCAAAGTTTCACCCCATGTTAGCGAGTAGTTGGAACATTCACTGCGAGAGCGGCTTGCTTTGTAGGATTTAGCATGGTGGCTATTTTAAGTGCTATTTTTTAACTGTATTCTCTGCTTATTTCAGTGGTCATCAAACATGTTCAGGGTAGGTTAAAACAAACTGCAATTAACAATGGAGATGAAGTGTGTTAGCTAATACTGTAGTCCCACTAATCATCCTGAAATCCTGAAAGGTAAGACCCAGATGCAGACAACGTCAAATTAACAATTGTTTAATAATCTAACGGGCAGGAAATAGACAGGTCGAGGCAGGCAGGGGTCAGTAAACCAAAGGTGGGGCAACGGTACCGGACAGCATGCAGGGTCAGGGTAGGCAGTGGTACAAGTAGGCAGGCAGGCTCAGGGTCAGGCAGAGTGGTCAGGCAGGCGGGCTCAGTTAGGACAGGCAAGGGTCAAACCCAGGAGGGCGAGGAAAAGCGAGGCTGGGAAAGCAGGCGCTGAGACAAACGCAGGTTGACTTGAAAAATAAGATGAATTGGCAACCGACAGAGAACACCGGTATAACTACACAGGGGATAATTGGGAAGATGGGCGACACCTGGAGGGGGGGTGGAGACAATCACAAAGACAGGTGAAACAGATCAGGGTGTGACAGAAGTTATTTAACATTTAATGTGGCTACTGTATGTCTTTGTCTTTGTTTGTCTAACTTCTAGCTATATACTCTGCCTGCCTAGTCAAATAGCTACATATGTCAAATCATTTCAAATATTTTAGCTTGATTCAGTTTCACCTGTGCAGTGGAACCAATGGAAAAGTGCCAAAAGTACACCTCAAATAGGTTAATATACTTGACATACATGTTTGTCCCAGGTCTGAGTTTATAAACGTGTATTTGCATACACTACACGTTTGCGTTGGAGTATTTTTGACACTGACGGCATAACATAAAAGCCAAAAAACACCCCCTCGCCCATCAAATCCACTTACTTACCACCACTCTTTTTAAAGGGGGCGTAGAGGACGTGGCCCAAGCCACACACGCACGCATGCACGCGCACGCGCACACGCACACACACACACACACACACACACACACACACACACACACACACACACACACACACACACACACACACACACACACACACACACACACACACACACACACACACACACGGTGCCTGCTAGAGGGCCAGGGAGCGTCGTGACAGGACTTATATGTGATCTATAATGTATGAGTTGGAAGGTGGAAGGAAGGTATAGGTAAGGAGGGGATGGGGATTGTGGCAGCTTGCACAGGGGATGGATGTGTGAGCAAAAAAACTCAGGTGGTGACAGGGGGCCACCGTGGCATGTACATGCCACTCCGTCTTAATCAGCCGTGACATCCACAATGAGAGGGAGGTATGGGACGCTGGGTGAGGGCTGGATGGGGGAGGAAGGGTTTGTTCTCCCATGGGTCTTTGCACTTGTCTACAGTAGCCAGAGTGTAGGAGGGAGAGTATGGAGGGAGGGAGAAACATGCCCAGTTATAGAGGATTGATCCGTCGACTCGGATGCCTCAGTGTCTCATGGCTCGGCTTCCCGCCGCCCAACCTTTATCAGTTAATTGGGCCTAGAGCCGCACGTCTTGGCCGACAGGTTTCCGTGGCGATGACTCGATATGTCCCTGGAGATGGGGTCAGGCGGGTTGTCTACTAAATAGTCATCTCACTGAGTTGTTGAGATCCATCGTCACTTTGATGGGCTAGGAACAGCTTCTCTTCAGGACACTTCAAGTCCCCTCCATCTTTTGATCTTCACCTGAGAAAGATATAGCGGGAAAGGTTCAACAGCGTTCTCGAACCTCACTCTTGTGAACGTGAGATGTTTGTTGGATGAGCTGCTTGCCATTCCCGAGACACGTTCCTCTATACCTGACCTGTCTCAACTGGATCACTGTCAATTGTTTCACCTGAGCAGAAAGCTGAATAGGATCCTCAAAATTCTCATAAGATGGCCTAACAAATAATTCAGCTGCTAAGACAACACGTTGATTGCAGGGATGTAGGGAAGGGTAAATGCATATACATGCCTTTAATACACTTTTTTGTCTGGTGAATAGCATTTGCACACGTATTATGCCAAATTAGCATTATTAGCATTAGCGTCTATGTTACTCGCCACCCACTATCTTGACCTGGGTTCAGCATTTACCCACAGTATGTTTTACCTCTGCTTCTGGTTGGTCTGTTGGCAGCTGGCCTCACAGCTGACACATGATGACAGTATGTAGATTAGAGGCCACTAAACAACATCGCTGTGATAATGTGCTAATCACTGTCATCATCACAGACTCTGGGGAACCCATGAGCTCGTGTAGCTACTGGTAGTGTAGCTAATGCTAAATCACATGAGGTTAAATGGCTGTCATTCACGATGTTAGCTTCACCATTCTGTCTCAATTATATTGACCAACCTCAATTGATTTTAATTCAAAATCCATGGCTATACCCAATGCCTTTGCTGTGAGGGGGTATGACTATGATCATGCATTGACTATTTCTTTACCCTGACAGTCTCAGTGACCAAGATAGGTGTGCTTCTTGCAGGTTTACTTGCTATTAGACAATTATGCATGTAGTGAATGTGAGCTTCGAAAGTTACCGTCTTTTCAGTCAAGTCGAAAAAGAAATCCGTTGAGATGTTACCTTGTGTTTTCACTGCCCTCCGGAGCATTCCTTCTCATGCTAACGGTGTGCTAATGCAACAGTTCCCAAACGGCGGGGCAGAAGGGTCTCTGTTCCTCTTGTCATGTTAGTCATTGCATATCATAGAGAGCTATTTGTAAGTTGTTAGAAATGTCCAGATCAACTAGCCTAGGTCAGCTAATATTTTTGTATTCAGGTTTATTAGCCCAAAGGTATTGTTGTCATTTTTGTCATTCAAATATCACATGAATAGACATTAGCTTTAAACCTGACAAATGTTGTTTGCACCCCTTGACAAAATATCTACAATTGCAGGAAATAAGATTTAAACCTGCAAAATGTCCTCTGTCCGCCAACAAGAAGGTTGTGAACAGTTTGTGTCACGAACGGTGCTTGTGCTCACAGAAATAGATGTGGTGCGTTCGCATTGGGCGTAAGGATGTTCCCCAATGCCTTATAAGGGGGGGCCCTGAGTGAAGTTTGTAAACCCCTGTGCTAATAAGGCACAACACAAAAGCACAAACCCCATCTCTATTCTCTTCAGCATGTTCTCAATGTTAGAAGCTCCTTGATCGTTTTGTAATGGCTAGTGATAATTGTGGTGTAGTTGAGTGGGTGTATCTTGTGACCCGAATGCTAGAATGCAGCGAGTGACGAAACAATTGAGTCGCCATGGACACTGATCTACTTCCCCGGGTAAATAGAGTAACGGAGAGGAGAGGAGAGGCAAAATACTTGCTGCTCGTTCATCAAGGTAGGCTTGAGCATCGGTGTTGATCCTCAGAAACATCTGAACGCCGAAACAAAATGGACTGACAGGTCAATTGTCATATTAATGCAGATTGGGGAATCTGGTTCAGAACCTAAACCAGTACATTAGCTCAGTCTGGTCCCCCAGAGAGGCTTTGGGTCACTGGATGTAATTAGCTAGTCTGACCAGTCTAATGAATCCTGGCCTATTCCTTGAGACAAAGGTCAGGCTTGGCATACATCTTGGAAGTCAAAAGTGGCTTCCTGTCCTTGTATCCTTTTATTCATTTGCACTGATCTGACGAAACGGGGTGGGTGTATTCCAATCCTCTGGCAAGCACCTGTCAATTCCCCTTAACTTTTCCCTTTATTTTGGCCTCAGTGCAGATTAACACAAGGACAGGAGGAGAGGAAGCTTCTTCAAACTATTGAGATTCAGCCCTGGTCTCCCTTCACATGCCTGCCAGAGCACGGACACCGCCACCGGGGGCCCATCTCCCACAGCATGCTGGGTAACCGGAATAAGCATGTGTCTGATGTTCTTCTCAAGGTTTCAATTACCGTAAATCACAATGCTCCGCTGTCATAAATTATTTTATGAGAGGCAACTTTTTTTATGGCGGGATAAAATGTGATTCAGAGATGGAATGGCTCGAATGGATCTGTGGAGGGCTTTTGGCATTTATGGCTGTCACATGGAGCTACTTCTGTAGCGTTCACCGCATGGGCAACGAATACAGATGGACACGCAACGGTTAGCGTCTTTCAACACTGTGTAATTGTGTGCACAAGTGTAATTCTATACAATTACATTGTGTGTGTTCGCGCGTGTCCCTTTCTCTGGATCCGTTGATGACCGCCTTTCACAATGCATGCTTTATATGTGGTCCAACTGATAGGTCACGTCACTCTCTGCTCAATGGGCACACGCTGTGCACTTACTGAGCATTGTCCTTGGTGGTGTGATATTGAACAAGGCTAATTATTGTTTTGAATACGGGTGCCATGTCTCCTAAAGCGATGGAATACTCACTCACTCTCCTTTCTACCCTATTTCAACTCTGTATGATAGGCTGAAGTAATCTAACAGCGAATGAGAGACTGGTAAACGACTTAAACCTGGTAAAATTGTTCATGTCCAATTGGCATTTTAGTAAAGGCAAACCATTTTAAAGTCTAGTAAATGGTAGGGTTTAAACAGCAATATGGAGAAATAATCACATTTGCTTTGTGAGGCAAAATGACCCTTTTGGTGGGCAATTTGTTCTGCTCGCTCTACCTCAATAGTAATTTATACGACTCAATTATAGACCTCTCTCCTATCTCTGCTCAAGTCATTTTGGCCTCAAAGAAAAACATAGGGTGTTTCCACCTCAAAAAGCACAAGAAAGAGGTTTTTGACCCAAAAAATAAATTAATATATTAAAGGGATAGTTCACCTAAATTACAAAATGACATTGGTTTCCTGATGCTGTAAACAGTCTATGGAGAAGGAATGACAGAAATCCATGCTTTGGTTTTGTTGTCCACTGTTTCAAATGCTACAAATCCAATGCAAGTCAGTGGTACCTATATTGACATTTTCACGTCTCATGTCTAAATCATCCAAACATATCTTTATTTAAGCAGGTAATTTGACAGAGAACACATTCTCAGTCACAGCAGCAACCTAGGGAATAGTCACGGGGCAGATGAATGTACCAATTGTTAGCTGGGGATGATTAGGTAACCGTGATGGTATGAGGGCCTACTCTTATGATAAGTGCCATGGGATCTTTAATGACCACAGAGAGTCAGGACACCCATTTACTATCCCATCTAAAAGACAGCACCCTACACAGGGCAATATCCCCAATCACTGCCCTGGGGCATTGGGATAGTTTTGACCAGAGGAAAGAGTGCCTCCTACTGGACCTCCATCACCACTTCCAGCAGCATCTGGTCTCCCATCTAGGGACCAACCCTGCTTAGGTTCAGAAGCAAACCAGCAGTGGGATGCAGGGTGGTATGCTGCTGGCATACTTAAAAAAAATGTGTAACTCAATGATGTTATTTAGATGATTTGCATATGAAGCGCAAAATTGCTAAAATAGGTACACTACATGGCCGTTGATTATCTCATTCCAAAATCATTGGCATTAATATGGAGTTGGTCCCCCCCTTTGCGACTTTAACAGCCTCACTCTTCAGGGAAGGCTTTCCACTAGATGTTGTAATATTGCTGCGGGGACTTGCTTCCATTCAGCGTTGAGCATTAGTGAGGTGAGGTGCTGATGTTGGGCGATTAGGCCTGGCTCGCACTTGGCATTCCAATTCATCCCAAAGGTGTTCGATGGGGTTGAGGTCAGGGTTCTGTGCGGGCCAGTCAAGTTCTTCCACACTGATCTTGACAAACCAGAATCGTCTACAATGTCATTGTATGCTGTAGCGTTAATATTTCCCTTCACGGGATCTAAGGGTCCTAGCCTGAACCATTAAAAACAGCCCCAGACAATTATTCCTACAGTTGACACTATGGATTCGGGAAAGTAGCGTTCGCCTGGCATCCTCCAAGCTCAGATTCGTCCGTCAGACTGCCCGATGGTGAAGCGGGATTCATCACTCCAGAGAACGCATTAGAACTGCGCCAGAGTCCAATGGTGGCGAGCTTTACACCACTCCAGCCGACTCTTGGCGTTGCACATGGTGTTCTTAGGCTTGTGTGCAGCTGATCAGCCATGGAAACCCATTTCATGAAGCTCCTGATGAACAGTTCTTGCTGACGTTGCTTCCAGAGGCAGTTTGGAACTCAGTAGTGAGTGTTGCTACCGAGGATAGACAATGTTTTACATGCTACGCACTTCAGCACTCGACGGTCCCATTCTGTGAGCTTGTGTGGCCTACCAATTTCCCCCTGAGACGTTGTTACTCCTAGACATTTCCACTTCACAATAACAGCACTAACAGTTGGCCGGGGAAGCTCTAGCCGGGCAGAAATTTGACAAAGTGACTTTCCACGTTTTAAAGTCAAGGAGCTCTTCAGTAAGGGCATTCTACTGCCAATGTTTGTCTATGGAGATTGCATGGCTGGGTACAAAATGTTAAACAACCGTAAGCAACTGGTGTGTCTGAAATGGCCGAATCCACATACTTTTGGCCATGTAGTGTACCACTGACTTGCAGTGGACAACATAACCAAAGCATGGATTGCTGTCATACCTTGTCCAAAGACTGCTTACAGGGTAAGGAAACCAATTTGTCATTTTGTAATGTGGGTGAACTATTCCTTGTCCATTGAGGGGGGATTCTAGAAAATAAAAATTTTAAAAAATCACCTGGAAGAGCACCATCTATTGGTCAGAACCTGGTAATTGCAGAATGCTGCCAAATTGCCAAATTCACTGAGAATGCATTACGTAGGATGAAGAAACAATTCTCTGAGCCGTAACTCTACACTACTTGTCAAACATATAACTGATATTGTGTATTCGTTGTTGGGATTGGGATTGGGGTCCGTGGGTGGCATTTGCAAATTGGATTCCTCATGTCTGACTTATAGTTATGAAAAACATCTCCTCCAAATTTTGACATTATGTACCATATTTATTGAATATTTTATGAATCTAAATAATTTAAAATGGCCAATTCGGGTGCAATCAGTTAGCTTAATTTCTCAGAAATCAAATTATATTTCAACAAAATAATGGTGCAGGAATGCCAGTCTTATCTGATGTTCTGCGTTTGGCCTGTCACTTTGTCACTAGTCTGCATGGATAGAGTTAACCTTGTAAGATAAGGGATGAATTCAGCATTGGAAATACTGCAGTGACCTGTGGCAGAAGTTGAACTTAAACAAATTACCTATCTGGTTCCAAGGCAAGCTTACAAACATCAGTCCCAAGAGGGTTTACTCGGCTGGAACATACTCACCATGTACTTATGCCAGGGGCATAATATACTTATTGAAGTTAGAGCTGTTCCTAGTATGTCAAACCGAATGTCAAACTCAGTATTGCAAGGTTGTGAAAGAGATTGCTTTCCTCCCTTGCGATGCCCAATCTTGATTGTCTTACTTAGTTTTTTTTCCGTGCGACACAATCTCATAAAAGCAGTGGAATGTCGTATTTGTTTGGTCTTGAATGCTGTGCTACATTTCATGACCTTCTTTACCTGGGAAATTGATTGAGGTCGAGACGAACATTGCCGCTCTTCAAGAGTATCTGGGAATATAATTCTCCAGTTGAGAATTGTGATTCACTGCAGGCTGATACACTGACCTTTTCTAATTTTAAAGTGAATTGATGATTACATTGAATAGGAAAGAGAGGTGAAAATGCATGAGGGTTGGGTGTGGCCTGTCCATTTCTTCCACAACCAAAATGCATATTGTAGTCTGACTTCAAGCAAAACGCCTCAGTTGAATGGACAATAGCCCCCTCGCTAGCCTATGTCCAAGTGTCCAATTAGACAGAAAGGAGCACGCGAACAGACACACACACCCCTCCTCAAACACCAGCCCCAAACACACACACACATTTACCTGGTGTCTCTGGAGCCGGTGTGTAGCAAACGTTGAAATTGCATCATTGAGGTTCATCTCAGTGGATTGTGCAACGGCGGTGGAGGCCACCCTTTAAGTTGATTCAGTGTGTGGGGCTATTTGTCTCTATCAGTGCGGTTGCCGGGATGTTTTTTTGATCAGGCAGTTAAAAGGGACGCCCTTTGATCGCGTGTACTTATTATACGCCCCCTGGTGTGTGGGTGAGTGTGTCTGTGCTTGTGTCTGTTCAACCTCGTTCTGCTGTTATTGCCGACAGTGTTGGGTCAGATGAAGCGGAGGGTACCATTCCCTACAGACCCCACCTCCCCCGAGCTCCTCTCGTTTCTCTTCGTGGAAATGTATCCTTTCATTACTCTGCTTTCATCTGATCAGCAGCTAATTGGCACCCTATAAGGTGTGTGTGTGTGTGTGTGTGTGTGTGTGTGTGTGTGTGTGTGTGTGTGTGTGTGCGTGCGTGCGTGCGTGCGTGCGTGCGTGCGTGCGCGCGCGCGTGCGCGCGTGTGTGTGTGTGTAATTTAGTTTGATTAACTAAGTAAGTGTAGGGCACGTTATACACGTTATTAATAGTACATCAGATGGCCATGGTTTTGAGAAGACGAGAACAGAACATTGTCTTTTATGCTAGCGTGATGTTTCAGGTACAGAAAGGGGTGAAATACGCTATTAGTGATGATGCATTTCTGAGGTTACGGGTTTGAAAAGCATCAGAACAGAATTCAGTCTTTTGTGCTAGCTGGGCTTGTAATGCACTACACTATATAAGCTGTATAAGTAATGTACCCTACCAGGTGAGGTGAAGAACATGTCAGTGAGTCCTTATTCCCTTACGAGAACCAAAGTGTGCTTTGTTCACTTCCCTTCATTTGAAGGAAATTACTGATATAAGAAATGTTAGAAAATCCCAGTAGCCTATGCCTCCACCATTTGTATGCTTTTAGATTTGTGGAAAATAGTGAATCAGTGTACACTTCAGGAGGAAGGAGGTATTATTTGTAAAGCACTCAATGGTTCAAGGGCAAAACTGGAATACATGTGTAAGTACACTATTAGTAGTACATCAAGAGTCCTCAAATTGAAACGCAACTGAGATAATGAAATGTAAAACCTTTCACTTTGAAAACAGCACAGCAGACATTCTTCTTTCCCCTTCATATTAGATCTTAATGTTGTCAAGGTCCATGTGAATATCGTGGATTTGCATTAAACCCTCTCATTTCATTTCGGGGGACAAGTCTCCTTCGTTATATTTTATGTCCGCTACGCATGCAACACACAACACCACAAAGTCCAGGGTCAATGAATCCTCTACAAGTGACCACCATTCATATTTTTAAGGAAGGAGTATTTTTTCATCCAATGCAAATGTACAGAATAAGACCAGGGTTTAGAGGGATTTGGAGAAGGCATGGAGCCGCTGTCCACTTGGGACTAGTGGGGGGGGGGATTGTGGCAGTATTAGTGAGATATCAGTAGCCAAACACACTATCGTTGTGTTTTTCCTACTCTCCCAGTGCCACGGATTAAACAGAGCGAGAGAGAGAGGGGCTCAGCAGCAACCTCAGCCACCGGGCTCTCTCTCAACCCCACACTGGCTTCACAGCTGGCAAACAACAATAAGCGGGTGAGATTAAAAAAAAGGAAGAAGACAAGGAGAAGGAGAGAAAGAGAAAGTGGGAGAGATTGGGAGAGAAAGAGAGAACGAGAATCAGAAATTGGGAGACAAAAACTCAGAGAGAGCAGAGGAGAACTCCTTTGAAAAAGCCTAAGCTCTCTGAAGACAGGCCATGTTGGGTGCGAGACCTCTCCTCTTATTCTCACGCTGTATCGCACACCTCTAGATCGGACCCAGGTCCGTTAGAGCTCCCTGAACACAGAGAGAGAGCATGAACAAAGGGATGAGTCTTATCGGTGTTGGCACGAGGCAGGAAGAGGCTGTGAGGGAGAATCTCTCTCTTCCTCTCTCTTTCTCTCTTTCTCTCATTCTCTTTCTTTTTTTTTTCTTTTCAAGGGGCTTTATTAGCATGGGAAACATATTACATTGCCAAAACAAGTGAAATAAACAATTACAAATGAACAGTAAACATTACACTCAACAGTTACAAAAGAATAAAGACATTTAAAATGTCATTATGTCTATATCCAGTGTTGCAACAATGTGCAAATAATTAAGGGAAAATAAACAAACATAAATATGGGTTGTATTTACAATGGTAATTGTTCTTCATTGGTTGCACATTTCTTGTGGTATTTCACCCAATAGGTATGGGTGAAATCTGAGGTAAATATATGTCTCTAATATAGTCATACATTTGGCAGGGGGTTAGGAAGTGCAACTCAGTTTCCCCCTACATTTGTGGGCAGTTGTGTATATAGCCTGTCTTCTCTTGAGAGCCAGGTCTCTCTCTCTCTTTCCCTTCTCAACCTCTCTCTCTCAGCCTCGCTCGCTCACTCGTTGACTCTCGTTATCTATATATCTCCCCTCTCTCTCTTCCCTCTCCCCATCTCTCACACCCTTTTTTCTCTGTGCCTCTCTCCCTCTCTTGCAATTGCCTGCAGATGTTCTATTCATTCCACAAGCATAACGTGGGTGGAAGTGTTCTACTTACAGAACAGTTATTGTCAGTGTACAGACACACACATAGAGACACACACACACACACACACACACGGGTAGTAGGGTTGTTCTCCATGATTGCAGCTGACGTTCTCCCGCTTTCTTGTATTTGCTTTCTTTTTACCAGTCAGGGCTTGTAAAGCAGGGAATACACTCCTCCATTGTCTGACAGACTGTGTGTGCATCCCAAATGGCACCTTATTCCCTACATAGTGTACAACTTTTGACCTGGGCCTGTAACCACAATGCTTCTTGGATTAGAAGTGCTGATCTTAGATCAGTTTTGCCTTTTAGATCAATGAGTAAGATTATATGGACATGTCCTAGATCAATACTCCTTCTCTGACAGAACTCTGGTCAAAAGTAGTGCACTATATACATAATAGGGTGTCATTTGGGACCCCACATTATTTATAATCAAAGCAAATAGTTCTCAAGTGCTACTGGGAGAAAGGTGAAGATGGCAATTGTACTCTAGGGACTTTTTGTGTTGGCCTGGCTTTTCAACTTTCAAATTCCATTTTGTGTCTAGTCCATAGCTTGTTGTATTGGGCTATCTTGTGGTGTAGAGGAAAGACGAAGAAAAAGTACCCATTAATTAATGAAATGAGGCAATTCCAAATTTTTCCTGGGAAGAGGCATTTTTCTAGTTTGAACATGTTGTAAACACTACATCCCATAATAGGCCCTTACACCTATTAAATAACTTATGTTAAGAGAGGAAGGAGGCATTTTAAAACTATTCAAGAGCCCTAGTCTCCATCAGCTGTCTCTATACAGTGCATTCCAAAATAATTCCGACCCCTCGACGTTTTCCACATTTTTAAATAAAAACAATTAAATAAAAAACATCCACAATCTACACACAATACCTCATAATGACAAAACAGGTTTTTAGATTTTTTTTTCAAATGTATTGAAAAACAAACAAACAGATGCCTTATTTACATAAGAATTCAGCCCATTTGCTAGTGCATCCCGTCTCTATTGATCATCCTTGAGCTGTTTCTAAAACTTGAATGCAGTCCACCTGTGGTAAATTCAACTGATTTGGACATGATTTGGAAAGGCACACACCTGTCTATATAAAGTTCCACAGTTGACAGTGCATGTTAGAGCAAAAACCAAGCCATGAGGTTGAAGGAGTTGTCCGAGGAGCTCCGAGACAGGATTATGTCGTCCGAGACAGGATTATGTCGTCCGAGACAGGATTATGTCGAGGCACAGATCTGGGGAAGGATAACAAAACATTTCACTCTTCCGCCAAGCCAAACTGATCAATCGGGGAGAAGAGCCTTGATCCTTGATTTAAAAACCTGCTCCAGAGCGCTCAGACCTCAGACCGGGTTGATGGTTCACCTTCCAACAGGACAACGACCCTAAGCACACAGCCAAGACAACGCAGGAGTTGCTTCGGGACAACTCTCTGAATGTCCTTAAGTGGCCCAGCCAGAGCCTGGACTTGAACCCAATCTAACGTCTCTAGAGAGACTCCCCAAATACAGGTGTGCCAAACTTGTAGTGTCATACCCAAGAAGACTGGATGCTGTAATCACTGCCAAAGGTACTTCAACAAAGTACTCAGTAATGTGTCTAGCTACTTATGTAAATGTGATTTCAGCTATTTATTTATATATATATATATATATATATATATTGGCAAACATTTCTAAAAACTAGTTTTTGCTTTGCCATTAAGGGGTATTGTGTGTCGATTGATGAGGGGGACGACGACAATTCAATAGGTTTTTGAATAAGGCTGTAATGTAACAAAATGTGGAAAAAGCCAAATGATCCGAATACTTTCCGAAGGCACTGTGTCCCCTGACCATAAATCCTTCGTCAGGTCAATAATGACCCTGGCAAGTCAAGGCAGTGACAACAAAGAGATAATGAAGTCCTAGTCAATGAGCGCATCTCATCAATCACCATCCAGATAAATGTCCAGCAGTATGTCCAGTAATTAGTTGTGTAACACCTCAGCTACTTCGTATCAGCAGTCCCAGCCCATGCTCCTCATAATACATGGACTCTTGGGACTAGCTGTGGACATAAGACCGAGTCATGTTTATTAGTGCACTCTGTAGCAAAAGTTTTTTTTTTTTTTTTGCAAGGGAAAAATGAAAAAAAAAGGGGGTTTCTGATTGGGCGAGTCAAGTTAGTCCTTACCTGTTTCAGTAAAAAAATATCTATATGTTTGGTGCCTAATGAACAGATGGATTCCCCGACACCCATTAGAAAGGAACAATGTAATTGACGCGTGTCCAATTGCACGCGTCAGTGTTTATCCAATTGCAGAACATGAGTGCAATTATGTGCAATAATGGTACCGTATCACAATGCTACTGTATTACATCTATATCATAGGCAATCAACAGCTTGGGGGAGCAAAATGAATAGTTAGGATGAAGAACAAATGTGTATGGATTGTATAGACTGTAAAGTATTGATATGGGATGGTTCAATGTCCTACCTACACTGAATGTACAAAGCATTAAGAACACCTGCTCTTTCCATTACAGACTGCCCAGGTGAATCCAGGTGGCAGCTTTGATCTCTTATTAATGTCACTTGTTAAATCATGTAGATGAAGGGGAGGAGACAGGTCAAAGAAGGATTTTCAAGCCTTGAGACATTTGAGACATGGATTGTGTATGTGTGCCACTCAGAGGGTGAATGGACAAGACAAAATATGTAAGTGCCTTTGAACGGGGTATGGTAGCAGGTACCAGGTGCACAGGTTTGTGTCAAGAACTGCAACGTTGCTGGGATTTTCACGCTCAACAGTTTGCCGTGTGTATTGGCCCAGCCAACCAGCATCCCATCCACTGATTCCACTCCAGCCATTACCGTGAGCCTGTCCTCCCCAATTAAGGTGCCACCAACCTCCTGTGACATCAACTCAAAATGTCAATGCCAGAGTGGCCCTCTCCCTGAGACAGAGAAGGCAATTTAAGTTTTTCTTCACGGATTTATTTCTCTCTCCACCTCCCAAATTGCCCGATTGATGAGGGGTAAGACACCTGGAGAGGAAATGCCGATCGATACCCCAGCAGGCCTGGGAAATAGAAGGGTCACACCCACACCACAGAGTGAGTGATGGTGATTGGACCAGGGCCAAAAATAGCCCGTCTGTCTGCCCTGCCCCCTATGCCCCCTTCCTGTCGTTGAAACTACAGTTCCCATTCAATATGTGTTTCTTTGAAAAGTTCTAGGAAGGTATGGACTGTTTTGTTTCTGTCAAATTGTCCCTTATAAAACAAATGTATATACATTCCGGTGTACATTGCTAACCATCTAACTTACTGTTCAATAGTAAGTAGTTCAGTAGTAGATTGGCACAGTAGCTCAATATGTATTTTCTGTATGAAGCACTTCTAGTGCAAATGTCCCTTGTTATAAACCACAGTATATGCCACCATTGTTAAGTACATACACATGCACTGCAATCAATTGCATTTGTTGTTGTTTCTTCCCCTCCGTGGTAGTTATGCACGTGTTCACAGCTACAATTAGACGTCTGATTGCTTACTGGCTGTATAATGGAGGTTATCTTTTGCGCAGTCTCCCACTGCGAGAAATGCTATCTCCGCCATTATCCCTGCAGTCTCCCAGCTACCTGCTGATGTTTCACTGTCTTCCCAGGGATGACGATCCTCTGCGGATTGTATGATTAGAAAGCAGTCATCCGTCTGAGTGGGCGTTTCCTTTTGACACTGTTTGAGGTCGGTGTAGTGGTGAGGAACGCTATGGAACATGTGGCCTCTGTTACCATGTCTGAGGAGCTTGTGAACTCCCTCCAGCTCCCTCCATTACGGCTCTTTTACCATAGAGGCCTGACCCGGTTGCCGACGCAGTTGCCCCGTGGATAATGAGCTGGGAGGCGAATGGGAGGAAAGTGGTACCCTATGTGTTTACCTGATGCATTCCAACCGATCTGTTATCCTTAGGCAGCCTGGAGGCTGAATGGTATAAGTTACACACATGGGGTATGTGGCAGAGGCTTATAGCGTTGATATGATAATGAGTCATTGCCTTAAGTACTAGACAGTACATCACATTAGCCTCAATGCTAAATACAGTGAAACGCCTCAAGTGGATAGAGCGATGCCGACGTATTCCCTAGATCAAGTAGAGTTATGAACTTAGATTGCTCTTAGATGGCTCCAAATGAGGATATCTCGACTACATCAATGCTATATACATAGAAATTAGAGCCCGACTGATTTATCGGTTGACTGATAATATCGGCCGACATTAGCCTTTTTACCAATGTATTTGAGTCCGCTTTTAATCCATTGAAAAGGACCGATATTAAGATGCTGAGAAAAAGCTCTGCAAAAAAGCACTTATTCATAGAGTTTGACTTATTTGCGCGGCTATATATATATATATATATATATCTTTTTTTTCTGGGACACCCAAAATAACTTTACAGGTTACAAAGTAGCACTTCGTCACCATGTATGGGTTCATAGTCACTTGATAAGGACTGGTCCAAATTCATGTTTCGCCAAACGCCACCCCCATTTCCATGATGAGTGCTAGACACAGTAGCTCGGTAGCTAGCTAGCCAGCTAATTAGCTGTGTGAGAGTACTTGATGCAGTTCACTGAGAGTACTTGATGCAGTTCACTGAGAGTACCTGACACGGTTCACTTCTATTCGGGATCCTCAGGATGTCTCTACGCTAAACCCTAACCCTTGGTGCGAGAGGCAGCACTGTGCCAACGGTGAATTTTGTTATTGATGTTTTTCCTTTCATGTGACAACTACCAGAATCCAGCGGCTACAGACCTACCATTGATGAAAACATAGCTAAATGCTGATATGTTGTTTTCCAGCAGCTCATTCTTCAGAGCCGATGCTCCTTTTACTAGACTAGAGTGTAAACACTGTTTTTCCATTTAAAAAAATATATATTGCTGGTGATCCTAAATTCTGTGTCTTTGTAGGGCTGTTTTACACACAATCCATACAGATTAAATATTTTAAATATATTCCAGCCAGGGGCACAATTATGTATATATTCATATATATTTTGTATCCAGTCAGATAAACACACACACACCTAAACCACACCATTGCCTCATTTTGTACCACATTTCAATGATAAAATTGGGGGGTACAAAAATGTAATTTCAGAATGTGGGGGGGGACATGTCCCTCCCGTCCCCAGTGAAAGTTGCACCCCTGATTCCAGCAATACTAATACAAATATTGGAAGATATATCGGTTATCGGTGAATATTTCCACTCTAAAATCGGAATCGGTCGGGCTCTAATAGAAATGCGTGATCAACTTAATTGTTTTATTTAATTCTGTGGCTATATAATTGCATGGAGGTACTTGTAGTTTGTTACGGGACCTGTAGTTTATTATGGCGCTTACAACACTGTTTATACTTCTTAGTGTTTGTTTTGTTCCCAGTCGCAACCCAAGGGCAGGTGAAAGGCAATATGCTGCTTGTCTCCTGTCTGGCAACCCACATTCATAGTCAGAACATTCAGACTCTCTCTCTCTCTCTTTGCTGTGTGGACGTGCTGTTCCACTGATGGAAAATCACTCCCTCACTCGAACATGGACGAATAATCCCTGGACACTCCACTAGTCCCCGCAATATGGGGCCAGCCAGCACTGCTCTTCTCTAAATAAACAGTGCTCCATCCTAAACTCCTAAATAAATCTGCTGTCTATCTCCAACGACAAGGTAAATACACTCTCCATCTCTCTCTGACAGAATAACTACCCTCTCTATCTGTCTACCCAAAAGGAGAGCGAGAGAGAGAGACTTTCTTTCGTACAGGGAGATAAGAACCTGGGGAGGCTCCGTAAACCATATCCATATTGAGAATGTGTGGCCAAGAGTTCCTCCAGGTCAGGGTGTACATGGTCTGGAAAAACTCACACTTTTTTCTTTTCCTCATCACATGACCTAACCAGTAAAGATTCCAGGCCGTAAATGTTAGGTTCTACCTTAGCTGGAGCCAGAGTTTTTTTCCTGAGCATGTGGTGAGCACGGTCCTGGCTGTCCCTTTTTTTATTTTATATATTTTTTTATTTAACCTTTATTTAACTAGGCAAGTCAGTTAAGAACAAATTCTTTGCGGAAAAGATTTTGGCACGGAACACACACACAAACAGTACATTAACATCCCTTCACACACTTCACATACTCTGCTGCTACTCTGTTTATAATCTATGTATAGTCACTTTACCCCTCCACCTACCTACATTTACATGTTACCTCGACTAACCCGTACCGCTGCACTCAGTACCTGTACCCCTTGTATATAGCTTTGTTAGGTATTTTGTTGTGTTACTATTTTTCCTAGTTTATTTCTTTAGCACATTTTTCTTTCCCAATAATGCAGTTTTTAAAAAGTAAGTCAGTGCTTATCAGTAACCATTTCACGATATTCAGCGGCATGTGACAAATGAAATCTTTAAAAAAAAAAAAATTTAAGAAAGAAAATACAATAAAATTCAAGCCAAAGACAGTACTTCTAAACATGTCATAAGGTTTAGGCTGTCCACGTCCCAGTCCACGAGTTGCAATGCGACCGCCATCAGCTTTCATGTGAGTCAGTCAAAGTTTGTGTCTAATGGATATCAGTCACTCTACAAATGTCCTTACCGAGTCCTCTGTCACCGTCCTAGTCCTCTGTCACCGTCCTAGTCCTCTGTCACCGTCCTAGTCCTCTGTCACCGTCCTGGTCCTCTGAAATCTTCGATGTGCTAAAAAGGAACATCCAGCTGTGGGAGTGTCTCACTTTTGCTTCATTTAATGGCTCTACTGTTTCCACCGGCGCAAGGTAGCGATTTCAACATCCACACAGATGTGGATTCATTCTCCATTTTTCTGAATATGAAGATTGGAGGTGTCTTAACACACGGTTAAGCAGCCGAGTGACACCTCGCTGACTAGAAAATATAGTTACTATGGAATCAAATGGAAGGTAGTGCTACAACACCTGTTCCCAATTCCCCCAAATTGCAATGAAGTGCAATTTAGTGTGTTAAATATGGAGATTATGTCGCACCGAGTTGTTCCTCATGAAGATTGATGTAAATGAATAAAAATGAGTCATTTAGGGGGTGATAGAATAGTACTGGGAAAGGTATTTGGGGAACGGGTTGAAGGACAGGTCTGGTTTAAACTCGACAAAATGGCTGTCGTGTGGTTGGCAGATGTGCTGAGAGAGAGAGCGAGAGACAGAGCCTGTGTAAATGTAATAATTATACAGTATTTCAGGTGATTCTGAGGGGAGAGATTAGAGAATGGAAGGGAGGAAAGACATTTAGAGGAAGTGTACATGTACCTCAGCTCAAAGAGGTAAGAAAAGACAGAACTGTGTGTGTGTGTGTGTGTGTGTGTGTGTGTGTGTGTGTGTGTGTGTGTGTGTGTGTGTGTGTGTGTGTGTGTGTGTGTGTGTGTGTGTGTGTGTGTGTGTGTGTGTGTGTGTGTTCCTGTCCGGATGTCCCCAGTGTACTTTATGTGATGAGATCAGTGAACTCCGCGCACACACCTGTTTGTTTTAATATCCTTGTGGGGACCAAACAATTGATTCCCATTCAAAATCCTATTTCCCTAAACCCTAATTCTAAACCAAACACTAATTGTGACCTTAACCCTGCGCCTAAAATAGTATTTTTCTTTGTGGTGTAAGGGGTGCGTACTGGCGGCAGAGAAGTCAGACGCAGGAGAGAAAAAAACTGTGTTTCCAACGGCGCAGTTTAATAATAAAAACCACAGGAAAACAGAACAATCAATAAATGGGTACAAAACCAGACGCACACCAGACATAACGTGCACAAGCACTTACAATAAACAATAGCAGACATGGACATGTGGAGAACAGAGGGTTAAATACACAATTATAATTGATGGAATTGAAACCAAGGTGTGTGGGAAGACAAGACAAAACAAATGGAAAATGTAAGGTGGACCGGCGATGGCTAGGAGACCGGTGACGTCGACCGAACAAGGAGAGGGACCGACTTCGTGACATGTGAAGGACTGGCGAAATGTCCCCACTTGTTTTACTATCCATGTGAGGACTTCTGGTCCCCACAAAGATAGTAAGACCAAACACACACACACACCTTAGCGAACTCTGACACGTTATCTTCCTGCAGCTTGACCGTAACACATTGGACCAGATGGAATCAATCAGATATAATAGATAACAGGGCGTCTCTCCATCTCTCTCACTCTCTCTCAGCAGTTTTATGTACTGGATGTTTTCACTGGTATAACTTTTAGTTGTACCTGCAGGGTTTGTGTGACCTTGCAGTGTGGCAGGGATTTGGTGGTGGGCAGGGAGCTGGCCAGGCTGGACGCCAAGCCAAACCTCCTTGACATTCATGGCCAGTGTTCGAGTGAAGGATAGAGCGAGCGAGGGAGGGAGGGAGAGGGAGAGCGAGAGAGCCGGTGTAGAGGGAGAGCGATATATTGGGGTAGAGAGATGGGGAGAGGGAGATGAACAGAGAGTCAGAGAGCGCTCCATGGTGGTTCGGGATCCTGGGCTTCATCGCCGGGGGTTATGATGCAGAAAGAGAAATGGTGCTGCTTACTGACCTGTGTCTTATCCCCCTTTCTCTCTCTCTTTCTCTCTCTAACACACATACGCCTACAAGTAACTGCCAAAATAAATGAAACAACAACATAATGTGTCTTAATAGGGCGTTGGGCCACCACGAACCACCAGAACAGCTTCACTGCACTTTGGAATCGATTCTACAAGTATCTGGAACTCTATTGGCGGGATGCGACATCCTTCTTCCACGAGGACTTCCATAATTTGGTGTTTTTGTTGATGGTGGAGGAAAACACTGTCTCAGGCGCCACGCCAGAATCTCCCATAAGTGTTCAATTGGGTTGATATCAGGTGACTGGGATGACAATGACATATGGTCATCAAACCATTTTGTGACCATTCGTGCCCTGTGGATGGGGGCATTGTCATAGCCATTATAACAAAAATAATGGTCTGCGAATTATTTTATACATGAACCTAAGCATGTTGGAATGTTAATTGCTTAATTAACTAAGGGACCACACCTACTTTGTATTAGAGGTCGACCAATTAATCGGAATGGCAGATCAATCAGGGCCGATTTCAAGTTTTCATAACAATCGGTAATCAATATTTTTGGTCACCGATTTGCCGTTAAAAAAAATCAAAACGTTTTTTTACACCTTTATTTAACTAGGCAAGTCAGTTAAAGAACACATTCTTATTTTCAATGACAGCCTTAGAACAATGGGTTAACTGCCTTGTTCAGGGGCAGAACGACAGATTTTTACCTTGTCAGCTCAGGGATTAATTTTTGCAACCTTCCGGTTACTAGTCCAACGCTCTAACCACCTGACTTACATTGCACTCCACGAGGAGCCTGTGTGGCAGGCTGACAACCTGTTACGCGAGGGCAGCAAGAAGCTAAGGTAAGTTGCTAGCTAGCATTAAACTTATCTTATAAAAAAACTATCAATCTTAACATAATCACTAGTTAACTACACATGGTTGAGGATATTACTAGTTTATCTAGCGTGTCTTGCATTGCATATAATCGATGCGGTTCCTGTTAATTTCTCATTGTATCACAGCCTACTTCGACAAACGGGCGATGATTTAACAAGAGCATTTGCGAAAAAGCACTGTCATTGCACCAATGTACCTAACCATGAACATCAATGACTTTCTTTAAAATCAATACACAAGTATATATTTTTAAACCTGCATATTTAGTTTAGATGGCCTGCTAACATGAATTTCTTATAACTAGGGCAATTGTGTCACTTCTCTTGCGTTCCGTGCTAGCAGTCAGGGTATATGCAGCAGTTTCGGCCGCCTGGCTCATTGCGAACTGTGTAAAGTCTATTTATTCCTAACAAAGGCCGTAATTAATTTGCCAGAGTTGTACATAAAAATGACATAACATTGAAGGTTGTACAATGTAACAGCAATATTTAGACTTAGGGATGCCATCCATTAGATAAAATAAGAATACACTTTTTGTTTTTTCGAAATGATAGTTTCTGGATTCTACCATTTTAATGACCAAAGGCTCGTATTTCTGTGTGTTATTATGTTATAATTAAGTCTATCATTTGATAGAGCAGTCTGACTGAGCGATGGTAGGCAACAGCAGGCTCGTAAGCATTCATTCAAACAGCACTTTCGTGTGTTTGCCAGCAGCTCTTCGCAATGCTTCAAGCATGTTTATGCGCAGTTTATGACTTCAAGCCTATCAACTCCAGAGATAAGGCGGTGTAAGGCGGTGGTGTAACTGATGTGAAATGGCTAGCTAGTTAGCGGGCTGCACACTAATAGCGTTTCAATCAGTAACTTCACTCGCTCTGAGACTTGGAGTTGTTGTTCCCCTTGCTCTGCATGGGTAACGCTGCTTCGAGGGTGGCTGTTGTCGATGTGTTCCTGGTTCGAGCCCAGGTAGGGGCGAGGAGAGGGACGGAAGCTATACTGTTACACTGGCAATACTAAAGTACCTATAAGAACATCCAATAGTCAAAGGTATATGAAATACAAATCGTATAGAGAGAAATAGTCCTATAATTCCTATAATAACTACAATCTAAAACTTCTTACCTGGGAATATTGAAAAAAAAAATGTTAAAAGGAACCACCAGCTTTCATATGTTCTCATGTTCTGAGCAAGGAGCTTAAACGTTAGCTTTTTTTACATGGCACATATTGCACTTTTACTTTCTTCTCCAACACTTTGCTTTTGCATTATTTAAACCAAATTGAACATTATTTATTTGAGGCTAAATTGATTTTATTAATGTATTATATTAAGTTAAAATAAGTGTTAATTCAGTATTGTTGTAATTGTCATTATAAATAAAATAAAAAGATTTTTAAAAAGTCTGATTAATCGGTATTGGCTTTTTTGGCCCTCCAATAATTGGTATCGGTATCGGCGTTGAAAAAATCATAATCGGTCGACCTCTACTTTGTATCCCTCATTTACTCAAGGGTTTCCATTATTTTGGCAGTTACATGTACATCCATAATCTCCCCGTATATATCACACATACAGTATCTCTAACCCACATGCCTCTATATTTTTTCTTCTTTTGTCTCTCTCTCCTCATACTGTTAAATGTTTATTTTGTTTACCCTATGATCTTGTAAGTCATTATTTTAACAAGTCAGATCGATAATTTGATTACATATTTTATTTCCTCATAGGTACTATGCAATAATTGGAACACAAACTCATGTTTGTATTATATAATTTTGTATTGAGCTGATGTAACCTTGAATTGCTATTGGAAGGATCACACTTAGCTACTCTTATTAAGGCATCTTCAAATAATATTTTTGCAGGAATCTCCTTGCGAATGATTTTGCCGAAGATTGTATCACCGCCAGGCTGGGCAACCTGAGCTTTCGCTATCTCATCCGCCATGGCGCTAGACGTTATGGGGTTAAGGTGGACTAAGTATGTGTCTCAAATGGCACCCTATTCCTATATAGTGCGCTATTTTGGACCAAAGGTAGTGACCTATAAAGGGATTGGATCAGACGATTGCTGGACATGACTGAGAATCAGTCACTAATGCTTTCCACACTTATTACCATTGTCATTGAACCTACACTGAATCGCAGGTCTTACAACATACAGTGTAAGGACAGAGTTGCACACTGATACACACACACATACACACTTGCACTCACACACACACACACACACACACACACACACACACACACACACACACACACACACACACACACACACACACACACACACACACACACATATCATTTACAGTACATGGAGTGTACAAAACATTAAGTACTATTTCCATGACAAATAATGACCAGGTAAACCAAGGTGAAAAGTTATGATCGCTTATTGATGTCACTTGTTAAATCTACTTCAAATCATTGTAGATGAAGGGAGGTGACAGGTTAAAGAAGGATTATAACTCAATATTAGGAAGGCTTTCTTAATGTCTTGTACAAGACATTAAGAAAGCCTTCCTAATATTGAGTTATACATACATACATATACATATACATATATATATATATATATATATATATATATATATATATATATATATATATATATATATATATATACATACATACAGTGGGGAGAACAAGTATTTGATACACTGCCTATTTTGCAGGTTTTCCTACTTACAAAGCATGTAGAGGTCTGTCATTTTTATCATAGGTACACTTCAACTGTGAGAGTTGGAATCAAAAACAAAAATCCAGAAAGTCACATTGTCTGATTTTTAAGTAATTATTTTGCATTTTATTGCATGACATAAGTATTTGATACATCAGAAAAGCAGAACTTAATATTTGGTACATAATCCTTTGTTTGCAATTACAGAGATAATACGTTTCCGGTAGTCCTTGACCAGGTTTGCACACACTGCAGCAGGGATTTTGGCCCACTCCTCCATACATACCTTCTCCAGATCCTTCAGGTTTCGGGGCTGTCGCTGGGCAATACGGACTTTCCGCTCCCTCCAAAGATGTTCTATTAGGTTCAGGTCTGGAGACTGGCTAGGCCACTCCAGGACCTTGAGATGCTTCTTTCGGAGCCACTCCTTAGTTGCCCTGGCTGTGTGTTTTGGGTCGTTGTCATGCTGGAATACCCAGCCACGACCCATATTCAATGCTCTTACTGAGGGAAGGAGGTTGTTGGCCAAGATCTCGCGATACATGGCCCCATCCATCCTCCCCTCAATAAGGTACAGTCGTCCTGTCCCCTTTGCAGAAAAGCATCCCCAAAGAATGATGTTTCCACCTCCATGCTTCACGGTTGGGATGGTGTTCTTGGGGTTGTACTCATACTTCTTCCTAGAAGAAAAATATATATTTTTTCTCATCAGACCACTTGACCTTCTCCCGTTCCTTCTCTGGATCATCCAGATGGTCATTGGCAAACTTCAGACGGGACTGGACATGCGCTGGCTTGAGCAGGGGGACCTTGCGTGCACTGCAGGATTTTAATCCATGACAGCGTAGTGTGTTACTAATGGTTTTCTTTGAGACTGTAGTCCCAGCTCTCTTCAGGTCATTGACCAGGTCCTGCCGTGTAGTTCCGAGCTGATCCCTCACCTTCCTCATGATCATTGATAAACCAAGAGGTGAGATCTTGCATGGAGCCCCAGGTGATTGACCGTCATCTTGAACTTCTTCCATTTTCTAATACTTGCTCCAACAGTTGTTGCCTACTCAGGTAATGAGTGGAGGACAGGAGGGCTTAAAGAAAAACTAACAGGTCTGTGAGAGACGGAATTCTTACTGGTTGGTAGGTGATCAAATACTTATGTCATGCAATAAAATGCAAATTAATTACTTAAAAATCATACAATGTGATTTTCTGGAATTTTGTTTTAGATTCCGTCTCTACATGATTTGTAAGTAGGAAACACTGCCGATTTTGCAGGTTATCAAATACTTGTTCTCCCCACTGTATATATATATACAGTGGGGCAAAAAGTATTTAGTCAGCCACAAATTGTGCAAGTTTCTCCCACTTAAAAAGATGAGAGGCCTGTAATTTTCATCATAGGTACACTTCAACTATGACAGACAAAATGAGAAAAAAAAATCCAGAAAATCACATTGTAGGATTTTTTATTAATTTATTTGCAAATTATGGTGGAAAATAAGTAATTGGTCACCTACAAACAAGCAAGATTTCTGCCTCTCACAGACCTGTAACTTCTTCTTTAAGAGGCACCTCTGTCCTCCACTCGTTACCTGTAACAATGGCACCTGTTTGAACTTGTTATCAGTATAAAAGACACCTGTCCACAACCTCAAACAGTCACACTCCACACTCCACTATGGCCAAGACCAAAGAGCTGTCAAAGGACACCAGAAACAAAATTGTAGACCTGCACCAGGCTGGGAAGACTGCATCTGCAATAGGTAAGCAGCTTGGTTTGAAGAAATCAACTGTGGGAGCAATTATTAGGAAATGGAAGACATACAAGACCACTGATAATCTCCCTCGATCTGGGGCTCAACGCAAGATCTCACCCCGTGGGGTCAAAATGATCACAAGAACGGTGAGCAAAAATCCCAGAACCACATGGGGGGACCTAGTGAATGACCTGCAGAGAGCTGGGACCAAAGTAACAAAGCCTACCATCAGCAAGGGCATTGAAGATGAAAGGTGGCGGAGTCTTTCAGCATGACATGATCCCAAACACACCGCCCGGTCAACAAAGGAGGGGCTTCGTAAGAAGCATTTCAAGGTCCTGTAGTGGCCTAGCCAGACCTCAACCCCATAGAAAATCTTTGGAGGGAGTTGAAAGTCCGAGTTGCCCAGCAACAGCCCCAAAACATCACTGCTCTAGAGGAGATCTGCATGGAGGAATGGGCCAAAATACCAGCAACAAACAGTGTGTGAAAACCTTGTGAAGACTTACAGAAAACGTTTGACCTCTGTTATTTCCAACAAAGGGTATATAACAAAGTATTGAGATAAGCTTTTGATATTGACCAAATACTTATTTTCCACCATAATTTGCAAATAAATTAATTAAAAATCCTACAATGTGATTTTCTGGATTTTTTTTCTCATTTTGTCTGTCATAGTTGAAGTGTACCTATGATGAAAATTACAGGCCACTCATCTTTTTAATTTGGAGAACTTGCACAACTGGTGGCTGACTAAATACTTTTTTGCCCCACTGTATATATATACACACACACAGACAGAGACAAGCAGGCAGGCAGACATGAGCGTACATACACAGACAGTGTTGCAATGCCATGGAGTATAATATGACATACCATCATCCCTATCCGTTACTCTCTGACCCCTCCTTTTGAGAGTTTAACCCTTCACTGTCCCACGCTTCTGTATTCTTGTATGCAGAGTGAATTAATTCCCTCTATACCTTTTCTCCAACACTACAGTACACCAATCCCATTTGTTGTCTGTTTACTTACTTCCACTGTAAAATGGCACTTGTTTGTGGTAGTCTGCCTCATGTTAGCCCTAGTTGATATAGCCTAGTTTGTGTGAGTACACAGCCCTACTCATCGTGTTGACGATTGTAAAAGTATCTTTTGCGGGAGACTTTATAATCAATGGAAGTTTTACAGTACATTTATTGTTTCAACATTGAGACTAACTGCCTTGTCTCAGACACCAAAATGACCTGATAAAATAGGTTTGTCTGGAAAGTGGTCTGATTTGTCTCTCACCTCAGTAGTCCCTCAAACGCACACACACACACACACACATACACACGCACACACCTCTGTCCCTATCTTTCTCTCCCACACCTCACCTCCATCTCTCTCCCTCTGTCCTGTGGGTCTCTGGCAGGGCTGCTAGGCAGCAGGGTGAAGAATCAAGACAGTTAATGGATCTCTCTCCCCTGTCGAACTCTCGCTATCCTCTGTCCCTCTCTCCTTGTTCTCCTTTGTCCCTTTCTGTCTCTTTATCCTCTGTCCCTCTCACTCTCCTTTCTCCTCTGTCACTGTCACAGTCACTCCATCCAGACAGACACACTTTATTAGAACATAACCATGTCCTCCCCATCCAGCTAGTAGGAAAGTAAAGACCCCGTTCACCAGGAAGAGCCTCTACTCGCAAGTAGTCTCAAGGAGTTTTCCAAGATAATAATCATGTTGATGGACTGAGTGTCTTTGGCTTGTGCTAATACACCTGGACAGAGGCTGGGAATGGGATAGCATGCCTTGTAAATTAGGTGTGACATGCATACGGGCGGTGATGGAGGATGCTGATGGTGTGTGTATTCCCCTCAAGCTGTTATTAAGATCTAAAGGACCTCTCTCTGTGTAACATCACCACCTGCTGGGATATGTAAAACACACACACGCCAGTCAACACTGTAAAACCTGCCAACACACACACACACAGCCTTAGAGCTCCACTTAGTTTCAGTATTGTTTTATTTTTTTGTACCTTTATTTAACTAGGCAAGTCAGTTATTAAGAACATAACTGCAGTTTCCTCTGCTTAGAACAAAAGTGAAGTGGGCAGGGCAGTACGTATTTCTTCTCTTACATCTGAACCTCAGACAGGATGGCATTGTCTCCCACAATCCGTGCAATGGCTTCTGCTATAGGTTTCAGGAGTTTCAGGCTGCTTACAGTGGCTTGCGAAAGTATTCACCCTCCTTCACATTTGTCCTATTTTGTACTTTGTAGAGCCACCTTTTGCAGCAATTACAGCTGCAAATCTCTTGGGGTATGTCTCTATAAGCTTGGAACATTTAGCCACAGGGATTTTTGCACATTCTTCAAGGCAAAACTGCACCAGCTCTTTCAAGTTGGATGGGTTCCGCTGGTGTACAGCAATCTTTAAGTCATAGCACAGATTGTCAATTGGATTGAGGTCTGGGCTTTGACTAGGCCATTCACCTTAAACCACTCGAGTGTTGCTTTAGCTTGGGTCATTGTCCTACTGGAAGGTGAACCTCCGTCCCAGTCTCAAATCTCTGGAAGACTGAAACAGGTTTCGCTCAATTTCCCTGTATTTAGCACTATCAATCATTCCTTGAATTCTGACCGGTTTCTCAGTCCTTGCCGATAAATAACATCCCCACAGCATTATGCTGCCACCACCATGCTTCACTGTGGGGATGTTGTTCTCGGGGTAATGAGAGGTGTTGGGTTTGCGCCAGATATACAGTGGGGCAAAAAAGTATTTAGTCAGCCACCAATTGTGCAAGTTCTCCCACTTAAAAAGATGAGAGAGGCCTGTAATTTTCATCATACACACTTCAACTATGACAGACAAAATGAGAAAAAAAAATCCAGAAAATCACATTATAGGATTTTTAATGAATTTATTTGCAAATTATGGTGGAAAATAAGTAGCGTTTTCCTTTACGGACATAAATCTCAATTTTAGTCTCATCTGACAAGAGTACCTTCTTCCATATGTTTGCACGCCCAATTTTTCAGTTTTTGATTTGTTAAAAAAGTTTGAAATATCCAATAAATGTCGTTCCACTTCATGATTGTGTCCCACTTGTTGTTGATTCTTCACAAATAAAAATTACAGACCTCTACATGCTTTGTAAGTAGAAAACCTGCAAAATCGGCAGTGTATCAAATCCTTGTTCTCCCCACTGTATGTGGTAGTGGTGGAGTAGGGGCCTGAGGGCACACAGTGTGTGTGAAATCTGATAATGTATTGTAATGTTTTAAAAATTGTATAAACTGCCTTAATTTTGCTGGACTCCAGGAAGAGTAGCTGCTGCTTTGGCAGCAGCTAATGGAGATCCATAATAAATACAAATACTGGTAGAGAGGTGGAGATTATGTAGTTAATTTTTCCTAGCCCATGAAAATTCGACCACCCATCAGAGATAATTGCAATATAGTCTGCTTTATCTAGGATTTGCTTGAGCTTCACTTGAATTCTGTTAAAATCGAAGAACGTTCAGCAATCTCTTCCAATACACATTGCCTGTGAGTATCAGAGGTCAACCATTTCCATACACAGCTCGAGCAAGACATTCATCAGCATTTCTCTGACTACGCATGAACAAGGGAATCTATATTCCGAGAACCTCTTTCTGTTCTCCCCTTGACTATGGTACAGGGCATGTGATGCCCATAGCCTCTTCATCACGTAACTCTCTGATCTTCTCAGAAATATAAGTTTGTCTAGCTGTGTCCAGTACAGGTGTTGCTTGTACAGGCAAACCATCCAATGATTGCATCTTACAACTTACTGAAGTGGTATTATCCAAAAACGACTTTGTCTTTGAGTCAGACTTTTTCATTCCAATTCGGGGTGTAGCTATTGCCTCCCCCCTTTTCCCCCAACTATGCAAACCTGTATATGGGACAATTTGAGGAAGCACTCCTTTACGAAACAGAGACACACACACTACTTTCTAAAATCCTCCTGTGGAAGATACATAGATGATGTCTTTGTGCTCTGCGAAAGAAGTCAGCAGGAACTAAATTAATTCCAAACTCTACTAAACAAGAGCTCCGAATACCTCAAATTCACCATGCAGACTGACGAGAGAAAAATAAACTTCCTTGATTTAGGGATTATCAAAGAGAATGATGCATTACACACAGACTTATACACAAAGCCCACAGACCACAATACCATGCTATGTGTGGATAGTGTGCATCCCCTTCCCCTCAATAATGATCTACCATATAGCCAGTTATGGAGGGTTAAACGAATCTGTGGCCACCAGATTCTAAATTGAATTAAGCAATGTGTTGATTAAGCAGTATGTTGATGCTAATATTATGTACAATACTCAATTATGTTTCCATATGTTAACAATAGCCAAATATATTCAATATTCCATAAACTATTGTTTTTTTTAAACAGTTTCACTCTATTAATTCTATTTAACGTCATAATTATGACACACACCTCACTATTGTTATTGGTTGCACTAATTGCACTGTTTGTCTACATAACCTGGCTCAAGCATTCATGACATTACCCTGATGAAGGCACAGTGATGCCAAACCGTTAGTGATTTACCCAATCAATTACTGGGAGTTTGTATATGGAGTGTGCTACTCTATTTGTTTTTATAGCTTATAGTTTATTCGTTGTTAGGCAGCACCTCTACATAAAATCATTTTCTCTGGGTGTGCGCCAGCTCATGTTTTTTATTTGAGAAGGCATTTTTGCCACCAAAAACCCCCATTTTGATTTTTTTTTAAATATTTTACGTTCAAACGGCTCTCAAGTTCTGTTCTGACTGGTGATGCGCAAATGTCTGCATACTTGTTCTTGGTTAACACCGGGAAGGTGCATGTCCGGCTCAGTAAAGCCTCAAACGTAAATTAGTCCAATAGTGAAATGGGGTACTTCTATGTGAATTAATGAGGTGGCGGAACACACCCCAATTCAAACTATTCAAAAATAATTACAAATTGACAAGTTGAAACATTCTATAAGTAAAATGGAAGGCAGCATGGGTTAACTGTCCTGTTGCGTAACAATCACATTTTGGAACAGTGAGTGCATTCTGACGCAACATACACTACATACAAAATGTGTGGACAACCCTTCAAATTACTGGATTTGGCTACTTCAGTCACACCCGTTGCTGACAGGTGTATTAGATCGAGTACACAGCCAGCCATGCGATCTCTGTAGACAAACATTGGTAGTAGAATGGCCTTACTGAAGAGCTCAGTGTCTTTCAATGTGGCAACACCTTCAGGTCAGTTCGTCAACTGTTTGCCTCGCTAGAGCTGCCCCTGTCAACTGTAATTGCTGTTATTGTGAAGTGTAAACGTCTAGGAGCATCAACGGCTCGGCAGTGAAGTAGTAGGGTACACAAGCTCACAGAACGGGACCGCCGAGTCCTGAAGCGCAGAAGAATTGTCTGTCTTTGGTTGCAACACTCACTACAGAGTTCCAAACTGCCTCTAAAAACAAAGTCTGCACAATAACTTTGTCGGGAGCTTCATGAAATGGGTTTCAATGGCCGAGTAGCTGCACACAAACCTAAAATCACCAAGCGTCGGCTGGAGTGGTGTAAAGCTTGCCGCTATTGGACTCTAGAGCAGTGCAGAGCACGTTCTCTGGAGTGATGAATCACGCTTCACCATCTAGCAGTCCAACGGACTAATCAGGGTTTTGGCGGATGCCAGGAGAATGCTACCTGCCCCAATTCATAGTGCCAACTGTAAAGTTTGGTGGAGGAGGAATAATGGTCTGCGGCTATTTTTCATGGTTCGGGCTCGTCCCCTTAGTTCCAGTGAAAGGGAATCTTAACGTTACAGCATACAATGACATTCTAGATGATTCTGGTTTGTCGAGATCGGTGTGTAAGAACTTAACTGGCTTGCACAGAGCCCTGACCTCAACCCCATTGAACACCTTTGGGATGAACTGGAACACCGACTGCGAGCCAGGCCTAATCACCCAACATCAGTGCCCGACCTCACTAATGCTCTTTTGACTGAACGGAAGCAAGTCCCTGCATCAATGTTCCAACATCTAGTGGAAAGCCTTCCTTGAAGAGTGGAGGCTGTTATAGAAGCAAAGGGGGGACCCCTATTAACGCCATATTAATGCACATTTTGAGATGTTCAACGCACAGAATGAGATGTTCAACGCACAGGTGTCCACATTATTTTGGTCATGTAGTGTTAAAAGAAAATCACCGTGGGGCGACCTTTAGAGATATTTGGAACTCACATGGGACAAGGTTTTTAAAAGTCCCATGATGGTCGTGACTGCCCATTACTGCTTATCACTTATTAACCATTATTTATCCACATTGTTTTACTTTAATAAAATATTTTAGTCGTATATTAATTACATTTGTTTTATTTGATGACTTTAATCATTTCATTCCGTGTCATCATCAATTCTCTATAGAGCTACTGCCTATGCTGTTTTGACAAAATCACTTTTTTAGTAGTTCTTCAAAGTAAGGCATAGTTTTATGACTGCTGAATACCAATTATCAATCACTAAGATCATGTATTTCTTTGGTAGAGATACATCATGAAGCAACTGCTTTTTATCCCACTCGGTCACGTGTTCTCTCTTCTCTCCTCTGTGTCTGCTCCACTCAGACCACAATGGATTATGGTTACTGTAGTTAGTTTAGTGCAGAAAATGTGGTAATTATGTAGAATATTGTCCTGTTGGAAACTACAACTCCCTAATACATCGCACCGTTCGGGCCTGATCTGTTTTATCTCTAGAGAAACTGGCCGTTGAGTTCACAGAAACACCCCAAACTAAATGGAATTCCAATAATTGAACCTATGCCGGTGAATTTGTTGCTTAAAAACAACAAATTACCAACATTTTGGTTAATCGCTCAGCACTACTGTACGATCACCCCAACACAGTAGCTCAACTATTTAGAGCTTACGCTGACAAAAACACACGGACCCCCTCCACCGCACAGAGAATCAAGTTGATTGGGTGGATGTAGAGCAATTTTGGGGAGAAAGCATGAAACGTGGTCAGCCCTGAAGACATTACTCTGCCTCCCTAAACAGAAACACAGCTAAGTAAAAAAAAAAAAATTTTTAAAGTCAATAAATCCATCGGGCTAAATGCCAGCGCCATGCTAAGGAAATGTCATTGCCTCTTTGTAATGGCCTCATGTTGAAGGGGACAGAGCTGTGTCGCAGACTGCCTGGTTAGAAAGGCATAGAGGCATATGACATGTAAAGCCACAAGTTGATACCATTACCCAAGACCTCATCAGAGGCAGGGAGGGAGGAGGGTGTCTGTGTGTGTATACCGGGACGTTGATACGCTCTGGCGACCCATCCATCAGCATCTGTCTCCCACTCAGCTTCATCGTGCCCGACACTCACACCACTCCTCGCATCTCCATTAATATTTAGCCTTCAAAACACACACACGCACGCACGCACGCACGCACGCACGCACGCACACACACACACACACACACACACACACACACACACACACACACACACACACACACACACACACACACACACACACACACACACACACACACACACACACACACACACGTCTGGTTCTCTAGCACCTGCGCGGTTCTTACTTTGATGTTTGTACATGTTCCCCCTCCAGTTCGGAATAGATGTTTTGAACGCACACCATGGCGTGTTAGAGTCCACGGAGAGGGATGACGGAAGGTCGATAGGCCGAGAGATCTGAAAGCACACGACCCTAACGTAACGTTTATGTATTTTTGTGCGGGAGGGTAGATACTAAGCTTTAATATTGCAGATAGATTGGAGCTTCCATCAATGTAATTGTCTGAAACATTTCCAATCCCCCCATACAGTTGTCAGAAGTCAGAAGTTTACGTACACCTTAGCCAAATACATTTAAACTCTTTTTTTTCACAGTTCCTGACATTTAATCCAAGTAAACATTCCCTGTTTGAGGTCAGTTAAAGATCACCACTTTATTTTAAGAGTGTGAAATGTCAGAATAATAGTAGAGAGAATTATTTATTTCAGCTTTCATTTCTTTCATCACATTCCCAGTGGGTGATACGTTTACATACTCAATTCGTAATTGGTAGCATGGCCTTTAAATTGTTTAACTTGGGTCAAATGTTGCATGTACACTTCCACAAGCTTCCCACAATAAGTTGGGTGAATTCTGGCCCATTCCTCCTGACAGAGCTGGTGTAACTGAGTCAGGTTTGTCCGGCCTCCTTGCTCGCACACGCTTTTTCAGTTCTTCGTGTAGCGTTTTGGGTAGCCTTTGTGATGGCCACTCCAATACCTTGACTTTGTTTTCCTTAAGCCAATTTGCCACAACGTTGGAAGTATGCGTGGGGTCATTGTCCATTTGGAAGACCCATTTGCGACCAAGCTTTAACTACCTGACTGATGTCTTGATGATACTTCTATATATCCACATAATTCTCCATCCTCATGACGCTATCTATTTTGTGAAGTGCACCAGTCCCTCCTGCAGCAAAGCACCCCCACAGCATGAAGCTGTCAACCTGCTGCTTCACGGTTGGGATGATGTTCTTTGGCATGCAAGCTTCCCCCTTTTTCCTCCAAACATAACGATGGTCATTATGGACAAACAGTTATATTTTTCTTTCATCAGACCAGTGGACATATCTCCAAAAAGTACAATCTTTATCCCCAATTTTTATTTTTTAGGTGTTGGCTGATTTTGGGGGGGAATTTTCCCATGATGGCAAGTAAAGAGGCACTGAGTTTGAATGTAGGCCTTGAAATAAGTCCATAGGTACACCTTCAATTGTCTCAAATGATGTCAATTAGCCTATCAGAAGTTTCTAAAGCCATGACATACTTTTCTGGGATTTTCCAAGCTGTTTTTCCAAGCTGTTTCCAAGCTTGTTAACAAACTATAGTTTGTTAACAAGACATTTGGAGTGGTTGAAAAACGAGTTTTATGTAAACTTCTGACTTCAACTGTAAATATATATATATATATATATATATATACAGTGCCTTGCGAAAGTATTCGGCCCCCTTGAACTTTGCGACCTTTTGCCACATTTCAGGCTTCAAACATAAAGATATAAAACTGTATTTTTTTGTGAAGAATCAACAACAAGTGGGACACAATCATGAAGTGGAACGACATTTATTGGATATTTCAAACTTTTTTAACAAATCAAAAACTGAAAAAATGGGCGTGCAAAATTATCCAGCCCCCTTAAGTTAATACTTTGTAGCGCCACCTTTTGCTGCGATTACAGCTGTAAGTCGCTTGGGGTATGTCTCTATCAGTTTTGCACATCGAGAGACTGACATTTTTTTCCCATTCCTCCTTGCAAAACAGCTCGAGCTCAGTGAGGTTGGATGGAGAGCATTTGTGAACAGCAGTTTTCAGTTCTTTCCACAGATTCTCGATTGGATTCAGGTCTGGACATTGACTTAGCCATTCTAACACTTGGATATGTTTATTTTTTAACCATTCCATTGTAGATTTTACTTTATGTTTTGGATCATTGTCTTGTTGGAAGACAAATCTCTGTCCCAGTCTCAGGTCTTTTGCAGACTCCATCAGGTTTTCTTCCAGAATGGTCCTGTATTTGGCTCCATCCATCTTCCCATCAATTTTAACCATCTTCCCTGTCCCTGCTGAAGAAAAGCAGGCCCAAACCATGATGCTGCCACCACCATGTTTGACAGTGGGGATAGGGTGTTCAGGGTGATGAGCTTTGTTGCTTTTACGCCAAACATAACGTTTTGCATTGTTGCCAAAAAGTTCAATTTTGGTTTCATCTGACCAGAGCACCTTCTTCCACATGTTTGGTGTGTCTCCCAAGTGGCTTGTGGCAAACTTTAAACAACACTTTTTATGGATATCTTTAAGAAATGGCTTTCTTCTTGCCACTCTTCCATAAAGGCCAGATTTGTGCAATATACAACTGATTGTTGTCCTATGGACAGAGTCTCCCACCTCAGTTGTAGATCTCTGCAGTTCATCCAGAGTGATCATGGGCCTCTTGGCTGCATCTCTGATCAGTCTTCTCCTTGTATGAGCTGAAAGTTTAGAGCAGGGGTGTCAAAGTCAAATGGACGGAGGGCCAAATAAAAAATTTAGCTACAAGCCGAGGGCCGGACTGTTCGAATGTTCATTGAAACATTTTTAAATGACGCATATAGTCTAGTGAACCTATTTCGTCTCGGAGTTGTGTTGTGTCTTTCCCTTTGCTGTCCAAGAACAGACAAATCTCCTCACGAAGCTCGAAACATCTTTGAAGCACCTTTCCCTGGCTTAGCCATCGCACCTCTGTGTGATAAGGCAAATCACCATGCTCCGTTTCTAACTCCGTCAGAAATGCCTTGAACTGGCGGTGATTCAAACCTTTGGCTCTGATAAAGTTAACTGTGCGCGTGATGATGCTCATTACATGCTCCATTTTCAAGGCTTTACCGCACAACGCTTCCTGGTGTATGATACAATGATAAGCTGTCAGCTCACCTGTCGCGTTTTCCTCTTGCATCTTTTCCCGTATCTTCGCCACCAGTCCGCTCCTGTGTCCACACATCGCAGGTGCTCCGTCGGTTGTCAAACCCACGAGTTTTTCCCAAGGCAGCTCCATCTCATTTACACATCTTGACACCTCTTCATACAAATCATGCCCCGTAGTTGTGCCATGCATAGGACGTAAAGCCAAAAACTCCTCTGTCACGCTTAGGCTGGAGTCCACTCCGCGGATGAAAATTGACAACTGGGCAATGTCAGAAATGTCGGTGCTCTCATCCACAGCCAAGGAATATGCAATGAAATCTTTTCCCTTTTTCACAAGCTGCTCTTTTAGATTGATGGACAACTGGTCTACTCTCTCGGCAATGGTGTTTCTGCTCAGACTCACATTTAAAAAGAGTTGCCTTTTTCTGGGCAAACTTCGTCACAAACTTTAATCATGCAGTTTTTGATGAAATCCCCCTCCGTAAATGGCCGGGCTGATTTAGCGATCTCTTCTGCCAAAATAAAACTGGCCTTGACAGCAGCCTGGCCTTGTGATTTGGCTTTTTTGAACAGAGCCTGTCGAGATTTGAGGCCTCGTTTTAATTCCTCTGCCTTTTGTAGCCTTTGTTCCATGTCCATATTCTTGTTTTTGTCCGCGTGTTTCGTTTCATAATGTCGTCTCAGATTATACTCTTTCAGTACCGCCACACTTTCTCCACACAGAAGACACACAGGTTTTCCAGCTACCTCCGTGAACAAATACTCCGACTCCCACCTTGTTTGAAACCCCGGTTCTCAGTGTCCACCTTCCGTTTTGCCATTTTTGATGGGTATCTGAAAGTTAATTTTACTGTGATGCTGACAACTGCTGTGCCAATAAATATTGAAATGAAGCAGCCTACTGCTCGGTGCGTCACCGTTGCATTGTGGGAAATGTAGTATTGGTGCGTGTAAAAGATCTGCGGGCTGCCGGCTTGCTGCGGTCTGCGGGCCGGTTCTAATAATAAATCAAGATCATCCCAGGGGCCGTAAAAAACCTTCTCGCGGGCCGGATGTGGCCCGCGGGCCTTGACTCTGACATATGTGGTTTAGAGGGACGGCCAGGTCTTGGTAGATTTGCAGTGGTCTGATACTCCTTCCATTTCAATATTACCGCTTGCACAGTGCTCCTTGGGATGTTTAAAGCTTGGGAAATCTTTTTGTATCCAAATCCGGCTTTAAACTTCTTCACAACAGTATCTCGGACCTGCCTGGTGTGTTCCTTGTTCTTCATGATGCTCTCTGCGCTTTTAACGGACCTCTCACAGTGCAGGTGCATTTATACGGAGACTTGATTACACACAGGTGGATTGTATTTATCATCATTAGTCATTTAGGTCAACATTGGATCATTCAGAGATCCTCACTGAACTTCTGGAGAGAGTTTGCTGCACTGAAAGTAAAGGGGCTGAATAATTTTGCACGCCCAATTTTTCAGTTTTTGATTTGTTAAAAAAGTTTGAAATATCCAATAAATGTCGTTCCACTTCATGATTGTGTCCCACTTGTTGTTGATTCTTCACAAAAAAATACAATTTTATATCTTTATGTTTGAAGCCTGAAATGTGGCAAAAGGTCGCAAAGTTCAAGGGGGCCGAATACTTTCGCAAGGCACTGTATATATATATATACACATCACACATCACACACACACACACAAACACACACATACACACACAGACAATGCATTCGGAAAGTATTCAGACCCCTTGACTTTTTCCACATTTTGTTACATTACAGCCTTATTCTAAAACAATCTACACACAATTCCCCATAATGACAAAGCAAAAACAGGTTTTGAGATGGATTTGCAAAATATATAAGTATTCACACCCTTTACTCAGTACTTTGTTGAAGCACCAGCGATTACAGCCTTGAGTCGTCTTGGGTTTGATGCTACAAGCTTGGCACATCTGTATTTGGAGAGTTTCTCCCATTCTTCTCTGCAGATCCTCTCAAGCGCTGACATGTTGGATGGGTGACATTGCTGCATAGCTACTGTATTTTCAGGTCTCTCCAAAGTCCAGGCTGTGGCTGAGCCATTCAAGGACATTCAGAGACTCGTCCCGAAGCCACTCCTGCGTTGTCTTTTTTATTTATTTAACTCAGCAAGTCAGTTAGGAACACATTCTTATTTACAATGACAGCCTAGGAACAGTGGGTTAACTGCCTTATTCAGGGGCAGAACAACAGGTTTTTACATTGTTAGCTCGAGGATTCAATCTAGCAACCTTTCAGTTACTGGTCCAACGCTCTAACCACTAGGCTACCTGCCACCTTGTCTTGACTCTGTGATTAGGGTCATTATCCTGTTGGAAGGTGAACCGTCACCCCCAGTCTGAGGTCCTGAGCGCTTAGGAGCAGGTTTTCATCAAGGATCTTCTGTACTTTGCTCCTTTCATCTTTCTCTCGATCCTGACTAGTCTCCCAGTCCCTGCCCCTGAAAAACACCCAGGTGCCAGGTTCCTCCAGACGAGACGTATGGTATTGTCACACCCTGACTGTGGATTGCTTTTTATGATTCTATTTTTGCTTGGTCAGGGTGTGATTTGGGTGGGCATTCTATGATTTGTATGTCTAGGTTTTGTATTTCTATGTTTTGGCGAGGTATGGTTCTCAATCAGGGACAGCTGTCTATCGTTGTCTCTGATTGGGAATCATACTTACGTAGCCTGTGTTGCCATCTTAGGTTGTGGGTAGTTAATTTCTGTTTAGTGTTTTTCACCTTGCAGGACTGTTTCGGGTTTTCCCTTTGTTGTTTTTGTTAATTCATTGTTCAGTTCAATAAAGAAATATGAACACATACCACACTGCGCTTTGGTCCGACTACTCTTCGTCATCCGACGACGAAAGCCATTACAGGTATTCAGGCCAAAAAATTCCATCTTTATCTCATCAGACCAGAGAATCTTGTTTCTTGTGGTCTGAGAGTCTTTAGGTGCCTTTTGGCAAACTCCAAGCGGGCTGTCATGGTCCTTTTACTGGGGAGTGGCTTCCATCTGGCCGCTCTACCATATTGGCCTGATTGGTGGAGTGCTGCAGAGATTGTTGTAATTCTGGAAGAGTTTCCCATCTCCACAGATGTACTCTGGAGCTCTGTCAGACTGACCAAAGCCCTTCTCCCCCGATTGCTCAGTTTGGCTGGGCGGCCAGCTCTAGGAAGAGTCTTGGTGGTTCCAAACTTCTTCTGTTTAACCCTAAGTTTTCTGAAAAATGTAGTTAATTTAGTCTGATTTGTCATAAAGTTCCATGACTTTGTCCACACAGGGCATCTGAACACACAAAATACATTTTGATGATTTTCATACAATTTTGGGTGCTTTATTTAACATTTGTACACCTGTGGTGTTCCCGGCACTTAGTGTATAAAATTGAGTTCAGGCACATGCGCATTCATCAGATGGACGCACTTCCCAGACCCCCACATGCAGGTGTGTTTGAGCGCGTGCGCGTGCTCACACACACACACACACACACACACCTCACTCCCCTTCTTGGCTTCCATGGCAACTCCCACAGGAACCTCCCCCCACAGGGACCACACCTGTTGGCATTCTCACAAACAATGGCAACATTGTTTAAATAATATATAGAACTTTTCCCGCACCTCTGGTATATAACGTTTTTTGAGGCCTTGCTCACAATTCATTCTGTGGCAGCACAATGACCAACCGATATACTTTATGTGAGGCTCTTGATCATATCTTTGATCATGACACTGGTGAGGAGGAGAGAGGCCAAGAAACTGACAGTTAAGATGCATTAGACGAGGAAGTGTCAGAAGTTGAAGACAACACAGAATATGATCCAGACCAAGAGACAACCGATGTGGAACAATCTAGTGATGAGGAAGAGGGCCCTGCTGAGGTTGTTGTTACATTCCGGGTCAAATAATGGGAATTTGTCCTGGTCTTCATCCCCACCTGAGAGGAGAGGTCGGCTGTCAGCTGAAAATGTTATCAGGATGACCCCAGGGCCAACGAGATGCGCCATATCCTGTGTTGATGACCTAAAATCCTGCCAATATTTAAACATTTGCAATGGTTTCCAAACAAATGTCCTTGTTAAACTTTGACACAAAGTAGTCTGTGATAAAGAGCACAAATGTTACACCTGAGTATTTGTTAAAGTCAAAATAATCATTTTGGACTGAGAACACAGAATTAATTAACATGAAACAAACACAACAGGAGGGTTAAGAATGATCGAGGCCATTGTGTTCTTGGGGACCTTCAATGCTGCAGAAATTTGTTGGTACTCTACCCCAGACACAATCCTGTCTCGGAGCTCTACGGACAGTTCCTTTGACTTCATGGCTTGGTTTTTGCTCTGACGTGCACTGTCAACTGCGTGACCTTATATAGACAGGGGTGTGCCTTTCCAAATCATGTTCAATCAATTGAATTTACCACAGGTGGACTCCATTCAAGTTGTAGAAACATCTGAAGGATGATCAATGGAAACAGGATGCACCAAAAACATCTAAAAACCTGTTTTACCTTTGCCATTATGGGGTATTCTGCGTAGATTGGTGAGGAATTGTATTTATTTAATACATTTTAGTATTTGGAAATAGGACGGTGTATGAATACCTTACTAAGTCACTATATATGAACACATTTTAATAGGATGTCAGTTCCACTTTAAATGCAACAATGTTTCACACTCATAAGTTATTTTTCAAAGAGATGGCTAAACAACAGTAAGCCCACTGCAATAAAAAAAAACGTTCCAATCACCAGATAATCATTTGAAACTTGACTTGTTGAAATGTGTTCTTGAAAAGGGAGAAGATAACAAATTAGTAGCAACATCCCAAAATGTTTATAGTCCCATATCCCGTCAAACATTCGACCTCCAGCTGCGTGCCCCCCCCCTCCAGCACCAGGGTCAGCGCACTTTAACATCATTGTAAGCCTGCCACACACACACTATCCGATACATTTATTAAACATGAGAATGACTGTGAGTTTGACCCGGCTCATGGGAATTGACAAATAGCTCTTATAGGACCAGGGCACAAATAATAATAAATTATTTTGCTCTTTACTTAGCCATCTTACATTTGAAACCTTATTTGTTTAATCAAAAATGGTGAATAACTCACCTCAGGTTAATGAGAAGGGTGTGCTTGAAAGGATGCACATAACTCTGCAATGTTGGGTTGTATTGGAGAGAGTCTCAGTCTTAAATACATTTCCACACAGTCTGTGCCTGTATTTAGTTTTCATGCTAGTGAGGGCCGAGACTCCACTCTCACATAGGTACGTGGTTGCAAAGGTCATCAGTGTCTTAACAGCGCAATATGCCAAGGCAGGATACTCTTGAGCGCAGCCCAATCCAGAAATCTGGCAGTGATTTAAATTCAATTTTCACAGAACCACTTGTTGCAATTTTGATGAGGCTCTCTTGTTCAGATATCGGTAAGTGAACAAGAGGCATGAAAGGGATAACGTATCCAGTTGTTTGTGTCATCCGTTTCGGGAAAGTACCTGCATATTTGCGCACCCAGCTCACTCAGGTGCTTCACTATATCACATTTGACATTGTCCGTAAGCTTGAGTTCATTTGCATGCAAAAATATCATACAATGATGGAAAGACCTGTATGTTGTCCTTGTTAATGCAGACAGAAAAGAGCTCAAACTTCTTAATCATAGCCTCAATTTTGAATGTAGTTGCAGAGAGACCCTGTAATCCTAGATTCAGATCGTTCAGGCGAGAAAAAACATCACCCAGATAGGCCAGTCATGTGAGAAACTCATCATGCAAGCAGTCAGACAGGTGAAAATTATGGTCAGTAAAGAAAACTTTAAGCTCGTCTCTCAATTTAAAACAAAATGTGTCAATACTTTGCTCCTTGATAACCAGCGCACTTCTTCTGTATGTTGTAAAAGCTTTACATGGTCACAGCCCATATCATTGCATAGTGCAATAAATAAGACCGTGCTACAGGGAGACAGGATGGACAGCTGATCATCCTCACAGTGGCAGATCACATGTAACAACACCTGCACAGGATCGGTACATCCGAACATCACACCTGCGGGACAGGTACAAGATGGCAACAATAACTGCCCGAGTTACACCAGGAACGCACAAATCCTCCATCAGTGCTCAGACTGTCCGCAATATGCTGAGAGAGGCTGGACTTAGGGTTTGTAGGCCTGGTGTAAGGCAGGTCCTCACCAGACATCACCGGCAACAACATTGCCTATTGGCACAAACCCACCATCGCTGGACCAGACAGGACTGGCAAAAAGGTCTCTTCTCTGATGAGTCACGGTTTTGTCTCACCAGGCGTGATGTTTGGATTTGTGTTTATCGTCGAAGGAATGAGCGTTACACCGAGGCCTGTACTTAAAAATATATATATATTCGACTTTCTAATTCCTTATCTTGAATTGCATACTGTATTTGTAGTTTATTTCTTTATCAGTAGTTATATTTGATTGTTTTCCCCATTTGTATTTTTATTTTACAATCGCTAACATGGATAGTATTGGCTATTCCATTATTTGACTCCTCTATGGAAACTTTTGTAATATTTAGAATAGCCATGGAGTAGTTTTGATGTCTCGAAACAGTTGGTTTTTAATATGTAGTTTATCAACTATGAGAGCTACACATTTCCCGTTTTAATCTATTCACTTTGAAGAGTGGGTAGAGAACTTTGTGCTGTTCTGCAATTTCCTTCGGGAACTGATCATTCATGCTTATTTTCGTGCCAGCGAGTTTTTTGCCCAGGCTTTTAACCATTATTTTATCTTTAAAGAAAAAATTTGGCAATGATTGCGCACTGATATTTCTGTCATCTATGTCCAAAAAGGTGTACAGGTTAGAGTTTCATTTTGTTGACAGTATCGCCTGGGATATGTAGCGCTTTAAGAAATAGCTATTTCACCACACTTTCAGGATCTTCCCCCTCATTTTCTTCGATACCAGTAAGTACCAGAATTTCTCTCACAGATCTAGTCTGTATTTCAAGTAAGGCTTCTCTCAGAAATATGTTGTCCTTTTTTTAAGTTCTTTTAGCGTCCATTTCAATAGTATTGACTGTACCCATTAGCTTGTTTTTTTTCTCTCTCCATTGTCACAGCTTTTTCGTCACTCATCTCGAAGCTCGCCTTCAACTTCTTTATATCTTCAGGTATTTATCAACTTTAGCGATTTGGTTTCTACGCTTACCGTGGGTCCATCAAAATCTCGTTTCCTTTTGGGGATTGGTTCTCCATACTTACTCGTCGACGTGTTGAGGTGTTGATTGTATTGGTGGTATTGGTCAATACATTTGTCTAGCCTTATCATTTGTTTTGTGATGTAATCCAGATTGAAGGTTATTGCCCACAAGTATGTGGAGTTAGGTGCTAATACTTAGTCAAACGTACAGTTTTTATCTTCAGGCATTCTGCACCACTGTCTTCAGTCCGCGAAGACACCACACTAAAATTAAACCAGACATATGCCACAGCAGGCAGATCTGGTGACTGGGCAGGCCACTGCAGTAAGCTGATTTCTCTTATGTTCGTGGAACCATTCCTGGACAATCCTAGCCTTGTGGTGTGGGGCATTATCCTGCAATGAATGGATGTACCTGATTGGCAATGATGTTCAGATATCCTGTGGCATTCAGACGTTGCTCCACTTTTATAAAAGAGCCCAATGTGTGCCATGAAAACACACCCTACACCACCACCAGCCTGCAATGTTGACACGCAACATGGATGGATGCATACATACACTCGTGGTTTTGACCATACCCTAGTCCTCTCATCAGCGTGAAACAGCAGGAACCGGGATTCATCAGACCAGACAATGTTTTTCTAATTCTCCAGTGTCTGGTGTTTTCATTCCTTTGTCCACTGCAACCTCAGATTCTTGTTTTTTGCTGAAAGAAATTAACTCTGTAAGGTTGCCAGCTGCCATATCTCATTCATGTCAAGTTATGATGAGTTGTGCATTATTTTATGGGTCTTTGGGCATCAATGTTGTATTGGACTGTCAGTTGACTAACTGTTGCTCTGCACAATTTGTCCTTTATCCTCTTTCATCAATGACCCATTTCGTTGGCTGGATGCCCTTTGGGTGGTGGACCATTCTTGATACACACGGTAAACTGTTGACCGTTTAATTGTGTCCTCTTTTCTGTATCTTCCCGACACACCTGGGAGCTTCTACATCTGAGCCCGATGAGCTTAACAAGCCATGTGCAACATATATAAAGAAGCTCCCAGCACACTTTCTTCTCTCTTCTGCTAGTTAGAACATCCACCACGCCACTGCCATGCTACGTATCCGCAACCGAGCCATGCTGCCACATGGAGGGGATGGATGACAGAGCCGAACGATGAGTGCTACAATGCTCAACGCCTGCTATTGACCAGATAATTAAGGGTTGGTCAATTTCCTGAACTGAGTGAGTGACTGCGTGTATCTGAGAGACCCCATGCTCTGTTCTTTCCCCCTGTGCCAGTGGCGAGGCAGCATTTGCCAACGATGGACTGACGAGATGAGAAACCTAAAGACAGGCAACCAACTGGCGGGTGGCGGCCATCTTGCTCACCTCACTAATAGACGGGGCTCTCTTTTGTGATGTTTGTTTCGTGTGTTTGTTTTGAACTTTGTAAACCCAAAGTCTTACCAGTAAAAAATAGTTTTGCCTTTTTAAAACTGTCTGGGGTGGCCTGGGATCCATAAAACATGTTTTTGACATAAGCTTCCACTTCAAAGTTTAACGTAAAGATGTTAGCTAATCTGACCTTTGAGTATAGCCTTAGCCATTGATAATCCTAAAACTTTCATCCAGCCTCCCCACCACATTACATACATTTCATCCACAGATGATGATGGTGAGGTGGCAGAGGTGACACTCACTACTGCATCCTCAAAACCTTGACAACCATGATCAGCCATATTATACACTGAGTGCACTAAACATGACAGACTGAACAGGTGAATCCAGGTGAAAGCTATGATCCCTCATTGATGTCACCGGTTAAATCCACTTACAATCAGTGTAGATGAAGGGGTGGAATTCGTTCTTAAGCCTTGAGACAATTGAGACATGTATTGTGAATGCATGCCATTTAGACGGTGAATGGGCAAGACAAACGATTGAAGTGCCTTTGAACTGGGTTTGGTAGTAGGTGCCAGGCACAGCGGTTTGAGTGTGTCAAGAACTGCAACGCTGCTGGGTTTTAATTAAGAAAACAGACGGCAAACCAAAATCACCTCTAACATATTAGCTACAGCGACACTTACAGCTGTGTGAATCAGTGTGAATCAGTGGTGTAATTTCAGCTTAACCTAGGGTATCCAAAGATTTATTTTCAAAGTTCAGACTCATATACTGCATCTGTACACATTTTAAAAACTTAGCTGCTGTAGCTTCATGCACCTCAAACACATCACACAGCAATTAGCTGCTACGCTCTTGCTCAGCACTGGGATTAAAATGTACTGACCAAAAATATAAATGCAACATAAAACAATTTTACTTATATGTGACTCACCACCTGTCAAATTTGAAATTGTGTTTGTTACATTAGATAAAGGTAGAGACTCATAGCTACAAAATGGTATATCATACACTGCATTTTTGAGGAACAATGGGAAAGTAATTCTGCTTTGAAAGTTGATAAATGGCCTTTGAATGTTTTGGTATGTCGTCCTTTGTCTACACTCTCTTAAGCTTTATCCTCACCCATCTCATTTCGCTCTCGGAGCGTTCAGAGCGCCTCACTTGACGCTCTGGCTGATGATTTGTTTACCTATGGATAACATGAAAACAGCCAAACCAGTTTCGTGGGCAACAATTTCATTGCGCTTTTTTGCAGATGTCTACTGACCCCGGCCATGTTCAACCGGTGTGGTACACTAGCTTTAACTAGCTAGGTAAACAATTAATCTGGCTAGGTAAACAACGTCTAAGATCACACACGTCACGTAATGTTAGCTAACGAGCCAGCCACTAACGTTAGTTAAACAACAATGAACACAGTGCCAAATCATGTTGTTTCTACCTTGCATGAATATGCTGGGAGTTAACCAACCAGGTTCAATGTTAGCTAGCTAACATCAAGCTCTAACTATAAAAGCAAACGGCTCTGGGATATGAATAATAATGTCAGCTAGGAAGCCAGCCTGCTAACGTTAGCTAGCTAGCTAACAGTACACTTTAGGTTGAAATGAAACCACTTTCTGACAAAATCAAAAACGTGTAATATCTGAAAATGTAGCTAGCTGACGCGAGACTGTTTTACCTGTATACATCATCATGCATGATGGACGCGTCTCCCTGCCACGAATGCCATGCCACAGCTGCCCTTAGTTTGAAGATGTAATCCGGAAACAAGAGATTTTTCCATCTCTTTAGGTATCATACTCTAATTCCACTGATGTCAACGTTTTATCCTCCAGAAAGCGGAGAGCAACACTTATGCAGCTCCACTACACAATATATTTAAATAAAAGGATTACCAACAGACTGACCAGCTCAAATAGACAGAAGCCCTCTATATGGCAGACCAATCCGAACTCCTCTCTTGGCATGTCCAGCCCACTCATTATCTCAGCCAATATATATATATATATATATGTAATATAATATATATGCCATTTAGCTGACGCTTTTATCCAAAGCGACTTACAGTCATGTGTGCATACATTCTACGTATGGGTGGTCCCGGGAATTGAACCCACTACCCTGGCGTAACAAGCGCCATGCTCTACCAACTGAGCCACAGAAGGACCACAAGTGGCTAGTGGGAAGGTTGCTGCTTTTTCTGTTTTTTCTGTGGCTTAACCAACAAGGCTCGTAATTTAAAAATTGTATTTGTATTTACAGATGTCATACAAGTTCGTTATTAAGGCACAAAGGTTATTCATGTTCGAGAAGGTATTTCTGCCAAAAAATTTGATCAAAAATATAACAATTATGTTCAAATGGCTCTCCTGTGAAGTCGTGACCTGCGACATATGCCTAGTTCCCTGTATTAGGAAATCTTTCAATTTAAATAAATTCATTTGGCCCTAATCTATGGATTTCACATGACTGGGCAGGAGTGCAGCCATGGGTGGTCCTGGGAGGGCATACGTCCACCCACTTGGGAGTCAGGCCCACCTACTGGTGAGCCAGGGCCAGCCAATCAGAATGAGTTTTCCCCCACAAAAGGGCTTAATTTCAGACAGAAATACTCATCAGTTTCATCAGCTATTCGGGTGGTTGGTCTCAGAAGATCCCACAGGTCCTGGGCTGGGGTGGTTACACGTGGACTGCAGTTGTGAGGCCGGTTGGACGTACTGCCAGATTCTCTAAAACAACTTTGGAGGTGGCTTATGGTAGAGAAATTAACATTAAATTCTCTGACAACAGCTTTAGTGGACATTCTTGCAGTCAGCATGCCAATTGCACGCTCCCTCAAAGCTTGAGACATCTGTGGCATTGTGATGGGTGACACAACTGTAGATGTTAGAGGGGACTTTTATTGTCCCCAGTACAATGTGCACCTGTGTAATGATCATGCTGTTTAATCAGCTTCTTGATATGCCACACTTGTTAGGTGGATGGATTTTTTATCTTGGCAAAGGAGGAATGCTTACTAACAAGGATGTAAACAAATTTGTGCACAAAATGTGAGAGAATTAAGCGTTTTGTCCCTCTGTAAAATGTACCTAGCGTCCTAGGCACTTACAACCATCTTCCACCTCTTTGCTGTTTTCAGAGAAAAGTTCACCTTCCAGGCGGTCCTAAAACATGCTTTCTACTACCCAAAAACTGCCTGTCTGTCCACTGAGCTATCCGCATGGTCCTAAAGCCAGCCTTTTAATAGGGTTTGGAATGATTTTAATAGCCTATTTTAAATTCTTGGTGTTGAACTAGGGTATAGCGACTTCCACACTCTGCTATACCCATTTTACACTCATATTATGAATGGTGCAATAATTTCACATCATTAAGCATGTTAGGATGTTACCTAAGTTCTTAAGAATTCATATGAGGTGTGAGCAAGGTGAGAAATAATTGTGTGTGAAATTTACATTCATTTTTTTCTTTCTTTCTCTGTCATCCTGTTTTCCTCTGAATCCTTTCTCCTGTCCAATGGTAATCCTTCCCTCCTCCTCACTGACTACCCAGGTAAGAAATTGTTTCTACGTTAAAAACAGGACTGAAATGCAGTTTTCAATGTGGCTGTACAGACCGCTGATACAAGTCCGACTGACTGGTATTTTGCTTCATGCTATGAATGCGATTGCGTTTCTTCTTGCATTTTGAACTGTCAGTCTGGCTTTCTGTGTGACTCGATGAGACATATTTGAATTCAAATCTGTTTTGAGTCCTTATATTGGATGTTTGAATCCTGTGCTGACGGGAAAGATGGTGACATTTAACAGTCCTGCTCCAGGTTTTTGCTGCACCAGATCTCACAACACACATTAACATGATACCACAATCTTCAAGATGACCTGAAATGTGCCCAAATACTCACCATTTAGGTCATTTGGGATCCACTTAGGTAATTTGTGTACATCACCCTACAGGCCTGAATAGCCTGTCAAGTCTTTGATTGGGCAAGGGAGAGTCTTACAGCCTTTCCATTGACTTTATGCTTCAATAGAGAGCAAGACCCAGGATTAAGTAGAGATTGTATAGGCCTTTAGTTGGTGGCATTCTGGACAACATGCAATCAATTCGGCCCATGGCAGACGGATCAAAAAGGCAAAGCATTAAAGTAGTGGCCCTGGTGTAGCAACACAAAGCTGTCAATCAAAGTGCCCCAAGGTGTGTGTGTGTGTGTGGGCATGCATGTGGCTGTCTTTGAGCCTTCTCCAGCAATCTTTGAGAAGATTTAGACCTCCCCGCCATCGGTTTCAATTGCCTATCAACCCTGGAGGTGTGTGTGTGTGTGTGTGTGTGTGTGTGTGTGTGTGTGTGTGTGTGTGTGTGTGTGTGTGTGTGTGTGTGTGTGTGTGTGTGTGTGTGTGTGTGTGTGTGTGTGTGTGTATGTCCACAGATTGATCCATTCCTAAAGAGTATTGATGCTCTTTTGCTAGAACACTCTTATTCAATGTGTTGACGCCTTTCGTAGGGAGGCTGTACCTATGAAACCATATACTAAATGACACACTGTAGCAAATAGAATCTTTTCAAAGGTAAGGCTTAGCAGGCTTTCTTCCGGTGTTTGTGTGTGTACGTGCATACGTGTGTCTTTCTCTAACTAATGGACCCAATGTGTGTCTAAAATGTTTTGAAACAAAAATGTAAATGATTTTCATGAAGTTCCACATGTGCACTTTGAGGAAATCAAATATATGCAAATTGACCCATAACTCCACCTATTCAACAACATAGGGCAAAGGACTATACATCCTTAAAGCAGGGTTCATACAGACATTGTCAAGTCAAATTTAAGCACTTTCAGGGACTGTTTTTATAATGAGAACGTGACCAGCGACCAGGTAGGTTACTTTTGTCATGGAATAATTGTATGGAAAGCCAAGTTGAAGCCAGCGTTGGATGTTTCCGTCCTCATAATAACCACACGTGGTTTTACCACAACAGAGTAGGGTAACACCCTTCAACTGAAGCAGTGGGAAACAAACAAATGTGGCCACATCTCACAAAAACAAATACAAAATGAAATCACAAGGTAACAATAATTACAAACACCAAATTGAGGAAATGTTTGATTTCAAGGTAAGCATATTCAAGTATTTGAATTTCTGAGATCCGAATTCAAGTTCAAGCCCCTTGTATAGTTTATAATTGCAGGTGTAACATTGAAAACAAAATGTGTTTTTCCTGTTATTTCATTACCAGATCATATTGTCAATAAGCCCACTAGGCTATATAATTTGTCCATTATATCCAGAACAATTTATAGGAATAGCATTGGGTGTTGCGATGTAGTCGATCCGACTCAATTGCGCACAGTAGACTTGGTGTCCAATCCGAGGCATAAAACCATGTGAAAACATTAGCACATTACCTTGATGCTTTCTCTGATAAATCTAACAAGACCCTGCTGTAAATCAAGCAGACAACAACAGATGATCAACATCAATTCGCTAGGAGTTTTAGAACCAATGTGAATCCAGGCACAAGTGTCTTCACCGGCGTAGAGAATAAGACACCAAATTCTTCTTCTTCTTCTTCTTATTATTATTATTATATTATTACCTTTTTTTTCCCAGCACTCGGGTTGTTATTGCATTGCAACAGCTGTTCGTCAATTGACTGTCATTCAGAAAATTCCTTCCTAGATCAGATGATGATGTGTGAAAATATCATGGCGTAACTAATCAGCTCGACACCAAATGCGCATCCAACAAGTATTATGCATAATTATTGAAGAGCCACATTGAAAGGGAAACGATTTACTTACCCAGAGTCAGATGAACTTGTGGATCACACGTCTCTTTGTCCAGTATAAAGGAAGTTAGAGGTAGTTTCGTTAGCCAATGCTAACTAGCGTTAGGACAATAACTGGAAGTCTATGGGTATCTGCTAGCATAACACACAAATGGTATACATGAGTTCATCTGACTCTGGGGAAGTAGATAAATTGCCAACATCCCAAAGTATCCCTTTAATGACAGTATAGATTTAGATTTTGAGTATCAAGGTAAAGGGGACTCTTTCGGTTTGCCCATTGAAAACTGTTTTCACCCGGTAACATAAAGAAGACAAAATGTTGCACTTCATTTCTGAGATCTCTATACAAAAAAACAGACAGCTCGATTCAGGATTCTTACAGGGTTTACGTTCAATGTCTAATTTTAACTGATTAATGCTTAATATATGATAGAATGACAACTTACACTGCCGAAAGGACAGAAAAGTAATGTTTTATTTCACACGATTTTGGACAAAACCGTCAAGACACCAACCATGATAAAGGATAGAAAATGTTATTGAAAATAGCCATGAACCCCCCTTATTTTAATTAATGACATGAAACAGCTGTAACAAGTAGTCCAGTGTAGGAAACCCTAACTGGTACCTTACTTCATATAAAGACCCGCATACAGAACATTGCATATCACATAAGCAATACTGTGTGATAGTTACAAGATAAACAGAGATGTATCAAAGGGTCATCAGTCACATGTCTAACATTGTTTAATGATGTTTCAACGTTATTTTATTGTTGAGTCACATTACAAGCAGGAGGCCACTGCAGTCTCTATTTGGCATGCGTCCCAAATGGCAACTTATTTCTTACAGCGTGCACTACTTTTGACCAGATCCTTATCGCCCCTAGTCAGAAAGAGTGCACTTAATAGGGAAAAGGGTGCCATTTGCGACGCAATCCTGGTCTGAAGATGCACCATCTCTGTAATCCTTTTTACAGGATTACAAGCAGCATTGTCTTCTTTCTCCTTCCCCTCTTTTTTCTCTCCTCTCCCCCTCCTCCTACGGGTTACCCAGTAATGTGATCTACTGTATGCATGAGGTTTTGGGGAACCCCCACTGGAGCCACTTTGTTGTTTATTGTAAATTGTCATTTTACGTCAGCGTTTGTGATAATGGCTAATATTATGTCAGAGTGGTGTCAAAGCAACTGTGCAGTAGATGGGTACAGGGTAAGGGGTTTGGTGAGTTTTGAAGTGTGTGTGTGCGCACTAGCGATGTTTTCATGCATGCAATAGTGTGCGTGCGTGCGCATATCAGTGCATCTCTGTATAGACAATGCTTTTTTCTAGGTCTAGCCATGATCACAAGCTGTAACAGGGAAAATGTGCAAACTGTTCTTGTAATTAGAACATGGATCTGCATCACTTCTCAACTAAGAGGACACAGTCAACCGATATCAAAGGCCATAATGGTGTGTGTGTGTGCGTGCTTCATTCTCATCAGACTAATATACTGGAGTGGTAATCAATGGTCATGATATGTGTTGTGACTGTCAAATAGCTATCAAAGTTATGTATCGCATGTTCTCTCTCTCACACACTTACATGCATGCATGCACGCACACACACAGCAGTTACACATGATCACCAACACAGCACATTCATTCCTTCAGAGCATATTGCTGTTCTTCCACCCACACTAATCATGTTGTTGTCGTGTCGTTGTCTCTGAGAGGGTTTTCTTATCCACCCCTTGAGTCTTTCTGTCTGTGCTCTGTATGCCCACCCCATTCACATTGTTTCTCTTCCACATTGATTTCTCTCTCTCTCTCATATCCTCTTCCCCTCCTTTGTGTCTATCTCCCACTGTGGTTATTCTTTTGCGCTCTCCCTCTTTTTCATCAGTCTCTAGATCTCACTCTCAAATCCCCTCCACCTGCTTTGTTTATTTCCCGCAAGACTATAATATATCTCTCTTTCTCTCTCTCTCATCCCCCTCTCTTTCCCTCCCCCCTCTGTTATCCTTTGATCTGGGTCTCACTGGGGCACCTCTCCTTCTTGCTGTAGACCATGGCGTTATATCTGCCACCCACTAACAATGCGTCATATCATATCTCCATTATTCGGCACAGGGATCCAGTGACCGCCACCATGTAGGTCTTTCTGTGACATGCCTGTAAGTATGTGTAACTTTGCACTAAGTTTGTTCTCTGTCGATTAATGGATTGCACTGTGAATGAGTATTTGTGTGTGTGTTACACACACACACACACACACACACACACACACACACACACACACACACACACACACACACACACACACACACACACACACACACACACACACACAAGATGTTTGATTAGCAGATACCCACCCATAGAGGGATGGATCCATCAGCCCTTGTCGATTAAGTGGACTTCAAAGTGCACAGGGGTCGATATTGGGCTCTCCAGACCTCAGTGGTAAAAGGTTTGTTGATAATATTGATTGGGGTTAGGGGTCAAGTAAACAGAATTGAGCATAATGTTCAAGGCTCAAGGCCTCCTTATGCTAGAATGGGGATAGGGACACACTACTTTGTACAGCAGATGTGGGTCAAATACATGGGCTATTTGATATCCTTCAAATACGTGTTTCACTTCTTTTTTTTAACGTTTTTGAAGGAAAACCAGTTGGTTATTATCAATGCAGATTACAGAGCCTGTTAATAGCATCCCTAACATCATGCATTTTAAGTAACATTAAAAAAATTGAAACTCATTCTCCTCCCAATCTGTCCACGGCTCACTTCACTATTATATCTCTCGCTTAGACTGCCACTCTTCTGCATTCCATCCCTTTTTCCTCATTTGTACCTCTGAGAGTGTTTTGCTTGGCTCACCACACCCTTTTTCCGCTGAGGTGCTTGAATGGACAGAGTGGAGAGACACTGGAGTGGAGAGACACTGAACAATTCTGAAGCAGCTGTCTGTGTCTGTCTGAATCCCAAATTGTACCCTATTCTCTATGTAGTGCACTACTTTTGACCATGGCCCATAGGACCAGCGCAGAGTCCTGGTCAAAAGTGTGCTCTGTTTAGGGAATCGGTTGCCACGTGGGATACACTGAGTGCTTTATCTGAAGGACTGGAGAAGCATTGATCTGTGCAGGTCGGCCCTTTGCAGCCATTTGCAGTTTCACAAAGGGTAAGAAGAACAGCTTTTGTAGGCACTTCGATCCTGCTGTACTTCTGTCTCTCTCTGTGTGTGTGTGCGTGTGCGTGTGTGTGTGTAAAACCCTTACAGTCCCTCTCCTGAACACTAACTGAAAGCTGTCTCTAACTCTAGCTAACTCTAACTCTAGCCTACCTGCCCCCAACTCTGCGTGACTCCCTCACCCTGCCAGATGTGGTGGATGGGTCCCCATCGTTTACAGACTACTCTGTTTGCACCTCTGGAGCTCTCCAGTTGCATACCACACTCAGTGACCTTTGCTTGGGACATTTGACTGCCCATCACCACCTTTGACCCTGCCCACCGGCATCTCCTCAGGGCAGGTGGGACCATTGCCAATAGGCAGGTGGGACCGGGACAAGTATAAAAGCACAGTCCAAGCTCCGTCTTCATCAAGCAATGGCCGATAGGGATGGGTCGTTTAGTCGAAAGATTTGTTATTTTGACTGATTTCGTTCAGTGAGTCAGCATTGCTCAGAGCATGCATGACCCCCTATCGGCGAACGATGAACTGAAAACTCTAGAGTGTCCTCACTCTATACAAGCCTCTCTTTCACGTCGTTCACCATAAGCAGAGAGGAAGAGGCAAAGCAAGAGATTTCACTCCTGCCAAAACCTGTCCAAAATAAGCTTAATGCGTGTCTATGGGTTTATTTTCGACCTAAGGAAACTAGACTGTAATTTTGTAGCTAATGGAAAACGAACAGACAAGCGGCGAAACAAAAGATCACAGAGGAGGGGAGGCAGGAGTTGATTGACCAACACAGGGGTAATGGAGAGACTGAAGAGCAATATGTAGGGGAAACACACACTGAAGTGCGCACACACACACACACACACACACACACACACACACACACACACACACACACACACACACACACACACACACACACACACACACACACACACACACACACACACACACACACACACGTCTTAACTGAGACAAACAGTAGCCATTAGAAGGGTTATTCTTGCTGTGCTGCTCCCCTATCTAAAGAAGGGTTTGTCCCAGCACTTAATCAGTGAATAGATGCAGTCGGCAGCTTCTGGGGTATCTGGCAGATCAATCTAGGGACGGACCTGCTGTGGAAGTGGAGGGAGGTGAAGGAGGGAGGGGATGTAGGGGGAGGGGCGGAGATGAGGTGTGTGGGGGAGTGAGGGTCATGTTTGTGTGTGTTTGTGTGTGTGTGTGTGTTTCTGTTCATGAATGTGTGTGTGTGTGTGTTTTATTTTACGGGACGCTGTGCAGAATAGAAAGGGTAGAGTTGAGAATGAACAATCCAAACTACGATATTGACTTACCTGCCCCAAACAATAAACGAGCTCAGGTCTAATAGGACTTAAAGTAAAAAATGGCTTTCGATTTTACCCCTGTGTGGCTCCATGACATGAAGATAAATATCCCACAATATGTATACCCCCGAAACGTCTATGTTATCTGACTACCTGTTTCTTCGCAGGGTTATGTACTCTGTCTTGAAGATTGTAGCGCAACTAGAAGTGGTGTCTGTAAAGATCAGATAATTTACTTAGGATTCTATATGTACACTGAACAAAAATATAAACACAATATGTAAAGTGTTGGTCCCATGTTTCATGAGATAAAGTAAAAGATCCCAGAAATGTTCAATTTTGTGCACAAATTTGTCACTGAGCATTTTATCCTTTGTCAATATGATCCATCCACCTGACAGGTGTGTCATATCAAGAAGCTAATTAAACAGCATGATCGTTGCACAGGTGCAATGTCCAAGAGAGCTGTTGCCAGATAATTGAATGTTAATTTCTCTACCATAAGCCTTCTCTAATGTCATTTTAGAGAATTTGCCCAGTCATGTGAAATCCATAGATGAAGGCCTAATGTGTTTATATCAATTTACTGATTTCTTTATATGAATTGTAACTCCAGTAAATTATTTGAAATTGTTGCATTTATATTCTTGTTCGATAGAGATCTTTGGTGGTGTCCATTTTTCTTTAAATGATTCTGCCTTGTTAGTAAATGTGACTGTCATACTTGGAAAAAATATATTTGTAGATATTGTAGTGCCATAAGTTTATGTTATCTGGTATGACAGCTGCCATCGGAATGAATGGCATAGGCAGCAGCGAGCGTAATTTATTGAGGAAAGATTGACGTTCAATGACTGTGATATGTGGTTGACTTACCTACATTAGTTATATTCACAGACTGCAAAGTGTCTGCTAAATCACAACATTTTAATGGAGATTTAGCTTTCTCACAATAAAATACTGTAGGTGATATGCTAGCAGAAGTATTGTATGTGAGATAAGACTGTGCATCTGGTCCCGGTATGCGGTAGGAAGGTATGAGTCTATAGACCACAGACCTCCTATCATGGCATACTGGTAATTTCAAATCAAATTCATTACATTTTTATCACCTATCACTGTAATTTGTGTGTGCATAATTGAAACAATATTGCATTCATGGGAGTGAGTGTAGTTTTAAAGGAGGACCATAGGTAGAAAGCACACACACACTTTGTAACGGCTGTCCTCTTCGTCTGATGAGGAATATGAAGGATCGGACCAATATGCAGCGTGGTAAGTGTTCGTCATTTTATTAAATAGCACCGAACACTAAAATACAAAGTAACAAAAATGAACAACCGAAAACAGTTCCGTCTGGTAACTAATACAAAGACAGACAACTACCCACAAATCATAGTGGGAAAACAGGCTGCCTGAGTATGGTTCTCAATCAGAGACAACGATTGACAGCTGCCTCTGATTGGGAACCATACCAGGCCAAACACATAGAAATATAAACACACAGAACAAAGCATAGAATGCCCACCCCCAACTCACGCCCTGACCAAACTAAAATAGAGACATAAAATAGGAACTAAAGTAAGGACGTGACACACATATACAGTCCCAGTCAAATGTTTGGGCATACAATCTCATTCAAGGGTTTTTCTTTATTTTTACTATTTTCTACATTGTTGAATAATAATGAAGAAATCAAAACTACGCAATAACACAAATGGAATCATGTAGTAAACAAAAGAGTTCAACAAATCAAAATATATTTTATATTTGAGATTCTTCAAAGTAGCCACCCTTTGCCTTGATGACAGCGTGCACACTCTTGGCATTCTCTCAACCAGGTTCATGAGGTAGTCACCTGGAATGCATTTCGATTAACAGGTGTGCTTTGTTAAAGTTAACTTGTGGAATTTCTTTCCTTCTTAATGTGTTTGAGCCAATCGGTTGTGTTGTTACAAGGTAGGGGTGGAATACAGAACATAGCCTTATTTGGTAAAAGACCAAGTCCATATTATGGCATGAGCAGCTCAAATAAGCAAAGACATATGACAGTCCATCATTAAGACATGAAGGTCAGTCAATCCGTAACATTTCAAGAACTTTTAAAGTTTCTTCAAGTGTAGTCTCAAAAACCATCAAGCGCTATGATGAAACTGGCTCTCATGAGGACCGCCACAGAAAGGAAGACCCAGAGTTCTCTGCTGCAGAGGATAAGTTCAGAGGACAAGCCCAAATAAATGCTTCATGTGTCTCATCAAGTAACAGAAGGTCGGAAACTTTCTGGTAAATTTCCTGAATTTTACCGGAAATTTTCCATCGAAAGTTAAGCCCGGGAATTTTAGGAATTTTGGGATGAGTGAATGAAAAGTGACAACCTCCTACACACAAAGGGCTGCTATAAAGATAGAGTATGATACAAATGGGCAGAATTGGGAGATAGGGAAATGAGGAAGGATAGATAGTAAGGCCACTTTGGTTTTCTTTCGTTGAGAGATTGGCTTTGTGAGGAAGGACACTCTCTTATTAGACCTTAATGACTGCTTGTCAGAGTGCTTGCTGTCAAACAGCGGCATACTGTAATGCACTATACTGAGTTTAGAAAGTCCTGGATATTTAACGGTGACAGTGGGTCACCATGACCTGCTTTGCTGTTGACAGGAAGAGAAAGACAAAGACAGTGAATGAATGACGCAGGTGAAGATAATATCAATGGGAGATGTAGTTGGAGATATACAGTACTTGTCAAAAGTTTGGACACACCTACTCATTCAATGTTTTTTATTTTTTTATTTTACTATTTTCTGCATTGTAGAATACTAGTGAAGACACCAAACTTATGAAATAACACATGTAGAATAATGTAGTAATCAAAAAAGTGTTTTATATTCTTCAAAGTAGCCACCCTTTGCCTTGATGACTGCTTTGCACACTCTTGGCATTCTTTCAACCAGCTTCATGAGGAATGCTTTTCCAAAAGTCTTGAAGGAGTTCCCACATATGCTGAGCACTTGTTGGCTGCTTTTCCTTCACTCTGTGGTCTATTTCATTCCAAACGATCTCAATTGGGTTGAGATCAGGTGATTGTGGAGGCCAGGTCATCTGATGCAGCACTCCATCACTCTCCTTGGTAAAATAGCCCTTACACAACCTGGAGGTGTGTTTTTGGTCATTGTCCTGTTGAAAACAAATGATAGTCCAACTTAGCGCAAACCAGAAGGGATGGCGTATTGCTGCAGAATGTTGTGGTAGCCATGCTGGTTAAGTGTGCCTTGAATTTTAAAAACATCAATGACTATCACCAGCAAAGCACCCCCACACCATCACACCTCCTCTTCCAAGCTTCACGTTTGGAACCACACATGCAGAGATCATCCGTTCACCTACTCTGCGTCTCCCAAAGACCCTGCGGTTGGAACCAAAAGTCTCACATTTGGACTAATCAGATCAAAGGACAGATTTCCATCTGTTTAATGTCCATTGATTGTGTTTCTTGGCCCATGCAAGTCTCTTCCTGTTATTGGCAACCTTTAATAGTGGTTTCTTTGTAGCAATTCAACCATGAAGGCCTGATTCATGCAGTCTCCTCTGAACAATTGATGTTGAGATGTGTCTGTTACTTGAACTCTGTTAAGCATTTATTTGGGATAACATTGCTGAGGTTGGTAACTCTAATGAATCAACTCTGGTTCTTCCTTTCCTGTGGAGGTCCTCATGAGAGCCAGTTTCATCAGTAGTAAACAAAAGAGTTAAACAAAAGAGTTAAACAAATCAAAATATATTTTATATTTGAGATTCTTCAAAGTAGCCACCCTTTGCCTTGATGACAGCGTGCACACTCTTGGCATTCTCTCAACCAGGTTCATGAGGTAGTCACCTGGAATGCATTTCGATTAACAGGTGTGCTTTGTTAAAGTTAACTTGTGGAATTTCTTTCCTTCTTAATGTGTTTGAGCCAATCGGTTGTGTTGTTACAAGGTAGGGGTGGAATACAGAACATAGCCTTATTTGGTAAAAGACCAAGTCCATATTATGGCATGAGCAGCTCAAATAAGCAAAGACATATGACAGTCCATCATTAAGACATGAAGGTCAGTCAATCCGTAACATTTCAAGAACTTTTAAAGTTTCTTCAAGTGTAGTCTCAAAAACCATCAAGCGCTATGATGAAACTGGCTCTCATGAGGACCGCCACAGAAAGGAAGACCCAGAGTTCTCTGCTGCAGAGGATAAGTTCAGAGGACAAGCCCAAATAAATGCTTCATGTGTCTCATCAAGTAACAGAAGGTCGGAAACTTTCTGGTAAATTTCCTGAATTTTACCGGAAATTTTCCATCGAAAGTTAAGCCCGGGAATTTTAGGAATTTTGGGATGAGTGAATGAAAAGTGACAACCTCCTACACACAAAGGGCTGCTATAAAGATAGAGTATGATACAAATGGGCAGAATTGGGAGATAGGGAAATGAGGAAGGATAGATAGTAAGGCCACTTTGGTTTTCTTTCGTTGAGAGATTGGCTTTGTGAGGAAGGAAACTCTCTTATTAGACCTTAATGACTGCTTGTCAGAGTGCTTGCTGTCAAACAGCGGCATACTGTAATGCACTATACTGAGTTTAGAAAGTCCTGGATATTTAACGGTGACAGTGGGTCACCATGACCTGCTTTGCTGTTGACAGGAAGAGAAAGACAAAGACAGTGAATGAATGACGCAGGTGAAGATAATATCAATGGGAGATGTAGTTGGAGATATACAGTACTTGTCAAAAGTTTGGACACACCTACTCATTCAATGTTTTTTTATTTTTATTTTACTATTTTCTGCATTGTAGAATACTAGTGAAGACACCAAACTTATGAAATAACACATGTAGAATAATGTAGTAATCAAAAAAGTGTTTTATATTCTTCAAAGTAGCCACCCTTTGCCTTGATGACTGCTTTGCACACTCTTGGCATTCTTTCAACCAGCTTCATGAGGAATGCTTTTCCAAAAGTCTTGAAGGAGTTCCCACATATGCTGAGCACTTGTTGGCTGCTTTTCCTTCACTCTGTGGTCTATTTCATTCCAAACGATCTCAATTGGGTTGAGATCAGGTGATTGTGGAGGCCAGGTCATCTGATGCAGCACTCCATCACTCTCCTTGGTAAAATAGCCCTTACACAACCTGGAGGTGTGTTTTTGGTCATTGTCCTGTTGAAAAACAAATGATAGTCCAACTTAGCGCAAACCAGAAGGGATGGCGTATTGCTGCAGAATGTTGTGGTAGCCATGCTGGTTAAGTGTGCCTTGAATTTTAAAAACATCAATGACTATCACCAGCAAAGCACCCCCACACCATCACACCTCCTCTTCCAAGCTTCACGTTTGGAACCACACATGCAGAGATCATCCGTTCACCTACTCTGCGTCTCCCAAAGACCCTGCGGTTGGAACCAAAAGTCTCACATTTGGACTAATCAGATCAAAGGACAGATTTCCATCTGTTTAATGTCCATTGATTGTGTTTCTTGGCCCATGCAAGTCTCTTCCTGTTATTGGCAACCTTTAATAGTGGTTTCTTTGTAGCAATTCGACCATGAAGGCCTGATTCATGCAGTCTCCTCTGAACAATTGATGTTGAGATGTGTCTGTTACTTGAACTCTGTTAAGCATTTATTTGGGATAACATTGCTGAGGTTGGTAACTCTAATGAATCAACTCTGGTTCTTCCTTTCCTGTGGAGGTCCTCATGAGAGCCAGTTTCATCACAGCGCCTGATGTTTTTTGTGACTATACTTGAAGACTTTCAATTCTTGAAATGTTCCGGATTGACTGAGCTTCAGGTCGTAATTAAAGTAATGATGGACTGCCATTTGTCTTTGTTTATTTGAGCTGTTCTTGCCATAATATGGACTTTGGTATTTTAACAAATAGGTCTATGTTTTGTATACCACCCCTACCTTGTCACAACACAACTGATTGGCTCAAACACATTAAGATGGAAAAAGATTTCACAAATTAACTTTAACAAGGCACACCTGTTAATTGAAATGCATTCCATGTGACTACCTCATGAAGCTGGTTGAGAGAATGCCAAGAGGGTGCAAAGCTGTCATCAAGGGTGGCTACTTTTTGAAGAATCTCACATATTAAATATATTTTGATTTGTTGAACACTTTTTTTGGTTACTAAATGATTCCATATGTGTTTTTTCATAGTGTTGATGTCTTCACTACTATTCTACAATGTAGAAAATAGTAAAAGATTAATTAAAAACCTTTCACTGGTATTGTATATTTTTGCTGCTACTTAATACCTGGGCATCAGAGCATTTGTGTGAATGAAAAGGATTTATTCATAACGTGGTATTGACCGCATTTGTCATCCTCGGATACACTTTTTAAGTTTTACTGGGATGGGAGTCTATTGAGGTTTGGTGAAAGAGCACGTGGTCTCCTACTGCAGTGGCCCCCGAAATAGATCTACCCCGAGTCCCTTCCCTGCCAGCCTGCGCGTGGGTCCTGTCGGCTCAGCCATTCTACAGTTTCATGGATCACTTCCCTCAGCATTTCCTTAGTATGCCGACATCATCAACAGGGTGGAAGAAGGAAGGGAAAAGGCAGCAGTGCCACACAGGACATATGGCTCACTTTGATGATGCGTCTTTGATGTGCCTTGGTGTTGGCACCGTTTCAGACGTCCCGGCTAATTTGACAGCCAACTTCGTCATCCGTCAAAGTTGAGATGCAAGCGTCGGGGGAACGAACACAAAAAGCAGCAATCGAACATGAGGTTTACAGGCAATCCATCACACTAAAGCTTGGCGATATGGAAGAGAATGCATATCGTGAAAACTTGATGAATTTATGCTATAACAGTAAATAGAATGATAAGTTTAGAACATTAATGTGCATCAAAAAAAATGTTTTATCATCCTTTAAATTACTTTTACTACTAGTTTTTATTTAATTTCAAACTTCACATTTCTCTATTATAGGAGACTTACCATAATGAACGATATCAGCAAAATGTCTGCTGTAAGTGTTTGGTATGGTCGGTGTCAATCATTTTCAGTTTATCGTCCTATCTCTTAAATCACACTGTAAATGGGTTTAAGATTAAGCGATTTGCTCTCTTCGGTCTTTGAGTTGGACGTCTCTCTGTGATCTGCCTTGACAGATCATATTGACATACAGTTATAGAGGCTGGGGATATCAGTACTTGATCCCAAGAGCCCGGGTTGCATCTGTGACCCATGTTAATTAAAAATACACAAAGAAATGCAGAGTATTTCATCCAAGATATTTATTCCTTCTCATTCAGGCTCTGGTGGCAATTTGTGATTGGCTTCATGGTTGACGTCACACCACTGCCCTGTGGACCGCTTGAATATTAGAGTGAGATGGCATCCCAAAAAGTGTTGCATTGCCGTCAAAAACTTGGCGTATTGAATTAGTTCTGAATAAATATAACAATCATAGCCCTAGTGAAGTTGAATCGAGTAAATGCAGTATTCAACCCTCTGACATCCATGTCCTTCTGTGTAGTGCCTTTTCTGCTTCAACCTTCATCCTCGGTACCTCTTCTCACATAATGTTACCTTGCAACCCACACACTGCTGTTGTCGAGCTCTCCATATTGTAAATGTAAGACCCCATCGCGTCAATGGTGAAGGTCAGTGCAGATGACAAAATGCAAACATGTTAAAGATGAATTTGCATGCATTTGACCTTATCTTGAAATGTGCCACCTTGATCATAATAGCTTGACATAAACCGTGTTTCCGTTCAACCTTTTTATGCAAGTAAAGGACGTGGGAATTGACAAAAAATCACAACAAATTTGACGGTAAACTTTCTAACAAAACAAACTACGCTAGACAAGGTGGGATCTTTTTGTGTCAGTAAAATGTATTATGCGAGAAATGGCGGTAGAATCACTTTAATGTGCAAATATTGACATAATTAACCTGGAGTCACACGACGACATGGGTGGTCCTCCCACTACGAGTCTGGAAAGCTTGCAGTTTATTATGCTACGGATGAAATACGTTACGATGAACAGCACAGGGTGGTGAACGTGAAAGGTGATAAGCTTGATGCTCCTTTCCAATTAATATCGAGCGTCTTAATCTGGTGACATGATGATTTATGCTTGGCTGCTGTTTGACAAATAAAAAGTGTCTCTCTCTTAATAATATCATCATGTAAGATATAACCAGACTTTATGCGAGCTGTTGGCTAGAGTGCATGCGCCAATACCAGCACATTCACTATATAAACACCATGTTTTTTTGTGATAAAACCAACAAATCCCATGGAACTTGTATTTTTTTTTCGGTACGTGGGAATTTAACCGCAAAAGTTATTTTTATGTACACTACATCATCACGCATATTTATCCGCAACAAGTCAATTTGATGGTAATATCTCTGGTGGGAAAATGTACATTTTATGCAGATTTCAGAATATTCGCACAGTGTACAATTTCCTCATACCCCATCATCACTCCAGAAGGCATTACATCACATTGGTTGCGTTCCAGGTCCGTCTTCCATTGTCATATTCATTTGGTTCCCTGATATAATTAACCCAGTGTGACTCCGATAAAGTCATCCTGAAACACGGCCCTTCTGAGAGAGATCCCAAAGTCAATATTTCATTAAGATAAAGGGAGAACGTGGATACAGCATGAAGAGCGACGCGGCCGGTAATAATGAATCCAAAACAAATACTAAAGGAAGGAAAGGAAGACATCCTTATGGGCAATTAGATGGATTATTGGCTACAGTTGGAACAATTAAATGAAGGTGGCTCAGTGACATAAATTGAAGTCTGCTGAAGGCCCGGGCCGTGTACTCCCACGCCTCGGTGCCGCAATGGAAGCCCTGCGCTAAGCCCAAAGTATTCATCACCATCCCATCTAATACCCTTTCGATACTGTTGCAACACGGAGGAGGTATTAGTCAGACATTCTCCCCCCCCCCAAAATGAAAACACTGCATTATTTTCAAGGGTTTTTGCAGGGTTATTTTGGCAGCAGGATTTGTGACTCATATGATGGAATCTAATCTATTGAGGCATATTAATGAGGAACTGGGACAGAAAAATACAGGGACTGTCAATGTCGTGCCGACATATTGCTCCAGGCGGTTGATTAGCACAAGAGTTTCGATAAGGTGCTCAAGTTGTCATGTGACACACGTGTGCTTGGATGAAGGCAAGCATCTATGCTGGCGCCAAATAAAGGAACCACAGGACACAACGTGCAGACTGTTGAGAACTAATACAAGAACGGAGGAAACAGTTTTGACTAAGAAAAGTCACTTTTTTTTCATTTCACTATATATTCATAATTATCTTAGTCATTGCTTGGTTGTTGTTTATGTATATTGTGACTCACTGATACCGGCTGTGTGAAAGAAAGGGGATATTAAAAAAAGGGCCAATTTGTGTTGAGGGTATACACACAATTGTGTGTCTTCATACAGCTGCCAAAAGTTGATAAAAAAAAATATTTTTCAACTTCAAAGTCCTTGTGTGAACCTTCTAAGATCAGCAATTTGTTCAAGAGTGAACAGTAATCTGCCCCGGGACAACAGCTTTGAAAAATCAGCCGTTTTCATGAACAGACCATTTTGTTGTTACTGGGAGAGAAAAAAAAAACACACGCTTTTGCACAAAATATTGCACCCATATGATGCGTGATACAAGTAATGTATTCCACTGCCGTGGGATGAGCTAACCTGAGGGAATATCACCAATGCCATTTTCTCAATTAAACAGTGTTCATCTCTGAATAATTATACATGTCATTAGTCATTAAAGCTGCAATAGCTACAGCCTGTAAGGGTATAAATAATATGATATGATGTCTTCATTTAATTATGTATCCAGATGCATCATCATTTCATGTTACTATAAGTTATTGCTTACACAATGCCCAAGTAGACATTGCCTGCTTGTCGAAACGGGTGGTAAACGGGCAAACATTCATTAGCGGCCATTTATATTCATGTTACATATACTATGGATGACTTATGTGCCTCAAGGGCATGAAGATGATTAAGTAAGTAAGTAAGTCAAGGATTTAGAAGGGATGTGGATTCATGGACATTAGGTCTCCTTATGGGTTTCAAAACAGTGCAACTGACCTACTGAAACCACACCTTTAGAACAACAACATTTCACTATGTGCTGGTAACTAGTTCAGTTAAATCTGATTATGCAAAGTAAGAAGAGAAACAAGAGCAAGTGCATAGCACAGCCCTTTTAAAACATCATAGTTGGTAGATCCCACTGTAGGATTCAAATCAAACTCACACTGCAGAAACCCACGCAGCAAACTGACAGCATGTTTCATTTCATACTGGGTTCTTGGCTCCAATAATCTATATTAAGAGGGGTCAATGAAGTCCCTTCAGAGGAGTTTTAATGGTATGTATTGAGGTGAGGAAGAAAACATTTCACCTCATTGGTAGAGGTTAATGCCAAGGGCGGTCACATGTCAAACTGGGTCATGGAGAACATCTGCAGCTGTCTGGACATGAAACCGTGTGTGCGTGTGCGTGTGCGCGTGCGTGCGTATTGCATTGTGCATTCTAGAATGGGGAAAGGGTGGGCACTTTCATGAGTGGAAGACTGAAGTACATACAACTGGATTACAAAGAGTTGATAACGAGTATTCACCAAAAAGATGAGCAGAACAATATCACAGACAGTGCCAAATGAAAACACTCCACCTTCATTCAGCTGTTTAAAAAAAAAAAAAAATAACATGAGTCAATATCTACCAAGCCTTTGAAATCCATACTTTAAGACAACATCCCATCTTTAGAGACATCACAAAATGAATTATTCCCCTTGAAGGGAGAGAGAGACATATCGACATGTCTGCCAAACATTTTCGCTGCCTTTTGAAAAGTGGAGTTTGAGTGAAATGTTGATTGGCACATGTCAACTGGAGGACAGCTAAGGTGCCACATCTCAAACTGAATACTGCAATCCAGTGTTCACTTTTTCTTCGTGACACCTGTGACTGAAACCATAATAAAACACTCTACAAGCCAACCGGATAACCACAATGTAGCAAAATCAACATATAAAAAACAGTGTGCGGTTGCTTGCTCTGTGACGATGTTCTCTTGGGTGAACGTTCCCTGATCATAGATTTGTCCGAATTACCCTTCAATGGACGATCAAACATCCTCATCTTCATAATTTATCACTTAACTTTTTTTCCTTTAGCTCATCTCTCACCCCATGACTGTAATTAACACCAATTATTACATTTTATAATCTACCTTTAATTGACAACCTGTGCTTGCCTGACAAAGAACAATAGGGTTGATCTCCCTAGCTGAGCACGGCTCTGTCATCACTCAGCCCTTGTGCAGCCCACCATCCACCAACAGCAATTTTCCGAAAGCTGTCGTTACGGAATATAGAATATAATTACTGGCCTGCATTCAATCTAATCAATCCTCCCAACTGGCCTCTATATTCTGTGATATCTATTGGCATTTATTGGATCCAAAGCCTTGAATTAGCCAGAATTGCATCATTTCATCATGACCATATTGCCGTAATAATTATAGATTTGGTCGCTGTCTTAAATGGCACCCTATTCCCTGTATAGTGCACTTCTTTTGACCAGAACCCTATGGGCACTGGTCAAAACTAGTGCATTATGTAGGGTATATGGTGACATTTGGGACACACACTTAGTGATGCACATCTGTCAAGCAATCCTTGTAGATAAACCGGAAAGTCTACCTGGGGCATGAATGGATTCTTAAACAATTTCAGACTGCTAACAGATTGGCGGTGACCAAGATCCAATTGTATCAGAGCGAGGGAGAGAGAGAGAGACATCTAGAGGTACAAATGAATGTCAGAATAAGGAAGAAATAATAAGGCAAGAAAGAGTTGCAGTGAATATAGACTGCCGAGGTGGGGAAACCAAACCGTGAATATTGACTGTCGAGGTGGGGAAACCAAACCATGAACATAGACAGCCGAGGTGGGGAAACCAAACCATGAATATAGACTGCCGAGGTGGGGAAACCAAACCGTGAATATTGACTGTCGAGGTGGGGAACCCAAACCGTGAATGTAGACTGCCGAGGTGGGGAAACCAAACCATGAATATAGACTGCCGAGGTGGGGAAACCAAACCGTGAATATTGACTGTCGAGGTGGGGAAACCAAACCGTGAATGTAGACTTCCGAGGTGGGGAAACCAAACCGTGAATGTAGACTGCCGAGGTGGGGAAACCAAACCGTGAATATTGACTGCCGAGGTGGGGAAACCAAACCGTGAATGTAGACTGCGGAGGTGGGGAAACCAAACCGTGAATGTAGACTGCCGAGGTGGGGAAACCAAACCGTGAATATTGACTGCCGAGGTGGGGAAACCAAACCGTGAATATTGACTGCCGAAGTGGGGAAACCAAACCGTGAATATAGACTGCCGAGGTGGGGAAACCAAACCGTGAATATAGACTGCCGAGGTGGGGAAACCAAACTGTGAATATAGACTGCCGAGGTGGGGAAACCAAACCGTGAATATAGACTGCCGAGGTGAAGAAACCAAACCGTGAATATAGACTGCCGAGGTGGGGAAACCAAACTGTGAATATAGACTGCCGAGGTGGGGAAACCAAACTGTGAATATAGACTGCCGAGGTGAAGAAACCAAACCGTGAATATAGACTGCCGAGGTGGGGAAACCAAACCGTGAATATTGACTGCCGAGGTGGGGAAACCAAACTGTGAATATAGACTGCCGAGGTGAAGAAACCAAACCGTGAATATAGACTGCCGAGGTGGGGAAACCAAACCGTGAATATAGACTGCCGAGGTGAAGAAACCAAACCGTGAATATAGACTGCCGAGGTGGGGAAACCAAACCGTGAATATAGACTGCCGAGGTGGGGAAACCAAACTGTGAATATAGACTGCCGAGGTGAAGAAACCAAACCGTGAATATAGACTGCCGAGGTGGGGAAACCAAACCGTGAATATTGACTGCCGAGGTGGGGAAACCAAACCGTGAATGTAGACTGTCGAGGTGGGGAAACCAAACCGTGAATATTGACCGCCGAGGTGGGGAACCCAAACCGTGAATGTAGACTGCCGAGGTGGGGAAACCAAACCGTGAATATAGACTGCCGAGGTGGGGAAACTAAACCGTGAATATTGAATATTGACTGCCGAGGTGGGGAACCCAAACCGTGAATGTAGACAGCCGAGGTGGGGAAACCAAACCGTGAATATAGACTGCCGAGGTGGGGAAACCAAACCGTGAATATTGACTGCGGAGGTGGGGAACCCAAAGCGTGAATGTATCCTGCCGAGGTGGGGAATTCAAACCGTGAAAATAGACTGCCGAGGTGAAGAAACCAAACCGTGAATATAGACTGCCGAGGTGAAGAAACCAAAGCGTGAATATAGACTGCCGAGGCGGGAAACCAAACTGTGAATATAGACTGCCGAGGTGAAGAAACCAAACCGTGAATATTGACTGCCGAGGTTGGGAACCCAAACCTTGAATGTAGACTGCCGAGGTGGGGAAACCAAACCGTGAATATAGACTGCCGAGGTGAAGAAACCAAACCGTGAATATTGACTGCCGAGGTTGGGAACACAAACCTTGAATGTAGACTGCCGAGGTGGGGAAACCAAACCGTGAATATAGACTGCCGAGGTGGGGAAACCAAACCGTGAATATAGACTGCCGAGGTGGGGAAACCAAACCGTGAATATAGACTGCAGAGGTGGGGAAACCAAACCGTGAATATAGACTGCCGAGGTGGGGAAATCAAACCGTGAATGTAGACTGCCGAGGTGGGAAACCAAACCGTGAATATAGACTGCCGAGGTGGGGAAATCAAACCGTGAATATAAACTGCCGAGGTGGGGAAACCAAACCGTGAATATAGACTGCCGAGGTGGGGAACCCAAACCTTGAATGTAGACTGTCGAGGTGGGGAAACCAAACCGTGAATATAGACTGCCGAGGTGGGGAAACCAAACCGTGAATATAGACTTCCGAAGTGGGGAAACCAAACCGTGAATATAGACTGCCGAGGTGGGGAACCCAAACCTTGAATGTAGACTGTCGAGGTGGGGAAACCAAACCGTGAATATAGACTGCCGAGGTGGGGAAACCAAACCGTGAATATAGACTTCCGAGGTGGGGAAACCAAACCGTGAATATAGACTGCCGAGGTGGGGAAAACAAACCGTGAAAATAGACTGCCGATGTAAGGAAACCAAACCGTGAATATTGACTGCCGAGGTGGGGAAACCAAACCGTGAATGTAGACTGCGGAGGTGGGGAAACCAAACCGTGAATGTAGACTGCCGAGGTGGGGAAACCAAACCGTGAATATTGACTGCCGAGGTGGGGAAACCAAACCGTGAATATTGACTGCCGAAGTGGGGAAACCAAACCGTGAATATAGACTGCCGAGGTGGGGAAACCAAACCGTGAATATAGACTGCCGAGGTGGGGAAACCAAACTGTGAATATAGACTGCCGAGGTGGGGAAACCAAACCGTGAATATAGACTGCCGAGGTGAAGAAACCAAACCGTGAATATAGACTGCCGAGGTGGGGAAACCAAACTGTGAATATAGACTGCCGAGGTGGGAAACCAAACTGTGAATATAGACTGCCGAGGTGAAGAAACCAAACCGTGAATATAGACTGCCGAGGTGGGGAAACCAAACCGTGAATATTGACTGCCGAGGTGGGGAAACCAAACTGTGAATATAGACTGCCGAGGTGAAGAAACCAAACCGTGAATATAGACTGCCGAGGTGGGGAAACCAAACCGTGAATATAGACTGCCGAGGTGAAGAAACCAAACCGTGAATATAGACTGCCGAGGTGGGGAAACCAAACCGTGAATATAGACTGCCGAGGTGGGGAAACCAAACTGTGAATATAGACTGCCGAGGTGAAGAAACCAAACCGTGAATATAGACTGCCGAGGTGGGGAAACCAAACCGTGAATATTGACTGCCGAGGTGGGGAAACCAAACCGTGAATGTAGACTGTCGAGGTGGGGAAACCAAACCGTGAATATTGACTGCCGAGGTGGGGAACCCAAACCGTGAATGTAGACTGCCGAGGTGGGGAAACCAAACCGTGAATATAGACTGCCGAGGTGGGGAAACTAAACCGTGAATATTGAATATTGACTGCCGAGGTGGGGAACCCAAACCGTGAATGTAGACAGCCGAGGTGGGGAAACCAAACCGTGAATATAGACTGCCGAGGTGGGGAAACCAAACCGTGAATATTGACTGCGGAGGTGGGGAACCCAAAGCGTGAATGTATCCTGCCGAGGTGGGGAATTCAAACCGTGAAAATAGACTGCCGAGGTGAAGAAACCAAACCGTGAATATAGACTGCCGAGGTGAAGAAACCAAAGCGTGAATATAGACTGCCGAGGCGGGGAAACCAAACTGTGAATATAGACTGCCGAGGTGAAGAAACCAAACCGTGAATATTGACTGCCGAGGTTGGGAACCCAAACCTTGAATGTAGACTGCCGAGGTGGGGAAACCAAACCGTGAATATAGACTGCCGAGGTGAAGAAACCAAACCGTGAATATTGACTGCCGAGGTTGGGAACACAAACCTTGAATGTAGACTGCCGAGGTGGGGAAACCAAACCGTGAATATAGACTGCCGAGGTGGGGAAACCAAACCGTGAATATAGACTGCCGAGGTGGGGAAACCAAACCGTGAATATAGACTGCAGAGGTGGGGAAACCAAACCGTGAATATAGACTGCCGAGGTGGGGAAATCAAACCGTGAATGTAGACTGCCGAGGTGGGGAAACCAAACCGTGAATATAGACTGCCGAGGTGGGGAAATCAAACCGTGAATATAAACTGCCGAGGTGGGGAAACCAAACCGTGAATATAGACTGCCGAGGTGGGGAACCCAAACCTTGAATGTAGACTGTCGAGGTGGGGAAACCAAACCGTGAATATAGACTGCCGAGGTGGGGAAACCAAACCGTGAATATAGACTTCCGAAGTGGGGAAACCAAACCGTGAATATAGACTGCCGAGGTGGGGAACCCAAACCTTGAATGTAGACTGTCGAGGTGGGGAAACCAAACCGTGAATATAGACTGCCGAGGTGGGGAAACCAAACCGTGAATATAGACTTCCGAGGTGGGGAAACCAAACCGTGAATATAGACTGCCGAGGTGGGGAAAACAAACCGTGAAAATAGACTGCCGATGTAAGGAAACCAAACCGTTAATACCAAGTAAAGGAGAACATAAAATACAGACAGACAGACAGACAGACAGACAGACAGACAGACAAAAACACCATTAAGCAAGGGAACAGAGAGACATACAGTTGAAGTCGGAAGTTTACATATACTTATGATGTTGGAGTCATTAAAACTTGTTTTTCAACAACTCCACAAGTTTTTTGTTAACAAACTATTGTTTTGGCAAGTCGGTTAAGACATCTACTTCGTGCATGACACAATTCATTTTTCCAACAATTGTTTACAGACAGATTATTTCACTTATAATTCACTGTATCACAATTCCAGTGGGTCAGAAGTTTACATACACTAAGTTGACTGTGCCTTTAAACAGCTTGGAAATTATGTCATGCTTTAGAAGCTTCTGATAGGCTAATTGACATAATTTGAGTCAATTGGAGGTTTACCTGTGGATGTATTTCAAAGCCTACCTTCTTTGCTTGACATCATTGGAAAATTAACAACAAACAAAATCAGCCAAGACTTCAAAATAAAAATTGTAGACCTCCACAAGTCTGGTTCATCCTTGGGAGCAATTTCCAAATGCCTGAAGGTACCATGTTCATCTGTACAAACAATAGTACACAAGTATAAACACCATGGGACCACGCAGCATTCATACCACTCAGGAAGTGGACACGCTCTGTCTACTAGAGATGAACGTACTTTGGTGCGAAAAGTGCAAATCAATCCCAGAACAACAGCAAAGGACCTTGTGAAGATGCTGGAGAAAAAGGCACAAAAGTATCTATATCCACAGTAAAACTGGTCCTATATCGACATAACCTGAAAGGCCGTTCAGCAAGGAAGAAGCCACTGCTCCAAAACCACCATAAAAAGTCAGACTACAGTTTTCAACTGCACATGGGGACAAAGATCGTACTTTTTGGAGAAATTTCCTCTCCTCTGGTCTGATGAAACAAAAATAGAACTGTTTGGCCATAATGACCATTGTTATGTTTGGAGGAAAAGGGGGGACGCTTGCAAGCCGAAGAACACCATCCCAACTGTGAAGCACGGGGGTGACAGTATCTTGTTGTGGGGGTGCTTTGCTTCAGGAGGGACTGCACTTCACAAAATAGATGGCATCATGAGGTAGGAAAATTGTGGATATATTTAAAGCAACATCTCAAGACATCAGTCCGGAAGTTAAAGCTTGGTCGCAAATGGGTCTTCCAACTGGACAATGACCCCAAGCATACTTCCAAAGTTGTGGCAAAATGGCTTAAGGACAACAAAATCAAGGTATTGGAGAGGCCATCACAAAGGCTATCTGAAGCATTTGACCCAGGTTCAACAATTTAAAGGCAATGCTACCAAATGCTAATGAGTGTATGTTAACCCACTGGGAATATGATGAAAGAAATTAAAGATGAAATTAATAATTCTCTATACTATTATTCTGACATTTCACATTCTCAAAATAAAGTGGTGATCCTAACTGACCTAAGACAGGGAATTTTTACGAGGATTAAATGTCAGGAATTGTGAAAAACTGAATTTAAATGTCTTTGGCTAAGGTGTATGTAAACTTCCGACAACTGTAAATTCAAGAGAGAGCACATAAATGCAATAGAGCGCGAAGGAGGGAGAGAGAGAGAGGAGGGAGAGAGGATAGCTGAAGGGTGCAAGCGGCCGGGCCTAATGTCGGACTGACAGGTGATAAAGATTAGGTTGTCAGAGTACAGGAGGGGCTGTCAGCGTGCCTGTGTGCAAGCTTCGCCTCCCGCTGACAGATACAAGAGCGGCATTCTGTACGCCAGGAAAAAAAGACTGCAATTGTATCCCACCCCAATCGCCTTTCCCAGCAATTAACAGATGTGTGAATCCGGCCAACTGGAGTTTATCCATTTCTGCTACATCTAGCAGAAGGATTTGTCTCCATACTGCGGTCCACACTCGTGGTCAATAAGCTACAGCTACGAAGGGCAATACGATTTAGGTTGATGCTAAGAGACGAGTTAAAACTTACTTTACCAAGAATATAGATCGATAAAGAATAATTCTCAATACCATGTTAGCAAGCTGAGCTAAAGCCTAAGCTTATTAAACGAAACTAAAGATAAAATAAGACTAGTCTAGCGAAAACTACTAAGTCATTTTATGCATCCGCACACTGTATGGACACTACATAGTCGGATAAGATGCAACCTCTGTGTAAAGTATATTCAACTGAGGTATTCGTCACTGCTAATTTGTATGTTGTGAGTTTTAGCAATCAGTCTTTCATATTTGGTTCCAGATTGATTCTGGCTAGCATGTGTTGGCCCGGGAGCGTAGTCATCTGTTTATTTATCCAGCCTCAGCCTGATAAACACTGGTCATGCCAGCCCATCAGAACAGAAAGGTCACTATCGTCCATCAGCGCAACTCAAGGCATGACTGATATACACTACATCACCAAAAGTATGTGGACACTCCACTCGTCAAACATCTCATTCCAAGATCATGGGCATTAATATGGAGTTGGTCCCCCCTTTTCTAATATAACAGCCTCCACTCTTCTGAGAAGGATAGACTGTAAACTCTCCTTCCAGACTCATATCAAACATCTCCAATGCAAAAATTAAATCTAGAGTTGGCTATTTCGCAACAAAGACTCCTTCACTCATGTCGCCAAACTTACCCTAGTGAAACTGACTATCCTACCAATCCTCGACTTCGGCGATGTCATCTACAAAATAGCTTCCAATACTCTACTCAGCAAACTAGATGCAGTTTATCACAGTGCCATTTGTTTTGTTACTAAAGCACCTTATACCACCCACCACTGCGACCTGTATGCTCTAGTCGGCTGGCCCTCGCTACATATTCGTCGCCAGACCCACTGGCTCCAGGTCATCTACAAGTCCATGCTCGGTAAAGCTCCGCCTTATCTCATTTCACTGGTCACGATGGCAACACCCACCCGTAGCATGCGCTCCAGCAGGTGTATCTTACTGATCATCCCTAAAGCCAACACCTCATTTGGCCGCCTTTCCTTCCAGTTCTCTGCTGCCTGTGACTGGAACAAATTGCAAAAATTGCTTAAGTTGGAGACTTTTATTTCCCTCACCAACTTCAAACATCTGCTATCTGAGCAGCTAACCGATCACTGCAACTGTACATAGTCCATCTGTAAATAACCCACCCAATTTACCTACCTCATCCCCATACTGTTTTTATTTATTTACTTCTGCTCTTTTGCACACCAGTATCTCTACTTGCGCATGGTCATCTGATCATTTATCACTCCAGTGTTAATCTGCTAAATTGTAATAATTCGCTCCTATGGCCTATTTATCGCCTACCTCCTCATGCCTTTTGCACATAATGTATATAGACTCTTTTTTTCTACTGTGTTATTGACTTGTTTATTGTTTACTCCATGTGTAACTCTGTGTTGTTGTCTGTTCACACTGCTATGCTTTATCTTGGCCAGGTCGCAGTTGTAAATGAGAACGTGTTCTCAACTAGCCTATCTAGTTAAATAAAGGTGAAATAAATAAATACAAATATATAAAATTTAAAAAAGGCTTTTCACAAGACGATGAAACATTGCTGCCGATACTTTCTTCCATTCAACCACAAGAGCATTAGTGATGTCGGGCAATGATGTTGGACGATTAGGCCTTGCAAGAGTCAGCGTTCCAAATCATCCCAAAGGTGTAAGATTGGGTTGAGGTCAGGGCTCTGTGCAGGCCAGTCAAGTTCTTACACACCGATCTCAACAAACCATTTCTGTTAGAACCTTGCATTGTGCATGGGGGCATTATCATGCATTCCCATGCGGAAACAGGAAAGGGCCTTCACCAAACTGTTGCATCAACGTTGGAAGAACAGATTAATCTAGAATGTCTTCGTGTGCTGTAGTGTTAAGATTTCCCTTCACTGGAACTAAGGGACCTAGCCCTAACCATGAAAAGCAGCCCCAGACCATTATTCCTCCTCCACCAAACTTTACAGTTGACACTATGCCTTTGGACAGGTAGCATTCTCCTGACATCCGCCAAACCCAGATTCGTCCGTCGGACTGCTAGATGGTGAAGCGTGATTCATCACTTGAGAATATGTCTCCGCTGCTCCAGAGTTCAATGGCAGCGAGCTTTACACCACTCCAGCCGACGCTTGACATTGCGCATGGTAATCTTAGGCTTGCGGGTGGCTGCTCGGCCATGGAAACCCATTCATTAAACTCCCGACGAACAGTTCTTGTGCTGACTTTGCTTCCAGAGGCAGTTTGGAACTCGGTAGTGAGTGTTGCAACCGAGGACAGACCTTTTTTTTCAGCACTCTGCTCCCGTTCTTGGAGCTTGTGTGGCCTACCACTTTGCAGCTGAGTCGTTGTTGCTCCTAAACATTTCCACTTCACAATAACAGCACTTACAGTTCACCTTGTTGGAAAGGTGGCATAATATGACGGTGCCACATTGAAAGTCACTGAGCTCTTGAGTAAGGCCATTCTACTGCCAATGTTTTAATATGGATATTGCATGGCTATGTGCTTGATTTTATACACCTGTCAGCAACAGGTGTGGCTAAAATAGTCAAATCCACACATTTTAAGGGGTGTCCACATACTTTCGTATATATAGTTTATCAGTGTATTATTAGACATGTCTCGCACATATCTCACTGTCTGTACATACAGATGGAAAACAATGTGATACATGGGCTGACAGGGTCCAGGGTAGTTTTCTAGTACTCTAGATGAGTGCCCTTTTCCTACTGTGATCTGAAAGCAATGATACTTGGACAAGGAGAGCGAAGGTACAGTTGATGTAGAAAACTACAAAGACCAAAACTACCACTCTTGTTCTAGATACTAAACACTACAACACCCACATGGCAGTGGCACCGTATTCCAAAAGGCCCAGTGATTAAACTCTTCATCCAGCATTCCTGTCTTCCTCTCAACGCTTGGGTGGAGAGCATATGAGGATGCCAAGGTCAGAGTCAAGAGCAAACATATCCGGCACGGGAGAGGGGGCAGGGCATTCTAAAAAATGGGGGGAAAGTTCGGAATTGATTATTGTATGCGTGATTAACACAATCCCTTTGTCTTCAGGCTCCGACGGAGGCAATTTGCAGGCATTCTACAGAAAAAAAGTGAGGAGACAATTAATTAAATGCTCCCAAAATGGGTGTTGAAAATGAGAGTGAAATGGATGCCTTTTGATATTAAAAAAATTAAAGACCTCGGGTTGGGGAGAGGAGGGGAAGGATGGGGGAAGGATAATTGTTTGACTTTGAGGGCAGGCCTAGTCTTATTCTCAACTAATTGACTTGGTCGGAGGGGAAGGCCATAACGGTTTAATTACAGTCTGAAAAAACAGGGAGCAGTCATTGAGTATTAAATAAAGAAGAGGGAAGGTCAGGGTCGTGTGTATATACAGTACCTGTCAAAAGTTTGGACACACCTCCTCATTCAAGTTTTGTTGTTGTATTTTTAAAACTATTTTCCATGTTGTAGAATAATAGTAAAGACATCAACACTATGCAATAACACATATGGAATCATTTCGTAACCATATTTAGTATTTTATATTTGAGATTCTTCAAAGTAGCCACCATTTGCCTTGATGACAGCTTCGCACACTCTTGGCATTCTCTCAACCAGCTTCATGAGGTAGTCACCTGGAATGCATTTCAATTAAGAGGTATGCCTTGTTAAAAGTTAATTTGTGGAATTTCTTTCCTTCTTAATGCGTTTGAGCCAATCAGTTGTGTTGTTACAAGGTAGCGATGGTATACAGAACATAGCCCTATTTCTTAAAATACAAAGTCCGTATTATGGCAAGAACAGCTCAAATGAACAAATATAAACGTCCATCATTACTTTTAGACATGCAGCTCAGTCAATCCGGAAATTTTCAAGAACTGAAAGTTTCTTCAAGTCCAGTCGCAACAAACATCAGGTGCTGTGATGAAACTGGCTCTCATGAGGACCTCCACAGAATGGAAGAACCAGAGTTACCTCTGCTGCAGAGGATAAGTTCATTAGAGTTACCAACCTCAATAAACATTTGAATGAGTTGGTATCTCCAAACTTTTGACTCGTACTGTATATCTCCAACTACATCTCCCATTGATATTATCTTCACCTGCGTCATTCATTCACTGTCTTTGTCTTTCTCTTCCTGTCAACAGCAAAGCAGGTCATGGTGACCCACTGTCACCGTTAAATATCCAGGACTTTCTAAACTCAGTATAGTGCATTACAGTATGCCGCTGTTTGACAGCAAGCACTCTGACAAGCAGTCATTAAGGTCTAATAAGAGAGTGTCCTTCCTCACAAAGCCAATCTCTCAACGAAAGAACGAAAGTAAGGCCACTTTGGTTATCTATCATCCCTCATTCCCCCCATATCCCAATTCTGCCCATTTGTGTCCTACTCTACCTTTATAGCAGTCCTTTGTGTGTAGGATTTTGTCACTTTTCCACCGTGTCAACACCTGGTCCTCCAGTGGTCAAAGAGACGCTTTGAATCATCACATCTCTCCCCACCATCCAATTGGTCCACTTCTGTGTCCTTTATCAATCGCCATTTGCTTCAGACGCACACACTCAAACAGACTCCGAACCTGTTAACCACACCAAACATGAATTGCTGGGAAAAGTGAGAGTGGGAAGAAGAAAATCGTGCACGTCGGCAAACTAACAGTGAAATATCCATTGGGTCTCATCCCCTGATACATTTAGTAGATTCTCATTGTGCCAACAACTGACCCTGTTGAGTTGTACTAGGATTGTAAACTCTGCAGGGTGGCTGTCCACCCTTGTGAATACTTTTCTCGCCCGTGATAATAGGTGTGGAGTAGAAAGACGAAGTGAACTAGCCGACACAGCCTGGCTCATCCAGCAGTTGACACCCACTTAACTAACCCTCATCATTGACCATCGAAATAGAGCCTGTTGGGCGACACAGCATGCAATTTGATTCGCGACACTGTGACAAGCATTTTGTCGGACGTCAGTAGAGTGACTATGTACAGGCAGATCGGGTCGAAGAGGGAGAGGGGTGCCCGAAATGGAAGGGGGCAAGGTAAGGGAAAAATTAGGAGTGGTGAGTCATTACGGACTTTCAAGCGGTTCAGAGCAGGGAGACGTTCTTTGTAACAACGGTCCACGATTGCAATTACTGCACTTCGCTTTCTGATGGCTACATCAAGGGGTAATTGTTTGCAGTCTGAATGGAAGAGATGCATGCTGAGGGTCAAGTGGGTATGGGTTCACCATTATCCTGCTTTTGTACTATTTGTAGAAAGATAATGCCAGATAATAGCTCCGTAGGATGGCTATCCTCTCCTCCTACCTCTCCAAGTACTGTACATTGGACAGCAAAGTAATCTATAGAGTAGTCCAAATGACCTTTGTTTACTATATTAAAAGTTGAGATTTGTTATTTGAGTGAGCAAGCACAGGGCACATTCTCTCCCCTTTATCTGTGCATTGAGTTTACCCTCCACTTGTGCCACTGACCATTAGACCTGCATATGTTTTCCTCTCTTCTGGGAGGACTTATGCAGTATATTGGTCCTTGCATGAATGTTTCATTGCAGACCAGAGGAAAACAGAGTTCTAGTCCCTAGGAGTCCATTAGCTGACAGCAGGAGATAGTAGGAGGAGAGAAAGAGTGACCCCCCCCCCCACCTTTCCTTTTCTCTCTCGCTCTCTCTCCAACTGTATCTGGTGTAGGTCAGGCAGATGTTACTCAAGTCAAGTGTTGTGTTAAAACGTAAAGATGCCCCCCAGGACTGGACTAGGAGTAAACAAAATGCATTCTGGGAAAGCCAAAGCGAGGGCGCACTGACATCACTCGTCCTGAAGGCAGAAGCTACTGGCGCCCAATGGTCAAAGACAGCCCGCTCATTAGGAAGGCATCCGCCTATGGCGGTAGATTGACGAGGATAGCATTTTCTGAGCTAAACTGACCAAGACGCCCCTCCAACAACACTTAAAACCTCACATTAATTCTGCCCAAAAACAATTACAATTTCTCTCAACCAGATACATATGGGCTTTTTATGTGAGCACTGATGCCACCCTGTGATAAGCAGTGCCCACTTTGTCAAAGTGGGAATGTCCATTCCCAGCGCGCCTCTCCAGCGTCGCTGTGGTGCTCCACCAACGTTCCATCATGAAAATAATATAACATAAATCGTGTAGCAGATATAGGATATGGTAGAAAGTGTATGTTGCTTTTTCTGTAGACTTCAGGCTGGAGATACTGTAATGAGACAATCTTTTTACATCATTCAGGTTTCTCTGATCAAATAGCCTAACCTAAATGGCACTCAATCAATAAAAAAAATGTGATGACATGTTAACAAATACCATATCCTAAAAACAGGACAGGCCAAAGTAAAATAGAAAATATGGAGCCGACAATCAAGCTACTCACAACTGCTGTCAAGGAGTTTCATCCCGTGGGCTAAATTGTCATGATCGGTGGTTTCAAGTTGGTATCCATACATTTTTTGATGAGTTGATCCAAGCGAAAAAGAAAAAAAAGACTTGTGTAAATTTGCTGTGTAAACACAATGCAAATAGGCTCAGGATAACTCCTCCTGATAAAGTTTGGTAGCTGATATGCAGAGCTTAAATAGCCAAATTGATGAATCAGGACTAATAAAGCCAATGATAAGGCCTTTTTTCGGTGGGCCTACCACATGGATGGGTATTCCTAAAATTCTACATCAGGCAACACTGTAGGCTATACCTCAGTAACCACAGACCGATGCTGACGCCTTTTGGATGTCTTTTTTGGGGGGTCCTGTCCAGACTGGACGTCTCTTTTTTTGGTGCAGTCCAGAACGGCCTTGATTTACATGCCCACGGACGTTGGTTTTTGGTCCGGATCAAGTCTGTACCAATCGTAGATGTCTGTCTGGTTCAGATTGGGTGCGTTACGGACCGGTCTTGATTTCAACATCCACGGGCATTGATTTTTGGTCAGGTTCAAACGAAATCTCAACCAATGGCTGTGGCTGTGTTTGGTTCAGATTTTGTCAAGTCTGGACCAGCCTTGATTTGACCCAAATAAATGACGTATTTTTAATATTCATTCAGAACCCAAAATTAACCTGATTTCAACGCTCCGAAAATACGTCTTTCCACCTTTCATTCGGAACATAAATTGAACCTAACTTCAAAATATTTTATATATATTTTTGCTAACTGTGACTATTCTAGTTTTTGCATGGGGCTGCAATTTTATTGTCTTGCCAAGGGTGGCAGAACAGCCAGGAGCGCCCCTGCCAATGGTAGTGTAGTAGTGGCTCCCTTTTGAGTTGCATGTGTCATTTTACAATCAGGATTGGGAAGGATTCAATTTGAATATTTGTTAGTTGGTCTAAGAGGCAGATATCAGCAGCAGAAAGAAACTCCAATCACAGGTAAAGAAGAGTCAGATTGCTTCAACAGCATACAGTGGAGCAAAAAAGTATTTAGTCAGCCACTAATTGTGCAAGTTCTCCCACTGAAAAAGATGAGAGAAGCCTGTAATTTTCATCATAGGTACACTTCAACTATGACAGACAAAATGAGAAAAGAAAATACAGAAAATCACATTGTAGGATTTTTAATGAATTTATTTGCAAACGGTGGTGGAAAATAAGTATTTGGTCAATAACAAAAGTTTATCTCAATACTTTGTTATATACCCTTTGTTGGCAATGACAGAGGTCAAACGTTTTTTGTAAGTCTTCACAAGGTTTGCACACACTGTTGCTGGTATTTTGGCCCATTCCTCCATGCAGATCTCCTCTAGAGCAGTGATGTTTTGGGGCTGTTGCTGGGCAACACGGACTTTCAAATCCCTCCAAAGATTTTCTATGGGGTTGAGATCTGGAGACTGGCGAGGCCACTCCAGGACCTTGAAATGCTTCTTACGAAGCCACTCCTTCGTTGCTCGGGCGGTGTGTTTGGGATCATGCTGAAAGACCCAGCCATGTTTCATCTTCAATGCCCTTGCTGATGGAAGGAGGTTTTCACTCAAAATATCACGATACATGGCCCCATTCATTCTTTCCTTTACACGGATCAGTCGTCCTGGTCCCTTTGCAGAAAAACAGCCCCAACGCATGATGTTTCCACCCCCATGCTTCACAGTAGGTATGGTGTCCTCTGTCCTCCAAACACGACGCGTTGAGTTTTTACCAAAAAGTTATATTTTGGTATCATCTGACCATATGACATTCTCCCAATCTTCTTCTGGAACATCCAAATGCTCTCTAGCAAACTTCAGAAGGGCCTGGACATGTACTGGCTTAAGCAGGGGGACACGTCTGGCACTTCAGGATTTGAGTCCCTGGCGGCGTAGTGTGTTACTGATGGTAGGCTTTGTTACTTTGGTCCCAGATTATCAGATTTTTGCTCACCGTTCTTGTGATCATTTTGACCCCACGGGGTGAGATCTTGCGTTGAGCCCCAGATCGAGGGAGATTATCAGTGGTCTTGTATGTCTTCCATTTCCTAATAATTGGTCCCACAGTTGATTTCTTCAAACCAAGCTGCTTACCTATTGCAGATTCAGTCTTCCCAGCCTGGTGCAGGTCTACAATTTTGTTTCTGGTGTCATTTGACAGCTCTTTGGTCTTGGCCATAGTGGAGTTTGGAGTGTGACTGTTTGAGGTTGTGGACAGGTGTCTTTTATACTGATAACAACTTCAATGCTCTGGATTGACGTGTACAACAGCGTGTTCCAGTTCCCGCCAATATCCAGCAACTTCACACAGCCATTGAAGAGGAGTGGGACAACGTTCCACAGACCACAATCAACAGCCTGATCAACTCTATCCCCAGGAGATGTGTCACGCTGTATGAGGCAAATAATGGTCACAATAGATACTGACTGGTTTTCTGATCCACACCCCTACTATTTCTAAGGCATCTGTGACCAACATTAGGGCCTAGTGCATTTATTTAAAGAAACTGATTTCCTTATATGAATCATAGCTCAGGAAAATCTTTGAAGTTGTTGCGTTTTATGGATATATATTTATATATAAACACAACATTTAAAGTGTTGGTCCCATTTTTCATGAGCAGAAATAAAATATTCCAGAAATGTCCCATACCCACAGAAAGCTTATTTCTCTTCACCTTTTAGTAAGCATTTCTGCATTGCCAAGATAATCCATCCTCATGACAGGTGTGGCATATCAAGAAGCTGGTTAAACAGCATGATCATTATACAAGTGCACCTTGTGCTGGGGGCAATAAAAGGCCACTCTAAAATGTACCGCTTTGCCACACAACACAATGCTAGATTTGTTTTGAGGGAGTGCGCAAATGGCATGCTGACTGCAGGAATGGCCAACAGAGCTGTTGCCAGAGAATTTAATGTTCATTTCTCTACCATAAGCCGCCTCTAACGTTGTTTTAGAGAATTTGGCAGTACATCCTGCAGACCACTAGTAACCACATCCGGCTTCTTCACATCCGACCTCCACAACTGGCTTCTTCACCTAGGGGATTATCTGAGACCAGACACCCTATACAGCTGATGAAACTGAGGAATATTTTTGGCTTCCCCCTTTTGTGGGGGAAAAGTCATTCTTATTGGCTGGGCCTGGCTCCCCAGTGAGTGGGTGAGCCCAGAACTTACATGAACTATAGCTCAGTAAAATTGTTGCATGTTGCGTTTATATTTTTGTTCAGTATAGATTAAAAACTCTGTTAATATTACTAACAGTATGGTCAATGAATTAATAATGTGAAACATCAAGGCAGAATATATACTCTACATTATGCAATGGCATATTCAACACGGAGTATGATGAGTTAATAATCACTTATGTGTTCTCCGTAGTGTAACAAACCTGCACTGCACAAGAGATTTTGCAATGCCAATAATCCATTCCATCAATTGGATGATCCTCCTCTCGCTCTCTCTCTCTCTCCTGTTTTCTCAGGGCTCTCGTCATATTAACAAGCCAATAAGGGATACCTCTGACATTCCATCACATTACAGAGGGACTCACAACTGGTAGGGTTTGTGTTAAGCTCAGCATTAGCCAGGCTGCCACTCCTTAATTAGGTTTGTTCAGAGACGTGTGCTAGACTGGGGTAGATTTACATCAATGAGGAGAAACTGAGCCTATATGGAGCCGTCATGACTTCCGACTGCTTAGATTGACTACAGAGGAGAGGTTGAGGGAGCCTGGATGGATGTGACTCCATGTTTTCTATCTATCGTACTGACTTCCTCCCCCGCAATGCTGCATAGTGAGCATCCCTCCCTTTCCTGTCCTCTTTTATATGATCTAATGGTTGACTAAGCATCATATGCTACTCCTCTATAACTTATCTGATCTCTCTCTCTCTCTCTCTCATACATTTTTATGCTGCTCCTTTGTATCTTATCTCACCTCCCTCTCTACATCCCACTGTGCCAGCTTGTTTGATAACCCGTGTTGTATTCTCTCTGGGTGGCATCACTGACCCATGGCACTACATTGGCACATCATCTCTCCCTCTGCCACCTAGACAAACACCAAAATGGCACCCTGAGTCCAATTTACACCAAGGAATAGGGCCTGTAACCCTGCTCTGATCAACCATTGGGCTCTGATCAAATGTAGTGCATTGTAGTGCATTATATAGGGAATAGGGTGCCATTTTGGACTCTGCATCACTTTATTACTATGCATTTATACTGGCCTGGTCCGGCATTTGTAATGTTATGTAATTATTGGACAGTTTTCATAGGCGTACAACTATGAGTTGCTCTGGGATTAGGGTTGTAGCTCAGTTGGTAGAGCATGGCGCTTGTAACGCCAGGGTAGTGGGTTCGCTTTGGATAAAAGCGTCTGCTAAATGGCATTTTTTTTATTTTTTTTTTATGATGGGTTTGGTATGGATCTCCATTGGATAGAGTTTCTACCGATTTCTGCACCAAAGCTGATTGCTATAATCAGCTGATTTACACTTTACCATGAGTGGTCCTTAGTGCAACCTACAATCTTGCAATACCTGCTGTGAGTATAATGTATCCGTTGTGTGTGTGCATTTGCGTGTGGGTGTGTAGAGTGAGACAAAATGCATGTCTGTGTTTCTTTGAACCCAATCAACAAAACACAATTCTTTTGAAACACCTTGGCTCTCCAGATTTCGTTGCCCTCGCGGTAAAGACCAGTAATATATTCCGTTTGCTACTGCCCCAAAAAAACTGAATACATCAGGGATGATTTACCCCAGTGTACGGAACAATTGAATTCAGAAGAATAAGACCCTTGCTTTCCGAATAAGATTTAGAGGATTCCATTAGGGTATTTGGGAAAAAAAATATATATTAAGGCGAAGGAGTACAAATCTCTTTATCGGTAATCTGGTTCAACATAAAACATGCTTTAACTGATGAATAAGCTTACCGCCATAACACAGAATGTCTTCCTGTCATAGATAATGTAGAGACACTAAGAAGAAGCAGGCTGGAAGACACATTCCGTACCGGAGAAATCACTGTGTTTATAGTCAATGTGCCCAGATATGTTTTATATAGGGAAAAGCAGCCACCACTCCATGAAAACTGAACAATTCAGTATTGTTGGCTCTAGGGCAGTGTTCCCAACCCTGGTCCTCCACATTTTCCTCGTAGCCCTGGACAAACGCACCTCATTCAACTCATTGAGTGCTTGAAGATTAGTTGAAACGTTGAATCAGTTGTGCTTGCCCAGGGTTACAATAGAAATGTGTACTGTTGAGGATACTTGAGGACCAGGGTCGGGAAACACTGCTATCGGGTATTAACGAATCCGGCTTTGGGGGCTGAAACTGTCCCACGTAGGCTACCAATGACTGTACAGTATATTTATGAGACGTGATTGATTTCCTTAAATGTAATAGTTTCAGCACTGTCCCCATCAAATCAGTCACGTTGGGAGGTCATACACTTCAAACAGAGCTGACACTGCCCAAAACATTGCACAGTATGTGTTTTAGAATGTCTTCAAAGCTTTTGCCACGTACTGTATACTCAACTACCCCGAAGGGTATCCTATATCCAAGGCCTTTGAAAGTGGTCCTCACTTTGCAGTTAAGATCATGAGGTGTGAATACAAAAAACTCAAACTTCAAAATAACCACTTCTTGATTCATCTCTATATGTCAGGTTGTTTGTTTTTCGATGGGGAGAACTGATAAATTGACAGAAATCTGTAGATTAACATTTGACAAAGCATGAAGAAAATCAAATGTTTTTAGGGTTAATTGAAGGATAACCTTGTTTTTCAACGTCTGCCTGGAAAGTAATCAGATTGAGATTGTAGAGAAAGAAATCACAACATACCCAAAGGCAGTTTGCAGACGACGTAGCTTAATGAAAACGTATGTGGGTCCTTTGTATTGCGTGTGTGTGTATGTGTGTGTGTGTGTGTGTGTGTGTGTGTGTGTGTGTGTGTGTGTGTGTGTGTGTGTGTGTGTGTGTGTACGTTGTTTGTGTGTGTGCTGTATGTCGTTCATGTCTGTGTGTGTGTGTGTGTGTGTGTGTGTGTGTGTGTGTGTGTGTGTGTGTGTGTGTGTGTGTGTGTGTGTGTGTGTGTGTGTGTGTGTGTGTGTGTGTGTGTGTGTGTGTGTGTGTGTGTGTGTGTGGTGTTTGCGTGTGTGATTGTGTGTGTGATTGTGTGTGGATTGGTAGTAGAAAAGATAGCAGTGGTGGTGCTGTATGGTAGATCAGAAGATGGTTGAAACATGCACCTGACTGTTGGTTTGGACCCTTTCGAGGCCTTGTTGCAGAACTCACAGCCCCAGAAATGTGAGTGAACAATAGAGGAAAAAAAGTGACACCACGGGCTGTTACGGTGACCGTATTGCAGCCACACCGGCAGTCACGAGTCATGACGGCAGTCAAATTCCACGTGACCTTTTAGTCACCATAACTAGGCTTCTCCAAGCTCTGATGCTGCTGATGGTCATTAGTAGCAAACTTGCTAACTGTCTGGTACCCCACACTCTATTGTCCCTCTAATCACTCTGACATCAATGCAAATGTAAATCGAAAATCTAATCAAACCCTTCATGAGAGCCCATGAGAAATGTAGAAAATACAAAAAAGAAATAAATACCCTGGACTGAGTTGGTGTGGCCAAACTTTTAACTGGTACTCTATATTGTTTTGTATATGTAAAGACAAGATTAAATCAAGAATAGTGTTTTGGGTGACAATATTAGCCTGTCACTTATCACTTGCGAATGATACCCAGCTTGAGGAAAACAGTGTATGCTTTATTAAACAGTCACACACTTCATGTAGCCAAGTCCATAGGCCTACTGTATGTATTTTCATAAGGTTTGTATCACAAATGCACCTTTATTATAAAATCATTACATGCAGCGTAGCCTAGTGGTTAGAGCGTTGGACTAGTAACCGGAAGGTTGCGAGTTCAAACCCCCGAGCTGACAAGGTACAAATCTGTCGTTCTGCCCCTGAACAGGCAGTTAACCCACTGTTCCCAGGCCGTCATTGAAAATAAGAATATGTTATTAACTGACTTGCCTGGTTAAATAAAGGTAAAATTAAAAAAAATAATCACATTTGTGGTCACTTTTGAGAATGGTGTTTTCTTACGAATGGAACATTCACGCTTAGAGCCTGCATATAGTGTGCATTGCTGCGCTTATAATGCGAAGAAATAGCCTAAAAGTGCATAAACATTTTAAGCTAATCATTCTCATCTGTTGCGTCAGGCTCATTGCTTAAAACAACTGTCCCAGACTATGTTTGGAATATTTATTTCTTGTACAGAATAGAATATGTCAACTTTTGTACTATGGGGGTGTCGTGACGTGACTACCATTAATGTGATGCCTATTAGGTAATCGAATCAACGAACTATGTTTAATTATTACGTGATAAAATGTATCATCTAACAATTAACTCATTGGTAATTTGGGGCACCATGGGAAAAGTTTGTTCAATGAGTTACCGTTTCCCTAATTAACTGAAGAATATATCAGAATATCTCAATCATAACAGTCAATCCTTTTCTCATATCAGTCTCATTCTGAACGTCACAAAATCTGTAAATCTTCACGAACCCTAACCTAAATGCTGAATGAGCGATACACAAATTGGCTTAATGATTTAATTACTAACTAAATAATCACACATAAATACATAAAAACACACAGTATAGGTTGAATTGATTACTAACACAATGCAATAAAGTCCCTAGTTGACTAACCTGATATGATGGCTTGTTACACAAAATGGAGGATTCAGAAAGAGAGACAAAGGGAAAGACAAAGGAATTCAACTATCGTACATACAGTTGAATAATACACTCACCATAAATATGAATATTTAGCACCTTAACAACCACTCATTTGGATTTAGAAATGCAACATATATTTACACTTACATGTCTTTCTGTCTTCCCACACAATGTACTCTGGGAAGTTATCGAGGAATGTAAGACTCTGGTTGTGTAAGTCCCCGGTTGTCCACCAGAGGTCACAATGTCATTTGTAGTTGTAGTAGGCGTCTTTGTTCTGGAAGTGTTCATTAGAATGGATACATCAGATTACCACACGGTGGTGCGAGGGAACTATTCTTCCCCTCTCGTCTTTGGTTGAGTTTCCTAGGCTACGTTACATGCAGAGCTGCAGGCAGTGCAGTCTAGTCTTCTTCTTCTCTATTGAAAGTTTCAGAGTTTCTAACCATTTTGTAATGTTCAGCTCACGCTGTCGGTCACGCTGGTCTGTAGAGATTTAACCATTTGTAATGTATTCAGCTTGAGCTGCACGTATACTGATCTGATGTCATTTTTGTTAGGAGTCCTTTATAAGCTCTCTGGCAAAAGGGGCGTTCCATCCTGTTGGCATAATATCTGTGCTCAAGTGGGCATGGTTAGTGACTTGGTGAAACTTTATATGACAACAATTATCTCATTTAGAAGGCATGAATCAAATTGCTATCTTTTCACAAATAGTTTCATATTTAATCATATAAGTTGTACAAGTTGTATACAAATGTATACACATACATTTGTATTGTTTGGGTCCCCACCAACCATTTCCCACATTCTTTATGTTAGAAATATTGTTTCATTATCCAATTTTGGATGTTGGAGTTTTGGTGGCAGATTCTCTCTCCTCACACATTCCTTTGTTCAATACTGCAAGGCACCCAGGAGAGAAAGAGAGTTTGGCTATCTGTCAGCCTTTGGCCTAGCTGATCCACTGATCCTTACCCAGGAAGGAAAGTCATGACGGGATAGTAGATTGACATAGGCTAGTTCTTTTGCTGTTCGTTAGGCCTACTCATCTTGTTGACTGACGAAAAGCAAATGTGGACAGGTTTTCCAATATCTTCAATATGCACCTCGGATTTGGACAAGGACACGCGCAGTTTCATACCCGATGTGTCTGTCTTCACTTGTAGGCTGTGAGAAAGACCCGATCAAGTGACTGAGAGCCACATGAGTGAGAGGTGCATCGGCATGCAGCCCGGAGAAAGGAATTATAATTCTTATATTCAGCCCAAGGGTACAACGGGCATGGCCGCAAAAGCATGTATTTTTTATAGGGGCATTACAGCCACACAAAGGGGATGAAGCTGGGAAATTTGAAGCATTATCAAGTGCTTGTCAAATTGTGAATGAGCGACTCATTAGAGTTGCATCGTGCAGCCTTAGAATGTATAAAAAAAATCTGAAAATATAGCCCAACATTTGTATCACAACTAAAGTTACATAAATAACTCTAAATTAAGCATATTGGAGTACCTGTTTCTTTGTTAAAACTTCTTATGGCTTGAATCCCGCTAACGGGATCGATATGACAACAGCCAGTGAAAGTGCAGGGCGCCAAATTCAAAACGACAGAAATCTCATAATTATAATTCCTCAAACATAGAAGTATTTTACACCATTTTAAAGATAAACTTGTTGTTAATCCCACCAGTGTCTGATTTCAAAATGGCTTTACAGCAAAAGCACAACATATGATTATGTTAGGTCAGAGTCAAAAAAACACAGCCATTTTCCAGCCAAAGAGAAGAGACACAAAAAGCAGAAATAGAGATCAAATGAATCACTAACCTTTGATGATCTTCATCAGATGACACTCATAGGACTTCATGTTACACAATACATGTATGTTTTGTTCGATAAAGTTCATATTTATATACAAATATCTGAGTTTACATTGGCGCGTTATGTTTAGTAGTTGCAAAACATCTGGTGATTTTGCAGTGAGCAATTTACAGAAATACTCATAATAAACATTGATAAAATATACAACTATTATGCAGGGAATTATAGATACACTTCCCCTTAATGCAACCGCTGTGTCAGATTTAAAAAAAGCTTTTCCCAAAAAAGTACACCATGCAATAATCTGAGTACAGCGCTCAGACAACAAATAAAGCCATACAGATATCCACCATGTTGTGGAGTCAACAAAGTCAGAAATAAACATTATAAATATTCACTTACCTTTGATGATCTTCATCAGAATGCACTCCCAGGAACCCCAGTTCCACAATAAATGTTTGATTTGTTCGATAAAGTCCATAATTTATGTCCAAATACCTCCTTTCTGTAAGTGCGTTTAGCCCAGTAATTCAAATTCATGACACGCGAGCAGACGAAAAGTTTAAAAGTTCCGTTACAGTCCGTAGAAACATGTCAAACGAAGAATAGAATCAATCTTTAGGATGTTTTTATCATAAATCTTCAATAATGTTCCAACCGGAGAATTCCTTTGTCTTCAGAAATGCAATGGATTCAAGCTAACTCTCACGTGAATGCGCGTGGTCAGCTCATGCCACTCTGCCAGATCACTGACTCAATCCCCTCTCATTCCCCCTCCTTCACAGTAGAAGCATCAAACAAGGTTCTAAAGACTGTTGACATCTAGTGGAAGCCTTAGGAAGTGCAATTTGACCCCATAGACACTGTAAATTCGATAGGCAAAGAGTTGGAAAAACTACAAACCTCAGATGTCCCACTTCCTGGTTGGATTTTTTCTCCTGTTTTTGCCTCCCATATGAGATCTGTTATACTCACAGACATCATTCAAACCGTTTTAGAAACTTCAGAGTGTTTTCAATCCAGATCGACTAATAATATGCATATATTAGCAACTGGGCCTGAGTAGCAGGCAGTTTACTCTGGGCACGCTATTCATCCATGCTACTCAACACTGCCCCCAGCCATAAGTAGTTAACTGCTCAATACAGAATAGCCGCATGTGCGCACTCCCTCAAATTGTTTGGAGAAAATATCCATGGAATTCTAAGCAAATATTGTCTGCAAGATGAACTTGCGTAGCCCACAGCCATATGTTATAGCCAAATCAGGGCTAACATAAGGACAACTCAGACTATGCTATTCTGTTCTTCTGAAATAGACTGTATTTTCTTCATATCATGTTTCTTTCGACCTGTCTAAAATAAATAATGGATTTATTGTGATGGTGTAGGCTATATTACATGGATTTATTATACTTTTTAAAAAACATTTAGATGTTCCAAAGGTCTTTTAATTAACGTTCAGTTACCGTGAGACAGGCAGTTATTTGCGTGACAATCACCGGCTGACAAAATTTCATGACCACCACATCCCTAGTGGCACCCATCCCTCGGTACCTCCCCTGTTAACAGAAAGAGAGAGAGAGAGTTAGAGTTAATAATACCCTCTCAAAAGGTTAATCACCCAACACAGTAAGCAAGTTACTCACTCTCGCTCACTCACAACCAGCAGTCATAATTGTAACTCCAGAAACTGCCTGGGCACAGTGCTCGAGTCATCCGTCCAGAGCACGTTGGCATCAGTCCCCGCCCACAGTAAAGCAATAGGGAACCCACTTGTCTCACAGTATGGCGTGGGTGGGTGCGAGTGTGTGTACCGACTGTCTTAATTGAAATGTAACGACATGCCACAAGTAGAGACCCAGAGGCAAAACATTTCTCCTCCTCTTTCCCCTCCTCTGCCTTGCTCTCTGTCCCCTTTAGGGGGATGACACCACTACCCACAGCCCCATGACTTTTGTGTCTCTCTCGCTAGCTCTCCTGCTAGCTCGCTAGCTCATTAGTGACTTGTTGTGTGCAGATTGCGCCTTGATCATTTACTAACCCTCCGTGTTTGATCTCAATGCTTTGTGTCCTGAGGGAGCTCTTGCTCTCTTGTTCACACTACAAGAACACATGCACACACACAAGTATTTCTGTACGTATTCACACGCACGCAGATGCACGGGTTCCTCTACTGCCATACTCTCACTGCTCACATTACTTCAATATCTCATTTAATGGTTCTGTTATGTGTTGAGATTACCAGGGCAGAAAGGGGGGATTTCTTTGCTGGGGATAATCCTAATTGTCGTCTTCATCCGATCTGAACCCTTTATGATGCTATTGTATCAAGATAACTGGTATAATGTCTCGGGTGGTTCTTATTCCTATCCCAGCTAGCACATAACGTTCTGAGAACCATATGTTTCTTAGAGCTTGGTGAGAGCATGGTTGTCCTATGTTTTCTTTTTGCATACAACCTTACCATAGCTTTCTGGGAATTGTGTGTAATAGTTGCTTGGCTTTGGAACATTCTGAGCAGGAACTTGACAAAAAAAACACAATTTTCTTCCTATTTCATTACTTTAACAAAATGTTTCCCTGAAGTTCAAACATTTAATTTAAATGTTGGTAATTTTCTAAGAATGTTCTACAACTGGTTTGACAATGGGAATGCTCTCCAATTGTTCAGAGAATGTTAAGAAACAACATTCTTCCTTAGGAATGTCAGTACTTAAGCATAATGTTTCCTTATGGTTCTATTTAAAGTCATATTCTCATTGTTCAGAGAATATTAAGAAAATGTTCCATTAAAAACCACAAGAAAACTTTAGTAACGAGTAAAGAGAGCGTTCTAAGAATGTTATTTAAAGACATTCTTACATTCCATTTTCAGCATCAACAAAACTCTCTAACCTCTATCTTGTTATGTGTATTCAGGAGTGGTGCCGTGCCCTCTAATTGGCCACACCTGATCCTAATAAGTGATTGTTTCCTTTGAAATAGACTAAAATGACTAAAATTAACAGCTTTGTATGCTTACGGAAATATGGCACGCTACCTCCATCCTGTTGGCGCTAATTCTCTAATTCCACGAATAGAGAACAGAAGGTTATAGATTTGAATCTCACTGATACCGTTCCACAGTAAAAAAAGAAAATGCATTTCAATATGTCCTATCTGTGCTATGAGTAAAAAAAAAAAAAGGTAACCCAAAATAAGCTAGCAGTGTTATTGAAACATTCAGTGAAAGTTTTAAGAAAGTTATTTAAAAACATCCGGATAACCTATACTTTCTCAGAGCGTTAATAAAACCTCCCAGGAAAACGTTCAAGGAACCGGAGTAAAACATTATCTAAAACCTCCCTGCAACCTAAAAATAAGTGTTCCCAAAATAGTTTTTTTTTTAAACCTAGTGATGAGGAACAACGCTCGTCGTCTCCCACCAGAATATCTACGGTAAATGCTAAGTCTGAGTCGTGTGGGAGGGAAACACATTTTATGGAAATCAAAAGTGATACAGAAAACAAATAATACACACACACACACACACACACACACACACACACACACACACACACACACACACACAAACACAAACAAAACGGAGCGCGAGTCTGGCCCCCATCCACCCCAGCTTATTTCACGCCAGGGCACAGCGATTAGCGTTACATTAATAAACCAGACTTTTGGAAATTTCATGTGTATAAAATGTAATGTCGATATGTTTAGTGGTCTGGCTGGTACTTTTCTAGGCAAATGTTTCATCCGCTCACAAAAAGAGAGGGCACATCATTTGTACACTGACAACGATAAATGCCACATTTTAGAAAGAAGGAACGAAAAAAAAATATAATTAATGAAGGAAGGAAGGACTGAAAGAAGGATTGATTGACACATTTTCAGTGTTATAAAAAATGTGAACAATTTCACAACAACAAACAATGTAATCTTTAAGCATTATTCATGTGTCTTTATTGTCCCTGTTTGTATCTTTATACTGGTGACAAATCCAATTTCCCTTGTAGGGGTTAATAAAGTGTATTCATTAATTCAAGGTTTATTGTCTCCCCATTGAGTACCGACCCAAAATATATTATGGTGACGAATTTACTTTCTACAATTAAATACATTTCTATATCCCCTCAGTTGTTTGCAATTATGAAGGTATTGTCAGGTCACAAATAATATTTATTTATTTAACCCTTATCTTACAAATTGTCTGAGAACACACTTTCAAATACAGCAACTAGCTGGGTAATAGTTGCAGAGGAGAGGGCATGAATGAGCCAATTAGAAAACTGTGAGTCCCCAGACTGTCATTCAATTGCAAAACATTCCCACTACGTTCCAAGTGACACTCTATTCACGGTAAAGTGCACTCCTTTTGACTAAGGCCCATTGGGCTCTTGTCAAAAGTAGTATAACTTCAAGGGAATAATAGGGTGTCTTCTGGGATGCAGACTCCATTGATGGAGTGAAACACATCTCAGTCTACCTTTTCGATGTACTGTAGCTACATATTTCCATCTCCAATGATCACTATGGACATCCTTTCACATTGGGCCCTTAGAAAAGGCTAAATGTGCCCGAAAAGCTTCTGAGAACATAAGAGACTTCCAGATGAGAGAGGGCCACAGACACACACACGGGCCGCCCGTGATAATGACCCATCTCCTGGCAGACCAAAGAACCGTGACTGGCCCTCATTCCCAGCCCCAGGGCAGGCTGGACCGATAAGGTCAGCCAGGCAGCTAGGCAGTCTGCCCCCCCATAATGTATATGCTCCTGTGCTACTCGACCGACAGGAACCAACAGTGGGTTGAACACTTTTATTAGAGGCGCTGCATTGTGTATTACCTTTACTGAACTATAGGTTCTGTTGTCTAAGCTGGAGACCTTACGTGTAAATGTTGAAATTTCCCGAACCAAATGGTTAATAGTGGTCTTGAACTCTATTGTGTGTATTGTGTGTTGGGAGAGAGAGAGAGGACCAGTTGGTTGGAGGAGAGAGAAACAATGATGGATCGGGCCCAAGCTAATAGCTTTTGGGTGTGGGGAAGGATGGCGAGCTGGGACACAGGAGACGGAGTTGGGTATCTGTTGATTTCCACACAGCAGATGAACCATGTATTAAGCATGTTGGACCGCTCCCCACTCTAAATGGTAATGCCAGAGGTTCTGGCGCTCTAGGTCCATGGCTGCCAGCGATGGCATGCATATATAACAGTTACACATGACTGTCATTCAGCACAAACTGTGAGGGGGTTTGTGCGTGGTCAAACGGCTCGACCATGCCACACGAGGCCAGAGTGGCATGGCATGCAGGATGGAAATGCTGCTAAGATGGTGTACTGGACTGGAAAGTGGGAGTGTGTTTCTGAGAGATGTAGGTGTGGAGTGCAGCTGTCGCAGCCTTCTGCTGGCGGTCAAGCCCGGTGGTTAGTCTGGCCACTTGCATTGGACCTCATGGCGCCGTTCATCCAAACGGCTCAGGCTTCACACGCCATTGAGCCAATCAGCTTGGACGTGCATGCGTGATTACGCTTTGGCCCTCTCTCTCTCAAGGTTGGTATGTGTTGACTTGGACCAGTGTGGATGCTTTGAGGCCTCTGCCTCTACTCTCAGCTCACCAAATATATTTCTGTGTCTTGTCATTGATGGGCAGCAGGACTAACACAAACACACAGAGATACAAAGACTCACACAAACCATCTCCCCCTCCCCCACCTCACGCACTGACTGACAGGCAGATATCTTGATCGGGAATGCTTTGTGTTGGCTCATGATCTATGCTGATGAGAAATTAGCCAGACATTAATGAGACATTAATCACATGTTAATGTCTGTCTGGTGTACATGTCTATTCAGCTGCTGCTGTGTGTGTGTGTGTGTGTGTGTGTGTGTGTGTGTGTGTGTGTGTGTGTGTGTGTGTGTGTGTGTGTGTGTGTGTGTGTGTGTGTGTGTGTGTGTGTGTGTGTGTGTGTGTGTGTGTGTGTGTGTGTGTGTGTGTGTGTAGCTGGTCAGGACACACTGGGTGCAGGTGGTGAACCGACATACTGCCTCTTCAGATATAACCGTCACTCTAGTGGTAGAGTGTGTGTGTGTGTGTCCGTGTGTGTGTGTGTTGGATGAACAGATTTTCTTTTACATATTAATTCCACATGGTTACAGGGTTAAAACAGAAGCAAATCAAAGGGTTACGTTTAGGTATTCATTTAGAGTGGTTAAGGTGAGGACTATGGTTTGGGGAAGGCTTAGTATCATCAAGCACTCTCACTGCTTGCTAGAGAATTGTGAACTGCTGTGGGGCAGTGGTCAAAGGAGTGTGTTCTGGCTCTGAGCCTCATGAGTTTGAGCCCAGTGCTGTGCCATTTTTTGGGGGTGAGTGCCTGACGAAGGCATATATTGACGTCTTCAGGACCTTTGTAAATGTCCGAAATTAACGTCTCTTTCTTGGTACCAGCCCGGTTCTCGCTACAGTCTATCAGCAGTATTTTCTTGGTACTTCAGTTATATCCTCCACTATACCAGCACAACTAGGCCGGTAGGATATGTGACGTTGAGGTGAGCCTAGAAGCAGGGAGGTATTTGCGTGACTACACTAAGTATAACTTGCTCTAAAATCTCAAATCATATGTTTGGAAATCTCCCTGAGCTGCTGAGGCACTGCTGTGTGTGAGCCCCAGGTAGCCTCTTACTGAGTAATAATTTTCTGTACAGGGGTGAGAGACTTGCGAGTGTGTGTGTACAGGTGTCTACCGTGGCTGTATCTCTGCACAGCCTGTCTGGGTAACTAATGTGTGTAGTTAAGCAGTGCAGCCCCGGGTCCAGATATGAATGTATTGTTAGACAAACACACACCCACACACGTCAGCACACTCAGTGTAAGCACAAAAAATAACATACTCACCCACTTTCCAGTCCATGGCCACACATTCACAAACAGAAAGACCACCTACACCTACACACTTCAATACTCACACACACGTAAACGCACACTCATGCACAATCATGGACAGACACACACACGCACACTCCAACACTTAAACAAACACATTTGCTTACACACACACACACACCTATTAATCAACAAAATCTCAATCCTCAAGTCTTCAATTTCCTAATTTTAATAATTAATTTTAACTATGTTAGCCATATTGACCGAGTTGCTCAGACAGTATGTCAAATAAGACAAGAAACAATAGTAATCACATTAATTAACAATTTAAAATGATTGCACCTAGACAGAGTTTAATGGATATTGTGTGTGTGTGTGTGTGTGTGTGTGTGTGTGTGTGTGTGTGTTCGCTCAGTGAAACAAGGTCGAAGTCCAGGTCTGAGGACTTATTAAAAATGATCTGAACCCAGTCTGCCGCATTTGATTTATGAGCTTGCCATGCCTCGCGGGGTCCCAAAGTTTTCTGGTGTCCCGGTGTAATTAATGGAATGTAGAACGTGTGACTGAGATTCCACCAGACCGCAAAGTACTGGGAGAGTTCCTCCAGCACTCCTCTCCTCCCCCAGGTTGGTTTCCCGCTGTGATGGCTGTATTTGACGGCTGGCGCCCGCACTCCGCCCGGGGGTCCTTATTGAGATGGTGTCTGTGTGGTTAGCCCATCTCTCTCTCTCTCTGTGTCTGTGTGTTTATCATTTCTCTGTCTCTTTTCTCTTTTTTCCCCATCTCTCTCTTTCTCTGTTTTTGTCTTTCTTTCAGTTTCTGGCTCTGTTTCTCACTCGGTTTTGTGGAAAGACACTTTAAATGCACTGGCACATGCATTGCTGTTCTAACAATGAGCCTTTAGAGAAAATATTGGACTTCAATACAGGGGCAGAATGATGGCCTTGATGTTACGTAATATTTACTCCTGCTCTTCATTGGAGTGTGTAATCTGTGGAACCTGTGGAACCGACATGCATCTTTTCCTTGTTTGTGCTCGTACATGCTTACGTGTGTGTGAGCGTGTGCATGTGTATGCATGTGCATGTCTTTGTGTGGATATGTGTGTGTGTGGCTCATTATGCAGACCGACCATCTGTTGCCTGCTCGGCTCTGCCCCTATTCAGATGGATGAGGAGCACGGGGTTGTCTGTCTTTGCATTTCATTAGCTGTGTGTTTTCCTGCTCTAACTCATTAAGCCACACACAGCCAGAGCAGTCACTCAAGCCCTGGGACCCATTTAGACAGAACGGACACGCGCTCAGACAGCTATCAGCATACTGGGGTCCTCGCAAAGCCAGACGGGCACAAATGCAGCCAGCCGTAGCCCTGCAGGAGCGCTATAGGCAGATGGTTAGACAGGGAACATAGTAAACAGGTTGGAGCAGAGTAGGCCTGGCACAAGGGATGGCACAGTGTCTCCAGCCTGATATCCTTTATTCCATCCTTCCTTTATTCCATTCCTTTGCTTCTTTACTACTTTGATTATTTCCTTCCTTCCTTTATGCCTTCCTTCCTTACCTCCTCCCTTCCTTCCTTCCTTCTTCCTCCTTTTCATTCCTTTCCTTCATTTATACGTTTCATCCTACAAACATACTCACCCACTCTCCAGTCCATGGCCACACATTCACAAACAGAAAGACCACCTATACATACACTCCAATACTCACACACAAGCAAAAACACACTCTCGGTATTCACCCATTCATGATCCTTTTCACCTACACATATTTATTTTAGACCAGAGAAAGAAATTGTTGAAAAGTAGTGCGACTCATATGACTCATATTCACACATTACTGATGTCAACTGAGGACAGCCAGAACTGCACACACTTTCAGGTCAACATCAGACAACAATAACTCATCCATTAAAGTACAGTACTTTACTCCAACATCAGGACGCTTTTCTGGCTCACCCAACAGGCTATATAAAGCAGGAGACAATAGAGTCACTCTCTCTAGACTTGGAACAGATCCCACTCCAGGCATAGCTCCAGTAATATCGGACTATCGCTCAAATAGGAATTAGAGTCCAAGGCAGATTGTGAATAGTACATTTTCTTTAGCACAGAATGGGACAGATCAATAGTAGATATTCCCACCGGCACAGGCTTGGCTAGCAGCAATGTGTTATTGTCAAGGGTGTGTGTGTGTGCGTGTGTGTGTGTGTGTGTGTGTGTGTGTGTGGTGGCATGTGTTTGCTTGCATGCCTCTTTGAATGTTAGTGATGTACCACTGTATTAAATTATTCTACAGCATAATTACAACAATTGCTCTTTGAAAGAGAGCAAAGTAACTAGCCCACTTACATGTCAGTTCTACACAGAGCAATCAAACTCCATTTCAACCTGGCTTATTGTCAGGGTCTCCTTGTCTGCATCCAAAATGGTCCCCTATTTCCCATGTAGTGCACTACTTTTCACAAGGGCCCATATGGCTCTGGTCAATAGGGTGCAATTTGGGACACACTGTTGTCTTTGCCCACAGGAGAAAATACTATATTATTTAATGTTTTGTTTTTGCAGACTTTAAACTGTATTATTCGCAGACGTATACTATTGCATACTGTAGTATTTACTGTTTACTGTCGTATAAATACTGTAGTAAAAGAAAATGGTGGTATATACCATAGTATTTACTGTAGGGGTTTTGTGGACATTACTGTAGTATATAGAAGTGGGGGTTTTCTCTATAAGGAAACCTACTGGAGACATAATAAAATTGCACATTTTACATAACCTGTAAGTAGGTAGGACTGGGGTCTAAATGGATAGGTCAGAGCTTCTGCTCTTTTCTTTAACCTGTTAGGAACACTATATATGGTCTATACTTGGCATGTACGCTACCTCCCTAGTATTGAGTTGTACCCCCTTTTGCCCTCAGAACCTGTTCAATTAGTCGGGGCTTGGACTCGCGTTTCAAAGGGATGCTGGCCCCATGTTGACTCCAATGCTTACCACAGTTAGGTCAAGGTGGCTGGATGTCCTTTGAAGTGGTGGACCATTCATGATACACATGGGAAACTGTGGAGCGTGAAAACCCCAGCAGCGGTGTGTAGTTTTTGATACAATCAAACAGGTGCGCTTGGCATCTACTACCACACCCTGTTCAAAGGCACTTACATATTTTGTCAGACCCACTCACCCTCTGAATGGCACACAGACACAATCCATGTCTCAATTGTCTCAAGGTTTATAAATCCTCCTTTAACCCGTCTCCTCCCCTTCTCATCTACATGATTTAACAAGTGGCATCAATAAGGCATCATAGCTTTCACATGGTCAGTCTATGTCACGAAAAAAGCAGGTGTTTTGTACACCCAGCGGAGGTTTCTCACCTATGGGTGTCACAAATTGAGATATGGGGAAGGGGAATGGGCAGGGCATATGCACATTCAATTCTGTATTATTACCATGGTTAATTAAGAAACTGCAGTGTTTTTGCAGACATTACTGTAGTTTTTACTAGTGTTTTTTATACTACACAATTATGTAGTAAGTACTACACATGATTGAGGGATACTACAGTGTGTAGTATATTATTATACAGTATATATAATTATATGTAGTACAATATACTATCGTATTCTATTGTAAACTGTAGTATTTTTCCATGTGGGGTTGTGAATTGAGGGATGTTTAAAGCACTGAGTCCCTTTGCATTGTGGGTGCAGAGCATTGTGGGTGCCGTCCTGCCAATATGCTGTCAAAGCAGTGAATGGAAATGAACACACACACACAAAGTGTCTGTTTTATCCCGAGGTCAGAGCCTTCCTTTAGAGCTAGGCTCAGACACAGGGGTAAAAATACATAGACTGACAGAACCCTTTTTCCTGCCAGCATAGCAGGAATGCAGTCCAACATGGCACCAATTAGTACCATGCTAATGATCAGCGGGCATTGAGGTTTGTCTCTTTACCAGAGAGCTTAGAGTGTTATTCACATTGTTATTCCATGCCAGGTCCAGGCACCTTGTCCAGGGGGTGATGTGTGGGTATATAAAGTGTGTGTGTTTAATGCTGACAGGTGTGTGTGTGTGTGTGTGTGTGTGTGTGTGTGTGTGTGTGTGTGTGTGTGTGTGTGTGTGTGTGTGTGTGTGTGTGTGTTTTTAACGCTGGTAGCAAAGAAGTGAGATGGGGTACTGAGTGAATGTGTATTTTAGGAGATGGTGTTGGCTCCGGGAGCTGCCAGGTAAACACATGGAGGATGAGTCAAGGGTAAGCCGGGAGGCCATTCGAGTAATACCCATGATTTCAGCCAAGTGTGTGTGTGTGTGTGTGTGTGTGTGTGTGTGTGTGTGTGTGTGTGTGTGTGTGTGTGTGTGTGTGTGTGTGTGTGTGTGTGTGTGTGTGTGTGTGTGTATCTCCACATTGACGAGGTAAAAGGAGCCAGGGAGGATGGTGTTGAGGAGTGGGGGGCATAGGGATGAAGAACAGGGAGTGTGGAGATTAGGAGGAGGTATTGGATCAGCCATCTTTCTCTCTGTGATTCAATGAAGGCAGTGTAGTCCGGGCGGTGGTGGGGCAACGAGCAGTCAAAACAGTTAAGCTAGATCAACTGTATAGTGTCATTTTTGGGCATTTTATGCCCCAGACTCTGCAAAACTGAAGTCAGTCTCCCAATTGGCCATCAAACTCACAATTTGTCCAGACTCTTTACCCTATTTATCCAGAATTCATACAATACTATGAGAAAAGAAAAGACTAATCGAAATGGCTGTCTTGACACTTGCTCTTCAATTTCAATGTGTGACTCCCATTTCAGTGCTGTCAAAAGGCAAAAATGTGTCACTTGAGAAGAGAGAGAAAAAGCAGCATGCATTGTAGACATTTATATTGTTCACACTGTTACTGTTGAGCTGAAGCCTCGTGCTGTCCCTTACAAAAATCTACCATGGTACTATTATGGTTATTTTATTCATACCATGGTACTTTCACTTATACCATGGTATAGTCTGAATCATGGAAATGTACCATTGGTTTTTGCTTTGAGGTACGATGGTACTACCACGGTACTGGCATTGTACCTAATCATTGTCATGGTATTGCATCATTTATACCATGGTATAAATCTGAATCATGGAAATGTATTATGATCTTAGCTTTGAAGTATGATGGTGCTGCCATGCACCTAAATAATACCATGATATTGCATCATTTATACCATGGTAGATGTAGATTATGGAAATACCATACTCATCATATGGTACCATCTTTATTAATTTTGCGTTGGGCATGTTGGGCTCTGAGGTCAGTCAGGCTACTATTGTTAGTCCTAGTTTGTCTGTAACATCAAAGAAAAAGGGAAACGGTGTGAAACGGGCAGTGTTGTGTTCGAGACCACCTAACGCAAGACCTGATTCAAGGCCAAGACCGGAGCGAATCGAGTCCGAGACAAAACCAAGAGTGGAGGGTGGGCGAGACCGAGTCACGACCAAGACCGGGAGGGGGGACGAGAGGTCCGAGAGTGACTCAAGACCGAGACTAGAAAATCGCCTGCATAAGAATTCAAAATTCATATTTCAGAAGAACATTTGTATTCTTTAGAATGGTTCAGAATGGTGAAACAATTTATGCTGAGGGCCAAATAGCTACTATATAAATGTTTACTAACCCGAACACAATGGGGAACAATGAGGGCCTTTCTACGCTTTCAGAGAAAGGCTAAGAATTTATGAAATAATTATTATTTTAAATGTTGTTCTGATTTAATCTCTTCAGTTTTCGTTAGAAAGGAAAATATTAACATTGAAGAGAGAACAATATCCAATCAGGATTTTTCTTTGGTGGTCTCTGGGGAGATAAATCTAACTAGCTAAATCAGCCATTGGCTAAGCCATCAGAAGCTTGGTAGAAGTCATGTCATTCAACTGTATTAGGAAAAATGTTGGAGTGACAGTGGACTCAACCAATCACATTGACTTGTAATGGCCAACAGGTAACTGTGCAATAGTGAGCAGGAGTTATCCCAGTCTAGCTAGCTAGCTTTTGTTGTAGGCTAGTTTGCAGCGGCTGCAGCAGGTGTTGCTAATTTGTTAGCTTCTCACCTTTTCAAGAATAACTTTCAACAAGAGGTGTAAAATAAAATGTATTCTTTGTTGATGCTTTTGTTGTTAGCCATGTCTTTGAAAATAACTTGTCTGTGAAACATTGTTGCATTTAAACTTAAGATCACCGGTAACTTACTTAAACTTTGATTGGGAAATGCTTAGCCTAATGGTTCTGTTTTTGTTTGAGTCCTGTGTGGAAAAATATTATGTTTGCCTTCAGATAAAAAGAAACAAAACAACAATGTTTAAACCATATCAGGAGACCCTTTAGGTCTGGGAAAAACTATAAAATATGTTTTGGGAGGGTGTAGTTGCCCTTTAATTAAATTAAGCAAAACAAATGACCTCCCCATTGATGCACATCAGCGTTATATAATTATGTCAGGTTTGACATTTGAATGGGATGTTTTTTTGGGGGAAAGCCTTGCCAAATGTTTATGCAAGCAGTGCATGATGACTGGTTTGCACTTCGCAAATAGCCTACTAACCAAGGCTAAGGACCAAACTTTGGTCCTGGTTTGCATACCCATTGTTGCTTTAGTTAGCATTTCCTGGTAGATATCATAAGCTCTTCCCTACCAGGAAGTCAAGGAAGTTTGGACAAGGTTTGAGGATATTTTTCAATGAAAGTAAACGACACTTGTGTTACAAGTAAAGTAGGAATCATTTCAATAGATTTCAATAGGCGATAAGATATTAATGTTTCAAGAATGGAGTGCATATATTTGGCCTGGAAAGCGATTTTATGCGCAAACTGAATGGAAGCTGATAAACATGCGTTTTTTTGCCGGGTCTCGGGGAAGAAATGATGAGTCCCCACTGTCAGAGACTAAGTCAGGAACAAGTAAAATGTATCACCGAGATAAGACCGAGATTATGTGGTCATGAGACCGCTGGACTCGAGGCCGGTCTCGAGTACCACAACACTGGAGAAAGGGGCAATACATTCTGTATTAACTGTACCGTTTTGTGTTTTTTGCTCATGTTTGGGTTCCCTGTGTTGCCAACCTGAAATGTGGCAGAATGTAAGATACATGGTAACCTAATTTTATTTATAGTCAAGGGGTGTTGCGCTTGTTTCGGGCCTGCTTCAAGCGCTCTCGCACTAACATGCCTAGTCAGTCAGTTGAATGAGAGAGACAACTGAAGAGAGAAGCATCAGATAAACAAAATATTTTGAAGGCGACTGAGGATTTCAACACCTCCAAACCCTAACCCAGACGACACTGGGCCAATTGTGCGCCCCCTATGGGATACAGACTGGAATTGAACCAGGGTCTGTAGTGATTGTTTTTATAGTTTAACTAATTTATAATGTCTCTTAGCATAGAAGCTTGAGTCTTCAAACACTAGCTCCAGTCAAGTTAGCCTGTCGTTTTCATGGCAACAAGATCAACTAACATTCACACAGAGTGTAAACAATGGGAAACATTGTAACTTGCTGTTTTTTAGGGACATGTTGAGAATTACATGATGAACATGTATCTATGAGAAGTTGATTATTAGCTTTTTATTAGCTTTTTACAAATTGTTTTGTAGTATGTTGGCTATTTAGAATTGTATACGAGTAGCCAAGTCAGTTGAATGAGAGAGAGCCAACTGAAAACTGAAGAGAGAAGCACTAGATAAACTATTTAAAACATTTAATTAAGGTTTCAGACTCCTTTGTTCTCACTATACTCTATCCACTCTATCTAAAGTGGTTAAAGAGGGTACACTAGACCTACGCTTTGCCATTGCAGAGCATGTAGTCAATGTTGCATAATGTGTATACCATAAATTACTACGTTTTTGGTCACTTTACCTGAAGAAAAGTGGGACACAGACTATCAAACAGAGATAAGGACAGAGTGATATGTAGAGACCGACAGAGGCACGGAAAGGGACAGAGACACACAAGGACATAGAGAGAGACACAGAGATACACACAGCACTATCGCCTAACTACCATCCACAGGATCTTGAGAAAGTCATTCCAACACCTTGTGATCCATTGAGATGTGAACACTAGGCTGCCTTTGTGTGATATCACCTGAGGTACTGTATCTCATGCATTTTCTAATCTAAGTGAAGGCAACTGAGGACTTCGAAGCCTACTTTCTCCTCTCCCCGTAGAGCACCCCTTTACGAAAATGTACCATGGCAGTGCAATGAAAGAAATACCATGGCACTATCATTTGGTCACTGTCATGGCAGGAAAACACAATGGTATTGCAACAGTACCATGGTATGTTCCTGCCATGGTAGTGACCCTAAAAAATATGATACCGTAGTACCATGGTCTTTATTTTATTGTACAACCATGGAATATTTATGTAAGGGGTGCCCTACAGGGAGAGGAGACAGTAGACTTCGAAGTCCTCAGTTGCCTTCACTTAGATTAGAAAATACATTATATACAGTACCTCAGGTGATATCTCACAAAGGCACCCTAGTGTTCCCATCTCAGTGGATCACAAGGTGTTGGGATGACTCAGTCTAAAGATCCTGTGGATGGTAGTTAGTCGATAGTGCTGTGTATACAGTATCTCTGTGTGTATCTCTATGTCCTTGTGTGTCTTTGTCTATCTCTGTGCATCTGTCTATCTATGTGCCTCTGTCTATCTCTGTGCCTCTGTCTGTCTCCATTTATCACTCTGTCGTTATCTCTGTTTACCAGTCTCTGTGTCTCTCTGTGTGTGAATTTGTACCAGGTGGGTATGGAAGGAGGCTAGTCAGTTAAATGTATGGGGTCACCACTGTATAGGGCTGTGACGGTCTTGGAGTTTGAGGTTACGGCAATTGGCCAGGCCAATGTACACGGTCACAGACATAACTGTTCAGGTTGGTGACCCGATACATTCTGCTGACTAGCCTAAGTATTATTATTCAGGTTATTACTTATAAATATCAAATCAACAAATGAAGAAATTCCAGGTTGAAAATAATCTGTCACCTTTTTTTTATTGTGACACAATATTAACGGAGGCAAAATCAAATCAAATCCAAATCAAATCAAATGTATTTATATAGCCCTTCGTACATCAGCTGATATCTCAAAGTGCTGCACAGAAACCCAGCCTAAAACCCCCAACAGCAAGCAATGCAGGTGTAGAAGCACGGTGGCTAGGAAAAACTCCCTATAAAGGCCAAAACCTAGGAAGAAACCTAGAGAGGAACCAGGCTATGTGGGCTGGCCAGTCCTCTTCTGGCTGTGCCGGGTGGAGATTATAACAGAACATGGCCAAGATGTTCAAATGTTCATAAATGACCAGCATGGTCAATAATAATAAGGCAGAACAGTTGAAACTGGAGCAGCAGCATGGCCAGGTGGACTGGGGACAGCAAGGAGTCATCACGTCAGGTAGTCCTGGGGCATGGTCCTAGGGCTCAGGTCCTCCGAGAGAGAGAAAGAAAGATAGAATTTGAGAGAGCATCAAGACATATGCCTACCTTGTCCTTGTCTGTTGTTTTTTCTGCGTAAGAAATATTTGCATAATGTCACACACCCTGCTGCTGTCATATGTTGGCATTGTCGTATGTTCTTTAAAGAGAGGATGCAATAAGAAGATAAATAATGTAGCCTGAGTTACTGAAACGTAGCATTTTCCAAGATTACACGAGTGATTTTTATTGAAGCGATGGCGTCCAGACTGTGTACTTTAAGAAACTTTCTGAATGGACATATAGACCTGTAGAGAGAATCCGCAAGCTCACACACGCGCAGCCCTGTAAAAGCACCCGTCAATCAAAGCCACCAGCAAATGTCAGACACAAGCAAAAAACGTATCCTTTTAAATCAAATCCAATTTGATTTGTCACATGCTCTGAATAAAACAGTGAAATTGTCACGTTCTGACCTTTATTTCCTTTGTTTTGTCATTATTTAGTATGGTCAGGGCGTGAGTTGGGTGGGCAGTCTATGTTTGTTTTTCTATGTTTTGGGGTATTTCTATGTTTCGGCCTAGTATGGTTCTCAATCAGAGGCAGGTGTCATTAGTTGTCTCTGATTGAGAAAAATACTTAGGTAGCCTGGGTTTCACTGTGTGTTTGTGGGTGATTGTTCCTGTCTCTGGGTTTTGCACCAGATAGGACTGTTTTGGGTTTTCACGGTTCTTGTTAGTTTGTTCATGTGAAGTGATTTATTAAAACATGAATCAAAACAACCACGCTGCGCTTTGGTCCGCCTCTCCGTCAATGGAAGAAATCCCTTACAGAAATGCTTACTTTACCAGCCCTTAAACCAACAATGCAGTTAAAGAAATGGAGTTAAGAAAGTATTGACTAAATAAAATAAAAATAATAAGTGACAAAATAATAATAATGAGACTATATACAGGGGTTACTGTTACCAAATCAATGTGTGGGGGAACAGGTTAGTCAAGATAAATTTGTACATGCAGGTAGGGGTAAAATGACTATGCGTAGATAATAAACAGTGAGTAGCAGCAGTGTAAAAACAAAGGGCGGTATCAATGTAAATTGTCTGGGGGGGGCATTTGATTAATTGTTCAACAGTCTTATGGCTTTGGGGTAGAAGCAGTTAAGGATCCTTTTGGACCAAGACTTGGAGCTCTGGCACCACTTGCCATGGGTTAGCAGAGAGATCCGTATTGGGTGATTGGAATTTTTGAAAAAACTTTGGGCCTTTCTCTGACACCTCTTAGTATAGAGGTCCTGGATGGCAGGAAGCTTGGCCCCAGTGATGTACTGGGCTGTACGCGCTACCCTCTGTAGCGCCTTACAGTCGAATGCTGAGCAGTTGCCATACCATGCTACTGGTCATGATGCTCTCGATGGTGCAGCTGTAGATCTTTGAGGATCTGGGGACCCATGCCAAACCTTTTAAGTCTCCTGAGGGCGAAAAGGTGTTGTCGTGCCCTCTTCACAACTGTCTTGGTGTGTTTGGACTATTGATGCACCGATATGACATTTTTGGTCGATACCAATAGCCAATATTTTCCTTGACAAAACCCCCCAATTCCGATCACCGATATTTAAGATTTTAGCAGCCTTTTAAGCATTCTGTTACAGTTAAATAGTTAACACACACACATGGACACAGCGTTCTATGGAACGCCGTTTGGATTTCTATGGAACGCCGTTTTGATTTCTATGGAACACCATTTTGATTTCTATGGAACACCGTTTGGATTTCTATGGAACACCGTTTTGATTCCTATGGAACACCGTTTTGATTTCTATGGAACACCGTTTTGATTTCTATGGAACACCGGTTTGATTTCTATGGAACACCGTTTTGATTTCTATGGAACGCCGTTTTGATTTCTATGGAACACCGTTTTGATTTCTATGGAACACCGTTTGGATTTCTATGGAACGCCGTTTTGATTTCTATGGAACGCCGTTTGGATTTCTATGGAACGCCGTTTTGATTTCTATGGAACACCGTTTGGATTTCTATGGAACACCGTTTTGATTTCTATGGAACACCGTTTGGATTTCTATGGAACACCGTTTTGATTTCTATGGAACGCCGTTTGGATTTCTATGGAACACCGTTTTGATTTCTATGGAACACCGTTTTGATTTCTATGGAACACCGTTTTGATTTCTATGGAACGCCGCGTGTCAAAAAAGATACACGTCAAATAACACTATTTACTATCTAATTGTCGCCATCATTGCTACACTGTCTCAATCCATATCAGACTTTGGTCAAATACATATACAGTATTTTCAAATACTTGAGATGCACTAAATGTAGGTAGCCAGTGGTAAAATGGAACAGCCACAAAAAGACCAAGCTATATCAAGTATTTGAAGGGTTACACTTTATTTGGATAGTCTGGATAGTCCTGCTCTACAGATGATCATCTATCAAACTATATGTTGATTAACAACTGCTTGCTAAGGTTACAGTTAGGGTTAGGTTTAGAATAAGGGTTAGTTTAAGGGTTAGGATAAGGGTTAAGGTTAGGGTTAGTAGATAGTCTGTAGAGCGTCTAATGATGGACTATCCAAATAAAGTGTTACAGTTTGAAAGGTCTGGTTTGTAAACATGTTTCTAAACATTGGTTGTTCCAAGATGGCGTAGCAGTAAGTCGTCCTGTCGTGTCGTGTCCCTTGTATATATCGTTTCTTTTTCGTTTTTACATATTTTTCTTCGCATATCTCTTTAAAAACATTTTGCTAAACCTAAGCCTCACCCAATGTTTCCTAAAGTATTTATATTTACTTCGGAACCCCTCAACTGAAGCTAGCCAGCTAATCATCAGCTATGCTAGCGGTCTTCAGCTAACCGGTCATCAGCTAACCTTTAGCCCGGAAAGCTCTCGCCAGTTCGAACAACGCGACTCTAACCAGAGCATAACGGACCTATTTATTTTTCATCCCCGGATTCATTTCCCGATTCCCACCGCAAACGGAACATTTTTCAGCTGGATCTTCACAACTAGCTATCTAGCTAAACCGCAACCCCGGATGATTACTCCTGGCTAGCGTTTCCACCCACTTTGCTTGAAGCTAGCCCGGCCAGAGCACCTGTGCTACTCCTGGGCTACAATACCCGGGCCAACGACCGGCCTATCGATGTCACCGCATGAAGAGGAATAAACAGACTCACCCCATCGCGACGTCCCCCAAAGGCTAACTCTCTAGCCCTCGCTATCTCCTTGCTTGCTAATTCGGCCTGCTAACTGCTAGCTTGTCTACCTCCGGTCCGCTAACTGCTATCTTGTTTAGCCCGGGCCTACGAACTGTTAGCTTGTTAACACAGGCCTGATAACCGTCTGAATCGCCGCGTCCCAAACACTCACTGGACCCATATTTTCTTTCTATCTCTTTTCGATTTTTTAATTTGTTTATACCTTCCGGAAACCTGCCTCGCCCAATGTGATACGGAATCGCTGTTATTTTTAATTTTTAGAACACACTCAAGAACCTCCAGAAGCTAACCAGCTAACTAGCTACAAGCTATTTAGTAATTGTTAGGTTTTTTTAACCTGGATAACACTCGCCAGTCCAGCTTCCCTGCCCCATCCACCGCTGCCCCCTGTACACTGATCTCTTGGCTACATAGCTGATGCACGCTGGACTGTCCATTAATCACGGTACTCCATTCTGCTTGTTTGTTTTATCTGTCGGCCCTGTTGCCGAGTCAACACCATTTTACCTGCTGTTGTTGTGCTAGCTGATTAGCTGTTGTTGTCTCACCTACTGTTTTAGCTAGCTTTCCCAATTCAACACCTGTGATTACTGTATGCCTCGCTGTATGTCTCTCTCAAATGTCAATATGCCTTGTTTACTGTTGTTCAGGTTAGTTATCATTGTTTTAGTTCACATTGGAGCCCCTAGTTCCACTCTTCATACCCCTGATACCTCCTTTGTCCCACCTCCCACACATGCAGTGACCTCACCCATTACAACCAGCATGTCCAGAGATACAACCTCTCTCATCATCACCCAGTGCCTGGGCTTACCTCCGCTGTACCCGCACCCCACCATACCCCTGTCTGCGCATTATGCCCTGAATATATTATACCATGCCCAGAAACCTGCTCCTCTTATTCTCAGTCCCCAACGCTCAAGGCGACCAGTTTTGATAGCCTTTAGCCGCACCCTCATACTACTCCTTCTCTGTTCCGCGGGTGATGTGGAGGTAAACCCAGGCCCTGCATGTCCCCAGGCACCCTCATTTGTTGACTTCTGTGATCGTAAAAGCCTTGGTTTCATGCATGTCAACATCAGAAGCCTCCTCCCTAAGTTTGTTTTACTCACTGCTTTAGCACACTCTGCTAACCCTGATGTCCTTGCCGTGTCTGAATCCTGGCTCAGGAAGGCCACCAAAAATTCAGAGATTTCCATACCCAACTATAACATCTTCCGTCAAGATAGAACTGCCAAAGGGGGAGGAGTTGCAGTCTACTGCAGAGATAGCCTGCAAAGTAATGTCATACTTTCCAGGTCCATACCCAAACAGTTCGAACTACTAATTTTGAAAATGACTCTCTCCAGAAATAAGTCTCTCACTGTTGCCGCCTGCTACCGACCCCCCTCAACTCACAGCTGTGCCCTGGACACCATTTGTGAATTGATCGCCCCCCATCTAGCTCCAGAATTTGTTCTGTTAGGTGACCTAAACTGGGATATGCTTAACACCCGGCAGTCCTACAATCTAAGCTAGATGCCCTCAATCTCACACAAATCATAAAGGAACCCACCAGGTACAACCCTAACTCTGTAAACAAGGGCACCCTCATAGACGTCATCCTGACCAACTGGCCCTCCAACTACACCACCGCTGTCTTCAACCAGGATCTCAGCGATCACTGCCTCATTGCCTGTATCCGCTACGGAGCCGCAGTCAAACGACCACCCCTCATCACTGTCAAACGCTCCCTAAAACACTTCTGTGAGCAGGCCTTTCTAATCGACCTGGCCCGGGTATCCTGGAAGGACATTGACCTCATCTCGTCAGTTGAGGATGCCTGGTCATTCTTTAAAAGTAACTTCCTCACCATTTTAGATAAGCATGCTCCGTTCAAAAAATGCAGAACTAAGAACAGATATAGCCCTTGGTTCACTCCAGACCTGACTGGCCTCGACCAGCACAAAAACATCCTGTGGCGGACTGCAATAGCATCGAATAGCCCCCATGATATGCAACTGTTCAGGGAAGTCAGGAACCAATACACACAGTCAGTCAGGAAAGCTAAGGCCAGCTTCTTCAGGCAGAAGTTTGCATCCTGTAGCTCCAACTCCAAAACGTTCTGGGACACTGTGAAGTCCATGGAGAACAAGAGCACCTCCTCCCAGCTGCCCACTGCACTGAGGCTGGCCATGCCTTCCGCCTGGCTACTCCAACCTCGGCCAACAGCTCCGCCCCCACCGCAGCTCCTCGCCCAAGCCTCTCCAGGTTCTCCTTTACCCAAATCCAGATAGCAGATGTTCTGAAAGAGCTGCAAAACCTGGACCCGTACAAATCAGCTGGGCTTGACAATCTGGACCCTCTATTTCTGAAATTATCCGCCGCCATTGTCGCAACCCCTATTACCAGCCTGTTCAACCTCTCTTTCATATCGTCTGAGATCCCCAAGGATTGGAAAGCTGCCGCAGTCATCCCCCTCTTCAAAGGGGGAGACGCCCTGGACCCAAACTGTTACAGACCTATATCCATCCTAGACCTATCCATCCTGCCCTGCCTATCGAAGGTCTTCGAATGCCAAGTCAACAAACAGGTCACTGACCATCTCGAATCCCACCATACCTCCTCCGCTGTGCAATCTGGTTTCCGAGCCGGTCACGGGTGCACCTCAGCCACACTCAAGGTACTAAACGATATCATAACCGCCATCGATAAAAGACAGTACTGTGCAGCCGTCTTCATCGACCTTGCCAAGGCTTTCGACTCTGTCAATCACCATATTCTTATCGGCAGACTCAGTAGCCTCGGTTTTTCGGATGACTGCCTTGCCTGGTTCACCAATTACTTTGCAGACAGAGTTCAGTGTGTCAAATCGGAGGGCATGCTGTCCGGTCCTCTGGCAGTCTCTATGGGGGTGCCACAGGGTTCAATTCTCGGGCCGACTCTTTTCTCTGTATATATATACATTTACATTTACATTTAAGTCATTTAGCAGACGCTCTTATCCAGAGCGACTTACAAATTGGTGCATTCACCTTATGACATCCAGTGGAACAGCCACTTTACAATAGTGCATCTAAATCTTTTAAGGGGGGGGGGTGAGAAGGATTACTTTATCCTATCCTAGGTATTCCTTAAAGAGGTGGGGTTTCAGGTGTCTCCGGAAGGTGGTGATTGACTCCGCTGTCCTGGCGTCGTGAGGGAGTGTGTTCCACCATTGGGGAGCCAGAGCAGCGAACAGTTTTGACTGGGCTGAGCGGGAACTGTACTTCCTCAGTGGTAGGGAGGCGAGCAGGCCAGAGGTGGATGAACGCAGTGCCTATATCAATGATGTTGCTCTTGCTGCGGGCGATTCCCTGATCCACCTCTACGCAGACGACACCATTCTATATACTTTCAGCCCATCATTGGACACTGTGCTGTTTAACCTCCAAACGAGCTTCAATGCCATACAACACTCCTTCCGTGGCCTCCAACTGCTCTTAAGCGCTAGTAAAACCAAATGCATGCTTTTCAACCGATCGCTGCCTGCACCCGCATGCCCGACTAGCATCACCAGCCTGGATGGTTCCGACCTTGAATATGTGGACATCTATAAGTACCTAGGTGTCTGGCTAGACTGCAAACTCTCCTTCCAGACTCATATCAAACATCTCCACTCGAAAATCAAATCAAGAGTCGGCTTTGTATTCCGCAACAAAGCCTCCTTCACTCACGCAGCCAAGCTTACCCTAGTAAAACTGACTATCCTACCGATCCTCGACTTCGGCGATGTCATCTACAAAATGGCTTCCAACACTCTACTCAGCAAACTGGATGCAGTCTATCACAGTGCCATCCGTTTTGTCACTAAAGCACCTTATACCACCCACCACTGCGACTTGTATGCTCTAGTCGGCTGGCCCTCGCTACATATTCGTCGCCAGACCCACTGGCTCCAGGTCATCTACAAGTCCATGCTAGGTAAAGCTCCGTCTTATCTCAGTTCACTGGTCACGATGGCAACACCCATCCGTAGCACGCGCTCCAGCAGGTGTATCTCACTGATCATCCCTGAAGCCAACACCTCATTTGACAGCCTTTCGTTCCAGTACTCTGCTGCCTGTGACTGGAACGAATTGCAAAAATCACTGAAGTTGGAGACTTTTATCTCCCTCACCAACTTCAAACATCAGCTATCTGAGCAGCTAACCGATCGCTGCAGCTGTACATAGTCTATTGGTAAATAGCCCACCCATTTTCACCTACCTCATCCCCATACTGTTTTTGTTTATTTGCTTTTCTGCTCTTTTGCACACCAGTGTCTCTACCTGTACATTACCATCTGATCATTTATCACTCCAGTGTTAATCTGCAAAATTGTAATTATTCGCCTACCTCCTCATTCGCCTTTTGCACACATTGTATATAGACTCCCCCTTTTTATTCTACTGTGTTATTGACTTGTTAATTGTTTACTCCATGTGTAACTCTGTGTTGTCTGTTCACACCGCTATGCTTTATCTTGGCCAGGTCGCAGTTGCAAATGAGAACTTGTTCTCAACTAGCCTACCTGGTTAAATAAAGGTGAAAAAAAAAAATAGTCACTTCTGTTACATGTAATGAGTTGGCTTTGATTAAAACCTCATATTTTCACATTGCTATTTGTGGATTCCCGTGTGGCCCTTCACAACTCCTCCTCCGCTCCCACCCTACTTCTCTTCTTCTCCCACCCCGCCTCCTATCACAACTCTCCTCCTCTTCCTCTCACACCCTCCTCTTCCTCCTCTCCCACCCTCCTTCTCCTCCTCTTAGGAGCCCCCTAGCTAGGAGTGATGGATGAACAGAATCAAAAAACCGTCAGAGGAGTTCAAATCCATGTCAGGGACTGGGTCAGTGTGTGGATGAATATTAGTGAATGAGAATCAAAGGGGGAAATAGAGCATGGGAATATGACCACATTAGGCACATCAGCTAAATGAAATGCAACATTTTATGGGCCATTTACAATAATTGAAATGGAAATAGGCCTTTGAACGTTATTAATGTCCAGGTTCGTGGATATACAATGACTCCTCTTAGCTTCTTGAAGAGCAAAGGGACTCAACAATGCATCTTCAGTTAACCCTATTCTGGGCAGTTTTCTTGACTCCGGGTGATTTTTATCTGCATCGATCCTTCTCCATGTCGTCTTTGGCCGGTTAACCTTTCTTTATTGCCATGTCCAGGTTCAGCCACTTTAATCTCAAATGATCACTGTGCAATCTAATTTAGCTTGTGTATAATGCAATGATTTATGATTTTGTCTCTTGTGACTGCAATGCACAGTCACTCTTCTGCACAACATTTATGGGGTCAGACTTTTTTTTCAGAGCACATTTCCTAGCCTGTCTCAATGTCACACAGCATCAGCCTCACCCGCACCACGCTATTGTTAGCAACTCCACAATGAGTGCATGTCACCCGGTCAACCGTCTCCACGGTGACCACGGGTCAGCGGTCTCTCAGGCTGCATTTCTTTCACCACGTGACACCGGCCCATCGCCTGGTCCACCGGCCCCAGCTGCGCTTCGACACAGGCCATGACCAGTCAGTTGAACTGGGTCAGTGAGCTTTCACACATTATTAAGGCCTCTGCCTGAACATCCAGTGCCCACGCACAGACTGACCGACCACATGAACCCCACTGTCACAAGTGTAGACGCTGTTTCAAAAGCTTGACCCAATAGCACCACGCTATGCATGGTTGGGTCATCCCTAGTACTCCCATTCTCCCACATCAGAAAAGTTGTAGACACTGGAAAAGACAGACGATTGGCTGAGTCGGGGCCAGTTTGCGCCGTACTTTTAGTTTTTCGACAGGCCCTCCAATACTGTATGTTCATTAGATAGGTTTTCATGTAGGATGGATGACTCATCGTCGCCATGGCTCTTAATATCCATGCTAACCCCGAAAGTATAAAGGGTGATTCCATCCCGGCGTGACCTGAAAATGTTTTTGGCATCTCAGATTGTTCTGGCAACTCTCACATAGAAACGTAATTGGGAGGAAGGATGTTTGATATGCTTTTTTTTGTGTTCAGTTTAAGAAAGAATAAGTATAATGATGAGATTGGCAATTTTAAGCTCTATACATGAGACAGACATCATCTTGGTGCCATTATACTTTTTTTAAAACTCGGCAAGTCAGGCAAGTTCTATTTACAATGACGGCCTACACCGGCCAAACCCGGACGACACTGGGCCAATTCTGCACCGCCTATAGGACCTATGGGAATCACGGCCGGTTGTGATACAGCCTGGATTCAAACCAGGGTGTCTGTAGTGACGCCTCTAGCACTGAGACGCAGTGCCTTAGATCGCTGCGCCACTCGTGAACCAGAAAGTAATCATCCTAGTGGGTCAATTTCCACATCAACTAAGAGCGTTGAAGCGCGAGGCTCAACTTCTCCACTGTTTTGGTGCCCCGGCTACCACACTGTGAACAGCGTGAAGTGAACCCGTGCAGAATGCCATAAACTGTGCATGACTGTGTGAGAGCGAAGTGTTGCATTTCGCTCATCTCAATATCCTAGCTTATTCACGGATGATAGGCCCTACTTTACTGAGGTTGCGAGACATTGCAAGCCAAGAAATTGTGAGATACATCATTCCATTGTAAAATACAGCCTTTGATTGCCGATAGAAAGGCCTAATGCACGGGTCTGACTCTGTCTGCCTGGTGACGGACCTGCCATGACTGTGCCTTTCCCCTCTCTCTCCGCCCCTCACTAGCTCACTATGAAAGATGCTAGTCTTTGTGTTGTCGGAAGCACGACAACTAAATAAGTCACCTCAGTTCCAAAAATACTGACACTTAGGAATTGATGACGAGTGTCGACGTGCAAAGAATCGAGGAGTCAATTATTTTGGAGTCGACTATCCGCCACAACGTCATCGTTGTTAATAGTTGGGAAAAATGCTAGAGAAAGGCAAGTGACAGCAGCAAAGTCCTTTATTGCAATACTTTGAGAAGTTAAATGTGAAGAAGAAGAAAATGCATACTTTGCAAAGTGGAATTGAGGTACAGTATTGGTAGTACAGGTGCAATGATTTACCATCTGAAGGGCATCCACCGTAAGAGCCAAACCGTTTCTGGAAGCACTGCAGCTGCATTGTGAATTCACATGGAATTTCATATATTTTTCTTATCGTTTTAACTGAAATTTTACAGAAGTATTTTATTCCCCCCAACCCCCCTCCAAAGACATACATTTTTTTTAAAGAATACTTTTGCGATATTCATATTAATGTTTTTTTTCATGTTGAATAAATGAATGTGAACATTTGTATTTCAGAATCTAGACATGCTCCATATTTTAGAGCAAGATGTTGTCTGTGTCATGTGCATATCGAGGATCACAGATCATAGAGTCTTACTTCGGAAAGTATTCAGACCCTTTTTTGTGTTACGTTACAGCCTTATTCTAAATTGTAATAAATTGGGGGGTTTTCCCCCCTCATCAATCTACACACAATACCCCATAATGACAAAGCAAATCAATTTTTGTTGTTGAAATCCTTGATCATTTATTAAAAATTAAAAACATAAATATCACATTGACTCAGTACTCTGTTGTAGCACCTTTGGCAGCGATTACAGCCCCGCATCTTCTTGAGTATGACACTACAAGCTTGTATAACACCCCTACCTTGTCACAGCACAAATGATTGGCTCAAACGCATTAATAAGAAGGAAAGAAATTCCACAAGTTAACATTTAACAAGGCACACCTATTATTTGAAATGCATTCCAGGTGACTACCTCACAAAGCGAGATGCGAGAATGCCAACAGTGTGCAAAGCTGTCATCAAGGCAAAGGGTGGCTACTTCGAAGAATCTCAAATATAAAATATATTTTGATTTGTTTAGCACTTTTTTTGATTACTACATGATTCCATATGTGTTGTTTCATAGTTTTGATATCTTCACTATTATTCTACAATGTAGAAAATAGTCAAAATAAAGAAAAACCCTGGAATGATTAGGTGAGTCCAAACTTTTTGTCTGGTACTGTGTGTATATATATATATTGTTATTCTATAATGTAATTATATTGCAATTCGATGTTACAAACACATTGCTCACCATATGTCTGCTCCAAAGGGGCAAAAGAGAGACATGAGAAAACAAGTTTTGATCAGTCATGAAAATAAAATTGCTGAAACGGGCGGCTGGTAGCCTTGTGGTCAAGAGTGCTGGCCAAGCCGACAAGGTGAGCAAGGCGCTTAAAAACGTCTTAGGGATCAAATCGATTTGACAACGTCCGGTGAAATGGCAGAGCGCCAAATTCAAATTAAATTATTAGAAATATTTAACTTTCATTACAATCACAAGTGCAATACACCAAATTAAAGCTTTACTTCTTGTTAATCTAGCCACCATGTCATATTTCAAAAAGGATTTACGGCGAAAGTAAACCATGCTATTATCTGAGGACTGCACCCCATCAAACAAACACAGACAATCATATTTCATCCCACCAGGCACGACACAAAACTCAGAAATAACAATATAATGCATGCCTTACCTTTGACGAGCTTCTTCTTTTGGCACTCCAATATGTCCCATAAACATCACATTATTTTGTTCCGTCATTTAATATCCAAAATGTCCATTTATTTGGCGCGTTTGATCCAGAAAAACACTGGTTCCAACTCGAGCAACATGACTACAAAATATCTAATAATAATATCTAATAAGTTACCTGTTATCTTTCCTAATACAATTTTAGGTATTTTTTTTACGTAAATAATCAATAACATTTAAGACGGGATAAACTGTGTTCAATACAGGACGAAAACAAAGTGGAGCGAGCTTTCAGGTCGTGCGCCTCTAACAAACAATACACTTCACTCGACCCTCGTTCTGAACTGCCATACTTCTTAATTTCTCAAAGGAAAAACATCAACCAATTTCTAAAGACTGTTGACATCCAGTGGAAGCGATAGGAACTGCAAGCAAGTGCCGTAGAAATCTAGATCCCCATAGAAAACTTATTGAAAAGAGAGTGACCTCAAAAAGTGTTTTCTACCCAAATCTACTAATACTATGCATATCCTAGCTTTGGACACGCTTTTCATCCGGACGTGTAAATACCGCCCCCTAGCCTAGAGAGGTTTTAACCCTGATTGTCCCTGTCGCTCTGGATAAGAGCATCTACTAAATGACTTAAATGTAAATGCAAAATGTGCCAAAACAAATTGGCTCTCTATTTAAAAAGAAGATGGTGAACAAGCTATGAAGGACAAATACTGGGGTGTTGGTGCAGGTACACCCTAACCCTAACCCTAACACAAAAATAACATTACTATGTTGTCAAAACGATAGATCATCAAAATGTATATACCGATATGTAACTGTATCGATTTTTTCCCCAATCACCAGGAGGTACTCACTGCGGGGGCTCTAATAAATGCACAACTGGTTTTTCTTTAAGTTTGATGATCCACATTTTTTATTCCAATATGGATGAAGTATAGTTGTTGGGCTCGAGGTTAGGGCATGCATGCAACTCAGAATGCTACCTGTCAAGGGAACATGTACTTTTGAAAAGGAGCCGCCCTGCCATACAGTGACGAGACAGCCACTAGAGAACGCCGCATGGGCCAGGTTCGGGTTTCCATGGAAACAAATTAAATTCAAAGGAGCTTGGGTAGGAGGATGAAAAGGTAGGGGGGGGAAGAGATGGTGTATCAGAATGTTAGCAGAGATGGGCAAATCATAAAATAAGATTCTTTCAAAAAGAAAGTTAGCGTCTGTGAAATCCAAAGAATCTAGGACTCCTTTATAGCCATGTTATTTATTAATCAACCTTTCTGAAGAGCACTGCACCCCCAAGGCCCCTATCTGCTAACACTCCTCAATCTCCTTTCATTCTTAAACAGACAAGACTGTCGAACAACACTTATATGTTCACATATTTGAAGCGTGTATTTTTTTTTCTGGCCATGGACGATAATCGAGAATAGATCAGACTCGACGGGCGAATGCAGTCACAGCTAAAGATGAGATGAATCCTCTTGTTGGGCATCTTTCCCTTGGATTTGGTGCTTGAGGTGCTTAAAGTACTTGAATTTGGCACTCCAGTACTGGAATACCTTGAAAATCTGACATTTTCTCAAGTTGGTATTTGACAAGTGAGAGACAGAAATGTATCAAATATGTTAATATGAAAGATATTTCAAAATATTTCAAAATACTGCTAATTAAATCCTTGCGTATTTTGCGCTCTGGTTGCCAGGCGAGCTCGCTCATTCCACCCATACTGGTACTCAGCCTGTCAGGTACAGAACGGACTGATTGGGCACTGCAAAACATCACATCAATAGCTAAAATGGCGGGCAAATGTAGATATAATCCTGCCTGGCAGGATATTGATGTTTATGAATGGGTTTTGCCAGACACAAACAGGGATGTCAATTTGTAAGTCGCTCTGGATAAGAGCGTCTGCTAAATGACTTAAATGTAATGTAAATGTAATGTCGTGAAGGGTAAACAGTTTACGCACCTTTTTATACGTGACATACCTCGACTCTTGCCATGTAAACAGACATTCCACAAACAAAAACCCGCTGACTGTCGGAGAATCAGTGTACAACTGGTAAATAGTTGCAGATATTTCAGTCAGATGTCTCCCTAATTAGCTAGCTAGCTCAAAGGCTTTGGCTGTTAGCCAGGTAGCTAGCTATAATTAGCTGGATAGAAGAATGAAATTAGAAGCTAATGTTGAATGGAGCTTGACCTCTGCAGGTGCAGTTGACTGAAATTAAGGTAGCTATAATCAAAATATGGGCTACTGTAAATTGTCATATCAAAATACCTTTTATTTACAGATAGTAGTGAGACAGACAGTGTGGAGTCAGGCTGCAATGAAGCAGGCAGAGGAGATACAAAGAGAGAGGAAGCATTGCATCGTGCACGGAGAGAGGTTAATAGTATACAGTGGTTCCCAAACTTGGGGTTCGGGATCCATGTGGGGTCCCCTAAAATGTTAATTGAGAGAAGCATTAATCTCATCAAACACATGAATGACTTGTTTCTCTTTAAATGGGTGTATAATTCAAACAAGGGCCTTATACACTCTCAGCATTCACTTTCATGTCATGATGTGTTAGGACAGCCTGTGGCACCAAACATTTTGGGAAATAGAAAGACAATTTCAATATTATTATCATGTACACTGAGCAAAAATATATATGCAACATGCAACAATTTCTAAGATTTTAGTTACAGTACATATTAGGAAATCAGTCAACATCATCAGTACTGACTTACCACTCATGTATATAGTAAATACGTTGTGAAACTTGTTTTATTGAGTAGAGCTTGTAAGGGAGTGATGAATAGTAAGTTAGTTTTCTTTTATGTGGTTGTGGCGATATACTACCACCTGGTGGCGATTATAAACAATTGCATAATTGGAACGAATACAAATTGATGGTTCTTGAAAATAAATATTAGTGCTTGTAAAAGTACTTAACTCCTTGAATTTGACTTGTCACTGTTTGTTCTAACTGTTATTCACTGAGGCTCACAGTCATTTCTCTCTCAGAAGAGTGAGAAAACCATGGCAGTCGAGATGGATTCCCAGTGACAATAGCGGGGGGAAAAGGCCACAGTGAATAACAGAGGAGGCCATCAAGTGGTAACGGCGACAGAGAACAGAGCTCATTAACGACAAGGGACGAACTGCAAAGGAGAGGAAAACTTTACATTGTATTTAATTTTTTCATTCCCTAAAGACGGGAGAATATTCAGCTGCCTAGCAACTGTTGTAGGCTGTATTTAATGGGTTCTAAAATAAATAAGTTAGAATTAGTGTCAGTTGGTGTCAGTGCTCATTGTCCGCTGCGACTATTGTGTTTGTGTCAGTGAAATGATCCAGAGTAAAAACTTTTAACGGACGCATGCACACACACACACACACACACACACACACACACACACACACACACACACACACACACACACACACACACACACACACACACACACACACACACACACACACACACACACACACACACACACACACACACACACACACACACACACACACACACACACACACACACACACACACACCATCAACTAACAACAATGCATGTAGATGTCTTTCCAACTTTCGAGGCTCATACATTCCATGTGTCCTGGTGGAATAGCTCATTTCAAATGGTAATCAGAAATGAAGAGATCCATACAGTTCTGAGAGCAGCGCTCTGCCTCTACTCAGCTCTTCATAACACAATTATTGCTCGCCGTCAAAACCACCCATGATGCCCATTGTCTTCAGGCATCCACCGTGCAGTGGCGGGAGCCCGCACCATCTCCCACTCCACCCGAAAACAAACAACGATCCACAAACAACAACAACAACTGGAAACAGCCAACAGAGACAGAGGAGATAAAGGGAGGGGACACATTTGAGCGTCGCGCAAAGCCAGCAGGGGCCAGCTATTCTCCCACAGACGTTAGCACATTAGCATGGTAAAGCTTGCCAGTCACTCATTGCAGGAAGAATGCCTCTTCTGAGTATAGCACAATGGGTAGACAACAGCCAGATAATGCTAGGCCGCAGCCACCCAATCACCATTTTTATACGGGATAACTGACTGAATAAAGAGAGGGAAAAGGACAATAAATGACAACAAAAGGACTTTGTCATGGCAAGTCCCTCTGTCGATCAGATGGGAATAGGTTGGAAACTGTTGCTTACACTCTATTATGGAGACCGAGTGGATTGACACACTTTCCAAACCCAAGCTAGTGTGACAAAGCAATGCTCTTGTTTGTTCCGTTATGTTTTTATCCGGGTCAAATCTGTCGAAGAGTCCTCGCACAGTGATTCACATATGCCCAGCTATCTGTCTTTCCGAGCATGACTCTGAACATTTTGTTCCTGCAACTTATCCGACAGGGACGCAGTATAGTGCGTTACCCCCATGCCTCCCGACACAGCCAGCCAGGGCTAGTGGAAGTAGGTGGCCCATCAAACTTTAATGACCGGTAGCTGGATCAAACAGGAGGCTGATATACGGCGGGAGAGTGTGTGTCATTAACTTGAATGAGCCAAGAGGAGGAGAGGAGTGAGGTACGTGAAGGGGGGCACTTTCACGAGGCCCCCTTCCCCACTGATTTAGTGGCAGACTCATTTAGTCGCAGACTGATTTAGTCAGTCAGCTCCTACAGCAGTTCATTAAAGTGAAGTACTTGATTCCCGTCCCTCGCCTGTTTTTTCATGACTCGGCAGTGCATGATGGATAAATGTATTTGGTCGATATTCCAACGTTTGCTATTGTCTTTTGTTTCACAACTGCCTACTATAGAACACCATTGTATGCTAGTCAGTAGGTATTCATAGTAAATGTTTCTGTTCGATATTTTGGCATCTGCTACAGTGCTTTGTTTTTCTACTCTATAATATGCCAGGTTGTAGGTACAAAACCATTGCTAAGTACACTGAACGAAAATATAAAACGTAACATGCAACAATTTTCACGACTTTACTGAGTTACAGTTCATCAAAGTCAGTCATTTGTAATAAATTACTGAGGCCCTAATCTATGGATTCCACATGAGCGCCAATTGCACGCTCCCTCAAAACTTGAGACATCTGTGGCATTGTGTTGAGACAACTTTTATTGTCTCTCCTTTTATTGTCCTCAGCACAAAGTGCACCTATGTAATGATCATGCTATTTAATCAGCTTCTTGATATGCCACACCTAGAAGTTGGATGGATTGTCTTGGCAAAGGAGAAATGCTAACTAACTGTGATGTAAACATTTTGTGCAAATGGAACATTTCTGGTATATTTTATTTCAGCTCATGAAACATGGGTCCAACACTTTACGTGGTGCTTTCATATTTTTGTTAAGTATAGTTAGTGAGTAGGTATCCATAGCAAAATGATGACAGTAATAGGTAAGCCTATTTATTGTAGCAGATTTGAGTGTTTAGCCTAGTGTCTGCCCAAAATGTTCTTCCGTTTTCACCTTCTATTTTCCTATTCATGTATTTTAATTTCCTTCTTTGGTATATTCCCCAGATTCACTTTAATTAAATTCATACAAATGATATTATACGAATTTCATTTGCAAATTAGACACATGTTTTCCAGCTACCATCATGAATATGCTAATGCTAAAGCTGGAGGATATGTTGTCTTTTGAGTGTCGGTGGTAACAATTATCTAAGTCATTGGTACCAAGAAAAATATTGTACTGTGTGTGTGTGTGTGTCTGTGTGTGTGCATGTGTACGTGTGTGCGTACATGCATGCATTTGTATGTGCTCACTCATGTGTATGCGCATATGTGTACGTACAGTGGGGAGAACAAGTATTTGACACACTGCTGATTTTGCAGGTTTTCCTACTTACAAAGCGTGTAGAGGTCTGTAATTTTTAACATAGGTACACTTCAACTGTGAGAGACGGAATCTAAAACAAAAATCCAGAAAATCACATTGTATGATTTTTAAGTAATTAATTTGCATTTTATTTCATGACATAAGTATTTGATCACATACCAACCAGTAAGAATTCCGGCTCTCACAGACCTGTTAGTTTTTCTTTATGAAGCCCTTCTGTTCTCCACTCATTACCTGTATTAACCACACCTGTTTGAACTCGATACCTGTATAAAAGACACCTGTATAAAAGACACCTGTCCACACACAGACTCCAACCTCTCCACAATGGCCAAGACCAGAGAGGGTGTAACGGACATCAGGGATAAAATTGTAGACCTGCACAAGGCTGGGATGGGCAACAGGACAATAGGCAAGCAGCTTGATGAGAAGGCAACAACTGTTGGCGCAATTATTAGAAAATGGAAGAAATTCAAGATGACGGTCAATCACCCTCGGTCTGGGGCTCCATGCAAGATCTCACCTTGTGGGGCATCAATGATCATGAGGAAGGTGAGGGATCAGCCCAGAACTACATGGCAGGACCTGGTCAATGACCTGAAGAGAGCTGGGACCACAGTCTCAAAGAAAACCATTAGTAACACACTAAGCCGTCATGGATTAAAATCCCGCAGGCACTTAAGGTCCCCCTGCTCAAGCCAGCGCATGTCCAGGCCCGTCTGAAGTTTGCCAATGACCATCTGGATGATCCAGAGGAGGAATGAAAGAAGGTCATGTGGTCTGATGAGACAAAAATATAGCTTTTTGGTCTAAACTCCACTCGCCGTGTTTGGAGGAAGAAGAAGGATGAGTACAACCCCAAGAACACCATCCCAACCGTGAAGCATGGAGGTGGAAACATCATTCTTTGGGGATGCAAAGGGGACAGGACAACTGCACCGTATTGAGGGGAGGATGGATGGGGCCATGTATCGCGAGATCTTGGCCAACAACCTCCTTCCCTCAGTAAGAGCATTGAAGACGGGTCGTGGCTGGGTCTTCCAGCATGACAACGACCCAAAACACACAGCCAGGGCAACTAAAGAGTGGCTCCGTAAGATGCATCTCAAGGTCCTGGAGTGGCCTAGCCAGTCTCCAGACCTGAACCCAATAGAAAATCTTTGGAGGGAGCTGAAAGTCCGTATTGCCCAGCGACAGCCCCGAAACCAGAATGATCTGGAGAAGGTCTGTATGGAGGAGTGGGCTAAAATCCCTGCTGCAGTGTGTGCAAACCTGGTCAAGAACTACAGGAAACGTATGATCTCTGTAATTGCAAACATAGGTTTCTGTAGAAAATATTATGTTCTGCTTTTCTGATGTATCAAATACTTATGTCATGCAATACAATGCAAATTCATTACTTAACCTATTGGAACTACTCATCCAGGATCCGGGAGAATTGTCATCAACTACACTAATTAGCATAGGGCAACGGTCAAAAAATATTACTAGAAAATATTCATATTCATGAAATCACAAGTGAAATATAGTGAAACACAGCTTTGCATTTTGTTAATCACCCTGTCATGTCAGATGTTGAAATGATGCTTTACAGCCAAAGCAAGACAAGCATTTGTGTAAGTTTACCGATAGCCTAGCATAGCATTATGTCCAGCTAGCAGCAGGAATCTTGGAATCAGGAATCTTGGTCACGAAAATCAGAAAGGCAATCAAATTAACCTTTGATGATCTTCGGATGTTTTCACTGACGAGACTCCCAGTTAGACAGCAAATGTTCCTTTTGTTCCATAAAGATTATTTTTATACCCAAAATACCTCCTTTTACCTCCACGGAAATAGCGGTCCCGACAACGCCCCCCAAAAAAATCCAAATTATGTCCATAATATCGACAGAAACATGGCAAACTTTTTTATAATCAATCCTCAAGGTGTTTTTCAAATATCTATTCGATAATATATCAACCGGGACAATTGGCTTTTCAGTAGGAGCGAGAGGAAAAATGACTACTTCTGTCTTTTCCGCAATAATCACTCTGAGAGCCCTCAGCTGGCCACTGACGCAATGTTATCGTTTACACTCATTCTTCAAAATAAAGGCCTGAAACTACATCTAAAGTATGTAGACACCTTAGGGAGCCACAGAAAAAATAATCTGGTTGATATCCCTTTCAATGGGCATTAGGGATGCATAGAAAGACGGGGGTTTCAAAATAAGAGTCACTTCCTGATTGGAGTTTTCTCAGGATTTCGCCTGCAATATCAGTTCTTTTATACTCACAGACAATATTTTTACAGTTTCGGAAACTTCAGAGTGTTTTCTATCCTAAGCTGCCAATTATAGCATCTGGTCCTGAGAAATAGGTGGTTTACTTTGGGAACATTATTTTTCCAAAAAATAAAAATAGTGCCCCCTAGTTTCAAGAGGTTAAAAATCATACAATGTGATTTTCTGGATTTTTGTTTTAGATTCCGTCTCTCACAGTTGAAGTGTACCTATGATAGATATTACAGACCTCTACATGCTTTGTAAGTAGGAAAACCTGCAAAATCGGCAGTGTATCAAATACGTGTTCTCCCCACTGTATGTGTGAACATAATTGCATGGTTGAGAGTGTGTGTGTGTGTGCGCTCACCTCCCTATGCATGTGTTTCCATACCTTTATCTCAAATAGGATCGTAGAGTGTATATTTCTTTGACAGTGGTAATTGAAAGCCATGCTGTGTCCAGTCTATGTATGCAGATGCACACGTTCCTCCCATCCATCAGAGAGAGAGAGGGAGAGGAGGAGAAGGGAGAGAGTTAGGAAGGGGGGATGAGGCACTCATCCGTGCGCTCAGACTCCTATTTAATATGCCTACCAGAGCACCAGCAGCAGCCGCTCACACATCATACACACACTCCACTGAGCCCCTGCATCTGAAACACTGTGCATGTTCATGCACAAACGCGCACAATGAAGAATAATGATGTGCATCTGATCTGAATACACTCCGATGGAAACACATATACTCGACTTACATATAATGCTTACACAACGTATAGCCTGAACACATTCATATACAGTACATATCCACGTATGCCTGCTCACACACGCATTCTCTTTTTTTCTTTCTTGGTTTCTCTCTCCACACATACACACACAAATAATTGAAAAAGACCAAAAAGGGGTAAAATTCAACAACAAAAAAAGAAGAAAAAAGAAAAAGTCCATTCCACTCTGACATTTGGATAGCTAAAGAAAATGTTGACAGCTCTGGCATTTCTTGCCAATTTCAAAGTGGCAGCATCACCCTCCCAAAGACATGGCATTTAGCCAGACGATGGAGATGGTTTCCCATGGCAACAGGCTTCCATATATCTAAAACGGAGATCATCACAGTGAAAATCCCCTCTAATATAATTGATTTACACTCAAATGTAGCAAATGAAAATTTGAAAAATATTAAAGGAGTCAAAAAATCCTTCACACATAAATTATAATATACAGACAGTGCCATCAGAAAGTATTCACACCCCTTTACTTTGTTCCACATTGTGTTGTTAAAAAGTGGGATTACAATTCATTTAATTGTCATTTTTTTGTCAACAATCTACACCAAATACTCTGTCAAAATGGAAGAATAAAAATATATAAAAAATAGAACTAATATATCTTGACTAGGTAGTCAACCCCCTCAGTCAATACATGTTAGAATTACCTTTGGCAGTGATTACAGCTGTGAGCTTTTCTGTGTAAGTATAAGAGCTTTGCACACCTGGATTGAACAATATAGACGTTATTATTTTTAATTCTTCAAGCTCTGTCAAGTTGGTAGTTGATCATTGCTAGACAGCCATTTTCAAGTCTTGCCATAGACTTTCAAGCCGATTTAAGTCCAAACTGTAACTAGGCCACTCAGGAGTATTCAATGTTGTCTTGGTAAGTAACTCCAGTGTATATTTGGCCTTGTGTTTAATGTTATTTTCCGCTGACAGTTGAATTTGTCTCCCAGGGTCTGTTGGAAATGTAGACTGAACCAGGTTTTCCACCAGAATTTTGCCTGTTCTTAGCTCTATTCCGTTTCTTTTGATCTTAAAAAACTCCCTAGTCCTTGCCGATGACAAGCATACCCATAACATGATGCAGCCACCACCATGCTTGAAAATATGAAGAATGGTACTCAGTGATGTGTTGGGTTGGATTTGCCCCAAACAAATCAAATCAAATGTATTTATAAAGCCCTTCTTACATCAGCTGATATTTCAAAGTGCTGTACAGAAACCCAGCCTAAAACCCCAAACAGCAAGCAATGCAGCTGTAGAAGCATGGTGGCTAGGAAAAACCTAGGCCAGAACCTAGGAAGAAACCTAGGGAGGAACCAGGCTATGAGGGGTGGCCAGTACTCTTCTGGCTGTGCCGGGTGGAGATTATAACAGAACATGGTAAAGATGTTCAAATGTTCATAGATGACCAGCAGGGTCAAATAATAATAATCACAGTGGTTGTCGAGGGTGCAACAGGTCAGCACCTCAAGACTAAATGTCAGTTGGCTTTTCGTAGCCGATCACATTCAGAGTATCTCTACCTCTAGGTAGCACGTCTGGTGAACAGGTCAGGGTTCCATAGCCGCAGGCAGAACAGTTGAAACTGGAGCAGCAGAACGCTTTTTATTCAGGGCTGAAAGTACATTTATTCGTCACATTTGCAGTTTTACTTTAGTGCCTTATTGCTAACATGCTTTTGGAATATTTTTATTCTGTACAGGCTTCCTTCTTTTCCCTTTGTCAATTAAGTTAGTAATGTGGAATAACTACAAGTTGTCCATCCTCAATTGTCTCCTATCACTGCCATTAAACTCTGAAACTGTTTTAAAGTCACCATTGGCCTCATGGTGAAAGCCCTGAGCAGTGTCCTTCCTATCTGGCAACTCAGTTTCGGAAGGATGGCTGAATCTTTGTAGTAACAGTATTAATTCGTACACCATCCAAAGTGTAATTTACCATTAATGTGTATGTGTATGTGGTCTTCTTTGCAAGGCATTGGAAAACCTCCCTGGTCGTTGCAGTTTAACATGTTTAAAATTCACTGCTCGACTGAGGGACCTTATTGTACAGTGGGGCAAAAAAGTATTTAGTCTGCCACCAATTGTGCATGTTCTCCCACTTAAAAAGATGAGAGAGGCCTGTAATTTTCATCATATGTACACTTTAACTATGACAGACAAAATGAGATTTTTTTTCTCCAGAAAATCACATTGTAGGATTTTTTATGAATTTATTTGCAAATTATGGTGGAAAATAGGTATTTGGTCAATAACAAAAGTTTATCTCAATACTTTGTTATATACCCTTTGTTGGCAATGACAGAGGTCAAATGTTTTCTGTAAGTCTTTACAAGGTTTTCACACACTGTTGCTGGTATTTTGGTCCATTCCTCCATTCAGATTTCCTCTAGAGCAGTGATGTTTTGGGGCTGTTGCTGGGCAACACAGACTTTCAACTTCCTCCAAAGATTTTCTATGGGGTTGAGATCTGGAGACTGGCTAGGCCACTCCAGGACCTTGAAATGCTTCTTACGAAGCCACTCCTTCATTGCCCGGGCGGTGTGTTTGGGATCATTGTCATGCTGAAAGACCCAGCCACGTTTCATCTTCAATGCCCTTGCTGATGGAAGGAGGTTTTCACTCAAAATCTCACGATACATGGCCCCATTCATTCTTTCCTTTACACGGATCAGTCGTCCTGGTCCCTTTGCAGAAAAACAGCCCCAAAGCATGATGTTTCCACCCCCATGCTTCACAGTAGGTATGGTGTTCTTTGGATGCAACTCAGCATTCTTTGTCCTCCAAACACGACGAGTTGAGTTTTTACCAAAAAGTTATATTTTGGTTTCATCTGACCATATGACATTCTCCCATTCTTCTTCTGGATCATCCAAATGCTCTCTAGCAAACTTCAGCTGGGCCTGGACATGTACTGGCTTAAGCAGGGGGACACTGCCGGCGTAGTGTGTGACTGATGGTAGGCTTTGTTACTTTGGTCCCAGCTGTCTGCAGGTCATTCACTAGGTCCCCCCGTGTGGTTCTGGGATTTTTGCTCACCGTTCTTGTGATCATTTTGACCCCACGGGGTGAGATCTTGTGTGGAGTCCCAGATCGAGGGAGATTATCAGTGGTCTTGTATGTCTTCCATTTCCTAATAATTGCTCCCACAGTTGATTTCTTCAAACCAAGCTGCTTACCCATTGCAGATTCAGTCTTCGCAGCCTGGTGCAGGTCTACAATTTTGTTTCTGGTGTACTTTGACAGCTCTTTGGTCTTGGCCATAGTGGAGTTTGGAGTGTGACTGTTTGAGGTTGTGGACAGGTGTTGTTTATACTGATAACAAGTTCAAACAGGTGCAATTAATACAGGTAACAAGTGGAGGCCAGAAGAAGTTACAGGTCTGTGAGAGCCAGAAATCTTGCTTGTTTGTAGGTGACCAAATACTTATTGTCCACCATAATTTGCAAGTAAATTAATTATTTTTCTGGATATTTTTTTCTCATTTTGTCTGTCATAGTTGTGTACCTATGATTAAAATTACAGGCCGCTCTCATCTTTTTAAGTGGGAGAACTTGCATAATTGGTGGCTGACTAAATACTTTTTTGCCCCACTGTATATGTGGGGTACAGAGATGAGATAGTAATTACAAAAATCATGTTAAACACTATTGTTGCACACAGAGTGAGTCCATGCAAATTATTATGTGACATGTTAAGCACATGTTTACTCCTGAACTTATTTAGGCTTGCCATAACAAAAGGGTTGAATATTTATTGACTCAAGAAATTTCCGTTTTTAATTAATATTTAAAAAAAAAAATTAAAACGTAATTCCACTTTGACATTACGGGGTATTGTGTGTAGACCAGTGACAAAACATCTCTATTTAATCCATTTAAAATTCAGACTGTAACTTGACAAAATGGAAAGAAAAATCAAGGGATATAAATACTGTACTTTCTGAAGGTACTGTACATAATATATGACCAATTGTTTGTGTAGTCCTCATGAATCGCCCTTATGGATAATCAAATGTCTCCTCTCCTTTCCTCCTGTCCAAGCCCTTTCTGTCCCTTCTCATCAACTCCCCACCCCTCCTCTCCTCTGCTCCCCTGCCCAGCCCCCTCATCCACTCCCCTGCCCCGGCCCCTCCTCAGCTCCCCTGCCCCCTCCTCTTCTCCGCTCACCTGCCCCCTCTGCTCCCCTGCTCTGTCTCCTCCTCTCCCTTACCCTCTCCTCCTCTCCCCACCTGTCAGACTTGTGTAGCCTAGAGGAAGCCCCTGGCACAAAGACTGAGGAAACACAGAGGACTCTGCTATGGTTACATTGATAGGATTTGACTTTCTTGTCATCTTAAACCTGACCAGAGACAGGCTAAATATGTCCGGATTGGTCACAAACAGTATGATTTTTTTGTTATTGTAGACAATCACCCAGTGAGAAATCCCCTCCAAAAAACGTTCTCTCGTTCTTATTGATGCTGCAACTATACCTTAATCTATTGGTAGAGCATAGATGAAAATAAATGAATATATTTTCTACAACCTGAGAATAGAAATCCCCATTGTAATATTTTCTCAAAGGATGTGTCACCATTATACATGCACACAATGAACTTTATTGCTTTTGAAATGGCTTACAAAAGGATTCGGACATTGTGTGTGTGTGTGTGTGTGTGTGTGTGTGTGTGTGTGTGTGTGTGTGTGTGTGTGTGTGTGTGTGTGTGTGTGTGTGTGTGTGTGTGTGTGTGTGTGTGTGTGTGTGTGTGTGTGTGTGTGTGTGTGTATCCTTTTTAGCCACTTGTCAAGTAGACCTGATTTTTGTACTTGTCTGAAAGCTCAAGTCACTTGTCCCAACAAAAAAAGTCTGAAACACCATTGGCTAAAAATGTGACTGAAAATGCTGTTGTATGATCCAGGGAACCACTTCACATAATATATTTCAGGGAAATCTTGACAGCATAGGAGTTACTTGTCAATGAAGCTATTCTAAGAATATATATTTTTTTACTTTGTCAGAATGACATGGCCAGTATTGAGTAGAGGAGAATCCTAGCCAATTTTGAGAGCTTGAGAGACTGTTTTACAAGCAGAATATGCAGCATTGGTTTCATTAACTGTGCACCCATATCAACTGCGTGTTGGCCATTTGCGGTTATACACGAGTGCCGGTGGAAAGTTATTTTAGGACATCGGACGTGACATTAATGCATGCTAATAGCTAAATAGTTAACTAGTGAGAGAACCACTAGTTAATTGGCTATTAATTTTTTTTAACCTATATTTAACTAGGCAAGTCAGTTAAGAACAATTTTTTATTTTCAATGACGGCCTACGAACAGTGGGTTAACTGCCTGTTCAGGGGCAGAACGACAGATTTTGTACCTTGTCAGCTCGTGGGGTTTGAATTTGCGACCTTCCAGTTACTAGTCCAACTCTCTAACCATTAGGCTACCATTCCGTCCCAAGTAAGTAGTTTACAGGCACAACCACTATCTACACTGAGGGTACAAAACATTGCTCTTTCCTTGACAGAGACTGACCAGGTGAATCCACGAGAAAGCTTTGATCCCTTATTGATCAATGTAGATGAAGGGGAGGAGACAAGTTAAATATGTTTTTTTAAGCCTTGAGGCAATTGAGACAAATTGTGTATGTGTGCCATTCAGAAGGTGCATGGGCAAGACACAATATTTAAGTACCTTTGAACGGGGTATGGTTGTAGGTGCCAGGCACACCGGTTTGCATCAGAAACTGCAACACTGCTGGGTTTTTCAGGCTCAAGAGTTTTTCTGTGTGTATCAAGAATGGTACAGCCAGTTAACTTGACACAACTGTGAGAAGCAACGATTTCGACACCTCGTAGAGACCATGCCCCACCAAAAGGGTGCAACTCAATATTAGGAAGGAGTTCTTCATGATTTGTGCACTCGCTTTAGTTTGTCTGTTGTATATCATTATTTTACCTGCTACACAGGTCTCTGTCGCTCGCTTTCTCTCTCTCTCTCCTCTCGCCGCGGACCACTGGCACCTATGCATTTGATGCAACCACTATTTTTCCAGGATTGTCATTGTTGACCAAAAATAATGTATTTGTCACATACACATGGTTAGCAGATGTTAATGTGAGTGCCGCAAAATGCTTGTGCTTCTAGTTCCGACAATGCAGTAATAACCAACGAGTAATCTAACCTAACAATTCCACAACTACTACCTTATACACACACAAGTGTAAAGGGATAAAGAATATGTACATAAAGATACATAAATGAGTGATGGTACAGAACAGCATAGGCAAGATGCAGTAGATGGTATCGAGTACAGTATATACATATGAGATGAGTAATGTAGGGTATGTAAACAAAGTGGCATAGTTTAACCAGTTGAAGCCAGGGGGGCGCTATTTCATTATTGGATAAAGAAAACGTGCCCGTTTTAAGCGCAATATTTTGTCACAAAAAGATGCTCGACTATGCATATAATTGCCAGCTTTGGAAAGAAAACACTCTGACGTTTTCAAAACTGCAAATATATTATCTGTGGGTGCCCCAGAAGTGATCTTACAGGCGAAACCAAGATGCAACCTCAAACAGGAAATGAGCAGGATTTTTGAGGCTCTGTTTTCCATTGTCTCCTTATATGGCTGTGAAAGCGCCACGAATTAGCCTGCCCTTTCTATCGTTTCTCCAAGTTGTCTGCAGCATTGTGACGTATTTGTAGGCATATCATTGGAAGATTGGCCATAAGAGACTACATTTACCAGGGGTCCGCCCAGTGTCCTTTGTTGAAATTGTTGCGTAATCTCCAAGCTGCTCGCATTCATCCATGTGATTAAGACAGAGAGGAGAATGATATATCATGAAGAGATATGTGAAAAACACCTTGAGGATTGATTCTAAACAACGTTTACCATGTTTCAGACGATATTATGGAGTTAAAGTGGAAGAAAGTTTGGCGTTTGGATGAATTCATTTTAGTTTTTTTTTGGAAGCCAAACATGACGCAGAAAATGGACCGATTTCTCCTGCACAACTAATCTTTCAGGAAAACGGAACATTTTCTATCTAACTGAGAGTCTCCTCATTGAAAACATCCGAAGTTCTTCAAAGGTAAATGATTTATTGAATGTTTTTGCTGGTTTTTGTAAAATGCTAATGCTAAATGCTAACACTAAATGCTAACGCTAAACGCTAAATGCTAGTTTGCTATGGTTGAGAAGCATATTTTGAAAATCTGAGATGACAGTGTTGTTAACAAAAGGCTAAGCTTGAGAGCAAATAGATTAATTTCATTTAATGTCCGATTTTCATGAATAGTTAACGTTGCGTTATGGTAATGAGCTTGAGGCTGTATTCACGATCCCGGATCCGGGATGGCTTGACGCAAGAAGTTAAAGTGGCTAGTGATACATGTATTACATAAAGATGCAGTAGATGATATAGAGTACAGTATATACATATACATATGAGATGAGTAATGTAGGGTATGTAAACATTATATTAAGTAGCATTGTTTAAAGTGGCTAGTGATATATTTTACATCAATTTCCATCAATTCCCATTATTAAAGTGGCTGGAGTTGAGTCAGTGTGTTGGCAGCAGCCACTCAATGTTAGTGGTGGCTGTTTAACTTCTTGACGCTACCAATCCCTGTAGCGGGATAATTTTCATCTGCAACCGCTGAATAGCATAGCGCAATGGTCAAATAATATTACTAGAAAATATTCATATTCATGAAATCACAAGTGCAATATTTTGAAACACAGCTTAGCCTTTTGTTAATCACCCTGTCGTCTCAGATTTTGAAAGTATGCTTTACAGCGAAAGCAATCCAAGCGTTTGTGTAAGTTTATCGATAGCCTAGCATAGCATTATGTACACTTAGCATCAGGAAGCTTGGTCACGAAAATCAGAAAAGCAATCAAATTAACCGTTTACCTTTGATGATCTTCGGATGTTTTCACTCCCAGTTACACAGAGACTCCCAGTTACACAGCAAATGTTCGTTTTGTTCCATAAAGATTAAATACTGATGTTTGCTTGTCGCATTATGTTCAGAAATCTACAGGAAAGAGCGGTCAAGACAATGCAGACGGAAATTCCAAATAGTCTTCATAATGTCCACAGAAACGTTTTTTATAATCATTCCTCAGGTAATTAAAAAAAAAAATATTCGATAATATATCAACCGAGTGTGTAGCTTTTTCCATAACAGCGGGAGGAACAATGACTGCTTCACTCTGAGAGCCCCCACCTCTCCACTTACGCAATGTGATCCTTCACGCTAATTTTTCTAAATAAAAGCCTGAAACTATGTCGACAGACTGTTGACACCTTAGAGAAGCCAGAGAAAAGGGAATCTGGTTGATATCCCTTTAACCTCATAGTCCGCCCCATCCCGCATGCGGTCGCGTTACTACAGCCTCAAGCTCATTACCATAATGCAACGTTAGCAATTTCTAAAAATCGCAAATGAAATGAAATAAATATGCCTGCTCTCAAGCTTATCCTTTTCTTAACAATCCTGTCGTCTCAGATTTTCAAAATATGCTTTAGAACCAGAGAAAATCAATAATTTGTGTAAGAGTGGTGATAGCTAGCTTAGCATTTAGCGTTAGCATTTAGCACGCAACATATTCACAAAAACCAGCAAAGGGATCAAATAAAATAATTTACCTTTGAAGAACTTCAGATGTTTCAATGAGGAGACGCTCAGTTACATAGCAGATGTCCAGTTTTTCCTGAAAGATTCTTGTGTAGGACACAACGTTCCGTTTTGTTACTATGCATTTGGCTACCGAAACTAACCGAAAATTCAGTCACCTACACGTCAAACTTTTTTCCGAATTAACTCCATAATATCGACTGAAACATGGAAAACGTTGTTTGAATCAATCCTCAAGGTGTTTTGTCATATATCTCTTCATTGAAATGCCGTCCCTGGAAGCCTGCATTCTTCTCTGATTCGGATGGAAAAATACTGGTAGCTGACTTTTGCGCACCAATTTCCACGCAGACACCGTGCGGGACACTTGGCAATTGTAGTCTCTTATGGTCAATCTTCCAATGATATGCCTACAAATACGTCACAATGCTGCAGACACCTTGGGGAAACGATAGAAAGTGTCCGTTCATTCCTGTCGCATTCACAGCCATATAAGGCGATCATGGAAAACGTAGCTTCAGAAATCCTGTTCATTTCCTGGGCGCTCAAACATCTTGGTTTTGCCTGAAGCTTTTGTTCAACGGCACTCACAGTGAAAATCTTTGCAGTTCTGGAAACGTCAGAGTGTCTTCTTTCCAAAACTATCAATTCCAAGCATAGTCGAGCATCTTTTCGTGACAAAATATTGCGCTTAAAACGGGCACGTCTTTTTATCCAAAAATGAAATAATGCCCCTAGTGGACTAACAGGTTAAATGGAGGACAGGCACGCATAAGAACACAGAGGTTTCAAAATAAGGGGCTCTTCCTGATTGGATTATCCTCAGGCTTTCGCCTGTAATATCAGTTCTGTTATACCCACAGACAATATTTGTACAGTTTTGGAAACTTTAGAGTGTTTTCTATCCTAATCTGTCAATTATATGCATATTCTAGCATCTGGTCATGAGAAATAGGCTGTTTACTTTGGGAACGTTATTTTTCCAAACATAAAACTAGTGCCCCTTAATTTCAAGAGGTTAACAGTCTGATGGCCTTGAAATAGAAGCTGTTTTTCAGTCTCTTGGTCCCTGCTTTGATGCACCTGTACTGACCTCGCCTTCTGGATGATAGCGGGGTGAACAGGCAGTGGCTCGGGTGATTGTTGTCTGTCCTTAATAATCTTTATGGCCTTCCTGTGACATCGGGTGGCATAGGTGTCCTGGAGGGCAGGTAGTTTGCCCCCGGTGATGCGTTGTGCAGACCTCACTACCCTCTGGAGAGCCTTACGGTTGTGGGCGGAGCGGTTGCCGTACCAGGCGGTGATACAGCCCGACAGGATGCTCTCGATTGTGCATCTGTAGAAGTTTGTGAGTGCTTTTGGTGACAAGCCAAATTTCTTCAGCCTCCTGAGGTTGAAGAGGCGCTGCGGCGCCTTCTTCACGATGCTGTCTGTGTGGGTGAACCAATTAAGTTTGTCTGTGATGTGTACGCCTAGGAACTTAAAACTTACTACCCTCTTCACTACTGTCCCATCGATGTGGATAGGGGGGTGCTCCTTCTGCTGTTTCCTGAAGTCCACAATCATCTCCTTAGTTTTGTTGACCACAATCATCTCCTTAGTTTTGTTGACGTTGAGTGTGAGGTTATTTTCCTGACACCACACTCCGAGGGCCCTCACCTCCTCCCTGTAGGCCGTCTCGTCGTTGTTGGTAATCAAGCCTACCACTGTAGTGTCGTCCGCAAACTTGATGATTGAGTTGGAGGCGTGCATGGCCACGCAGTCGTGGGTGAACAGGGAATACAGGAGAGGTCTCAGAACGCACCCTTGTGGGGCCCAAGTGTTGAGGATCAGCGGAGTGGAGATGTTGTTACCTTCCCTCACCACCTGGGGGTGGCCCGTCAGGAAGTCCAGTACCCAGTTGCACAGGGCGGGGTCGAGACCCAAGGTCTCGAGCTTGATGACAAGTTTGGAGGGTACTATGGTTTAAATGCTGAGCTGTAGTCAATGAACAGCATTCTCACGTAGGTATTCCTCTTGTCCAGATGGGTTAGGGCAGTGTGCAGTGTGGTTGAGATTGCATCGTCTGTGGACCTATTTGGGCGGTTAGCAAATTGGAGTGAGTCTATGGTGTTAGGTAGGGTGGAGGTGATATGGTCCTTGACTAGTCTCTCAAAGCACTTCATGATGACGGAAGTGAGTGCTATTGGGCGGTAGTCATTTAGCTCAGTTACCTTAGCTTTCTTGGGAACAGGGACAATGGTGGCCCTCTTGAAGCATGTGGGAAAAGCAGACTGGGATAAGGTTTAATTGAATATGTCCGTAAACACACTAGCCAGCTGGTCTGCGCATGCTCTGAGGACGTGGCTGGGGATGCCGTCTGGGCCTGCAGCCTTGCTAGGGTTAACACGTTTAAATGTTTTACTCACGTCGGCTGCAGTGAAGGAGAGTCCGCATTTATTTGGTTGTGGGCCGTGTCAGTGGCACTGTATTGTCCTCAAAGCGGGCAAAAAAGTTATTTTGTCTGCCTGGGAGCAAGACATCCTGGTCCGTGACGGGGCTGGTTTTCTTTTTGTAATCCGTGATTGACTGTAGACCCTGCCAAATACTTCTTGTGTCTGAGCCGTTGAATTGCGACTCCACTTTGTCTCTATACTGACGCTTAACTTGTTTTATTGCCTTGCAGAGGGAATAGCTACACTGTTTGTATTCGGTCATGTTTCCGGTCACCTTGCCCTGGTTAAAAGCAGTGGTTCACGCTTTCAGTTTCACACAAATGCTGCCATCAATCCACGGTTTCTGTTTTGGGAATGTTTTAATCGTTGCTATGGGAACAACATCTTCAATGCACTTTCTAATAAACTCGCTCACCGAATCAGCGTATTCGTCAATGTTGTTGTTGGACACACTGCGGAACATATCCCGGTCCACGTGATGGAAGCAGTCTTGGAGCGTGGAATCAGATTGGTCGGACCAGCGTTGAACAGTCCTGAGCGCAGGAGCTTCTTGTTTTAGCTTCTGTCTGTAGGCAGGGAGCAACAAAATGGAGTCGTGGTCAGCCTTTCCAACAGGAGGGCGGGGGAGGGCCTTATAAGCGTTGCGGAAGTTAGAATAGAAATGATCCAAGGTTTTTCCAGCCCTGGTTGAGCAATCGATATGCTGATCCATTATCAACAAATGTCCAAACGCGAGTAGACTTTCTTTGATCTAAAAAACGCAGCTCATGACTTCATTTACAACTACGACCTGTTCTCATTCTCAGTTCTCATTTACAACTACGACCTGGCCAAGATAAAGCATAGCAGTGTGAACAGACAACAACACAGAGTTACACATGGAGTAAACAATAAACAAGTCATTAACACAGTAGAAAAAATAGTCTATATACATTGTGTGCAAAAGGCATGAGGAGATGTTGAGAACAAGTTCTCATTTGCAACTGCGACCTGGCCAAGATAAAGCATAGCTTTAACAGACAACACAGAGTTACAGACAACACAGAGTTACACATGGAGTAAACAATTAACAAGTCAATAACACAGTAGAATAAAAAGGGGGAGTCTATATACAATGTGTGCAAAAGGCGAATGAGGAGGTAGGCGAATAACTACAATTTAGCAGATTAACACTGGAGTGATAAATGATCAGATGGTCATGTGCAGGTAGAGATACTGGTGTGCAAAAGAGCAGAAAAGTAAATAAATAAACAGTATGGGGATGAGGTAGGTAAATTGGGTGGGCTGTTTACCGATGGACTATGTACAGCTGCAGCGATCGGTTAGCTGCTCAGATAGCAGATGTTTGAAGTTGGTGAGGGAGATAAAAGTCTCCAACTTCAGCAATATTTACAATTCGTTCCAGTCACAGGCAGCAGAGAACTGGAAGGAAATGCGGCCAAATGAAGTTTTGGCTTTAGGGATGATCAGTGAGATACACCTGCTGGAGCGCGTGCTACGGGTGGGTGTTGCCATCGTGACCAGTGAACTGAGATAAGGCGGAGCTTTACCTAGCATGGACTTGTAGATAACCTGGAGCCAGTGGGTCTGGCGACGAATATGTAGCGAGGGCCAGCCGACTAGAGCATACAGGTCGCAGTGGTGGGTGGTATAAGGTGCTTTAGTAACAAAACAAATGGCACTGTGATAAACTGAATCCAGTTTGCTGAGTAGAGTATTGGAAGCTATTTTGTAGATGACATTGCCGAAGTCGAGGATCGGTAGGATAGTCAGTTTTACCAGGGTAAGTTTGGCGGCGTGAGTGAAGGAGGCTTTGTTGCGGAATAGAAAGCCGACTCGAGATTTGATTTTAGATTGGAGATGTTTGATATGAGTCTGGAAGGAGAGTTTACAGACTAGCCAGACACCTAGGTACTTATAGATGTCCACATATTCTAGGTCGGAACCATCCAGGGTGGTGATGCTAGTCAGGCGTGCGGGTGCAAGCAGTGAACGGTTGAAAAGCATGCATTTTGTTTTACTCGTGTTTTAGAGCAGTTGGAGGCCACGGAAGGAGTGTTGTATGGCATTGAAGCTCATTTGGAGGTTAGATAGCACAGTGTCCAAGGAAGGGCCAGAAGTATACGAATGGTGTCGTCTGCGTAGAGGTGGATCAGGGAATTGTCCACAGCAAGAGCAACATCATTGATATATACAGAGAAAATAGTCGGCCCATGAAAGAATATGGTGATTGACAGAGTAGAAAGCCTTGGCCAGGTCGATGAAGACGGCTGCACAGTACCGTCTTTTATCGATGGCGGTTTTGATATCGTTTAGTACCTTGAGCGTGGCTAAGGTGCACCAATGGCGGCGGATAGTTTCAGAAAGAGAGGGTCCAGATTGTCAAGACCAGCTGATTTCTACGGGTCCAGGTTTTGCAGCTCTTTCAGAACATCTGCTATCTGGATTTGGCTAAAGGAGAAGCTGGGGAGGCTTGGGCGAGTAGCTACGGGGGGGGCGGAGCTGTTGGCCGTGGTTGGAGTAGCCAGGAGGAAGGCATGGCCAGCCGTTGAGAAATGCTTGTTGAAGTTTTTGATTATCATGGATTTATCGGTGGTGACCGTGTTACCTAGCCTCAGTGCAGTGTCAGCTGGGAGGAGGTGCTCTTGTTCTTTTTGGAGTTTGACTGACTGCGTGTATTGGTTCCTGACTTCCCTGAACAGTTGCATATTGCGGGGACTACTCAATGCTATTGCAGTCCGCCACAGGATGTTTTTGTGCTGGTCGAGGTCAGTCAGGTCTGGAGTGAACCATGGGCTATATTTGTTCTTAGTTCTGCATTTTTTGAACTGAGCATGCTTATCTAAGATGGTGAGGAAGTTACTTTTAAAGAATGACCAGGCATCCTCAACTGACGGGATGAGGTCAATATCCTTCCAGGATACCCAGGCCAGGTCAATTGGAAAGGCCTGCTCGCAGAAGTGTTTTAAGGAGCGTTTGACAGTGATGAGGTGTGGTCGTTTGACTGCGGACCCGTAGCGGATACAGGCAATGATCGCTGAGATCCTGATTGAAGACAGGGGAGGTATATTTGGAGGGCCAGTTGGTCAGGATAACGTCTATGAGGGTGCCCTTGTTTACAGATTTAGGGTTGTACCTCGTGGGTACCTTGATGATTTGTGTGAGATTGAGGGCATCTAGCTTAGATTGTTGGACTGCCGGGGTGTTAAACATATCACAGTTTAGGTCACCTAACAGAACAAAATCTGAAGCTAGATGGGGGGTGATCAATTCACATCGTGACTCCATGATTGAAAGACCACTTGTGTCACGGCCGTTGAAAGAACTGGACCAAGGTGCAGCGTGGTAAGCGTACATTTTCAATAAACACTACCAAAACAACCGTGAAGCTAAAGGCTATGTCCCATAAAGTCAACTTCGTACAAAGACAGGTGGAAAAAAGGGCTACCTAAGTATGGTTCTCAATCAGAGACAACGATAGACAGCTGTCCCTGATTGAGAACCCTACCTGGCCAAAACATAGAAATACAAATAATAGAATATGAATACCCACCCCAACTCACACCAGGATCTCTAAGGTCAGGGCGTGACAACATGTGACGTCAATGCAAGCCTACAATAATTATACTCTAATGCGCTCTGCAGAGATTGGGAGGACAGTAAGCAAAACATCACATCCCGAGTACACTTTGATCCAGTTATGATCGGAGTAGCCTAATTGTTTTATATTGTGATTTTTGTGTGATTGTTAAAAAAAAGTTTACTTGTCCATTCGGACAAATGTTAATGTCGAGCCCTGAGCATATGTTGGCAATCATACAATAATATATTTGATTGAAGCAATGGGTCTGGAAGTGATGGCAGCAACTTGCTCTTTTTGTATTGTCTTGTCCCCCTACACTGCTGTTGTCAGTCTGTGTACTTACAGCACAGCATACAAAACAACTCCACTTTAGTGATGGGGAAATAGAGAGAAAGATTTAGAGGTTGGGGTGGAGAGTAGAGAGAGTGAGAAAGGAGGGGAGAGCAAGAGTGAGAGGAGAGGAGTGGTGAGGGAAATAGAAGCGGGAGGAGAGAGCAAGGGTGAGCAGAGGGGACGAGAGAAAAGTGGCTGTACAGCACTTTGAGATATCAGCTGATGTACGAAGGGCTTTGTAAATGCATTTGATTTGATTTGAAATATAAGAGAAGAGTGGAGAGAACTAGAGGAGTAAAGAGAGCAGGAGAATTTGGAGTGGAATAAGAGGATACATGTGTCAGTGTGGGAGATAGATATTCAGACACCTTCCCTTTTTTCACATTCTGTTATGTTACAGCCTTATGTATTGCAATAGTTTTTTTCCCCTCACCAATCTACACAGAATACCCCAATGAAGACAAAGCAAAAACAGTTTTTGCAAATTTTTGCAAATGTATTCAAAATAAAAAACAGAAATACCTTATTTTCATAAGTATTCAGACCCTTTGCTATGAGACTCGAAATTGAGGTCAGGTGCATCCTGTTTCCATTGATTATCCTTGAGATGTTTCTACAACTTGATTGGAGTCCAACTGTGGTAAATTGAATTGATTGGACATGATTTGGAAAGGCACACACCTGTCTATATAAGGGCCCACAGTTGACAGTGCATGTCAGAGCAAAAACCAAGCCATGAGGTTGAAGGACTTGTCCATAGAGCTCTGAAACAGGACTGTGTCAAGGCACAAATCTGGGGAAGGGTACCAAAACATCTCTGCATCATTGAAGGTCCCCAAGAACACAGTGGTGTCCATCATTCTTAAATGGAAGAAGTTTGGAAACACCAATGGCCGCCTGGCCAAACTGAGCAATCGGGGAAGGGCCTTGGTCAGGGAGGTGACAGAATGACCATCCAGAGGTCCTCTGTGGAGCTGGGAGAACCTTCCAGAAGGACAATAATCTGTGCAGCACTCTATCAATCAGGTCTTTATGGTGGAGTGGCCAGATGGAAGCCACTTCTCAGTAAAATGCACATGACAGCCTACTTGTGGTTTGACATAAAGCACCTAAAGGACACTGACCAAGATTGAACTCTTTGGCCTGAATGCCAAGCATCACGTCTGGAGGGAACCTGGCATCATCCCTATGGTGATGCATGGTGGTGGCAGCATCTTGCTGTGGGGATGTTTTTCCGTGGCAGTGACTGGGAGACTAGTTAGGATCAAGGGAAATTTCAGCTTTTATTTCTTTCATCACATTTCCAGTGGGTCAGAAGTTAACATACACTCAATTAGTATTTGGTAGCATTGCCTTTAAATAGTTTAAATTGGGTCAAACATTTCGGGTAGCCTTCCACAAGTTTCCCACAATAAGTTGATTGAATTTTGGCCCATTCCTCTTGACAGAGCGGGTGTAACTGAGTCAAGTTTGAAGGCCTGCTTGCTTGCACACACTTTTCAGACCACAAATTATCTATAGGATTGAGGTCAGGACTTTGTGATGACCACTCCAATACCTCGACTTTGTTGTCCTTAAGCCATTTTGCTACAACTTTGGAAGTATGCTTGGGGTCATTGTCCATTTGCAAGACCCATTTGCAACCAAGTTTTAACTTCCTGACTGATGTTGTTTTAATATATCCACAGTTTTCCTGCCTCTTGATGCCATCTAGTTTGTAAAGTGCACCAGTCCCTCATGCAGCAAAGCATCCCCACAACATGATGCTGCCACCCCCATGCTTCACGGTTGGGATGGTGTTCTTCGTCTTGCAAGCTTCCCTTTTTCCTCCAAACATAACGATGTTCATTATGTCCAAACAATTATATTTTTGTTTCATCAGACCAGAGGACATTTCTCTAGAAAGTACGATCTTTGTCCCCATGTGCAGTTGTAAACCGTAGTCTGGCTTTTTTATGGTGGTTTTGGAGTAGTGGCTTCTTCCTTGCTGAGCGGCCTTTCAGGTTATGTCGTTATAGGACTTGTTTTACTGTGCATATAGATAATTTTGTGCCTGTTTCCTCCAGCATCTTCACAAGGTCCTTTGCTGCTGTTCTGGGATTGATTTGCATCTCTAGGAGATAGAGCGCGTCTCCTTCCTGAGCGGTATGACGGCTGCATGGTCCCATGATGTTTATACTTACGTACTATTGTTTGTGCAGATGAACGTGTTACCTTCAGGCATTTGGAAATTGCTCCCAAGGATGAACCAGACTTGTGGAGGTCTCCAATTATTTTCTGAGGTCTTGGCTGATTCTTTTGATTTTCCCATGATGTCAAGCAAAGAGGCACTGAGTTTGAAGGTAGGCCTTGAAATACATCCACAGGTTCACCTCCAATTGACTCACATGATGTCAATTAGCCTATCAGAAGCTTCTAAAGCCATGTCATCATTTTATGGAATTGTCCAAGCTGTTTAAAGGCACAGTCAACTTAGTGTATGTAAACGTCTGACCCACTGGAATTGTGATACAATGAATTATAAGTGAAATAATCTGTCTGATAACAAGTGTTGAAAAAATTACTTGTGCCATGCACAAAGTAGATGTCCTAGCCGACTAGCCCAAACTATAGTTTGTTAACAAGAAATTTGTTGAGTGGTTGAAGAATGAGTTTTAATGACTCCAACCTAAGTGTATGTAAACTTCCAATGTCAACTGTAAGTACATGTAATATATATAATCATATTTTTTAAATATTATAAATATGCAAACATTTCAAAAACGTTTATTTTTTGCTTTGTCATTATGGGTTATTGTGTGTAGATTGATGAGGGGAAAAACACTATTTCAATCAATTTTAGAATAAGGTTGTAACATTGCAAAATGCGGAGAAACTAATTGGTTCTGAATATTTTCCGAATGCACTGTATCTGGGCATTATGTCACGATGGTGCCACCCTGCCCTGGTATGATAGGAACTCGTTCTCAAGGCTTGCGCTGACAGCCTAATGACAGTGAGCGGCGGCCCCTGACAGATACAGCACCAGTCACACCATGAATCTGTCATAGAGAGACAAGGATAAAGAGAGAGATGGAGAGGCAACGACAGAGCGGCAGAGCGAGAGAGACTGGAAGAGAGGAAGAGAAAATTAGAGATAAAGAGGCTGAGACATAACAGACAAATAAATCAGTGATTAGGTGACTTTTGACAGAGAGTGAGAAAAGACAAAGGGGAAAGATGAGGCAAGGAGATGAGGGAAAGACCGTTAGGAGAGGGAGAAAAGACAAAGGGGAAAGATGAGGCAAGGAGATGAGGGAAAGACCATTAGGAGAGGGAGAAAAGACAAAGGGGAAAGATGAGGCAAGGAGATGAGGGAAAGACCATTAGGAGAGGGAGAAAATAAGGGAAGAGGGATGTGGGAGGAGACATTAATGGAGGTGAGGACATGAAAAGAGAGGCCGTTTGTTAGTTATTTATTTAACACGTTTTATCTCAATATATTGGTCCCTTGTTCATAGTGATAATTTGATTTAAAGCCCTCAGTATGTTCATAGTTATCCCATGGGCAAATTAAAAAATATTTATTTTTAGAAGAACACAATGGATTCTAAACTGATTCTTATAATGATGATGATGATATGCCATTTAGCAGACGCTTTTATCCAAAGCGACTTACAGTCATGTGTGCATACATTCTACGTATGGGTGGTCCCGGGGATCGAACCCACTACCCTGGCGTTACAAGCGCCATGCTCTACCAACTGAGCTACAGAAGGACCACAATGTGGTTTTATATGAATATTCAATGTGTAAAATCGCCCCCTCCCCTTACCCTTTCTCTCTATGTAATCCCACTAATGATACATTTTAGATTTAATGTAATCTGGATTACAATTGAATCTGTACTCTGTTGGAATCCAGTTGATATTTTAACACCTGAATACAATGAGAAAAATGTACACACGTAATTCAGATTACATTGTAAACTTACATCCGGTTTACAATGCATCACATTCACAATGTAGTAATTTGTTACCATTACAACAGCTCCACAAACCTGCACCAATCAGAGGAGGACACAGGCACTTGACCTTGTATCAACCCTCTCTATTACAATCAATTGACCTTTGACCTTTTGATGTCTATTAAGGTCTCATGAGATCCCCATCCCCGTCCCTCAATCCCTCCACCCTGCTTAGCAATGCTAAAGCATAGTGACCCCTTCTCACAGGTGAAATTAATTCCCTAGCATCTGGGATAATTGCCTTGTCTCTGGAGAGAGACAAGTGAGAACACACAATCATGCTGTCACCGCGACAATGATGACAAAATGGCCGTTTCAATGTTTCTTCACAGAACCAAATAAAAACAGTCTTTCAGTTGTTTAGGCATTCACGGTGCTGCTTTTTGAAAAGAAACATTAAGATCCCGACACTTATGGCAAATCAGGCTGACTGGAATGGCTGGCTGTTATCTTCTCGCTTTTCTTTATTTGTTGCTTTGCAAGAGGCTTCTTTTGCCCTGAATTATTCATTGTTGTATAGAGATGCAGAAGATCAAAGGAACTGTGGATAGTGCGGAGAGGCCCAATAGTGCATTGCTCAAGGCTCAAAACAGTTATTTGTTTCTCAGCATAACAATATTTTCTACAGAGCAATTAGGTCGGATTGGAATCTGACACATTGCTCCCAATCAGAAAAAAAATGCCGGTTTCAACTTCCTTCTTTAGTCAATGGTATCCCGTACAAAGACACTCCACGCCTCCGATCCATTCACTAGCAAATTCAATTTTGTGAGATGAGAAGAAGCAGGTTCGATAGACTTTGAATTTAATGGTTGTTCATGTCCTGTCGCGTCAATGGGTTGTATACTGTAAGAAGGGGCTCTGGGTTAAAAGGGAGAGCAATGTTGGTGTTACTCTATCATGCATTGGTGAGAATGAAGGACTGGCAAATGATGTATGTGTGCGTGTTGTGACGGCCCTGATTTTTTCTGTACCGTCTCAGTGCTTTCCCTTTAATTCCCAATTAAATAGCCAGCATCAGCTGCGCAAACGTGGGGTTGTGATGGAGACGTGAATGAGGACGTGTTCAACTCTCAGTTCCGAAGCTTCTCTATTCCGTTTGTTTTGTAGCCTAATAGAGTTTACCCAGGATCGGATCCACTCTTTTCGTCCGTGGACTACACCTCTCCGTTTCTCCGCTGGAGAGATCTGTTGGCGGATTGGATTGTCTGACTGACCGACTGACTACAACCTTTTTGTATACGGTATTTCATTTGTTTTGATGTGACGTATACTGTGATTTGTGTAGTTAGGTGGAGGGGAGGACTTAGAGTTGATCGGCTTTATATTGTTTGTATGATTACTACTGGGTTTACGCTACACTGAATGAACGGACAAACATTGCGTGACAAAAGTCACTTGAGTTCCCTGAACTCCTTTACCGGGCTGGACTCTTTAGGCCCGAGGTACAGGACATTTCTGGAGGAACCAGAACTCATTGTGTTATATTATTATATATGTGTGTGTGTCATCATTGATGTTGCTAATACAACCCACGCAAAAGAATATAGTTGTTTTGAAGTTATTTCCAATGTTTAAGGGTTTATGAAAAGTTTATTCCCATCCTGATTTACATAAGTCCTTTGTATTGGTGTAGACTTGACAGACCAGATGGGACTCATTCCCTCCCAAACCAAAAGGAGAAACCAATGTTTACTCTGGTAGGCACAACCTACCTGGCACCCCTATAAATAATAACCTCAAGTCAAAACCGTTACAGTGTGCGTGTGTGCGGTTCAGTCTGCAGACATCGTTGAGTCATTACTTTATCGAGACATAATGAATTCCGTTCTCTGAGACATGAAAGGGTACAACAGTGTTTCCCCTGGATTATATTGCAGCCAGGTGGTTATTCAAGGTCCTCACAATCGCATCAAGAAGCCAGTTTGAAAAATACTATGGTACAACCAGGGTCATATGAGTGTATATTGTAGCAAAACATAGCAGAGAAAATTGCAACGCAAAAGTGTTTCTTATTGGACAAGTTCAGGTGAGTTCGGTTCCCTCTTTAAGTCAGCTTTATTTTGTTTGGTGCTTAATAAATACAACCCTAGTCCATATAGAAATGAGCCAAAGAGAACACTCTCTTCCTCTAAGAGTTATCAACTGAGTCCCAAATGGCACCATATTTCCTATGTAGTGCACTTTTTGACCAGAAACTATAAGGCTCTAGTCAAAAGTAGTGCAGCGCGTGGGGAATAGGGTGCCATTTGGGATGCAGGTGTAACGGATGTGAAACGGCTAGCTTAGTTAGCGGTGCACGCTAAATAGCGTTTCAATCGGTTACGTCACTTGCTCTGAGACCTTGAAGTAGTAGTTCCCCTTGCTCTGCAAGGGCCGCGGCTTTTGTGGAGCGATGGGTAACGATGCTTCGTGGGTGACTGTTGTTGATGTGTGCAGAGGGTCCCTGGTTCGCGCCCGGGCATGGGCGAGGGGACGGTCTAAAGTTATTCTGTTACACAGGCACTTAGACTCGGGTCTAATTACCCCACACATGGCAGAGGGGTCCGGATATCTATCAAAGAAGGGATTAGGGAGAGCTCGACGCCTCAAAAAATAACATATGCCTCTCGGAGCTCCAGTTCCCCTCAGCAGGTCCCCAACTCCTCATTGCATAAATGTGAGTCGGCACTGAATATTCAACACAACCCAAGAAACCGAGACCTCGAGGGCCACAGCGTGGGTGCAACTGGAGTCCAGCTGAGTAGAGTAGAGCAGAGTGAAGAAGCCAAATGTACAGAGACGAAGAAGGTCTCGTCCTTGGTGCACTAGACTACAGATTGTTGTGGAGTGCAGTTTTTTGGGGGGAAATATATATATTTTTTAAAATAATGATTTCCTCACAGCATGGGTTCAGTTCTCTAGATAGACTCAAGGGTTTCATACCAGCCTGTTGAGAGTGGGGTTATTCACTTTTTTTAATGACTTTCAGTTTGGCAATGTTTTAGGACAATCATTTGTAAAGGTACTCTCCTTTCTTTGCAATGTCCGGTCACAACTGAGCATGTGGTGTATGATAGAAGTTCAGCAACTAACAAAATAAGTAGACATGCATGTTCAAAACCAGTACAGTGCATCTACAGAAAATTACAGAACTCTGAAACTCTTTGTTGTACAGTTGCACAGTAATTTAGTGCTTGGTGCAGGTCTTCACTGTCAGTTTCTTTTTTTGAAGCCCAGTCCTGGACTAAACAGCATGCTCAATGAAGAATCTCCACTGAATTAGCTTTTTACTCCAGGACTAGGCTGGAGTGTCTGACAAACCGGCCCTGAGAGGCAGGCTGTAGACGAAAGACGAGTCATTTTGACGAGTGCGCGATCTGATAGGTCCTCTCAGTGTAATGGATGAAAGTCTCTTCTCTGTGTCTCGGTAGTGAGCCTCATCACACAGCAGGTACACTAATCGAGCGGTATCGGGGGCAAATGGGGCATGAAGGCGCCATTCATACAAATTAAGATCATATACAGCGCTCTGCGGCTGTCGGAGCTCCATCACTACCTCCTGCTCTGATTGTTTGCTGTTCAAACACAGGGCGATTATTTTCTGTTGAAAAATCACAGATCTCTTCCCAAAATATTGTATTTTTCACTAGTGTGATTTCAGTTATTGACTATTAAAATGATGGTACTGTGATTTTAATCTGCATTTCTTCCATATCTTCAGTAGGTCCAGTCAGTGTGAAACTGTGTGTAATTACCAATTGAACTGCTAACTCAAATGGCCTTTTTCTAATTGATGATTAAGCTATGGGAGATGGCACATGGAAGGTACTGTAGGCTATTGAAAAAGACTATGTGAATGCAATTTCCACGAATGTCTAAAATTTCCACCCAGCCAATCAGAAGGCAATATGGAGCTCTTACTATTAACGCTTATATCTATCCAATGGTCCCAGATCTACTGGAGTAAAGCCCATAGTGCGTAGGAGCAAGGGGGCTTTTCTTTCTAGCACTGATTTAATTAAACTGATAGTTGCTTTATTGAGGGGAGTTTTACTTGCAATGGCTGTGATATGTGCTTGTCTTACCTACCTCAGTTTAATGCACTCACTGTGTCACTCTGGATAAGTGTCTGCTAAATGAACAAAATGTAAATTTTAAAACTGTGTCGATTTGGAATTCAGTGCCACTGTACCTCAGAACTGATTATCCCCAAACATGTACCTGTTTATTATTCTGCTCCCTACGGCGCTGTGGAAATAAAGTACAAATGTTTTCCTTCGATTCTCTTCAAAATGTCTTCATTCTGAAAAGGGGACACATTAAATCAGTTGGTTAGACGTCCAGCTCTGAGAGAGTAGGATGGCCATTTATAGTGCTCTGATTGCCCTAATCATGTGACGGGACCTTTTCCCCACTGATGGAGGAGCTGATTTATGCAGAGTGAAGGGCTTGCTTCCGAAATGGCACCTTGTTCCCTTTGTAGTGCACTACTTTTCACCATCGCCCTGGTCAAAAGTAGTGCACTACAAAGGGAATAAGATGCCATTTGGGACTGAGTCGGGAATAAGGTGCCATTTTGGACGCAATCAAAGTGTTATAGGACATGGACAGCTAACAGTGCTAACTAGCTGCTTATCAATTACATACTTTACCTCAGCTCCACTCTTAGAATATTCAGTTATTCGCCTAATGTAGCTGCTGGACTAAGAGGAGACAGAGTTATGGTGAGTCACATAATTCATGGTCAAAATAGGGATGCTTAATTAGTTGTTTTTGTCTATTATTTAAAAAATATGTGCATGTAAATCTCATTGACTCTTCTCTTTTTTTTGTTGTTGCAGAGAGTTTAGGCATAGCAATTTTACCCTGTGTGGAATGGTAACAACATGATTGACATGCATGCAGTGTCTATATAAGGTGTGGATTGAATGGTAGCAGCTGAAATAGTATGTTATGAAGTCAGAGCTAAAACTGTGCTTTTGATTAACACAGCATGGAGGAAGGTGAGTCCCAGGCTAAGAGCTGTGTGGGGATTGCAGTGTCACTGGATAACTGGTGTTTAACTTCTGTCGCTACTATGAGCCTATAGCGTGAGCCAGTGCTGTAGCATGAGCCAGTGTGGAGTCGTTTAGAAGGGATATGACTGGGATTTAGTCTCCCCAGGAGGCACACTGTGGCAGAGCCTGCTTAGAACAGAAACGGATGGGATGGGTTCAGTGTGCTCCGATTAGTTTGTGTTTACCAAAGGAATTTGTATCTTAACAGATTTGGATCAAAAATGGTCATTCGTTGAGGTCTGGTCGGGCAGGTGTGCTTCATTTATATTTTCATGGACATGTACGGACACACGCACGCAGACACTCATCTGCTCAGTGACCTGGCAGGAAACTGTGCAAGAGTGGTCAACAGCGTAGTGCTTTCACTACAATTTAAGTCAGGGTCTTTGAGCTGAACTACATAGGTGATCCTGGCTGATTGTAATTATACAGAAGGTTGATGAATACTCCTCATCCACCTCGCGCTGGCAATCTCATCATGTCAAAGTCTCTAGAAACTTCTCTACTGCTAATCTGCTTGTGTAACACGGCAACTCAGCTAGTTGCATCCCTTACTGCTAACGTTCCCCGAAATGTTGTTTGCAGAAATGTTGATATATTTGCAATTTCCCATTCAAATAAACCTAATAAAGTAAGTAGAGTAACGTGAACGATGGTAGCTGTGTGTTGTCGCAGGCTTTTACTGGAAGATTTCTTCATTTCTCCTGAAGCATCATCAGCATGCTTCCTAGAAATGCTCTGTTTTTGTTTTGTTCCGCTCCTGCAGAGAGAGAGAGAGAGAATGTCTCACCAGCTCAAGGGCTGTGTGTGGGGTTAGCGCTAAAAAGTCTGGGTGATAATCACTGTGAAATCACCATTAAAGAGGAGAGAGACAGAGTGAGATAAATAGTGATGGAGAGAGAGACTGCAAACAGATATGGAGAGAGATAACAATGAAAAAATGGGGAAGAGAGCGGAAGTGAGAGACAAAGACTAAAAGAGTTAGAAAGACGGCGTGAGCGATAGAAGGATGGGGAATTAGAGAGAGTAAGGACGGCAGATATCGAGAGAGAGAGGGGCAGAGTCTAGGTGTAAGAGAGAGATGGATGGGAGACGAGAGAGGGGGGAAATTATTCCGAATGTAAGACAGAGATATAGGGATGGCGGAGATAGCGACAGGAGGGACATCGCTGAGCAGCGTTACCTGTATTTATAGTTGCAGAATCTCTGTGATCCGCTTGACTAAGCCCAGCACGCCTGAAGGGCTGATGTAGTCATACACAGAAACATGTGGCAGCTCCTGATTTAATTAACCCAGGGAGAGAGGGAGGGAAGGAGGTAGGGTGATAAAGGAGAAAGAGAGAAAAGGATGACAGACCGAGGACTTGTGGTGACGCAACTTAGGAAATGGCTGCCTAGTTTTTCGTACAGCACACATCAAATAACCACCCTTTGCTTTGATGACAGCTTTGCACACTCTTGGCATTCTCTCAACCAGCTTCACCTGGAACGCTTTTCCAACAGTCTTGAAGGAGTTCCCACATATGCTAAGCACTTGCTGCTTTTCCTTCACTCTGTGGTCCGACTCATCGCAAACCATCTCAATTGGGTTGAGGTCGGGGGATTGTGGAGGCCAGGTCAACTGATGCAGCACTCCATCACTCTCCTTCTTGGTAAAATAGCCCTTACACAGCCTGGAGGTGTGTTTTTGGTCATTGTCTTGTTGAAAAACAAATGATAGTCCCACTAAGCCCAAACCAGATGGGATGGCATATTGCAGCAGAATGCTGTGGTAGCCATACTGATTAAGTGTGCCTTGAATTCTAAATAAATCAGACAGTCACCAGCAAAGCACCCTCACACCATAACACCTCCTCCTCCATGCTTTACGGGGGGGAAATACACATGCGGAGATTATCCGTTCACCCACAGGGTGTCTCACAAAGACACGGCAGATGGAACCAAAAATCTCCAATTTGGACTACAGACCAAAGGACAAATTTCCACCAGTCTAATGTCCATTGATCGTGTTTCTTGGCCCAAGCAAGTCTCTTCTTCTTACTGGTGTCCTTTTAGTAGTGGTTTCTTTGCATCAATTTGACCAAGAAGGCCTGAGTCTCCTCTGAACAGTTGATGTTGAGATATGTATGTTTCTTGAACTCTGAAGCATTTATTTGGGCTGCAATTTCTGAGGCTGGTAACTTTAATGAACGTATCCTCTGCAGCAGAGGTAACTCTGGGTCTTCTATTTCTGTGGCGGTCCTTATGAGAGCCAGTTTCATTATAGTGCTTGATGATTTTTGCGACTGCACTCAAAGTTCTTGAAATGTTCCATATTGACTGACTTTCATGTCTTAAAGTAATGGACTGTAGTTTCTCTTTGCTTATTTGAGCTGTTCTTTCCATAATATGGACTTTTTCCAAATAGGGTTATCTTCTGTATACCCCCTACCTAGTCACAACACAACTGATTGTCTCAAACACACTAAGAAGGAAAGCAATTCCACAAATTAACTTCTAAGTTAATTGATATGCATTCCAGATTATCACATGAATCTGGTTGAGAAAATGCCAAGACTGTGCAAAGCAGTCATCAAGGCAACCTGTGGCTATTTGAAGAATCTAAAATATATTTTGATTTGTTTAACACTTATTTTGGTAGAATAGGTCAAATAAAAGACAAGGAGGGTAGATTTATACTTATTAAATGTAAACTGGATAACAAAGAACTTACATTTATTTATTGTATATGCGCCCCCGGGGCGTGACATGGTCTTCTACAGGAAAGTGTTTGATTTAATTACCATAGAATCCTCTGGCACTCTTATCTGTGGAGGCTATTTTAACACGTTTTTAAACTCAAAATTGGACAGCACTAAATAGGAAAATTAACATAGTTGCTGAAAAAGATCAATAGGATATTGCAGGATTTAGGACTGCTTGATGTATGGTGTGACATCCACATGACAGATAGGGAATATACGTTTTACTCAGCCCGCCACACTGAATACTCAAGTTTAGACTACTTTTTCACGTACAATGCAGATCGACAGAAGTTTAAGGATTGTTGGATCGGGCAGAGCGACTTATCAGATCATAATGGAGTTTACTTTACTCTACACCTTGATAGCAAACCAAGAAATACTCTATGGAGGCTTAATGCAAGCATTCTGAATGATCCAGCATTCAAGGAATCAATAAAGACAGAATTGAATGTCTATCTGGAGAATAATGATAACAGGCAAATCTGTTGCTATATTGCGGGTTGCAGCTAAGGCAGTTATTAGAGGGAAGATCATAGCCGGGGCGGCAGGGTAGCCTAGTGGTTAGAGCGTTGGACTCGTAACCGGAAGGTTGCAAGTTCAAATCCCAAGCTGACAAGGTACAAATCTGTCGTTCTGCCCCTGAACAGGCAGTTAACCCACTGTTCCTATGCTGTCATTGAAAATAAGAATTTGTTCTTAACTTAAAATAGCCTGAAGTAGAGGTGTTAGTTGAACTCACTTGATATCCCCTTGATTGGGACGGAGCAGAATGATAGACTTACTTCAGAAATAACTACTGAATAAATAAATTAATAATGCAATTTCTAATCTAAAAGTAAACAAATCTCCAGGCACTGATGGCTTCCCTTCAGAATGGTTCAAAGCCTCTACTTCAGGCCTGTTTTTACTGGACTCTGTGGGAGGGGGGCGTCTTCCACCATCGTGGAGGGAAGCCATCGTATTTGTAATCCCAAAAGAAGGGTAAAGAGAAGAAGGAATATAGACCTATTGCAATTCTTAACAGGGATTATAAACTATATGCATCCAATAATAGCCAAAATAATGGAAGACATAATCCCAGATTTGACTGACGGGGATGAAACTGGTTTCATACAAAATAGGCAGGACAACATAAGGAGAACACTAAATGTCATGGACCACATTACTCAGAATAAGAGTACTATATTAATCAGTCTAGCTGCTGAAAAAAGCATTTGATAAAAATGGGATTGTCTATTCCAAGTTATGGAAAGATTTGGTTCAACAAAGAAGTTATACAGTGCATCAAAACATTGTTTTTTATTTAACTAGGGAAGTCAATTAAGAACAAATTCTTATTTACAATGACGGCCTACCAGAAAACAGTGGGTTTTCTGCCGTGTTCAGGGACAGAACGACAGATTTTGACCTTGTCAGCCCAGGGATTCGATCCAGCAACCTTTCGGTTACTGGCCCAACGCTCTAACCACTAGGCTACCTGCCGACTACGAGAATAAAGATAAATGCACATTTGTCACAAACAATAAAATTAGTGCGATGGGCAAGATAACGCTGTAATCTTTTCTCCTTGTACATTGAGCCATTAGCACAGGCAATAAGACAGGGCCCATCTTTAGAGGGAGTAACAATAAGAGGCAGTGAACATAAGATATGCATGTATGCTGATGACGTTCTGTTATTCCTTTAAAGACCCAGGTTCAAGTGTACCAAGATTGATGGATGTTTTACAAACATTTGGAACGTATTCCGGTTATGTGCTCAACGTACACAAGACCCAAGCCCTAGTATATAATTATACCCCACAGGAAGAGCTGAAGTGTCGGTGTCACTTCCTGTGGACCCCTTCCTCCAATTTATTGGGGTACATTTACCGAAAGATTCACCCAAACTTTATGACATGAATTACGATCACATCAAGCAAATGTATGATTACCTGGACAGGTGGAATTCACTTCCCTTGGATCTTAGTAGTAGAATTGAATCAATAAAAATGAACATCCTGCCGAGGTTACTGTATTTGTTCCAATCACTGCCCATAGAAATCCCACCTAAACAGTTTAGGGAATGGAATAAACGGATATCAAGGTTTATCTGGAATAGTAAGAGACCAAGCATTACATATACAACATTACAATTACCAAAAAAACAGTGGGGGTATGGCCTTACCAAACCTAAAAGATTATTTTGTGTCAGCCCAATTGAGACATCTGGTGTGTTGGTTCAATTCTGAATATGAATCCAAATGGGAAGACATGGAGACTACTTTGACAGAGATACCCATACAGTCAGTTTTGGGAAACAAGGACATGGTAATAGAAATATACAACAGACGAAATCAGTGTATTCATTTCTCTCTTAAGACATGGTTTAGGGTAGTTAAGCAAAATAATTTAAACAGAGAGGTCAAACTGCTGAGTTGGCCCGCATACGACCCCAGCATTTCAGGATAGCAGTGGACGCAGAAAGGCATCACATCCTTCAGTACAATTATAAGGAATGGGGACTTGGAGAACTTCCAGGACCTAAGTGAAAAACATGGCATGGATAAACAAGATTTTTTTTTACAGATACCTACAAGTTTGACACTATTTCTTAAGGGAGGTAGAAGTGATTGACAATCGAGCACCTCAATCTTTTTTCGTTCTTTTAGTTTATTTGTACTTTCTTTTGTGTTCCTCAATTAAAAACAAAGTAAAAAATTTAAAAAGACAACGAACCAAGAAATAGGAGGAGAGAGTGAACTGGAGAGGGAGCGAGAAAGAGAGGCCAAGAAATACTGGCCTAGTTTTAACAAGAGTGTGAAAATCAGTAACGAGAGCAAGAGAGACAAATTGTCAGCAAGAGGGAAGCGGAAAAGCGATACAGTAGGTTATAGAATGACTGAGAGTTTTAGAAAGAGAACAAGAGAGGAAAATAGAGTGGGAGGAGATAGAGAACAAAAATTGAGAAAAAAGGGTAGACCGAGGAAATAAAACAGAGAGTGCATTGTTACAATGCCCCACTGTATTTTCCAATCCTAATCTCATTTATATTTTGAAAGAGCCAATTTTGAGGACGTTATCTCCTACCTATGTTTACCGGGGCATGTCCCGCATTTTAGCTAATGCATTTCTATAAATACATAGGACAATACTGGAACCAATGTGATTACTCTCTATGTTTCTCTATCGCAGTATGACACAACAGTTTTCAGACAATATGTTATAGAAATTGGCTTGTGAATGGGGAGGTGTTGGGGGCACCGACAACTCTGTAGAGGTCACAATCGTGAATGTGTGTCTCTCAATGCTCGTGTTCCCCCATCACCCCATCATCCTGGGTGAATAGAAAACCATTTTAATGCCTGACTGACGCGGGGCTGGCTGAAATAAGTGATTGCAAGGCATTCATTGAAAATCCCAAATGGACATCCTGCTAATAGGTGCTATTGCTTTCATTATTTACTTATTTTTTCTTTTCCACAGTTCTACCGGACTATGGTCAGTACACAGTTAAAGTCGGAAGTTTACATACACCTTAGCCAAATACATTTAAACTCAGTTTTTCACAATTCCTGACATTTAATTCTGACATTTAAATAACTGACATAAAATTCCCTGTCTTCGGTCAGTTAGGATCACCACTTGATTTTAAAGTGTCAGAATAATAGTCTAAATAATTATTTATTTCAGCTTTTATTTCTTTCATCACATTCCCAGTGGGGCAGAAGTTTAATTAGTATTTGATAGCATTACCTTTAAATTGTTTCACTTGGGTCAAATGTTTTGGGTAGCATTTCACAAGCTTCCCACAATAAGTTGGGTGAATTTTGGACCATTCCTCCTGACAAAGCTGGTGTAACTGAGTCAGGTCTGTAGGCCTCATTGCTCGCACCAGTTTTTCAGTTCTGACCACACATTTTCTATGGGATTGAGGTCAGGGCTTTGTGATGGTCACTCCAATACTTTGACTTTGTTGTCTTTAAGCCATTGTGCTACAACTTTGGAAGTCTGCTTGGGGTCATTGTCCATTTGGAAGACCCATTTGCCATAAAGGAGTGCGTAACTGGCGGCAGAGAAGTCAGGCGCAGGAGAGCAAAACTGGGTAATCAACGGAGCAGTTTTATTCATAAAACCACCGGAAACCAGAACAACAAACAAATGGGTACAAAACCCGTCGTGCACATGCACTTACAATAAACAATCCCTCACAAAGACATGGGGGGAACAGAGGATTAAATATACAACAAGTAATTGAGGGAATTGAAACAAGGTGTGAGGAAAAACAAGACAAAACACATGGAAAATAAAAAGTGGATCGATGATGGCTAGAAGACTGGCGATGCCGAGCGCCGCCCGAACAAGGAGAGGACCCGACTTCGGCGGAAGTCGTGACATTTGCGACCAAGCTTTAACTTCCTGACTGTCTTGAGATGTTGCTTCAATATATCCACATAATTTTCCTCCCTCATGATGCCATCTATTTTGTGAAGTGCACCAGTCCCTCCTGCAGTAAAGCATCCCCACAACATGATGCTGCCACCCCCGTGCTTCAAGGTTGGGATGGTGTTCTTCGGTTTTCAAGCCTCCCCCTTTTTCCTCCAATCATAACGATGGTCATTTTGGTCAAACAGTTATATTTTTGTTTCATCAGACCAGAGGACATTTCTCCAAAAAGGACGATCTTTGTCCCCATGTGCAGTTGCAAACCGTAGTCTATTTTTTTATGGGGGTTTTGGAGCAGTGGCTGCTTCCTTGCTGAGCGGCCTTTCAGGTTATGTCGATATAGGACCAGTTTTACTGTGGATATAGATACTTTTGTACCTGTTTCCTCCAGCATATTCACAAGGTCCTTTTCTGTTGTTCTGGGATGGATTTGCACTTTTCGCACCAAAGCACCATCTCTAGGAGACAGAACACGTCTCCTTCCTGAGCGGTATGACGGCTGCATGGTCCCATGGTGTTTATACTTAAGTACTATTGTTTGTACAGATGAACATGGTACCTTCAGGCATTTGGAAATTGTGGAGGTCTACAATTTTTTTTGTCAGAGGACCTGGCTAATTTCTTTAGATTTTCCAATGATGTCAAGCAAAGAGGCACTGAGTTCGAAGGTAGGCCTTAAAATACATCCACAGGTACACCTCCAATTGACTAAAAATATCAGAAGCTTCTAAAGCCTTGCCATCATTTTCTGGAATTTGAAAAGCCACAGTCAACTTAGTGTATGTAAACTTCTGACCCACTGGAATTGTGATACAATGAATTATAATTCAAAGAGTCTGTCTGTAAGCAATTGTGTGAAAATGTACTTGTGTGATGCTCAAAGTAGATGTCCTAACCGACTTGCCAAAACTATAGTTTGTTAACAAGAATTTTGTGGAGTGGTTGAAAAACGAGTTTTAGTGACTCCAACACAAGTGTTTGTAAACTTCCGACTTCAACTGTGTAGCTTGTGTAATGAGACAGCATTTTTTTTCTTCATAAGTGTTTTTCGGGTTCATAGAATTACTGTGCTCCAATTCTTTGTACACTTTCACCCTATAAGTGTGTGTTGGGCTGGAGAGAATTTCTATTTTTATTACATCAATCGGGGACTGTATGACTGTTTCGAACTTTCAGCAATCTTTACTGAGCATGTCAGTCAGCTACAGTACATCAAGTTATTTCCATTTCCTGTGTAACATCAATATTTCTACAGAGTGCACACTTCGGGAGAATTGTATATTGGGAAACAATAATCTGAAATACTGAAAATGTATTAACGCAACATGCAACAATTTCAAATATTTTTCTGAGTTACAGTTCATAAAAAAAAAAATCAGTCAATTGAAATAAATTCATAAGGCTCTAATCTATGGATTTCACATGACTGGACAGGTGTGAAGCCTTGGGTGGGTGTTGGATGGCAGCTCATGGTAGAGAAATGAACATTACATTCTCTGGCAACAGTTCTGGTGGACATTCCTGCAGTCTGATTTCCAGTTGCACGCTCCCTCAACTTGAGACATCTGTGGCATTGTGTTGTGTGACAACTGCACATTTGAAAGTGGCTATTTATTGTCCCCAGGACAAGGTGCACCTGTGTAATGATTACACTGTTTCAGCTGCTTCTTGATTTGACACACCTGTCAGGTGAATGGATTTTTTAAATTAAATTTTTAATTTAACCTTTATTAGGCTAGTTGAGAACAAGTTCTCATTTACAACTGCGACCTGGCCAAGATAAAGCATAGCAGTGTGAACAGACAACAACACAGAGTTACACATGGAGTAAACAATAAACAAGTCAATAACACAAAAAAAGAGAAAAAAGGAGTCTATATACATTGTGTGCAAAAGGCATGAGGAGGTAGGCGAATAATTACTATTTAGCAGATTAACCCTGGAGTGATAAAGGGTCAGATGGTCATGTGCAGGTAGAGATACTGGTGTGCAAAAGAGCAGAAAAGTAAATAAATCAAAACCGTATGGGAATGAGGTAGGTAAATTGGGTGGGCTATTTAAAGATGGACTATGTACAGCTGCAGCGATCGGTTAGCGGCTCAGTTAGCAGATGTTTGAAGTTGGTGAGGGAAATAAAAGTCTCCAACTTCTGCAATTTTTGCAATTCGTTCCAGTCACAGGCAGCAGAGAACTGGAAGGAAAGGTGGCCAAATGAGGTGTTGGCTTTAGGGATGATCAGTGAGATACACCTGCTGGATTGCGTGCTACGGGTGGGTGTTGCCATCGTGACTAGTGAACTGAGATAAGGCGGAGCTTTACCGAGCATGGACTTGTAGATGACCTGGAGCCAGTGGGTCTGGCAACTAATATGTAGCGAGGGCCAGCCGACTAGAGCATACAGGTCGCAGTGGTGGGTGGTATAAGGTGCTTTAGTAACAAAACGGATGGCACTGTGATAAACTGCATCCAGTTTGCTGAGTAGAGTATTGGAAGCTATTTTGTAGATGACATCGCCGAAGTCGAGAATCGGTGGGATAGTCAGTTTTACTAGGGTAAGTTTGGCGGCGTGAGTGAAGGAGGCTTTGTTGCGGAATAGAAAGCCGACTCTACATTTAATTTTAGATTGGAGATGTTTGATATGAGTCTGGAAGGAGAGTTTACAGACTAGCCAGACACCTAGGTACTTACAGATGTCAAATCAAATCAAATTTTATTTGTCACATACACATGGTTAGCAGATGTTAATGCGAGTGTAGCGAAATGCTTGTGCTTCTAGTTCCGACAATGGAGTGATAACCAACAAGTGATCTAACTAACAATTCCAAAACTACTGTCTTATACACAGTGTAAGGGGATAAAGAATATGTACATAAGGATATATGAATGAGTGATGGTACAGGGCAGCATACAGTAGATGGTATCGAGTACAGTATATACATATGAGATGAGTATGTAGACAAAGTAAACAAAGTGGCATAGTTGAAGTGGCTAGTGATACATGTATTACATAAGGATGCAGTCGATGATATAGAGTACAATATATACGTCTGCATATGAGATGAATAATATAGGGTAAGTAACATTATATAAGGTATCATTGTTTAAAGTGGCTAGTGATATCTTTACATCATTTCCCATCAATTCCCATTATTAAAGTGGCTGGAGTTGGGTCAGTGTCAATGACAGTGTGTTGGCAGCAGCCACTCAATGTTAGTGGTGGCTGTTTAACAGTCTGATGGCCTTGAGATAGAAGCTGTTTTTCAGTCTCTCGGTCCCAGCTTTGATGCACCTGTACTGACCTCGCCTTCTGGATGATAGCGGGGTGAACAGGCAGTGGCTCGGGTGGTTGATGTCCTTGATGATCTTTATGGCCTTCCTGTAACATCGGGTGGTGTAGGTGTCCTGGAGGGCAGGTAGTTTGCCCCGGTGATGCGTTGTGCAGACCTCACTACCCTCTGGAGAGCCTTACGGTTGAGGGCGGAGCAGTTGCCGTACCAGGCGGTGATACAGCCCGCCAGGATGCTCTCGATTGTGCATCTGTAGAAGTTTGTGAGTGCTTTTGGTGACAAGCCGAATTTCTTCAGCCTCCTGAGGTTGAAGAGGCGCTGCTGCGCCTTCTTCACGACGCTGTCAGTGTGAGTGGACCAATTCAGTTTGTCTGTGATGTGTATGCCGAGGAACTTAACTTGCTACCCTCTCCACTACTGTTCTATCGTTGTGGATAGGGGGGTGTTCCCTCTGCTGTTTCCTGAAATCCACAATCATCTCCTTAGTTTTGTTGACGTTGAGTGTGAGGTTATTTTCCTGACACCACACTCCGAGGGCCCTCACCTCCTCCCTGTAAGCCGACTCGTCATTGTTGGTAATCAAGCCTACCACTGTTGTGTCGTCCGCAAACTTGATGATTGAGTTGGAGGCGTGCGTGGCCACGCAGTCGTGGGTGAACAGGGAGTACAGGAGAGGGCTCAGAACGCACCCCTGTGGGGCCCCCGTGTTGAGGATCAGCGGGGAGGAGATGTTGTTGCCTACCCTCACCACCTGGGGGCGGCCCGTCAGGAAGTCCAGTACCCAGTTGCACAGGGCGGGGTCGAGACCCAGGGTCTCGAGCTTGATGACGAGCTTGGAGGGTACTATGGTGTTGAATGCTGAGCTGTAGTCGATGAACAGCATTCTCACATAGGTATTCCTCTTGTCCAGGTGGGTTAGGGTAGTGTGCAGTGTGGTTGAGATTGCATCGTCTGTGGACCTATTTGGGCGGTAAGCAAATTGGAGTGGGTCTAGGGTGTCAGGTAGGGTGGAGGTGATATGGTCCTTGACTAGTCTCTCAAAGCACTTCATGATGACGGAAGTGAGTGCTACGGGGCGGTAGTCGTTTAGCTCAGTTACCTTAGCTTTCTTGGGAACAGGAACAATGGTGGCCCTCTTGAAGCATGTGGGAACAGCAGACTGGTATAGGGATTGATTGAATATGTCCGTAAACACACCGGCCAGCTGGTCTGCGCATGCTCCGAGGGCGCGGCTGGGGATGCCGTCTGGGCCTGCAGCCTTGCAAGGGTTAACACGTTTAAATGTCTTACTCACGTCGGCTGCAGTGAAGGAGAGACCGCATGTTTTCGTTGCAGGCTGTGTCAGTGGCACTGTATTGTCCTCAAAGCGGGCAAAAAAGTTATTTAGTCTGCCTGGGAGCAGATTCTAGGTCGGAACAAACCAGGGTGGTGATGCTAGTCAGGCGTGCGGGTGCAGGCATCGACCGGTTGAAAAGCATGCATTTGGTTTTACTTGTGTTTAAGAGCAGTTGGAGGCCACGGAAGGAGTGTTGTATGGCGTTGAAGCTCGTTTGGAGGTTAGATACCACAGTGTCCAAGGAAGGGCCAGAAGTATACAGAATGGTGTCGTCTGCGTAGAGGTGGAGCAGGGAATCGCCCACAGCAAAAGCAACATCATTGATATACAGAGAAAAGAGTCGGCCCGAGAATTGAACCCTGTGGCACCCCCATAGAGACTGCTGATTTGACACACTGAACTGTGTCTGCAAAGTAGTTGGTGAACCAGGCAAGGCAATCATTAGAAAAACTGAGGCTACTGAGTCTGCAGATAAGAATATGGTGATTGACAGAGTCGAAAACCTTGGCCAGGTCGATGAATACGGCTGCACAGTACTGTCTTTTACCGATGGCAGTTATGATATCGCTTAGTACCTTGAGCGTGGCTGAGGTGCACCCGTGACCGGCTCGGAAACCAGATTGCACAGTGGAGAAGGCACGGTGGGATTCGAAATGGTCATTGATCTGTTTGTTGACTTGGCTTTCGAAGACCTTAGATAGGCAGGGCAGGATGGATATAGGTCTGTAACAGTTTGGGTCCAGGGTGTCTCCCCCTTTGAAGAGGGGGATGACTGCGGCAGCTTTCCAGTCCTTGGGGATCTCCGACGATATGAGAGGTTGAACATGCTGGTAATAGGGGTTGCGACAATGGCGGCGGATAGTTTCAGAAATAGAGGGTCCAGATTGTCAAGCCCAGCTGATTTGTACAGGTCCAGGTTTTGCAGCTCTTTCAGAACATATGCTATGGGGGGGGGGAGCTGTTGGACGAGGTTGGAGTAGCCAGGAGGAAGGCATGGCCAGCCGTTGAGAAATGCTTGTTGACTTTTTCGATTATCATGGATTTATCGGTGGTGATAGTGTTACCTAGCCTCAGTGCAGTGGGCAGCTGGGAGGAGGTGCTCTTGTTCTCCATGGACTGTACAGTGTCCCAGACCTTTTTGGAGTTAGAGCTACAGGATGCAAATTTCTGCTTGAAAAAGCTGGCCTTTGCTTTCCTGACTGACTGCGTGTATTGGTTCCTGACTTCCCTGAACAGTTGAATATCACGGGGACTATTCGATGCTATTGCAGTCCGCCACAGAATGTTTTTGTGCTGGTCGAGGGCAGTCAGGTCTGGAGTGAACCAGCGGCTAAATCTGTTCTTAGTTCTGCATTTTTTGAACGGAGCATGCTTATCTAAAATGGTGAGGAAGTTACTTTTAAAGAATGACCAGGCATCCTCAACTGACGGGATGAGGTCAATATCCTTCCAGGATACCCGGGCCAGGTCGATTAGAAAGGCCTGCTTGCAGAAGTGTTTTAGGGAGCGTTTGACAGTGATTAGGGGTGGTCGTTTGACTGCGGACCCGTAGCGGATACAGAACTCTGAAGCAGAACAAACTCTGAAGCTAGATGGGGGCTGAGGGGGGTCTGTAGCAGGCGGCAACAGTGAGAGACCATATTTCTGGAGAGATACTTTTTTTTAATTAGAAGTTCAAACTGTTTGGGTATGGACCTGGAAAGTATGACATTACTTTGCAGGCTATCTCTGCAGTAGACTGCAACTCCTCCCCCTTTGGCAGTTCTATCTTGACGGAAAATGTTATAGTTGGGTATGGAAATCTCTGAATTTTTGGTGGCCTTCCTAAGCCAGGATTCAGACACGGCAAGGACATCAGGAGCGTTGGGGACAAAGAATAAAAGGAGCAGATTTCTGGGCGTGGTAGAGTATATTCAGGGCATAATGTGCAGACAGGGGTATGGTGGGGTGCGGGTACAGCGGAGGTAAGCCCAGGCGCTGGGTGATGATAAGAGAGGTTGTATCTCTGGACATGCTGGTTGTAATGGGTGAGGTCACCGCATGTGTGGGGGGTGGGACAAAGGAGGTATCAGAGGTATGAAGAGAGGGGCTCCATTGTAATCTAAAACAATGGTAACTAACCTGAACAACAGTATACAAGGCATATTGACATTTGAGAGAGACATACAGCGAGGCATAAAGTAATCGCAGGTGTTGATTGGGAGAGCTAGCTAAAACAACAAGTGAGACAACAACAGCTAATCAGCTAACATAACAACAGCAGGTAAAATGGTGATGACTTGGCAGAGAGGGTCGGATTAACTACACACAGAGCCTGAGTTCGCAGCTGGGGCCGACAGATAAAAACAAAATAAACAGAATGGAGTACTGTGATTAATGGACAGTCCAGCAGGCATCAGCTGTGTTGTCAAGTGATCATAGTGTCCAGGGGGCAGCAGTAGATGGGACAGGGGAGCCGCCACTACACTAGCGACACGGCTTTTAAAGTTAGTAGCCCGAGACTAGTAGGAGCGTCTGCTCTGACGGAGGCCGGTTGAAGGCACAGCGGATGGAGTATTCGTCGGCAGACCAGTCGTGGTGGTGCTGCGGGGCGCCGTGTCGACAGAGAATCCAAGCCAGATGGAGAAAAAGGTATTGTAGAATTTCGTTTGCTAGCCGGGAGATAGGCCTAGCTCACGGCTAACTGGTGCTAGCTTCGTGGCAGTGGCGTTAGCCACTATAGCCAATCGGTAGCAGCGGTGATCCAGTGCCGAGGTCCAGAGTTTACAGCAAGGATCCGGTGGAGTATTGGGCTCTAGCCGTGTATGAGTGGGGTTCAGGTGAACAGCTGAGTAGGCCGGGAGGTGGGCCTCAGGGATAGCATCGGTACTGGGTGCCACGGTGAGTGCAAGCTAGCTGTGAAGATCAGAAGTAGTGGTCCAGGGATTGCGGCAGGAATCCGGCGTTGTTGTGGAGAGACAGTCCGATACTGGTAGACTAGCGAGTATTATCCAGGCTAAAAACAGGGCTGGTATCTGTGCAGAAGGTAAAAACCGCTAGCAGTGGCTAACAATGACTAAATAGCTTGTAGCTAATTAGCTGGTTACCTTTTGGAGGTTCTTGAATGTGTTCTAAATTTGAAAATATTAGCGATTCTGTATCATATTGGGTGAGGCAGGTTACCGGAAGGTATAATCAAATCAAAAATGTAAAAGAGATTGAAAATAAATTTAAATATATATACAAAAGTACACGAGAGGACAAACAAACACGTCTTCACTGCTACGTCGTCTTGGATACACTCTTATCTTGGCAAGAGAGAAATAAGCTTTTCGTGCTTACTTAACATTTCTGGGTGCGAACCCGAACGGGCACTCGAACGGCGACAGTTCAGTGGACGGGTTGCACATCTATTCATCAAGATTGACTGAATCAATGGCAAAATGCTTCCATGTATGATTGCGAATGCTGTATTCCCACTGTGAAGTTTGGTGGGCGTTGTTCAAAGACATTAACTGTTGGAGTGTTGTGTTGCTTGTGTGTGTTTCTGTGGACATACAGTTGTTCTCTTCAAGGACAATTTACTGTTTGTTGAAGTGTTAAGAGAGTAGGAGTGATACTCTCCTTGAATATTAATCCCAGAATGTTCAGAAAGTAATCCGAAATCCACAGTATGTTACTGGACCGTGAAGTGTGTGTGTGTGTGTGAAGTGTTTGTGTGTGTGTGTGTGTGTGTGTGTGTGTGTGTGTGTGTGTGTGTGCGCGCGCTGGGCCAGTTCCAGGCATAAGCGACTTAAGTGGTCATTTAGGGCCCTCTGCCACTAGGGTGCCCCCAACCAAAGAAACTCAGCCAGGGTCTCAACTAACAGTGCATTTGGAAAGAAGTCTGACCCCTTGGCTTTCTCCACATTTTGTTACGTCACAGCCTTATTCTGTCACGTAACAACACCTGGCAGTGCTGCTGCTCCAGTTTCAACTGTTCTGCCTGCGGCTATGGAACCCTGACCTGTTCACCAGATGTCCTACCTGTGATTATTATTATTTCACCCTGCTGAACATCTTGGTCCTGTTATAATCTCCACCCGGCACAGCCAGAAGAGGACTGGCCACCCCTCATAGCCTGGTTCCTCTCTAGGTTTCTTCCTAGGTTCTGGCCTTTCTAGGGAGTTTTTCCTAGCCACTGTCCTCCTACACCTGCCTTGCTTGGTGTTTGGGGTTTTAGGATAGGTTTCTGTACAGCACTTTAAGATATCAGCTGATGTAAGAAGGGCTTTATAAATACATTTGATTGATTGATTCTAAAATTAGTTAAAAATTAAAATAATCCTCATCAATCTACCCACAATAACCCATAATGATGAGGCAAAAACAGGTTTTTAAAATGTAAAACAGAAATACCTTAAATACATACGTATTCAGACACTTTGCTATGAGACTCGGAATTGAGCTCTGGAGCATCATGTTTCTATTGATCATCATTGAGATGTTTCTACAACTTGATTGGAGTCCATCTGTGGTAAATTCAATTGATTGGATATGATTTGGTAGGCACACACCTGACTATATAAGGTCTCGTAGTTGACAGTGCATGTCAGAGCAAAAAACCAAGCCATGAGGTCAAAGGAATTGTCAGTAGAGCTCCGAGACGGAATTGTGTCAAGGCACAGACCTGGGAAGGGTACCAAGAAATGTCTGCAGCATTGAAGGTACCCAATAACACAGTGGCCTCCATCATTCTTAAATGGAAGAACTTTGGAAGACTAACCCTAACCCAAACTGAGCAATTGGGGGACAAGAGCTTTTGTCAGGGAGGTGACCAAGAACCCGATGGTCACCCAGACAGAGCTCCGGAGTTCCTATGTTGAGATGGGAGAACCTTCCAGAAGGACCACCATTTATGCAGCACTCCACCAACAGGCCTTTATGTTAGTGGCCAGACAGAAGCCACTCCTCAGTAAAAGGCACATGACAGCCCGCTTGGACTTTTCCAAAAGGCACCTAATGACTCTCAGACCATGAGAAACCGTATTCTCCAGTTTGATGAAACCAAGATTAAACTCTTTTGCCTGAATGCCAAGCGTCATGTTTCAGATGAAACCTGGCACCATCGCTACGGTGAAGCATGTTGGTGGCAGCATCATGCTGTGGGGATGTTTTCAATGGCAGTGACTGGGATACTAGTCAGGATCGAGGGAAAGATGAACAGAGAAAAGTACAGAGATCCTTGTTGAAAACCTGCTCCAGAGCGCTATTGACTTCAGACTGGGGCGAAGGTTCACCTTCCAACAGGACAACAACCCTAAGCACACAGCCAAGACAATGCAGTAGTGGCTTCGGGACAAGTCTCTGAATGTCCTTGAGTGGCCAGCCAGAGCCCAGACTTGAACCTGATCGAACATCTGTGGAAAGACTTGAAAATAGCTGTGCAGCGATGCCACCCATCCAACCTGGCAGAGCTAGAGAGGATTTGCAGACAAGAATGGGAGAAACTCTCCAAATAAAGGTGTGCCAAGCTTGTAGGTGTGCCAAGCATCATACCCAGGAAGACTCAAGGCTGTAATCGCTGCCAAAGGTACTTCAACAAAGTACTGAGTAAAGGGTCTGAATACTTATGTAAATGTGATATTTCAGTTTTGTATTTTTTACAAATGTGCAAAAATGTTTAAAAATAAAAACTTTTTGGCTTTGTCATTATGGGGTATTGTGTGTAGATTGATTTTAGATTTTTTTTTTTGTCACAAAATGTGGAAAAAGTCAAGGGGTCTGAATACTTTCCCAAATGCACTGTGCTATTGATAGGTAAGAATAGTACTGTAGCAGGGGCCCTAACCTGATATTGTAAATAATTATCACTTAGATATCATATTAACATGGCATAAGTCATTACAAAATGTTTTGAATTGCAGGAAATAATTTACACGTTTTGCTTAGGGCCCCCAAAAGGCTAGACAGCCCTGTGTGTGTTTGTGCTTGCACATGCGTGTCTGTCTGTGGGTCTATGCTCGCGCGCTTGTGTGCGTATGAGTCCATTTATCGGAGACCAAGCAAATAGAGGGTGGTCTCTCTCACTCCATCTCCACAAGGCCAGCGTGCGGGATAAGAGGCTTAAGGAAAGGAGAGGGAAATTGGGAAAAGCAGTGGGTGAGCAATGCATCGAGGGATGGCGCGAGAGGGAAGGAAAGAGAGCTCGTTCTGCCTGGGACCGTACATGAGCTGATATGTCAGGACTATTGGACATGGTTTGGTGAGAAGAGCCACCACTGTCGTGTCCAGAGGAATGGATGCCATGGTGACAGGACGAGGAGTGAGATGGATGGATGGATGGATGGGCAGACAGATGTGTCCGAGCATCAGTCACCTGCTCTCTTCCTTCCCTACCAGTACATTAATTGATTGACAAGAGTGCCCAATCGACCTCCCAATATATTGCATAGGATTTGTTTTGCATTATATTCCTACAGTAGTCCCATTCTGTAACAGGCTCCGTTACTGCCATTGCTTGGCATTCTAAACAAACACCCCTGCGTAGAGCGTGTGTATTAGCAGTAATTGAGCACACAGTGCAAATGTGCCCCGAGGCGAGACTGAAAGAGACTGCTCAGTTGTAATTCCCTGTGATTTCACAGAGGACTTGAAGGCGTTCCAGGCGCCCTCCTTTGACATCACATAGCTGGTGTACAACACACACATACACACACCAGGCAGCCCCCTCGACACAGAGCTACTGTACAGCGTCAGAGGAAAGTAAAGTAAAGTACATTCTGGGTAAGTTCCTCAACTACGTGACCACAGGCTGTGAGGTGACATGCAAACACAATGGTGTGTTGAGGAACTAAATGTCAAGGGGTTATGACTGGGGGGGAAGTGGGAGATCTGGGTTATTTTATTGTTTGAGGAAAGAGGGAGAGATGAGTGGGGGAGTATGTGATTGACTTAGCAGCTTGAGGTCTTTTATATTGGCCTGTTGACTGGGCCTTCTTATGAATTAAATAGTAGTTTTATGTGTTCCCATTTCATTGTGTGAGGATTGCACAGTTCCTTGTTGTGGAGGGTTTGGCAACAATTATAATTTGGGATGATAGTAGAAGATGATTGCAAAAGTGACACTGCCAGACAATGTCGGGTTTCATGACATTATGAATATCCTAAATGGGTACAAATCCATGTAGCTTGACTGACATAATTTTAAATAAAAGACAATGATAGAGAAAAAAATATATATATATATATTGAATCAACATATTGAATCAACACCCACAATTGTTATTTGTCACATGCTTCATGAACAGCTGGTGTAGACTAACAGTAAAATGCTTACTTACGGGCCCTTCCCAACAATGCAGAGAGAAAATAAATAGAAAAAGAATAACACCAGGAATAAATGCACAATGAGTACCAGTGCAGAGTATATGTGCAGGGGTACCAGGTAATTGAGGGAGATACAGTATGTACATAACGAGATAGATGGTAAACAGTAACATCAGTGTATGTGATTAGGCAAAAGAGATAATTACAATAAGGGTCGATGCAGATATTCCGTGTGGTTAACCATTTCATTAACTATTTAGCCATCTTAAAGCTTAGGGGTTGAAGCTGTTATGGGGAAATAGTCATTTACCTTGGCGTTCTTGGACACAGGGACAATGGTGGTCAGGGTTGAAAATGTCACTTGCCAGCTGGTGAGCACATGCTCTGAGTATGTGTCCTGATAATCCACCTGCCGAATATCTGGTGTTTCTGTGTCAAACGGTTTTGTTATATTTCAGTCTTCTGTGATGTATATAAAGTGTAATATTGGATTGCAAACTAGAACATTTCAACTGTATATCTGACATGGTACAAGTGTCTTCTTTTTTTTAAAAGCCCAAAACCATACGTGTGACGTGTAGATTTGTTTAAGACTACAAAGAAACACTCTGTTTGACCATGATTTAGCCCACTGCAGTGAAAGGGTAAAAGTCTTACATTACTCACATCAGCTACGGAGAGAGTGATAACACATCCAGAACAGCTGGTGCTCTCATGCGTAGTTCAGCGTCGCGAGCCTCTGAAGCGTGTATAGAAGGTATTGAGTTTCCCTTCGTAATCTGTAATAGTTTGCAAGCCCTGCCACATCCGACGAGTGTCAGAGCCGGTGTAGTAGGATTTGACCTTGGTACTGTATTGACGCTTTGCCTGTTTTGGTGTTTCGTCAGAGGCGTAGTGGGATTCTTTACAAGCTTCCGGATTAGTGTCCCGCTCATTGAAAGTGGCAGCTTTAGCCTTTAGCTCAGTGCGGATGTTGCCTGTAATCCATGGCATAACCTTTTGGTTACTGGCCCAATGCTCTAACCACTAGGCTACCTGTCGCCCCAAAGAGGCTTTGGTATTCGCCTGTCTGAGGGTCTGCTCATGTGAGACAGGGGGAGGAAACCTGTGGTGCTAAGTCTGGTGTGTTTGACACAATAGTTGCGAAGAAACAAAGTGAGAGCGGGGTATCAGCATATGTTACATATACCAACCATGGCTAAGGTAAACGTTGACGTTCTAAATACTTTTTGTTCATATCAATGTTTTATCACCACTGGACATGTAGCCTACAGATAGAGATGCCTGCCTCGCCTCCAAGCAAAAAATATATTTAGCAATTATCACGTGGTGAGTATTATGGCTGGGATAGGTTTTAGTCTGGTCGGGACAGAGGAGAGTGAGAACAGGGTAGATCCATGTCATGTAAGCAACAAAGTGAGGTAGTTTGTGCGGATGAGCAGATCGAATCGAATCAAATTGAATGAATGTGTGTGAGTAATCAGCGATATTGTGTGCAGAGACTGTGGCATGAGTAAGGTGAGGTTGTAGATATGGGTTATCGTAAACTATGGAGCTAGACATGATTATATAGGTTTATGCTTCTGCATCATCTTTGCGCGGACTGTTATGTGGATGGACAAGCGGTTGATCTCCTTCTAAAACGTGGTTGCATTTGTATAAACTTCAAGTATTACAAACTGCAAACCCCCTTAAAATGGTTTCACCCAAATCTGGCAACACTGTTTAGCTTTTGCGCAACGACTGGGCAGTATAGTAGTATTTGAGGTGAAAACATTTTATTTGCTTTGTGAGTCATCAAAAAATGTAAACGACTTGTCAAGTCATGTGATCCGCTTCTTGTTTACACTGAACCAAGCACATTGAAGATTTGTAATATTCTGAAAGTGGCCAAAATATGTTGATATTATTCGGTCAGTGGGCGCAGCCATCTTTGACTTTGTTTATTTATGGTTAATCGTGAATGGCATTCTGGGGTTAGGGAGTTTTTCCTTGTCAAACATAAACAAACATGGCTGCCATCATAAAGAATGTAGCCGCTATTAGCTTAGCTGACACATATCTCTTTCTAAACAATATTACATTTCTCCCTTGTGCTCACCAGAGATGTGGTACATTGTAAACTAGCCTAGCTGTTATGTCGCTGACATTTTTTCTTATCAGCGCAGCCTGTTATTTAAACTGGTTTATAGAATTATTTTGGCAGTGAATGTGTTGCTTGTGATGCTTGGATGATGAAGTTCTGAAGACCTATATTTCAATACAAAGCATTGTTTAGATGCGTTTCAGGCAACAATGATGTTTAGACAAGTCTGTCATACGTTCTGTTGCTACTGTTCCAATTACATATTTGTAATGGTACCCTGCAGGGACCACGCAACAATGATCGTAAATACAGTTGAAGCCGGAAGTTTACATACACTTAGGTTGGCGTCATTAAAACTTGTTTTTCAACCACTCCCCAAATTTCTTGTTAACAAACTATAGGTTTGGCAAGTCGTTTAGGACATCTACTTTGTGTCAGAATTTTACATACACTAAATTGACTGTGCCTTTAAAAAGCTTGGAAAAATCCAGAAAATTATGTTGTGGCTTTAGAAGCTTCTGATAGGCTAATTGACATAATTTGTGTCAATTGGAGGTGTACCTGTGGATGTATTTCAAGGCCTACCTTCAAACTCCTTACCTCTTTGCTTGACATCTTGGGAAAATCAAAAGAATCAGCCAAGACCTCAGAAAATAATTGTAGACCTCCACAAGTCTGGTTCATCCTTTGGAGCAATTTCCAAACGCCTGAAGGTACCGCGTTCATCTGTACAAACAATAGTACACAAATATAAACACCATGGGACCACGCAGCCGTCATAACACTCAGGAAGGAGACGTGTTCTGTCTCCTAGCGATGAATGCACTTTGGTGCGAAAGTGCAAATCAATCCCAGAACAACAGCAAAGGACCTTGTGAAGATGCCTGAGGAAACCGCTACAAAAGTATCTATATCCACAGTAAAATGAGTCCTATATCGACATAACCTGAATGGCCGCTCGGAAAGGAAGAAGCCACTGCTCCAAAACCACCATAAAAAAGCCAGACTACCATTTGTAACTGCACATGGGGACAAAGATCGTACTTTTTGGAGAAATGTCCTCTGGTCTGATGAAACACAAATATTATGGTTTGGCCATAATGACCATCGTTATGTTTGGAGGAAAAGGGGGAGGCTTGCAATCTGAAGAACACCATCCTAACCGTGAAGCATGGGGGTGGCAGCATCATGTTGTGGGGGTGCTTTGCTGCAGGAGGGACTGGTGCACTTCACAAAATAGATGGCATCGTGAGTATGGAAGATTATGTAGATATATTGAAGCAACATCTCAATACATCAGTCAGGAAGTTAAAGCTTGGTCCTAAAGGGGTCTTCCAAATGGACAATGACCCCAAGCATACTTCCATAGTTGTGGCAAAATGGCATAAAGACAACAAAGTCAAGGTATTGGAGTGGCCATCACAAAGCCCTGACCTCAATCCTGTCGAACATTTGTGGGCAGAACTGAAAAAGCTTATGCGAGTGTGGCCGACGTGAAATGGCTAGCTTGTTAGCGGTGGTGCGCGCTAATGGTGTTTCAGTTGGTGACGTCACTCGCTCTGAGACCTAGAAGTAGTTGTTCCCCTTGCTCTGCAAGGGCCACGGCTTTTGTGGCACGATGGGTAACGATGCTTCGTGAGTGACTGTTGTTGATGTGTGCAGAGGATCTCTGGTTCGAGCCCAGGTTGGGGTGAGGAGAGGGACGGAAGCTATATACTGTTACATGAGCAAGCAGGCCTACAAACCTGACTCAGTTACACCAGCTCTGTCAGGAGGAATAGGCTAAGATTCACCCAACTTCTTGTGGGAAGCTTGTGGAAGGCGACACGAAACGTTTGACCCAAGTTAAACATTTTAAAGGCAATGCTACCAAATACTAATTGAGTGTATGTAAATGTATGACCCACTGGGAATGTGATGAAAGAAATAAAAGCTCAAATAAATCATTCTCTCTACTATTATTCTGACATTTCACATTCTTAAAATCAAGTGTTGATCCTAACTGACCTAAGACAGGGCATTTGTATTAGGATTAAATGTCAGGAATTGAAAAACTGAGTTGAAATGTATTTGGCTAAGGTGTATGTTAACTTCCGACTTCAACTCTGTGATCATAAGCGTCAAAGGGATAATGAAGCCGGTGACTGATGTGGTAAACAATCTTGTAGCTTTGCACCCTCTTCATCGGACCACTTTCGTATTGAAAGCATCACTGGTACTTCATGTTTTATGTTTTTGCTTGTAAACCGGTATCGGCTGGTAGTTAATGATGCAGTGGCGATGAAGGGAGGGGTGGATTCTGTGTGTGTGGGTGCGCTTCGGGCCAGAGTCTGTTTGCGCGTGTATCTGCGTACGTGCATATGTGTCTCCTGCTCGTTAATCAGCCAGACGGCACGACTGTAAGGTATGGCAGACGGTAGACTTGTTACCTCTGAGAGCAGGGGCACCGGGCACAGCTGGAGCTCCGTGTCACAGGGAAGAGGAGTAAGTGGGGCAGAGCTGAGATGAGAGGACATAACTGGCAACTGTAATATAGTGCTACCCTGGGGATAGGGTGGAGGGTTATATATATGTATATGTGTGTGTTTGCGTGTGTTTGCGTGTGAACAGGGAGAATGGACAGTTGGAGGATATAGACTGAACAAGAACATAAACCCAACATGTAAAGTGTTGGTCACATGTTTCACGAGCTGAAATAATAATTTTCCGTACTCACAAAAAGCGTAGTGAGCATTTAGTGAGCATTTCTCCTTTTCCGATATAATCCATCCACCTGACAGGTGTGCCATATCAATAGGCTAATTAAACAGCATTATTATTACACAGGTGCAGTTTAAAAGGCCACTTTTAAAATGTGCAGTTCTGTTACACAATACAATGCCACAGATGTCTCATGTTTTGAGGGAGTGTGCAATTGGCATGCTGACTGCAGGAATGTCCACCAGAGCTGTTACCAGAGAATTTAATGTTAATTTCTCTCCTATAAGCTACCTCCCAACATCGTTTTAGAGATTTTGGCAGTACATCCAACCGGCCTCACAACCGCAGACCCTGAGAAACCACTCCAGCCCAGGACCTCCACATCCGGCTTCTTCATCTGCGGGATCGTCTGAGCGGGGTTGGGAGGGGGTGCTGAGGAGTATTTCTGTCAATAATGAAGCCCTTTTGTTGGGAAAAACATTCTGATTGGCTGTGCAACTGCCCAGTCATTTGAAATCCATAGATTAGGGCCTAATGAATTTATTTCAATTGACTGATTTCCTTATATGAACTGTAACTCAGTAAAATCTTTGAAATTGTTGCATGCTGTGTTTTATTTTTTTTGTTCAGTATAGATAAATCACAACCCTTGAGATATAGATGTGTATTACCAGGCATGCAGTAAAGTGGTGACATTACAGTAGTGTTCACCTACTGCCATCTATAGGCAGCTCTCTGTCACAGCAAATTCCTTAGTGTGTGTGTGTGTGTGTGTGTGTGTGTGTGTGTGTGTGTGTGTGTGTGTGTGTGTGTGTGTGTGTGTGTGTGTGTGTGTGTGTGTGTGTGTGTGTGTGTGTGTGTGTGTGTGTGTGTGTGTGTGTGTGTGTGTGTGTGTGTGTGTGTGTGTGTGTGTGTGTGTGTGTGTGTGTGTACAGAACATAAACACAAACTGATAATCAAAGGATAGCCAGACAGAGGGAGAGAAGATTAAAGGTGCTTTCTCCTCCACTGCCTTTGGTGTCATCCCTAACTAGATTCACGCTATTCTTCTCTGGCCGCTGTGACACCCTATTCCCTATTTAGTGCACTACGTTTGACAAGGGCCCATGGGACCAGCTCACAGGCCTATGGTCAAAAGAAGTGCACTATATGGAGAATAGGGTTCCATTTGGGATGCCACCTTGGCTCAGGAAGGGGTAAGCGGCAAGCAAGGCACTTAAGTACAACTTGCAATGATGTGCAGCCGAACATCTACATTCGGTTTGTGTGTGTGATTTCAAGCTTTTATATGGTAAAAGGAAGTGTTTGTCCCAACTCCACTCATTACCTAGTCCTTCATCCTATGTGAACCTCAGCATGATACCCTATTGTGTTGTTGTTGCAGTCTCTGAGCAAAACGGGAAAGGCATAGGATTAGTGTTTTTATTAACATTAGTGATGGACAGCCGGAGGCATTTTGAAAACATGTTTACCAACACCTGTCATAAGTGTACTGTAGCAGATGTAGCCTATCATGCAAACAATGTTTCCATGATGGGCAATTAGCAGGACAATATACTCTTCATACGTCTATTTATTTACAAAATGGTAATTTAATAGCCTGGCTACTGTTAGTGTGAAAATCCCCCCCCCCCAACTTGCAATGTATTATTTCAACTACATTTTAGTTGCACATACTCCCAGCTCCACGACCACGGGTAAAACCTGAGATGATCAATGTATTTGATCAATGTATTTGTTGCATTGTTGTATCGTCAATTTCTCAAGCCAAAATGTCTTGATGGCCTTCACCAGTTCATCTTTGCTTGTAGGCTTGGCAGAGTTATGGATGAATGTTTTCAGTTGATGCCAAACAAGTTTGATCAGGTTTAAATCAGGAGACCTACATGTAGAGAAAAATATATATATAGGTCTACCGTAGGGGACACGAGTCTCACTAGTTTTGAGTAATGTGCTGTTAAAAGTGTTGCAGGTCTTTTTATTTATATTTACTTCAACTTTATTTTATGACATAAAGGTCTACTTACTCTGATGGCGTCTTGACCCAGTTTATGCCCTCATTTGCAATGCAAACCATGGCGGCTCTCACGTTCTGACCTTAGTTCCTTTATTATGTCTTTGTGTTAGTTTGGTCAGGGCGTGAGTTGGGGTGGGTAGTCTATGTTCTTTTTTCTATGTTGTATTTCTGTTTTTGGCCTGGTATGGTTCTCCATCAGAGCTGTCGATCGCTGTCTCTGATTGAGAATCATACTTAGGTAGCCTGTTTTCCCCATTTTTGGTTGTGGGTGATTATTTTCTGTGTTTGTGTTTTCCACACAGAACGGGTTCGTTTTCATTTTGTGTCGTGGTCAGTTTTAATAAAAAAATATGACAAACACTTACCACGCTGCGTATTGGTCCGATCCTTCTTATTCTTCCTCAGAAGAGGAGGACAAAAACCGTTACAGCGGCAGTGTGTGTTGGGTCATTCCCTGCATTTGGAGAAGAAACAAATACATTTAGCCTAACAGTCAACATTAGGTGCAATACTATGAAATATACATGTAAATAGGCCTACACATATCAACATATCGCTATCATCCTACCTTGAAAGAAATTATATGGTCCCAGAAACACCTCTCTGACGTAGGGTCCTGCATGTCTCTTGATGATTTCTTCCTTCCCTTATGGGGCGGAAGCGTAGCCTAGTGGTTAGAGCGTTGGACTAGTAACCGGAAGGTTGTGAGTTCAAACCCCCGAGCTGACAAGGTACAAATCTGTCATTCTGCCCCTGAACAGGCAGTCTAACCCACTGTTCCCAGGCTGTCATTGAAAATAAAATTATGTTCTTAACTGAACTGGTTAAATAAAGGTAAAATTAAAAAAATACAAATTAAATATCTCGAGCCATAATACCTGAAAAAGGAGGCAACAGTGAAATATTGTGGAACACATAGCAGTCCGTGAGGTGTAGGATGCAATATTTGATTGTACCTTTTCCTTTGTAAATAGCTAAACTTCCCATCAAAAGTCAAATGTTGGCCTGGTCCCTGGCGAGAAATTACTTCAAGCATCATGCAACCACAAAATGTCGGGTAAAACATACAATATTTCTCCATCAACATATTTATGCTTTCGTTTATAAAATCATGATGAAAATACTCTTTCAAAATGCAGATGTTTATTTCGACTATCAGCAGGACAACAGACTCTTGCCGTGTTGAGAGAGTTTAAATATATTAATAGATCCATAATGAATTACTATGGGGGGAAAAAAGCTATATATACAGTGCCTTGCAAAAATACTCACCCTGTTACAACCTGTAATTTAAATGGATTTGGGGGTTCATCTAATGGACGTACACAAAATAGTCAAAATTGATGAAGTGAAATGAAAAAAAAAAAACTTTGCTATGAAGCCCCTGAATAAGATATGGTGCAATCAATTACATTCAGAAGTCACATAATTAGTTAGTTAGTTTGCACACAGGTGGACTTTATTTAAGTGTCACATGATCTGTCACATGACCTCAGTATATATACACCTGTCCTGAAAAGCCCCAGAGTCTGCCACGCCACTAAAGAAGGGGCACCACCAAGCAAGCGGCACCATGAAGACCTCCAAACAGGTCAGGGACAAAGTTGAGGAGAAGTACAGATCAGGGTTGGGTTCTAAAAAAATATCCGAAACGTTGAACATCCCACGGAGCACCATTAAATCCATTATTAAGAAATGAAAAGAATATTGCAACACAACAAACCTGCCAAGAGAAGGTCGCCCACCAAAACTCACGGACCAGGCAAGGAGGGCATTCATCACAGAGGCAACAAAGAGACCAAAGATAACCCTGAAGGTGCTGCAAAACTCCAATCTCCGCTGTGGAGCATCTGTCCATAGGACCACTTTAAGCCGTACACGCCACAGAGCTGGGCTTTATGGAAGAGTGGCCAGAAAAGAATAAGCAAACATGTTTGGTGTTCGCCACGAAGCATGTGGAAGACTCTCCAAACATATGGAACAAGGTACTCTGGTCAGATGAGACTAAAATTGAGCTTTTTGGCTATCAAGGAAAACGCTATGTCTGGCGCAAACCCAACACTTCTCATCACCCAGAGAACACCATGTGGGAATGTTTTTTTTTTTTTTTTTATCGCAGGGACTGGGAAACTGGTCAGATTTGAAGGAATGATGGTGATAAATACAGGGAAATTCATGAGGGAAACCTGTAAGTCTTCCAGAGATTTGAGACTGGGATGGAGGTTCACCTTCCAGCAGGGCAACACTTGAGTGGTTAATGAGATGTCTTGGAATGGCCTAGAAAAAGCCCAGACCTCAATCCAATTGAGAATCTGTGGTATGACTTAAGAACCCATCCAACTTGAAGGAGCTGGAGCAGTTATGCCTTGAAGAACGGGGGGGAAATCCCAGTGGCTAGATGTGCCAAGCTTATAGAGGCATACCCCAAAATACGTGCAGCTGTAATTGATGCAAAGGGTGACTCGTTATGCACTATCAAGATGTTTGTTTCACAATAAAATAAGATTTTGCATCTTCAAAGTGGTAGTCATGTTGTGTAAATCAATTGATAGAAACAAATATATTTTAATTCCAGGGTGTAAGTCAAAGAAAATAGGAAACATGCCAAGGGGGGGTATACTTTCGCAAGCCACTGTGTTTGTGTATGTGTGTGTGTATATAGATATATATATATATAAAATGTCTTGCAGAGCCTTTCCATAAGTACACTTAAGTTTCTTCAACTGCCTTGTGACTGTGATTAGAGCGAAGTTGATGTTGTGCGGGGATGCCAGCAGATTCCAGATTGCCTTTGCCGATCGCTCGTCATCTTCAACCATCAGTGAGTCGATGGCTTGAATAGTCTCGCTGGAAATAGAATCCCACGGTAGATGATGTGTTTTTGGTTGATAGTCAAATGCATTTGTGAATTCAATCGCTTTATTGTTTCATTATTTAAGGCTCCTTTCTCTTCTCTGTGCTGGAGTTCTTTTAAGAATAAAGTAGGCTAATCAAGGCAACAAATTGTTGCCTACTGGAACACCCAAAGTCATCCAATTGTTATAATAGGATTTGAAGCAATAGCTTACCCATGTGTTCTCAACTATTTCAGCACCGTTTTGCACTGCTCTGAGACAAGCATGGGGACTGGTCTCGATAAATCAATGTTAGGATTGTTTTGCTCTTAACTCGCAGTCACTTAGTAGCCTACTCCCGACCGGTCAGGTTGTAACAGCGCCAACTTTTGAAAGCCAGTCACCGCTTCCCTCCCACCCCCCATGTTAACAAAACGTTTCTTTTTTCTCTTTCTTATTATCCTATTTTCTCTTTGTGAGTTTTCTTATGTGTATATGCTTATCTTTTTTCTCTTTCTCTCTCTCCTCACAGCTGTTCTGCAGGTGTCCATATCCTTGAACAAGGTGGAGCTAAGTGTGGGAGAGTCCAAGTTCTTCAAATGCACAGGTAAGATGGCTGTGGTGAACAGAACATGCTTGTTTGGGTGTTATATCGAATGGAAATGTGGATATGTCATCCTGGTTGCAGGGTGAAATGGGCGATAGGTTGGATGGAACTGTTGTTTGGGTGACATGGTTGCCTCCCATCCCACACATAACCATCCCTCCCAACCAATGGTTTCAACCCTCACCCCAATCCCCCAGCCTTCACCCAACCCCTTGCCCATCCCACCCTGTTGCAGATCCTGCCCTATCCGCCCCTGTTTGGGGGGTGTCTATGTGCCACCGGCCCCAAGCCAAGTGCCTGCAGCTCTGTAGAGGAGTAGTTTGGGCTGGCATCGCTTTGGTTCACGGTTACACCCCTGTTGTGTCCCTGTTTTCCCCTGCTAGCACAGAGCAGCATGGAGCTAACAGCAGAGGGACAGGGAGGAAAGGGGCAGGGAGAAGGAATGGCTGAGGGTTTTGAGGGTGGTTGGGGGAGTGAGGGGTGGGGTGGAGATGGTGAGGAGAGCTTATGGACAGAGAGAATAGGGACATAGGGCGGTGGGTGGGGGGAGATAGGGGTGAGGAGAGTGGCAGGGAGAAAGATGGAGTGAGAAGGGTGGGGAAGAGAAACATGGTAAGGAGAGAAGAGCATAGGAACAGGAAGGTGTGGGGCAGGGAGAAGGATGGGATGAGAAAGGTGTTGGGAAGAAAGGCAATGGGAGAAGGATGGGGTGGAAGTGGGGAGGATCAGAGAAGAGGGATGGGAGAGAGAGATGGGTTGGTGGGTTGGAGAATGGGGAGAAAGGGTGAGGAGAAAATAGATGCACACACACACACACTACAATAACTAACCATATGAGGACACATTTTCAGTCCCATTCAAAATCCTATTTTCCCTAACCTTAACCTTAAAACAAACAAACACACTCACTCGCACGCACACACGCACACGCACACACACACACACAGTCTTCTATAACTAACCTTACGGGAACCCACAATTCAGCCCCAATATCCTATTTTCCCTAAACCTATCCCTAAAGCTAATTATAACCCGGACACTAATTATAAATCTTAACCTTAACCCTAACCCCCTAGAATTTGACCTTGTGGGGACTAACATAATGTCCCCAGTTGGTCAAAACATTTCTGTTTACTATTCTTGTCAGGACCTCTGGTCCCCACAAGTATAGTTAAACACATTCAGCAAACTGCACGGTTTATTTGCTTGCAATGCTTCACTATTAAAAATAGTAGTATAGAGTTCTGTCAGTGATTAATCAGATGTCATTGCTAAGCGGTGCCTCTCAGTGCTCCACTCTGGCTCGAGTTCCACTTTAACCACATGACATGTCAAAAGAGGTTTTACTTCAGGTGAATACCTCTCCCAGAGACATACAAATAGAACAACCCTCGTTTCGTGTTTTACCAGTGTCGCAGACTTCAGACAATCCCTGCACCTCATGTTAGCGTTACAGATCCTTCTGCAGACAATATAGAGGATGCTGGAGAAATGGAAGCTTTATAGCATATCCCTCCTCCACTGGCTTCAATGACTGAGGATCAATTTGTTGCCAGGGTGTGCAGTGACCTCTCAGTTCTCCTTTCACAGCCAAGGCAGTTCATAAATACACACACCTGCATGGATACAGTGTACAAGCATACATAAACAAGCACGCACTCACACATACAGCGTAAGAGCGAGAAGGAGTTTGTTAGGCAGAGAGAGAGAGAGAGAGAGAGAGAGAGCGAGAAGGAGTTTGTTAGGCAGAGAGAGAGAGAGAGAGAGAGCGAGAAAGAGAACCACTGAAGGAGCAGTAATTGTCTCATGTTTGTTGACTCTTTGGATGACTCCCAGTGTCCTGAAGTATTCTCTGAGGGTGCGTGCATGTATCTGTGTGTGTGCGGCTGTGTCACTAGAGGGGAGGACGGCTCATAATAATGGCTGGAACAGAATGAACGTAGAAACCAATTTTTTTTATGTATTTTATATCATTCCACTAATTCCTTCCTCTCCAGCCATTACCACGAGCCCGTCCTCCCCAATTAAGATGCCACCAACCTTGTGTGGTGTGTGCGGAGTGGTCCCTAAACATGTGCCCCGCTGACACCCGGACACTGAGGCATTCTGGGAAAAACCTCAGAAGACTCCACTGTGTCACCAACCGTGAAAGGGCAGGAACAGTTCTCTAATGGTCTAATCGTATCAAAGACGATAGAGATATACACTAAGTATGTATGGGATATGCTCTATGGTTACTGATTTTATAGATATTTCCTTAAACAAAAATATGGGTGCATATATGCACACATGTACACACACAGGGACACACACATCTACACAAAAACACAAATAATCAAAGTAATCTAATTATATCTAATGAAAAATTGCAATTAACCAACTCTGTGCATTTGGAATGCATATATACCTTCATGCTTTCACAAAGGATGTAATACTGTAATATAATATAGTATTACTGGGATCCTAAGCTGCCCTCTATTTCATCCTTAAACTAATTAGTCCATGCCGAGAGAGAGAGAGAGAGAGAGAGAGAGAGAGAGAGAGAGAGAGAGAGAGAGAGAGAGAGAGAGAGAGAGAGAGAGAGAGAGAGAGAGAGAGAGAGAGAGAGAGAGAGAGAGAGAGAGAGAGAGAGAGAGAGAGAGAGAGAGAGAGAGAGAGAGAGAGAGAGAGAGAGAGAGAGAGAGAGAGAGAGAGAGAGAGAGAGAGAGAGAGAGAGAGAGAGAGAGAGAGAGAGAGAGAGAGAGAGAGAGAGAGAGAGAGAGAGAGAGAGAGAGAGAGAGAGAGAGAGAGAGAGAGAGAGAGAGAGAGAGAGAGAGAGAGAGAGAGAGAACCGATTGTAAATGGTTTTCCTAGAGTTCCCCTGTCTCTCTCTCCACTAAACATGTTCATTACTGAGCCTCAACCTCACCTCAGGTCTGCCACTTCTCTCTCTCTCACATACACACACACACAGTCCCACTACTATACATATTCTTTCTCGTCACACACACACCCTTTTTCTCGTTTCTGCTACACCACAGGAGGTTGGTGGCACCTTAATTGGGGAGGACGGGCTTATGGTAATGGCTAGAGCAGAATCAGTGGAATGGTATCAAATACATCAAACCAATGGTTTCCGTGTGTTTGATGCCATTCCATTTGCGCCGTTCCGGACATTACTATGAGCCGTCCTCCACTTACAGTGACTTACAAAAAAACTCCCTTGGCGTTTTTCCTAATCTGTTGGATAATAACCTGCAATTTAAAAATATTTTTTATTTGGATTTCATGTAATGGACTTATACAAAATAGTCTAAATTGGTGAAGTGAAATGAAAAAAATAACAAAATAAATTTAAAAAACAGAAAAGTGGTGCATGCATATGTATTCACCCCCTTTGCTATCAAGCCCTTAAATAAGATCTGGTGCAACCAATTACCTTCAGAAGTCACATAATTAGTTAAGTCCACCTGTGTGCAATATGATCTGTCACATGATCTCAGTATATATAAACCTGTTCTGAAAGGCCCGAGAGTCTGCCACACCACAAAGCAAGGGGCAACACCAAGCAAGCGACACCATGAAGACCGAGGAGCTCTCCAAACAGGTCAGGAACAAAGTAGTGGGGAAGTAGTGGGTTGAGTTATAAAAAAATATCTGAAATGTTGAACATCCCATGGAGCACCATTAAAGAAATTATAAAAAAATTTAAAGAATATGCACCACAACAAACTTGCCAAGAGGGCCGCCCACCAAAAATCACGGACCAGGCAAGGAGGGCATTAATCAGAGAGGCAACAAAGAGACCAAAGATAACCCTGAAGGTGCTGCACAGTGGAGTTTGGAGTATCTGTCTATAGGACCACTTTAAGCCTACACTTCACAGTGCTGGGCTTTACAGAAGAGTGGCCAGAAAAAAAGCCATTGCTTAAAGGAGAGAACCTGCAAACACGTTTGGTGTTCTCCAAAAGGCATGTGGGAGACTCCCCAAACATATGGAAGAAGGTACTCTGGTCAGATGAGACTAAAATTGAGCTGTTTGACCATCAAGAAAAACGTTATGTCTGGTGCAAACCCATCACCTCTCATCAGCCAGCCCGAGAACACCATCCCCACAGTGAAGCATGGTGGTGGCAGCTGTGGGCATGTTATTCATCGGCAGGGACTGGGAAACTGGTCAGAATTGAAGGAATGATGGAGGCGCTAAATACAGGGAAATTATTAAGGGAAATGTCCAGAAATGTCAGACTGGGACAGAGGTTCACCTTCCAGTAGGACAAATGACCCTAAGCATACTGCTAAAGCAACGCTTGAGTGGTTTAAAGAGAAACATTTAAATGTCGTGGAATGGCCTAGTCAAAGCCCAGACCTCAATCCAATTGAGAATCTGTGGTGACTAGTTATACACGATCAAGTTTTCTGTACCCCCCCCTACCCCTGGTGGAAAGAGGCTGTACGGCACAAAATGAGTTTCAAATGCGCGCTGTACGTTACGTAGTGACACGTCACAATGTAACGTACAGCGTCAGAGGGGTCTGTTTTTTAAAATATTTTCTCCAATACTCTTAGCCCATTACCATGTCAGTCAACGCTGATTCGAAACGTAGTTCACACCTCGGATTTTGATGCCAACACAGTCACTACAGTCCCATTCGTTTTCATTGCAGCCTCATTTGAATGTCGCGGTTACGCACATTTGTACGGAATGGGGTGAGTTTGTTACAGATATAGGATCTTAATTTGATCTTCCTGTTGCAGGAGAAATGCTAAATTTGCAGTGTATTCGAGGTTTAAAAAGGCTTATTATCCTGCTGTAGCGAACTGGCTCAAATTAAGATATGTACTCTATGCCAAAGAACCAGAACTTTAGAAAGCAGACGGGTGAAAAGGGTAAGCGATAGAGCCCGGGCCAATATGAGAGTAAACCTCAGATCCACGTTCACACAGTGGTGAAAACTAAGAGTTGAAGGGATTCAAAACCGACCAGAGTTGGCATTTTCTCTGCTGAAAAGGTAAGCTAGATAATATATCTTAATAGATATAAGGTGAAATGACGGTTTAGTCGTAACAATCTGGCTAAATTGTGTGTATAGATAACATTACTTGACCTTTGTTATATTTCAGATGTCTGTGCTCCTAAAGCCAGGCTGATATTGGCTAGCTAGCTACTTCAAACACTACTCTACCTGCACAGAACAGACATGATAATAAAGCCCAGTTCAGATACATAAGATGAGGAAGGACGCAATGGGATGTTGGATCTGAAAGGTCTACTTTTAGATCGTCTGCTGGAGTTTCCAAGATTCTCCATGTAGCTTGCGAAGAGGCGGACACATTTAGCTAATCAAATAACTAACGTTCTGTGTTTTGCCAAGCATCTAACGAGGCTCGCCAAGTCAAATTCGAACTAGCTATTTTGCTGCACATAGCTAGGCTAGCATGCTGATACCCTTTTTCTGGTGCATGTGTGCATGACACTTGTTTTCTACAATACCTTGCTACAGCACGTGGCCACTTTGTTTAAAAGTTTCCATCAAATCATTGGAAGAGTTACCTTTTAAACGGCGCCAACTGAATCCCCTACAGTCAGCTGTTGTACAACACAACATTCAAAAACTGGCTAGTATGTCTTGTCTCATGTTGGATCTGAACTGGGCTTCATTTACTTGATGTCAAAGCTTTGAACCTGGGGTTGGACATCAACTCCAACCCCATCATTGTCGAGTATTGGAGCAGAATTTAGGCATTAATGTAGCTATGCTGTTTAGGAAAATTAACTACCTAGGATTTGCTTTGAGTATTGATTACACAGGTACTATCCCAATATTAGCCTACTGCACAGTGTAATGAACACGAGGGAGACAGAGAGCTGGTTTCAAGCGCAGGGTGCAGCAGGTGTTTCATGTAAAGGACCACAGGAGGAGGTCTGTAGATGAGTCCAGGGGCAGGGTGCAGGTCATACACAGGGCTCCAAAAGGGTAACAGTACAGGCAGGGAAAAGGCTAGTAACGTTGTCCGGGAGATCAGGCAATAGGTGAGTAACAGGAAATCCAGTAGACTAAGGTACAGGCAGGGAATAGGCAAAAGGCATCGTTAGTGAGGCAGGCCAATACTATCATACATGGGAGGATTATGTTACAGGAAACACAGCGCTCCAAAGAGAAGTGTGTCAAAAACAAACAATACCTCACAATGATGGGGTGGGAAGAACTGAACTAAATAGTGTGTGATAATGACATACAGGTGTGTGAAAGGGTGATCAGAATTTGGGTGATTGGGATCTGGAGAGTGAGCTGCGTTCATGGGGATATACTTTATGTGTGTGACAGTGTCGGCTGGAAAGTGAGCTGCGTTCAGGGGCTCTACGTGTGTGAGTTGGAAGCAGACGTTACACACACAGAGATTACTGCTATTCCCCATTTGAGCTGTGTGGTTGAGATGTAGACAAACCTAGCCCAAAAGATACACATGTATTGAGTGTATAAAACTGTAAAATGAAATGAATTGTGAATGATTGGAAACATTTGGCCAAATGACCTTATCCAATGGTGAAAAAAATTCTTACCCCCTTCATCCCAAACTGTATGTATTTACCCTGGAAATCTAAGACTGATCGTCATCAAAGGCAAGTCTGCCATTGCAGAATGTCAAATGGTATAATCGTAATCCAGATTAGGATTGATGGGGCATGTTTGATTTGTTGTCTATCCAGGTCAGGGATTGGCAACTCCAGTCTGCTGGGGTCGTCGTGCTGTCATACTTTCCCCCATCCCAAGTAAACACAGCCGATTTATAATAATTGCATTCTAAAATGAAGATAATGATTTGTTGATTATTGGAGTCAGGTGTGTAACTCCGGGGCCGAGGCAAAAGTGTGACACTAATCAGGCCCCTGAGGACTGGAGTAGGCCAACCCTTATCTAGATCTGAGCTGTAAATCCTTCTAGAATCACATGTATGTTTTGTTTATTCCATGTGTAACTGTGTTGTTTGTGTCGCACTGCTTTGCTTTATCTTGGCCAGGTCGCAGTTGTCAATGAGAACTTGTTCTCCACTGGCCTACCTGGTTCAATAAAGGGGAAATTTTAAAAAATTGTTTGCTTTCGCTCCTCCAGTCTATGACACTGGAACCCTACTGACAGCACTTGACTATAACCTTTGTAACCACCGTCCAGCCGTGGAGAACGCGAAGGACAACATGTACGTGTTAGTTTACCTTATCGGTTGTGAAAAAGATCTGTACATCGTAAAACCCCCAAAATGACAATTTATTAGATATAGTACATGTTATTGATGTTATATTTTCAACATACACTGAGTATACAAAACATTAAGAACACCTGCTCTTTCTATGACAGACTGAACAGGTGAATCCAGATAAGCTATGACCCCTTAATGACATCACTTGTTAAATCCACTTCAAATCAGTGTGGATGAATTGGAGAGGACCGGTGAAAGAAGGATTTTTGAATTGTGTGCCCTTCAGAGGGTGAATGGTCAAGAAGAAAGGTTTGAGTGCCTTTGAACGCGGTGCCAGGTGCACCGGTTGGTGTCAAAAACTGCAACACCGCAGAGTTTTTCCATGTTCAACAGTTTCCCATATGTATCAAGAACGGTCCACCACCCAAAGGACATCCAGCCAACTTGAAACAACTGTGGGAAGCATGGAGTCAACATGGGCCAGCATCACAGTGGAAGGCTGGACACCTTGTCGAGTCCATGACCCAATCGAATTGAGGCTGTTCAGAGGGCAAAGGGGGGGTGCAACTCAATATTAGGAAGGAATGTTAGGAAGGTGTCCTTAATGTTTTGTGCCCTCAGTATGTTAACACGACAGTTAAGCACAGATAGTAATGAAATTCTATGGGGGAAAAAACACTCACTAAATATAATATCTTTCAGCTAAAAGAGACTGCAATATTAAGTCTCAACGTTGAATGGTCTGGGCATTGAAAACTGAAAAGGATTACATCGACAGTACCAGTCAAAAGTTTGGACAAGGGTTTTTCTTTCTTTTTACTATTTTCTACGTTGTAGAATAATAGTGAAGACACAAACTATGAAATAACACATGGAATCATTTGTTAACAAAAAAAGTGTTAAACTACACTGCTCAATAAAAATAAAGGGAACACATATAAATAAAATCCTAGATCTGAATGAATGAAATATTCTTATAAAATACTTTTTTCTTTACATAGTTGAATGTGCTGACAACAGAATCACACAAAAATGATCAATGGAAATCAAATTTATCAACCCATGGAGGTCTGGATTTGGAGTCACACTCAAAATTAAAGTGGAAAACCACACTACAGGCTGATCCAACTTTGATGTAATGTCCTTAAAACAAGTCAAAATGAGTCTCAGTATTGTGTGTGGCCTCCACGTGCCTGTATGACCTCCCTACAACGCCTGGGCATGCTCCTGATGAGGTGGCAGATGGTCTCCTGAGGGATCTCCTCCCAGACCTGGACTAAAGCATCCGCCAACTCCTGGACAGTCTGTGGTGGATGGAGCGAGACATGATGTCCCAGATGTGCTCAATTGGATGCAGGTCTGGGGAACGGGCGGGCCAGTCCATAGCATCAACACCTTCCTCTTGCAGGAACTGCTGACACACTCCAGCCACATGAGGTCTAGCATTGTCTTGCATTAGGAGGAACCCAGGGCCATCCGCACCAGCATATGGTCTCAAGGGGTCTGAGGATTTCATCTTGGTACCTAATGGCATTCAGGCTACCTCTGGCGAGCACATGGAGGGCTGTGCGCCCCCCCCCCAAAGAAATGCCACCCCACACCATGACTGACCCACCGCCAAACTGGTCATGGAAGATGTTGCAGGCAGCATAATGTTCTCCACGGCGTCTCCAGACTGTCACGTCTGTCACATGCTCAGTGTAAACCTGCTTTCATCTGTGAAGAGCACAGGGCGCCAGTGCCAATCTTGGTGTTCTCTGGCAAATGCCAAATGTCCTGCACGGTGTTAGGCTGTAAGCACAACCCCCACCTGTGGACGTCGGGCCCTCATACCACCCTCATGGAGTCTGTTTCTGACCGTTTGAGCAGACACATGCACATTTGTGGCCTGCTGTAGGTCATTTTGCAGGGCTCTGGAAGTGCTCCTCCTGCTCCTCCTTGCACAAAGGAGGAGGTAGCGGTCCTGCTGCTGGGTTGTTGCCCTCCTACGGCCTCCTCCACGTCTCCTGAAAGCACCGCCAGCATTCAAAAGTGACCAAAATATCAGCCAGGAAGCATAGGAACTGAGAAGTGGTCTGTGGTTATCACCTGCAGAACCACTCCTTTATTGGGGGTGTCTTGCTAATTGCCTATAATTTCCACCTGTTGTCTATTCCATTTGCACAACAGCATGTGAAATTTATTGTCAATCAGTGTTGCTTCCTAAGTGGACAGTTTGATTTCACAGAAGTGTGATTGACTTGGAGTTACATTGTGTTTTAGTGTTCCCTTCATTTTTTTGAGCAGTGTATATTTTAGATTCGACAAAGTAGCCACTCTTTGCCCCTATGACAGCTTTGCACACTCTTGGTATTCCCTCAACCAGCTTCATGAGGAATACTTTTCCAACAGTCTTGAAGGAGTTCCCAAATATGCTGAGCACTTTTTGGCTGCTTTTTCTTCACTCTGCGTCCAATTTATCCCAAACCATCTCAATTGAGATGTGGTCATGTAAATTTTGGAAGCCAGGTCATCTGAAGCAGCACTCCATCACTCTACTTATTGGTCAAATAGCCCTTACACAGCCTGGAGGTGTGTTTTGGGTCATTGTCCTGTTGAAAAACAAATAATAGTCCCGCTAAGCTCAAACCAGATGGGATGGCGTATCACTGCAGAATGCTGCAGTTGCCATGCTGGTTAAGTGTGCTTTGACTTCTAAGTAAATCGCTGACAGTGTCACCAGCAAAACCACCCCATACCATCACCCCTCCTACTCTATGCTTCATGGTGGGAAATACACTCATGGGGATCATCCTATTCTGCGTCCCGCGAAGACACTGCGGTTGAAACCAAAAATCTCAAATTTGGACTCAACAGACCATGGGACAGATTTCCACCGGTCTAATGTCCATTGCTCGTTTTTCTTGTCCCAAGCAAGTCTCCTTATTATTGGTGTCCTTTAGTAGTGGTTTCTTTGCAGCAGTCTGAACACGAAGGCCTGATTTCACGCAGTCTCCTCTGAACAGTTGATGTTGAGATGTGTCTGTTACTTTAACTCTGTGAAGCATTTATTTGGGCTGCAATCTGAGGTGCAGTTAACTCTAATGAATTTATCCTCTGCAGCAGAGGTAACTCTGGGTCTTCTTTTCCTGTAGCGGTCCTCATGAGAGACGGTTTCATCATAGCACTTGATGGTTTTTGCGACTGCACTCATTTGAGCTGTTCTTGACATATTATGGGCATGGTATTTTTCCAAATAGGGCTATCTTCTGTATACCACCCCTACCTTGTAACAACACAACTGATTGTGATGTAAAAAAAAATACATCCAGGTAGACGGGGAAGCGGCCAGCTCCACCAACTCACCCGTTTCTTCAACGGACAGCTCTTGCAATTTAGCCTGTTTAGCCTGATTTACTTACCTTCATCTCAGCCAGCCTCTCCACAACCGTCTAGCCACGACTCCTTGACATTGCTAACGTGAGTATTTGTTATTAGAATCTAAAAACGAGAATTATAGCCGTGGTGTATAACAATATTGTTATTACTTTTTCTGAACACATTGTTACTTAAATGGAATCGAGTTGTCTTCAATCTGGTCTCAAATTTCCAGATTTGGGTTGTCACTAGTTACCACAGCCACAATATGGGCTATACTGGCTAATACAGCCAGAAAGTCTCAGGGTGGATGTTGAAGCGCCAAATCTAGAAAAAATATTGCCAGAGGGGTTGTCCATAAACACTTGTACAGACATAGTTACACAGTGAAACTTTAATGTTTACTGTTCGATGGCAATTTAAATATTGATATCTTGATAGTTGTATGTAATTCACTAATATATTAAAAGTTATGTCACTTCGTAGGTCAGTGAATACGTATGAATATATATTGCCAGATGAGGCTATGTGTATGGAAATGGTAGCTCATGAGTTTTGACAGATTTACATAGAAATTAAGGGAAAACATTGTCACATCTGACCCACTGTCAGAAATGGTTGTTGTTGTACTGATATCCTCATCCTTACACGTCTTTCCTTTTTGCTATATGTGATATCACACTACACACACAAGCACTATATACAGTCGTGGCCAAAAGTTTTGAGAATGACACAAATATTAATTTTCACAAAGTCTGCTGCCTCAGTTTGTATGATGGCAAAAAGAGTGATTTAGATGAATTGCAATTAATTGGAAAGTCCCTCTTTGCCATGCAAAATGAACTGAATCACAAAAAAAAACATTTCCACTGCAATTCAGCCCTGCCACAAAAGGACCAGCTGACATGTCAGTGATTCTCTCTTTAACACAGGTGTGAGTGTTGATGAGGACAAGGTTGGAGATCACTCTGTCATGCTGATTGAGTTCAAATAACAGACTGGAAGCTTTAAAAGGAGGGTGGTGCTTGGAATCATTGTTCTTCCTCTGTCAACAATGGTTACCTGCAAGGAAACATGTGCCGTCATCATTGCTTTGTACAAAAAGGGCTTCACAGGCAAGGATATTGCTGCCAGTAAGATTGCACCTAAATCAACCATTTATCGGATTATCAAGAACTTCAAGGAGAGCGGTTCAATTGTTGTGAAGAAGGCTTAAGGGCGCCCAAGGAAGTCCAGCAAGCGCCAGGACCGTCTCCTAAAGTTGATTCAGCTGCGGGATCGGGGCACCACCAGTACATAACTTGCTAAGGAATGGCAGCAGCATGCACAGTGAGGCAAAGACTTTTGGAGGATGGCATGGTGTCAGCCACTTCTCTCCAGGAAAAACATCAGGGACAGACTGATATTCTGCACAAGGTACAGGGATTGGACTGCTGAGGACTGGGGCAGAGCCATTTTTTCTGATGAATCCCCTTTCCGATTGTTTGGGGCATCCGGGAAAAAAAGCTTGTCGGGAGAAGAAAAGGTGAGCGCTACCATCAGTCCTGTGTCATGCCAACAGAAAAGCATCCTGAGACCATTCATGTGTGGGGTTGCTTCTCAGCCAAGGGAGTGGGCTCATTTACAATTATGCCAAAGAACACAGCCATGACTAAAGAATGGTACCAACACATCCTCCAAGAGCAACTTCTCTCAACCATCCAGGAACAGTTTGGTGACGAATGATGGCTTTTCCAGCATGATGGAGCACCTTGCCATAAGGCAAAAGTGATAACTAAGTTGTTCGGGGAACAAAACATAGATATTTTGGGTCCATGGCCAGGAAATTCCCCAGACCTTAATCCCATTGAGAACTTGTGGTCAATCCTCAAGAGGCGGGTGGACAAACAAAAACTCACAAATTCTGACAAACTCCAAGCATTGATTATGCAAGAATGGGCTGCCATCAGTCAGGATGTGGCCCAGAAGTTAATTGACAGCATGCCAGGGCGGATTGCAGAGGTCTTGAAAAAGAAGGATCAACACTGCAAATATTGACTCTTTGCATCAACTTCATGTAATTGTCAATTTTCAATAAAATAAATATACTTCAGTATTCCAAAGCAACATCTGACAAAAATATCTAAAGACACTGAAGCAGCAAACTTTGTGGACATTAATATTTGTGTTATTCTCAAAACATTTGGCATCGACTGTATACAAAAGTATGTGGACACACCTTAAAATTAGTGGATTCGGATATTTCAGCCACACCTGTTGCTAACAGGTGTATAAAATCAAGCAATCCGCCGTTGCAATCTCCTGGACAAACATTGGCAGTAGAATGGCCTTACTGAAGAGCTTAGTGACTTTCAACGTGGCACCCTCATAGGATACCACCTTCGCAACAAGTCAGTTCATAAAAATGTTCCCCTGCTAGAGCTGCCGCGGTCAACTGTAAGTTGAATCAAACCAAATTAAATCAAATGTTATTTGTCACATGCGCCGAATACAACAAGTTTCGACTTTACCGTGAAATGCTTCCTTACAAGCCCTTATCCAACAGTGCAGTTCAAGAAGAAGACAATATTTACAAAGTAGACAAAAATAAAAAGTAACACAATAAGAATTTAATAACAAGGCTATATACAGGAGCAAACGGTACCGAGTCAGTGTGCGGGGTACAGGATACTTAAGGTAATCTGTACATGTACAGTTGAAGTCGGAAGTTTACATAAACTTAGGTTGGAGTCGTTGAAACCACTCCACAAATGTCTTGTTAACAAACTATAGTTTTGGCATGTCGGTTAGGACGTCTACTTTGTGCATGACGCAAGTCATTTTTCCAACAATTGTTTATAGACAGATTATTTAATTTATAATTCACTGTATCACAATTCCAGTTGGTCAGAAGTTTACATACAATAAGTTGACTATGCCTTTTAAACAGCTTGGAAAATTCCACAAAATGATGTCATGGCTTTAGAAGCTTCTGATAAGGCTAATTGACATCATTTGAGTCAATTGGAGGTGTACCTGTGTATGTATTTCAAGGGCTACCTTCAAGCTCAGTGACTCTTTGCTTGACTTCATGGGAAAATCAAAACCTCCACAAGTTTGGTTCATCCTTGGGAGCAATTTCCAAATGACTGAAGGTGCCATATTCATCTGTACAAACAATAGTTTGCAAGTATTAACACCATGGGACCACGCAGCCGTCATACCGCTCAGGAAGGAGACGCTTTCTGTCTCTTAGAGATGAACGTACTTTGGTGCAAATCAATACCCAACAAGAGCAAAGGACATTGTGAAGATGCTTGAGGAAACGGGTACAAAAGTATCTATATCCACAGTAAAAGGAGTCCTATCGACACAACATGAAAGGCCGCTTAGCAAGGAAGAAGCCACTGCTCCAAAACCGCCACATAAAAAAACCCGGCTATGGTTTGCAACTGTACATGGGGACGAAGATCGTACTATTTGGAGAAATGTCCTCTAGTCTGATGAAACAAGAATAGAACTGTTTGGCCATAATGACCATCGTTATGTTTGAATTAAAAATGGGGAGGCTTCCAAGCCAAAGAAAAGCATTCCAACCGTGAAGCACAGGGATGGCAGCATCATGTTGTGGGGGTGCTTTGCTGCCGGAAGGCCTGGTGCACTTCACAAAATAGATGTCATCATGAGGTAGGACAATTATGTGGCTATATTGAAGCAACATCTCAAGACATCAGTCAGGAAGTTAAAGCTTGGTCGCAATGGGTCTTCCAAATTGACAATGACACCAAGCATACTTCCAAAATCGTGGCAAAATGACTTAAAGACAAGTCAAGGTATTGGAGTGTCCATCACAAAGCCCTGACCTCAATCCTATAGAACATTTGTGGGCAGGACTGAAAAAGTGTGTGTGAGCAAGGATGCTTACAACTCAGTTGCTCAGTTGCACCAGCTCTGTCAGGAGGAATGGGCCAAAATTCACCCTCTGACGAACCATCAAACAGGCATAGTGTCAATACAGGACTAAGATTGAATCGTACTACACTGGCTCTGACGCTGATTGGATGTGGCAAGGCTTCCAAATTATTACAGACTACAAAGGGAAGCACAGCTGCATGCTGCCCAGTGACACAAGCCTACAAGACGAGCTTAATTACTTGTGCTCTCTTCTAGGCAAGTAACACTGAAGCATGCATGAGAGCATCAGCTGATCCGCATTACGGTGTGACCACGCTCTCTAGCTTATGTGAGTAAGACCTTGAAACAGATCAACATTCACAAGGCTGCAGGGCCAGACAGATTGCCAGGACGTGCACCCTGAGCATGCACTGCCCAACTTTCAAGTGTCTTCACTGACATTTTCAACCTCTCCCTGTCTGAGTCTGTAATACCAACATGTTTCAAGCAGACCACCATAGTCCTTGTGCCCAAGAACACTAAGGTAACCTGCCTAAATGACTACCAACCCATAGCACTCACATCTGTAACATGAAGTGCTTTGAAAGGCTGGTCATGGATCACATCAACACCATTATCCCAGAAACCCTAGACCCACATCTGCCCCCTGGTGGTAAGGGTAGGTAACACCACATCCACCACGCTGATCCTCAACACGGGGGCCCCTCAGGGTTGTGTGTTCAGTCCCCTCCTGTACTCCCTGTTCACTCATGACTGCATGGCCGGGCACGACTCGAAGACCATTAAGTTTGCCGATGACAGAACATTGGTAGGCCTGATCACCAACAACGACGAGACAGCTTATAAGGAGGAGGTCAGAGACCAGTGCCAGGACAACAACCTCTCCCTCAACGTAATCCAGACAAAGGAGATGATTGTGGACTACAGGAAAAGGAGGACCGAGCAGGCCCCCATTCTCATCGACAGGGCTGTAGTGGAGCAGGTTGAGAGCTTCAAGTTCCTTGGTGTCCACATCACCAAGAAACTAACATTTTCCAAGAGGACCAAGACAGTTGTGAAGAGGGCTAAACAAAACCTATTCCCCCTCAGGAGACTGAAAAGATTTGGCATTTGGTTAGATTCTCAAACAGTTCAACAGCTCCACCGGCGAGAGCATCCTAACTGGTTGCATCACTGCCTGGTATGGCAACTGCTCGGCCTCCGACCGCAAGGCACTACAGAGGGTAGTGCGTATGGCCCCAGTTATGTACTGGGCCGATCTTCCTGCCATCCAGGACCTTTTATACCAGGTAGTGTCAGAGGCAGAGTTGCGAAGAAAAAAACACATCTGACTGGTCAATAAAAGATTTAAGATGGGCAAAAGAACACAGACTGGACAGAGGCCAGCATCCCGGAGTCACCTCTTCACTGTTGACGTTGAGATTGGTGTTTTGCGGGTACTATTTAATGAAGCAGCCAGTTGAGGACTTATGAGGCATCGTTTCTCAAACTGTACACTCTAATGTATTTGTCCTCTTGCTTGGTTGTGTACTGCGGCCTCCCATTCCTCTTTCTATTCTGGCCAGTTTGCGCTGTTCGATGAAGGGAGTAGTACACAGCGTTGTACGAGATCTTCAATTTATTGGCAATTTCTCGCATGGAGTAGACTTCATTTCTCAGAACAAGAATAGACTGACGAGTTTCAGAAGAATGTCCTTTGTTTCTGGCGATTTTGAACCTGTAATCGAACCCACAAATGCTAACACTCCAGATACTTAACTAGTCTAAACAAGGCCAGTTTTAATTGCTTCTTTATCAGCACAACATTTTCAGCTATGCTAACATAATTACAAGATTGTTTTCTAATGATCAATTGGCCTTTTATAATGATACACTTGGATTAGCTAACACATTGTTCCGTTGGAACACAGGAGTGATGGTTGCTGATAATGGTCCTCTCTACGTCTATGTAGATATTCCATTACAATTCAGTCGTTTCCAGCTACAGTAGTCATTTCCAACCTTAAAAATGTCTACACTGTATTTCTGATCAATTTGATGTTATTTTAATGGACAAAAATGTCATTTTCTTTTAAAAACGAGGACATTTCTAAGTGACCCCAAACTTTGGAACGGCAGTGTTCATACACATCTTTTTTATATATTTATTTTATTACTTTACAACCATACCACCCCTCCCACAATTGGAGCAAACTAGTAAACAGCAACGCTTATGCCTGTATATCCAGCTTATACATACTTTATACATCTTTTTTTACAATAGTTTTATGATGTTTGTTTTTAACTCTTGTCCTTCCTCTAGTTGTGCTATCTGCAGGGTTAGCTCCAGGTAAATGTTGCAATTCTTCAGCCATTCCTGGATCTGTGACCAAAAACAAGCTACATATGGACAGTACCAAAATAAAGTAGTTTACAAAGATTATACATATTTTATCAGTTAGTATTTCGTATATTTGAGTTTAACCACAATATTTGTTGTATTATTTGTTCTTTCTTTCTTTTTTGGTGGATTAAATTGAAATTGCAAACAACCTTCTGTGGCTTGTTTTAAAAATGATGATACTTGGGAGATGATTTCCTTTTCAAATAACTGAAAGTGAGAGGTAATCTGAATAAAGGGGAAAAAGGCCTTTCTTGAACATAGGTTGACACGTTCTTACTAATTTGCTAGAGAATCAGTTTGGATTTCAATATATCTTTTGCATGACTGAAGCCTTTAGTGAGAGGTCAAATGCTTTAATTTTTTATCATTTCTGCCCGCCAAATTCATATTAATTATAAAAATAGGCCCATTTAATTTTGTCTTGCTTGCCATTCCAAATAAAATTGAATATTTTTTTCTCATATAATAAAAAAAACCTTTCGCTAAGTGTAGTCCAGACCATAAGCAAATAGGTCAACTAGGATATTACTAAAGCCTTAATCATGGTGATTTTTCCACAATTACAAAGGTTTTTACCTTTCCATGGCAGCAAGATCTTATCTATTGTTGCTACCTTTCTACTAAAATGTATTGGAGTGAGATCATTTATTTTTTTATTCTACATCACCATCAGACCCTTTTATTGGTGAACTACACAGTAAAGTAAAGCTGAGTCAGGTTTGTAGGCCGCCCTTGCTCGCACACACTTTTTCAGTTCTGCCCACAAATATTCTAAAGGATTGAGCTCAGGGCTTTGTGAGGGCCACTCCAATACCTTGACTTTGTTGTCCTTAAGTCATTTTACCAAACTTGGGAAGTATGCTTGGGGTCATTGTCTATTTTGAAGATCCATTTGAGACCAAGCTTTAACTTCCTGACTGATATCTTGAGATGTTGCATCAATATTTCCACATCATTTTCTTTCCTCATAATGCCATCTATTTTGTGAAGTACAACAGTCCCTCCTACAACAAAGCACACCCACAACATGATGCTGCCACCACCATGTTTTTACGGTTGGGTTGGTGTCCTTCGGATTGCAAGCCTCCCCCTTTTCCTCCAAACATAACGATGGTCATTATGGCCAAACTGTTCTATTTTTGTTTCATCAAACCAGAGGACATTTCTCCAAAAAGTACCATCTTTGTGCAGTTGCAAACCGTCATCTGGCTTTTTTTATGGCTGTTTTGGAGCAGTGGCTTCTCCTTGCTGAGTGGCCTTTAAGGTTATGTCGATATAGAACTTGTTTTACTGTGGATATAGATAATTGTGTACCTGTTCTATCCAGCATCTTCACAAGGTCCTTTGCTGCTGTTCTGGGATTGATTTGCATCTCTAGGAGACAGAACGCGTCTCCTTTCTGAGCGGTATGATGGCTGCGTGGTCCCATGGTGTTTATACTTGCGTACTATTGTTTGTACAGATGAACGTGGTACCTTCAGGCTTTTTGAAATTTCTCCCAAGGATGAACCAGACTTGGAGGTCTACAAAAACAATGTCTGAGGTCTTTCTGAGGCTGATTTATTTAGATTTTCTCATGATGTCAATCAAAGAGGCACATACTTTGAAGGTAGGCCTTGAAATACATCAACAGGTACACCTCCATTTGACTAAAATGATGTCAATTAGCCTATCAGAAGCTTCTAAAGCCATGACATCATTTTCTGGAATATTCCAAGCTGTTTAAAGGCCCAGTCAACTTAGTGTATGCAATCTTCTGACCCACTGGAATTGTGATACAGTGAATTATAAGTGAAATAATCTGTCTGTAAACAATTTTTTGAGGAATTACTTGTGTGATGCACAAAGTAGATGTCTTAACCGACTTACCAAAACTATAGTTTTGTAACAAGAAATTTGAGGACTGGTTGAAAAACGAGTTTTAATGACTCCAACCTAAGTGTATGTAAACTTCCGACTTCAACTGTAGATCTGCCGATAGTGGACAGTTTTACACTTTCTGAGATGTAGCCATTATTTGTTATTTTACACCTAGTGTTACTATACATTTTTTTAACCCATTTTATAAGAGATTCTTCGAAATTTAAATGTTCCAGGCATTTATATACACTGCTCAAAAAAATAAAGGGAACACTAAAACAACACGTCCTAGATCTGAATGAATGAAATATTCTTATTAATATATTATTATATTTGTATTCTTATTAATTTCCGGACTATAAGCCGCTACTTTTTTTCCCACGCTTTGAACCTCGCGGTTTATACAATGACACGGCTAATTTATGGATTTACGTAAATCGAGCGTGCTCAAACTTCCCATCATTCTGATTACGGTAGTCATTTTGTCACCCTCATCATGGCAAAGGGCGGGGAAATGCATATGATGCAGCTTTCAAGTTGAAGATGATCGATCTGGCTGTTGGAAATGGAAATAGAGCTTCTGACAGCGTGGAGCATTGTCAAAAAATCCACTATCATCAACGGGATTCGAAAGGCTGGACTGCTGCGTGTTGTAGAGGGCAGCGATCCAACATCGGATGAATTAATTCTGAGGCTATTCAACTCTGACACCGAAGGAGATGACTTCAGTGGTTTCAGTGCACAGGAGGAAGAAGATCCAATGACTTTCTTGGTAGGCTACTGTTTACTGCAATTTTTACATTTTTTGTTATAAACCGTGTTTCGTTAAAGCCTATTTATTTTTGTTACAAGCCGTGTTTTGTTTAAAGGCTGTGTAAAGTTCATTTGTTTCAATGTACTGGTAGGCTCCAGCGGCTTATAGACATGTGCGGCTTATTTATGTACAAAATACATCTTTTTTTTTTATTCAGTGGGTGCGGTTTATATTCAGGTGCGCTTAATAGTCCAGAAATTACAGTAAATACTTTTTTGTTTACATAGTTGAATGTGCTGACAACAAAAACACACAAAAATTATCAATGGAAATCAAATTTATCAACCCATGGAGGTCTGGATTTGGAGTCACACTCAAAATTAAAGTGCTTAAAAACAAAATGAGGCTCAGTGGCCTCCACGTGCCTGTATGACCTCCCTGGATGGCATGCTGATGAGGAACATGATGTCCCAGATGTGCATCAAAGTCCTGGACATTCAGGTGGATGGAGGAGACATGATGTCCCAGATGTGCTCAATTGATTCAGGTCCATAGCATCAATGCCTTCCTCTTGCAGGAACTGCTAACACACTCCAGCCACATGAGGTCTAGCATTGTCTTGCATTAGGAGGAACCCAGGGCCAACCGCACCAGCATATGGTCTCACAAGGGGTCTGAGGATCTCATCTCGGTACCTAATGGCAGTCAGGCTACCTCTGGCGAGCACATGGAGGGCTGTGCGGCCCTCCAACTAAATGCCACCCCACACCATGTCTGACCCACCGCCAAACCGGTCATGCTGGAGGATGTTGCAGGCAGCAGAACATTCTCCACGGCGTCTCCAGACTCTGTCACGTCTGTCACATGTGCTCAGTGTGAACCTGCTTTCATCTGTGAAGAGCACAGGGCACCAGTGGCGAATTTGCCAATCTTGGTGTTCTCTGGCAAATGCCAAATGTCCTGCACGGTGTTAGGCTGTAAGCACAACCCCCGCCTGTGGACGTCGGGCCCTCATACCACCCTCATGGAGTCTGTTTCTGACCGTTTGAGCAGACACATGCACATTTGTGGCCTCCTGGAGGTCATTTTGCAGGGCTCTGGCAGTGCTCCTCCTGCTCCTCCTTGCACAAAGGCGGAGGTAGCGGTCCTGCTGCTGGGTTGTTGCCTTCCTACAGCCTCCTCCACGTCTCCTGATGTACTGGCTTGTCTCCTGGTAGCGCCTCCATGCTCTGAACACTACGCTGACAGACACAGCAAACCTTCTTGCCACAGCTCGCATTGATGTGTCATCCTGGATGAGCTGCACTACCTGAGCCACTTGTGTGGGTTGTAGACTCCGTCTCATGCTACCGCTAGAGTGAAATTACCGCCAGCATTCAAAAGTGACCAAAACATCAGCCAGGAAGCATAGGAACTGAGAAGTGGTCTGTGGTCACCTGCAGAACCACTCCTTTATTGGGGGTTTCTTGCTAATTGCCTATAATTTCCACCTGTTGTCTATTCCATTTGCACAACAGCATGTGAAATGTATTGTCAATCAGTGTTGCTTCCTAAGTGGACAGTTTGATTTCACAGAAGTGTGATTGACTTGGAGTTACATTGTGTTTAAGTGTTCCCTTAATTTTTTTGAGCAGTGTATTAACTCCAGTTGTAGTTTATCAAAAGCCTTTTCTAAGTACGCTATTAATAGCAGGTCTGGTTTCCCAGTTCTTTATTTTTTTACATCGTTCTGTTGTTTCCAGTACTTGCCACATATCGCCCATGTAAAAAAAAACTGTCTGATTTTAGAATTAATTATGTCTGACAATTCCTTTTAAATTCTATGTGCTATACATTTTGCTAGAATTTTTTGCATCACAACACTACACACTTTTTTTTACGGACTGGATCTTTATATTTCCCATTTGTATCTTGTTTCAGTAATAATGAAATCGGACCTTCTTGCTGAGTGTCTGCGAATCTACCATGTCCATAGGAGTGGTTAAAATATGCTTATAACAGTCTTCTGAGTATATGAACAAAGGACTTAAAGGCTTTAAAACTGCATCAAGAAGTCCCTTCACATGAGTCTTTCTGTATGGCTGTTCATTTGACATTATTGATAGAAAAAAAGCCATACAATTAGCTTCGGTTCGAGGAGATGGAGGACACTGAAACGAAAACATATTTCTGGATTGCTGAACATTTTTAATAGTGGAAATGATTTCTGATTTTACTTTTGAAATCATCAAACATTGACTCTGCTCTCTCTAAGGCCTCTCTTACCATTTCATCCTGGAACAGTTTCTTGTGCTTGTGCGACTCACCCGATACGATGCAATCGTGGCTGCCTTTGATTTTGAGCTTGGTCTTTGTAAATATCGATTTTTTTGGGGGGGGTAGTTGAGACTTCAACTCTTTTTACTTTTCTCTTCTGTAGTTCACTTTTAGCTGGAAAGTCACTTTCATATTTCCTGTGAACAGTTTTGAAATGCCTCTCGACATTTCCCTTCTTAGCAACGTTTGAATGGCAGATCAGACACACACATTTTGAATTTGTTGAGGTGAAGAAATAATCTTCCTCCCACTCACTGTGAAAGTGGTAGATTTTCGGTTTGATTGCTGCTTGGTCCAGCACTCATATTAAAAACGTAACCGCAACTTCATTAAAAAAATGTCGTAAAAAAACTACTAGCACTGGAACAACAAATAATATTCTGTTACAGGTCTGTTGTAGGTCTACACTAGCGTGGAAACGGAAAGGTACTAACTGCAGATGGTTGCTATGGTAGCGACAGTTTTGAAAAGAAATGTAGCTACTATAATTGGTCCAATTTTAGGTAAATCAAGCAGTTTTTTCAAATGTTATTTTGGCTGTGCGATAATATTCAAGAAAGACGCTAACCTGTGAGCAAAGCTTACGGTGCTTCAGAACTGTTGACCTTATTATTTTTAAGAAAAACTCGATGGTAACGCTGTGAATTGCAAAAAATATATTTTTATGTCCATACATTTTCAAAACGTTTATGAGGTCTACTCGAAAGAAGTTCGCCGTCGAACGCGATCGACGTCCTGGGCACCAATGCTCTAGAAAGTGTGAAAATCTTTCAATGGCATTTTCTGCTACTTGTCTCCGAAGTGGGATAACACATTTCAAAGAAGCATAACTTTCCCATGTTTTAAAAAGAGCTGATTAGGCTACCATTTATTTCAGGTGTGCTTATGGATATATAAAGTGGAACTAATGATGGGGTACTCAAGAGGAGGTTTGGGAAATTCTGCTCTAGAGTCTACGGCTTGGCTTGGTTCTTTATACAGTTCTCTCTCCCTCCCCAGTGATCGGTGAGCCGGTGAAGTTGGAGTGGTTTAACCCCCAGGGGGAGCGCATCGTGTCATCCCAGCGTGTGGCCCTGCACACCGGGGAGGACAGCTCCAGGCTGACCATCTACAATGCTGTAGTGGAGGACGCGGGCATCTACCGCTGCCAGACCACCGATGCCCAGGGACAGACACAGGAGGCCACCATGGTGCTGGAGATGTACCGTGAGTGTCACTTGCATGCATATGTAACAGAGAAGAACACACACACACCACATTCTCTGCATTCCCTCTGTATCCATTCCAGCCTCTGTAGGGTCCTTCAGACATACAAACACATGAGTTGAATACATCGCCGTCTCCCCTGTTAGATCATAAAGATACACCATATTTACATTCCATTGCACCGCCATACCCACTTGCCCATGAAAGAGTGTAATGAATGTTCGCTGGGTCTGGCGGTGTGTGTGATGGATAGTACTGAATGTGTGTAGGCAACGGAGGCAGGCTCTAATCGTATGGGAGAGGGAATCTTCTGTGGCCGTTAATGGGACGTGATACACAGAGGAGTTCTGCCGCTGGTAGCCATCTGGCAGACGCTTGATTTGGATCACCGGTGTGGTGTGTGTGTACTGTGTTTGTATGTACATATGCACACATGCATGCCCACGCATGCCTCCACACACACATGTGCGCACGCCCCCCACCCCCTCTGGAGTGCAGATACCTTTCTCACCCGCTCCACAAGTCCCCCTACCTCCTCTGACCTCCTCTCTCACGCACCACCACAGCTTGGCAGCCGTATCCATGACAACGTCAGTCAGCCACCGTTCAGCTCTGTGTGTTCAGTAAGTATGAGAAGTAACATGCAGATAGTCACCTGAAGGGCTTGAGCTGGCGTGTAAAGTACCCAGCACCCATCTGAGGCGTTACCCAAACATTATCTTCTTGTGATAAACACCACATGTTCTAAAAAAAAAAAATGGAAGCCACTTTAAATGTGCTGTACATGACCATTTTGTGAGTCGTGACATTCCGCACACACACGTGCACACGTCTTGACATTATTATATGCGTTCGTACATAACAGCTCACAACCTGACGAAAGCTATCCATATTCAAACTCAAATTATAGCTTTATTATAGCTTACGGATGAAAGACTATAATTATCTGCACTGCTGAGTAATTGACAGGTATAGAGTTTCCAGCACCGGCCAACAGAGATCCACTTCAGATAGGAGACAGTGGAGGCAGTCGATGTCCCACCTGAGGGAGCTCCAAGAAAATTGTCTTGTCACCCCACTTTGACAGTTGCCCTTGCAGCTATGTTGAGCAATGACTGAAGAGAAATTCTCACTGTGTTACCAATTTGACAGTGCCAAGCGAGCGGTAGACTGTTACACGAGAGGATTTGTTTTTCTTACTGATTTTCTTGTCGAGCAGGGTAACGACAAAGGATACGGGAAATGAAAACGAGTACAACAACATGTTTGAATCCCAGGGAGAGAACTGGGGTGAAGGAGAGAGGGGGGGGAGGGAATAAGAGAGAGAGGGTAAGTGAGGGAATTAAATGGATGGCGAGAGAGAGAGAGAGAAAGCTGGAGAGAGAGGGGTGAGTGAATTTGAGAGTGAGGTGGTGAGAGAAGGAGAGGGAGAGAATGAGAGAGAGAGGAGGGTAAGGGAATTAAAGGGACTGACAGAGCACAAGAGAAGGGGTGAGGGAATGAGATGGAGAGAGAGAGACCAAGCGACGGATTGAGAAAATGAAAAACAAAATGTATACACGAACAGCTCTAAAACGTGCCGTGGAATGAAACCGGCAGATGAGGGTTGAATCTCACATTCAGAGTCAGGAGGATGCAAGGCACGTTAAAGAGCGGCGAGGAGAGAAAAGCACGTTTTGGAGAGCCGCCTGACATAAATCACATTGCAAAATGCTAATGTGCGAGGTTGCAGTGATCTAGTGGAAGGGACTGAAATAAATAGGGCCATGCACGTGATTTATGCAGACTTTAATTTTGCCACACGCAGTGGATAACCCGGTGGTGTTACACACTCCACGTGCCACACACACGCACTCAATTTCTCTCTCCATACACCACACACACACACACACACACACACACACACACACCGCGTGATAAGTCGACGAAACTAGCCAGCACTACGGGTTCTGAGAGGGTGGTGGAGTGTTTTCTAAGAGAAGAGAAACGCAGGTTCCAAGTCAGCTTTCCCCAGGTGAAATCTGTCAACCACCTGCCAGGGCTTGTCAGACAGGTGCCACAGCTTTAAACCGGCACAAGTTGAATCAATCATTTGATTACAAACAGAGCTTTCGAGGCGGGAGGATTCATTCCATGTCTTGTGGGAATGTTTATGGGACTATTTTGGACCACACACATAATCCGAGTTGTCTCAGTGGTGTTGAACCATAGACAATATGCAAAACAGTTTGTGCTATAGAATGGAGTTTAATCTCTACTCATCTGCAGCGTTTCCCAAACTCGGCCTCTGTTCCAAAGTCCACCCTCGCCTACTACTTAGACTGAGGCAATGTATTGGCCGTGCATTCTAAATGGTATACTTGCGCGAATGTTGTGACGTAACCCTCTCCCGGGAAAGACGTGTCTCTAATGTGACTTCACTTCCTGCTGCCTCATTTCCTATGTGACAGAGAAGCTGACATTCCGCGACGTGAGGTCCCCCCAGGAGTTCCGCCACGGCGAGGCGGCAGAGGTGGTGTGTGATGTCATCGCCTCGCCGGCACCCGCGGTCTCTTGGTTCTACCAAAAGGGCTTCAAGAGCATGGAGATCACAGAGGAGCACTACAGTAAGTCTGCGTATGGTCATTTGATACATGCTGCCTCTGTTGATGTGCTGGTAAACCTTATTTGCTTGTTGGTCAATCAAAGCCTAACTTTGTATAGTGCATACTGCAGCTACCATAATAGCAACATGACTTGACTCTTGAAAAGTGATCTATTGAGCAGTACAGACCACATAGAAATACTTTTCATGTGAACATGTCATTGGGATACGTTTGATCCACGTTTTATTTATTTTTTATGGGCCCACTCTTTCATGGTATTTTACAGTTCTGCTTTTAACGAAGCAGCTGATAAATTACATTATCCTTGATTTCAGAATCCAATTGACGGTTTGCTAGCGCATCAAAATATTTAACATGACATGAACTCAGTTTACGTGACAGATTGCTTCACCCACCGTTTGGAGACATATCAGTTGGATAAATGCACTTACTGTGGAACTTATGGGCCCTGTTCAAACGGTGCAGTATGTAAGGGAATTCGGGTGCCTTTTGGGATGTAAACAAACCAATGTTGTGAAAAAATGTATTCCCCAGATTCTGTCAGGGGTTTGATGCTATAAATAGCAAGTTCTAACAAGAAAAGCCACAGCATGTGATTTCATTAAACATATTGTTGGTACGATAAAACATGTTAACGAGTCTGCCTCGAAGAGGGAGAGGAGAGGATGCAAATCTCAGTCGGTGGTCTGATGCTCGCTGCCATGTTGTGGAGATCTATGGGAATCACATCTTCCTTTCTTCATGGCTACTGAATAGTATTATTTTTATTTGTTTATTTGTACTTGATTTATTTTGTATTCTTTTTTCACTTATTTTTTTGTGTGTGGTTATGTTGTTGAGATACAGTATGTGGGGATATGAAGGGGATATTCCATCTGTCTTGAACACTGATACTATAAGTGACAACACAGGAAATTATTCCACCGTATTTCTCTACTTTACTTTTTCTTCATTAACTGAGTTCTTTCAGATCATTGCTCCTAAAAGGAAAGGAAACAAAGTGTCGTATACTATTGGAACACATCCTGTAACTAAAGAGGATAAGGAGAAGGAAGGACCGGGGTTTTCGATTTGGAACACATCCTATGGAGAAGGGATAGTTGTTTTAGTCTATTAGAACTATCAGGTTTCAGGTAAGACCCAAGTGCAGACAGTGTTGAAGTAACAATGTTTATTACAACAACAGGGGCAGGCAAACGACCGGTCAAGGCAGGCAGGGGTCGATCCAGAGTAGTGGGGCAAAGGTACAGGACGGCAGGCAGGGTCCGATTCAGAACAGACAAGGGTCAAAACCAGGAGGGCAAGGATAAAGAGAGACTGGGGAAAAGCAGGAGCTGAGACAAAACGCTGGCTGACTTGAACAAACAAAACGAACTGACACAGACCGACAGAAAACAGGGGATAAGCGGGGAAGATGGGCGACACCTGGAGGGGGTGGAGACCAGCACAAGGACGGGTGAAACAGATCAGGGCGTGACAAGAACGCGGTCGGGGGCGGCTAGAAAGATAGGAGAGGGGAAGTAATGTATCTTAGATTATTGGAACACATCTTGGGGCTGAGAAAGAATGGAGAAGAAATGAAGTCTTATCTTCGACTATTGGAAACATTCATGGCTCGTTCATGATGGACAGAAGTTAATTTGCAGGTTCAGACTTGTTTACCAATACTCTGTCACCCAATCATTACTTTTCCTCCTCCTACACGTTCCCCCTCATCCACCCATCACATAGACAGACTTCCTGGGCTGATTAGGAAAAGGATTTGTTTGAAATCTTTGAATGTAGTCAGGTTTGTTAATTGAATTTCAAAGTGCGTCGAAGGGAAGGCCTATCTCCCCTTGCCGTACGGTAACGATTAAAGGTAGAGATAGCAGTGTGTTTTTTTTAATTCCATGCTAATTACGGGACAAGGTTATAAATACCTTTGCGCTTGACAGAGAGAGATAGGGTTCTCACTTATCTGCCAGTGACAACAATACCGGATGGGAATCTTTTTTGTGAACTGCAGACCTAATTACTGAAGTATTTATCTCACTTCTAACTTTATTTTCAAAAGCTAAAAGTGGAAAAGGTTTATGAAAATATTATTTGATAGCAAGTATGTGACTGGGGTCATGAGACTTCCTTTCACTCTTTCCTTTTTATCGTTTTCCTTTTATCTTTCTTTCCATATTTCCTGTCTGTTTCTAACTCTCCACCCCTCTCTTTCAACCTTTCCTTCTTTCTCATGCTCCATCCCCCTATATCTCTCTCTATCGCTCCCCTTGTAACTCTCTATCTCTACACCCCCCCCCCTCTATTTCTCCTCTGCCCTCTCTCCTGTGAAGGCAGGTTCCAGGTGCTGCCCAACAACAACCTGCAGATCCACAAGGTGACCAAGGCGGACGAGGGCGTGTACCGCTGCGAGGCGCGAGTGGAGGCCCGCGGCGAGATCGACTTTGTTGACATCGAGGTGGTGGTGAATGGTGAGTAGCTACAGCATCCACTGTAGCTAATACCTATCCAGTCATATGCAGTGGTGAACGAAGAGTTAGCCACCTAGCTAGCAGAGCAAACCTACTCTCCCCTTGACGATCATATCCAAAACGCTCAGTTATATAAGTAACCTTGGTTCTCTGAAGGATCAATCTCAACAAATCAGAATCATTAAAACATAACCTAGCCAGACATGTTTTTCCTCTCACAGTAGCAGCCGGGCCTGATCTCAGAGCAGACTTATGAAGACTAGTGTAGCATAGCATACAGTACGACTACCTGCTCTCGTTTTGCACATTTCAAAATCCCATCCGACCATATACAGTGGTCCCTTCTACAATAGCAGCCATACAGCAGTGTTGATAAGGATGAGAAGCCCCATACAGAGCCACAGTGTAAAGGCTCCCTTAGGCCAGGCACTGGGGTGTATCGATCGGTGGCATACAGAATCGTTGCTCCTCTCAGGGTGAGAATAGAGTCACCTAGTGAGACAGAATCATTCTCCCTTCCTTACACTCCACAGTTACAGCGCTGACACAGGGTTGCCAGCTCCCAAACAATCGCACCCCAGGACCACAGGCAAAATGAAACGCTTATCGGTCCGGAGACACTTGGTCTCTCACAAAGCAGGAACGTCTGTCTCCGGCGGCGGGGATTAGATTGTCAATGGTGGTGGAAATCTCTGATCTGATTCAATTCAGGTTCTCTTTTGAGTTATTGACACAAAAAGAAGCATACCTGGTGTGTAAGAATCGAGTTATTGATTCAGAAGGAATTGTGTTTATTGTGTTGGTCACAGGAGGTTGGTGTCACCTTTATTGGGGAGGACGGGCTCTTGGTAATGGCTTGAGCAGAATTTGTGGAATGGTATCAAATACATCAAACACATGGTTTCCGTGTGTTTGATGGTATTCCATTTACTCCATTCCGGACATTATTATGAGCCATTCTCCCCTCAGCAGCATCCTGTGGTGTAGGTGGAAGGGTGATGGACAGCGGTTTGAATCTAGGCCTCCTGCGTGTTACAAGACTATTAGCCAACGGAGGTGAGGCCTGGGCAAGATACCAGTGCAAGTTCAGGTCTCAAGCAAGGTTACTCATCACGCAAGTGTAGTTTCAAACCACCACCGCTACAAAGGCAGTGACGCCAACAGAACTGTGGATTGTCACCGAATTGTACTGTGTTGAACATAAGCTCTGAGCATTCACCTCAGATCGGCATAGTTTGAGAGAAAGAACAGACTCATTATAAGACAGGCTCATTATAGAGCTGCTTAATGATGGTCAGTTTGGCTGCCACCACTCCTTTGATTTCCTATATACTCACGCTATTTCTGTGATTTTAAAGATTTCAATTAGCGCCAGCTCGGGGGTTTTGTAGCCCAAAAAGCAAAAGGTTGTCATTTTTAATGACCTAATTTGTTCTCAGCAAGGCCCCAGAGCAGCCAGGAACGCGAGCCACCTGAGAGCGTTTCGGGAGTGATTGAAATGTGATCTCTCGCGAGCTATAAGCACAGGTTATGCATGAGCACCCGCAATATTGTCTCGGCTATCTAGCTATTCCCACCTAATGTAATGAACGCACACGGCAAAAAAAAACACGGATTGCGTTCAATTTAGAGCACCACTTATAGTTGTGAGGAAGATCCAATAAGCTTGCTCAATGAGGCGAGTCCTATTATCCGCCCGGCAACATGACACCCGCTATCCGGCTATGGAGGTGGGACAGTCCACCGCCGCCATCACTATAGACTGTGTCCGACTGAGAGAAGGAAAAACTCAAAGTAACCCACTCGGCACAAACTGGTTGTTTCAACATAATTTGTCAACTTATTGTGACGTGGAATCTATGTGGGGAAATGCATTTCATTTGAAAAAAAGTCATCGAGTGAATTATTATTTGTAGGCATTTCTTTTTTCAGGGTGGTGATCAGCTTTAATATTGCAGATAGATTGTGGCTTCTATCAGTGTAATTGTGTGTATCATTTACAATCCCCCATATATGTTTTGTAAGCATATACATTACCAGTCAAAAGTTTGTACACACCCACTCATTCCAGGGATTTTCTCTATTTTTACTATTTTCGACATTGTAGAATAATAGTGAAGACATCTGAATGATAAAATAACACTTATGGAAACATGTAGTGACCAAAAAAGTGTTAAACAAATCAAAATATATTTGAAATTCTTCAAAGTAGCCACCCTTTGCCTTCATGACCGCTTTGCACAGTCTTGGCATTCTCTCAACCAGCTTCACCTGGAATGCTTTTCCAACAGTCTTGAAGGAGTTCCCACATATGCTGAACACTTGTTGGTTGCTTTTCCTTCACTCTGCTGTCCAACTCATCCCAAACCATCTCAATTGGGTTGAAGTCAGGTGATTGTGGAGGCAAGGACATCATAATGCAGCACTCCATCACTCTCCTTCTTGATCAAATTGCACTTACACAGCCTGGAGGTATGTTGGGTCATTGTCCTGTTGAAAAACAAAATGATAGTCCCACTAAGCACAAACCAGATGGGATGGCGTATCACTGAAAAATGTGGTAGCCATGCTGGTTAAGTGTGCCTTGAATTCTAAATAAATCACTGACATTGTCACCAGCATAGCACCATCACACCTCCTCCTCCATGCTTCACGATGAAAACCACAAATGCATAGATAATTCGTTCACCTACTGTGCTTCTCACAAAGACACAGCGGTTGGAACCAAAAATCTCACATTTGGACTCATCAGAGCAAAGGGCAGATTTCCGTCGTTCTAATGTCCTTTGATCTAATGTCTACTGTTTATGTTATTATTATTGGTATCCTTTAGTAGTGGTCTTTGCAGCAATATGACCATGAATGCCTCACAGTCTCTTCTGAAAGGTTGATGTTGAGATGTGTGTTACTTGAACTCTTTGAACTCTGATTGGTTCAAACGCATTAAGAAGGAAATAAATTCTCCAAATTAACTTTTAACAAGGCACAACTATTAATTGAAATGCATTCCAGGTGACTACCTCATGGAGCTCATTTAGAGAATGCCAAGACTGTGCAAAGCTGTCATCAAGGCAAAGGGTGGCTACTTTGAAGAATCTCAAATATAAAATACTTGTTTAACACTTTTTTTGGTTACTTCCTGATTTCATATGTGTTATTTCAGAGATGTGATGTCTTCACTATTATTCTACAATGTATAAAATAGTAAAAATAAAGAAACACTTGAATGAGTTTTTATGTCCAAAATTTTGATTTGGTACTGTGTGTATTATTTTACATATACAGTGGGGCAAAAAAGTATTTAGTCAGCCACCAAATGTGCAAGTTCTCCCACTTAAAAAGATGAGATAGGCCTGTAATTTTCATCATAGGTACACTTCAACTATGACAGACAAAATGGGGGAAAAAATCCAGAATATCACATTGTAGGATTTTTTATGAATTTATTTGCAAAGTATGGTGGAAAATTAGTACAATTACAGGCCTCATCTTTTTAAGTGGGAGAACTTGCACAATTGGTGGCTGACTAAATACTTTTTTGCCCCACTGTATACACTACCGTCAGGACAACAGTTTTCAGCTGTGCTAGCATAATTGCAAAATAGCTTTAGAATTATCAATTAGTCTTAAGATGATACACAACAGCTAACACAACGTGCCATTGGAACACAGGAGTGATGGTTGCTGATAATGGACCTCTGTACGCCTATGTATATTTTCCATAGATATTTACAGCTTTAATAGTCATTTACAACATTTACAATGTCTACACTGTATTTCTGATCAATTTGATGTTATTTTTTAAAATGTACTTTTCTTTCAAAAACAAGGACATTTCTAAGTGACCCCAAACTTTTGAACTGAAGTGTATATCCCCTATCTGTGCAATAGTGAAGACTCGCTGTGTCACAACTCCTGCTTGCAGACACACATGGGCTCTGGCATTTGCAACTATTTTCCTTACTCACTCATTTAACTCATCACACTTTTCCAATCAAACAGTCACGCTATCTTCCTACACAACCACACACCTCTCACAAATACACCCGTACATACCCACAGACTGTGCCTTTTTATGTTCTCTGTTTGTCGTGTTTTTATTTCGGGCTTTGTGTACTTTTGTGTTCCAGTTCCTTATATTTTAGGATTTATTATTTCATGAATTGTCCTATATTTGATCTATTTATAAATACTATAAATACAAATAGAAAACAAATTATTTTACAACATTCCCTAACTTGAATAGTATAGTGTAATTATTATTTCTTTATTTATCGTTATATATTATTATTTCATTGAGAGTGGAAACAGTACTTTGAGTCTTTTGCCCAGATTTTTAACCACTACTCTGTCTTTAAAGGATACAATCACTGTTCTATCTGTCCAAAAACGATGTACGTGTTTTAGGTTTAATTTAGTCGACAGTGTAGCCTGGGATCTGCAGTGCTTTAACCCTGAATTATTTCACTACTCTCTCTGGCTCTTCTCCTTCATCCTCTTTTATTCCGGTAAGCACCAGATTTTACATCGGAAGTTTACATGCTCTTAGGTTGGAGTCATTAAAACTCGTTCTTCAACCACTCCACCAATTTCTTCTTAACAAACAATAGTTTTGGCAAGTTGGTTAGGACATCTACTTTGTGCATGACACAAGTAATTTTTCCACCAATTGTTTACAGACAGATTATTTCACTTATAATTCACTATATCACAATTCCAGTGGGTCAGAAGTTTACATACACTAAGTTGACTGTGCCTTGAAACAGCTTGGAATATTCCAGAAAATGATGTCATGGCTTTAGAAGCTTCTGGTAGCCTAATTGACATGATTGTAGTCAATTGGTAGTGTACCTGTTGATGTATTTCAAGGCCTACCTTCAAAGTCTGTGCCTCTTTGATTGACATCATGAGAAAATCTAAAGAAATCAGCCTCAGACATTTATTTTGTAGACCTCCAAGTCTGGTTCATCCATGGGAGAAATTTCCAAAAGCCTGAAGGTACCACGTGCATCTGTACAAACAATAGTACGCAAGTATAAACACCATGGGACCATGCAGCCGTCATACCGCTCAGGAAGGAGACGCGTTCTGTCTCCTAGAGATGCAAATCAATCCCAGAACAGCACCAAAGAACCCTGTGAAGATGCTGGATAAAACGGGTACAAAAGTGTCTATATCCACAGTAAAATAAGTTCTATATCGACATAACCTTAAAGGCCGCTCAGCAAGGAAGAAGCCACTGCTCCAAAACAGCCATAAAAAAGCCAGACTACAGTTTGCAATCAATCACTGCACAAAGATGGTACTTTTTGGAGAAATGTCCTCTGGTTTGATGAAACAAAAATAGAACTGTTTGGCCATAATGACCATCGTTATGTTTGGAGGAAAAAGTGGGAGGCTTGCAAGCCGAAGAATACCATCCCAACCGTAAAAACACAGGGGTGGCAGCATGATGTTGTGGGGGTGCTTTTCTGCAGGAGGAACTGGTGCACTTCACAATATAGATGACATCATGAGGCAGTAAAATTATGTGGATATATTGAAGCAACATCTCAAAACATCAGTAAGGAAGTTGATCACAAATGGGTCTTCCAAATGGACAATGACCCCAAGCATACTTCCAAAGTTGTGGCAAAATGGCTTATGGACAACAAAGTCAAGGTATTGGAGTGGCCATCACAAGCCCTGACCTCAATCCTACAGAAAATGTGTGGGCAGAACTGAAAAATCGTGTGTGAGCAAGGAGGCCTACAAACCTGACTCCGTTACGACAGCTCTGTAAGTAGTAATGGGCCAGTATTCACCCAATTTATTGTGGGAAGGCTACCTGAAACGTTTGACCCAAGCTAAACAATTTCAAGGCAATGCTGCCAAATACTAATTGAGTGTATGTAAACTTCTGAGCCATTGGGAATGTGATGAAAGAATTAAAAGCTGAAATAAATCATTCTCTATTATTCTGACATTTCACATTTCACATTATTAAAATAAAGTGGTGATCCCAACTGACCTATGACAGGGAATTTTTATTTGGATTAAATGTCAGGAATTGTGAAAAACTGAGTATAAATGTATTTTGCTAAGGTGTATGTAAACTTCCGACGTCAACTGTATATCAAGTATGGATTCTCTCAACTTGTTCTCTCTTTTTAAGTTCATTTAACGTCAGCTTCAAAAACATTGACTGTACCATTCAGCTTTTCATTTTCTTTTTCCATTGTTGCGGCTTTCTCATCACTCATTTCATGGCTTATCTTCACCTCGTGAATCTTTACGGACTAACTCAGGTATGCCTAATTCATAATTTAGTGATTTTAGTAGTTTGGTTTCCATGCTTACTGTACATGGTGGTGGAAATATGTCATCTGTGTCCATCGAAGAGTATCTTATTGATTTTTGAAAATGTTATTTTTAGAAATTGGTTCTTCATTTCTTACGTGTTCACCCTCCCACATGTTTTGGTTTTGACTGCGTTGGTTGTGTTTGTCGATAGAATTCTCCAGCCTTACAAGTTGTTTTGAGATATTTTCCAGTTTTGATGATGTTACTCACGAGTGAGCAGATCAGCATAAAAGTATTATTATTTGGTCAGTTTAGGGACATTAATTTCTAAGATTTTTCACAAGGCATTCTGCACCGCCATCTTTCAGTCTGCCACCAACGGAAATAGTTGTTTTAAGACTGAAATTTCAACCACAGGATTATGTCACAATGGTAACCGAATTTCAAGATCGACAAACCTTATATGAAATATGTTGCATTTTCAATGTTATATCCACTATCCGAAAAGAATAACAATAGACTGGGTGGATTGATTAGATTGAAGGCCATTCGTTTTTACTGCCCACACACACACCTGCATATACACTTTTAGCCAAAAGTTTTGAGAATGACACAAATATTAATTTCCACAAAGTTTGCTGCTTCAGTGTCTTTAGATATTTTTGTCAGATGTTACTATGGAATACTGAAGTATAATTACAACCATTTCATAAGTGTCAAAGTTTTTTATGGAAAGTTACATGAAGTTGATGCAAAGAGTCAATATTTGCAGTGTTGACCCTCTTTTTCAAGACCTCTGCAATCTGCCCTGGCATGCTGTCAAATAACTTCTGGGCCACATCCTGACTGATGGCAGCCCATTCTTGCATAATCAATGCTTGGAGTTTGACAGAATTTGTGGGGTTTTGTTTGTCCACCCGTCTCTTGAGGATTGACAACAAATTCTCAATGGGATTAAGGTCTGGGGAATTTCCAGGCCATGGACCCAAAATATCTATGTTTTGTTCCCCAAGCCACTTAGTTATCACTTTTACCTTATGGCAAGGTGCTCCATCATGCTGGAAAAGGCATTATTCGTCACCAAACTGTTCCTGGATGGTTGAGAGAAGTTGCTCTAGGAGGATGTGTTGGTACCATTCTTTATTCATGGCTGTGTTCTTAGGCAAAATTGTGAGTGAGCCCACTCCCTTGGCTGAGAAGCAACCCCACACATGAATGGTCTCAGGAAGCTTTACTGTTGGCATGACACAGGACTGATGGAAGCGCTCACCTTTTCTTCCCCTGACAAGCTTTTTTCCGGATGCCTCAAACAATCGGAAAGGGGATTCATCAGAGAAAATGACTTTATCCTTGAAGATCTTGATGATCCGATAAATGGTTAGTTTAGGTGCAATCTTACTGGCAGCAATATCCTTGCCTGTGAAGCACTTTTTGTGCAAAGCAACGATGACTGCACGTGTTTCCTTGCAGGTAACCATTGTTGACAGAGGAAGAACAATGATTCCATGCACCACCCTCCTTTTGAAGCTTCCAGTCTGTTATTCGAACTCAATCAGCATGACAGAGTGATCTCCAGCCTTGTCCTCATCAACACTCACACCTGTGTTAACAATAGAATCGCTGACATGATATCAGCTGATCCTTTTGTGGCAGGGCTGAAATGCAGTGGAAATGTTTTGCATGGCAAAGAGGGACTTTGCAATTAATTGCAATTCATCTGATCACTCTTCATAACATTCTGGAGTATTTGCAAATTGCCATCATACAAACTGAGGCAGCAGAATTTGTGAAAATGTATATTCTCAAAATATTGTCACTTTATTCCCCAAAATGTTGACTTTATTCTCAAAGTACTATTCTTGCACTACCACCACCCATTATTTTTTTTCTCTTCTAATACTCTTCTCTACAAAAAATGTGCTGGAATCCCATTTAAATTGTATTTTTTATTTGATACTTGGGAACCTAACCCCAAAAGTAATTTTTATGTACACTACGTCATCACACACTTTATACGCAACAAGTCAATTTGATGGAAACACATCTCTAGTGGGAACATTTGCATATTGTTTTTATGCAGATTTTAGAATTATTTGCATGAAAATCTACCGCCAATTGGATGGAAACCTAGCTAATGTTACTATAAACATTTTCTCATGTAATCATTTAAAACCTGAATGTTCAATATAGCGTGCATAGCTCATCGCAGGTCTGTGGGGGATCTTCACAATCGCTGTAATACTCTACTCAGATTCTCGATTGGCTTTGATCATGTAATGTAATCTCAACTGCAATACAGGTCATTTGCACAGTGATATCACATTCATCTGTTGTATAAATTAACAAAATGTCTGACCTGGTATACCCATTTGAACTTTGCTGTGCTTTTAAACGTGGTTGAAAGTGCAGTGGTATACATTTAGGTGACAACTAAACCAAAAATCTGACATTATTCAATTTTAGAATGTGGATGTGCTTTTAGATGGTTGAAAGCATAGTGAGAACACATTGGAAATTCAACTTTTTGAGAGGTGGAATATAGGTTGTAATCTCATTTATCAATGTGAAATTCCCCAATTATCCACAAAAAAAGGTGGTGTACCCAGTGGGAACTATCTAAGAGGGAGGAAAGACTAAGACTAACCTATTAGCCCTAAGGTTAGTCTTAGAGGGAAACCCCTCTAAAGAGCCCAAAGTAAGGCCCTCCTAAGAAGCATATATACTACAGTATATGTTGTCCTAATGGAATTTGATGTATAGTCACTCGTGCTCTAAGAAGTGAACTAGATCTTAGGAGACAATAAGCGAAACACTAAAGAAAGAAACACCCAAAGTAAGGCCCTAAGTAAGGCCCCAAGTAACATGAATACAAGGTCCTTCTGGACTTTGAAGTGAAGTCATGTGTGTGTTTTACTCGGTCTGTAACACAGCTTGTATATATGAAACTATAGATTCAACCAACTAGTCGTGTAAAAACATGTTTAGTTGAGTGGGGAATCATTGCATCAGTCAGTTTGTCAGTCAGCACAGAGTTGGTCTATAATGGAGTAAGCCGTGATACGGCTACGATGTTTTTGATTCGTATTAGCATTGACATTATCATGCAGACAGTGTTGCTAGTCTAGCGTACCCTTCCATCTCAGACTCCGACATTATCATCAAAGAGAGCGATAGAGGAGGAAGTGGCAGAGGGCTGGCCTCCCGCTGATTGGCTGGTGGATAGGGGTCAACTCAGCAGGGTGTCCTCCTCCTCTTCTGATTGGCCGGCTGAAAAGAAAACATCGCCAGTGAAGATTTTTTTTGAGGCTGATACCCATCAGCTACACCTGTCCTTTCCTCACCCTTTCAAATTGAATAAACTTTTAAATGCAAATGGAGTTGTAGCCCTTGCAAACTCATCATTGTTCAGACGACCTTCAGAAATAAGTTTGATTTAGGTTGATTTTTTTTGTCTTTGAAATTGAAATGATAAAGGAGATTAAACATGCATTATCTCGGCTACTTAGTATGTTTCTGATTTGCTCTTTTGATGTCTCTGTGTCTAGCATGGGTCTCCCATTAACTGTGCTGTTTTCAATGAGGCTCACTGATTTGGGAATGGACTGTATCAGATCAGGGACTTGAGAGAAGGGTGTTCGACTGACAAGCAAATCAATGTTAATCTTGTCTGAGAGAGAGAGAAATTCTGTCTCAGCTCAACCTGGGGTTACAGAATAAAACACATGCTATTGATATTGCTTGGTCGTTTCAATAGCCTGAAGCTTGGAAAGTTTTGATATTCATAAACAGTGGGGTCCCTTGATAAAGATGAGCAATAATGAGTTATGCAATTTTATATACTAATACAATTACTTAGAGAAAGAGATTTTGTTTAACAAGTAATACTTTTTTCTCAAAAAGGTAGAGGTCCAAATTATTGACACCCCTAAAGATTCTTGTAAATAAAGTAGTCACAAGTATAGTATTTGGTCCCATATTCCAAGCACTCAATCACTATGTCAAGCTTGTAACTACACATTTGTTGGATGCATTTTCCATTCATTTTGGTTGTGTTTCAGCTAATTTTGTGCCCAATTGAAGTTAATGGTAAATTGAATTTGTATTGTAAATAAGAATAGAATGTTTCTAAACACTTCTACATTAATGTGGATGCTACCATGATTACAGATAATCCTGAGTGAATTGTGAATAATGATGAGTGAGAAAGTTGAAGTGTGTGTGTGCGTGTGTGTGTGTGTGTGCGTGTGTCATGACGTTGCCCTCTTTGAGTATAGCGAGCACCATCCCCCGCTCTCTGCTTCTACAACCAGACTGCTTAGGTCAGAGGTCGTAAATTCCTGAGACGACCTCATGGACACACAGTATTAGAGAGAGGGTAAACTTTCACAGAGGACAAAGGAAATTCTTCCACCTCACTAAACTTGAGGTACTAACATATTTCATGTTCCATAGAAAGTGTAAAAGATCGGTGAAGAATCGAGCTACGAACTGGTGCGTTTGTCACAACTTGGGAGATGGTGTGGCTACATTACCATAACGCTGTTTATATAGTAGCCTCAGATATGAGGTTTACATCTAATTGTTGTATAAGATGAATGAGTGGGGATGATACTGTTTGTATAATGGTGTAATATGATTGTGGACTGTTTAATGAAGAAAAATACAATTCCCTTTTGATTTGAACTAAATCAGAGGACCGCCCTTGAGCCCAGTTAGGGTCAGACATCCTGGGACAGCCCTCTTCTGCCATTCTGAATAAAACCCAACTTTGAGAAATTATCACCAGATCAAGCTTACCTCAATTACGAGAGGAATAAAGGTGTAGACCATTGCTGAATCAATTTAACCATACCACGTGGTTAAATTCTTAGACTATCGATACCGACAGAATAAGAACAAGTCTTTGATATTGATTACTAGTCTGCAGCTAGGAATTCGGGCATCATTGAACGTGAAGAACGACAACCACCGAAACATCCATTCTATAATGTCACTCTGAACAATCCCCTCTAACCACAACTAAGAGAGAGAGGGTGAGAGACGGACAATTATGCAAAAGAAATGAACTTTTCACCAGCGATCAAGACGACACACTGAGTGTAAATATATATATATATATTGATTGCAATTGTTCCCAACTGAGTGAGTGTTCAATTGTTATAATTATTAACTCTGTAGTGACTTCTTAGTCGACCCCCCACTCCCTTTTTGTCAAACAAGCCTCGATGCCGGTTCAGCCCACTAGGGCACATTCTATCATTTCATGTAACCATATTTACTGTTTGTTTATGCATTTCTGTGAATTACCTAGTTAGTAATAAATACATTATTTAAGACAATCGATGTATGGATGACTCATAGTGAAGACTGGGTTTGTGCAGATAACCAACCATTTACGACGTTTGAAATGAGACTAATAGTCAGAAGACTATTGATCAGATATGAAAATATCTGAAAGGTTATATTGGGAAATTATAAATTTGTCATCTGAATACTTTCCTTGGTGCCCCAACTTCCTAGTTAATTACAGTTACATGATTATTCAGTTTAATCGAGTAACTAATTACAGAGAATCTTTGATAAAAAGTTTTCAGTTCTATGATAGTAAAGACACGACACATGTATATTTCTATTTAGGCGCAGGTGCGTATGTTCACATGTGCAACTGTTTGAGAGAGCGAGAGACATACAGAGAGTGATTGAGAGGAGACAGAGAAATGGACTGTGCAGTCAGAGAGTGAGAACAGATAAACACAGTTGTAATATAGAGCTGTCACCGGCCTGTCAGTAAGCTGACTATCACTGCTTTCACTGCTGACAGCTCATGTTGATTGCATGGCAGTATGGCAGTGACACATTTCATTGGCTTCGTACTGGACCGTAACACCTCAAAATCCATCTGTATATGTTTGTGGAAGACAACTTCTCGTCAAGATGTTTTGCGCTGTCCTTTTCTTATCGTCCCTTAGGTAATTGTCCCCCACTATGGATTTGTCTCCGTCCATTCATACATACATTACATTTAAGTCATTTAGCAGACGCTCTTATCCAGAGCGACTTACATACGTTAATCACACGCAATATCTCGGGACACCACGAGCTCGATTTCGACAAAACTTGGGTGAATGATGTGTCTTGCTGAAGAGATCCATAATTTACAAACTAATTGGCCCGGGGGGGGGGGGGTTCTGGCTACACACAGAGTTCTGGTTCAATAGGGAAGAATACAGCTATCGCTTTCAATACAGGCGAACCAGTTAGGTCTAGGATGACAGGGTAAATACTATCTCCCACTGTTAGCCTGGTTAACCAGCTAGGATCACAAGCTAAATGCTACCGACTACTGTTAGCCTGGATAAACAGTTAGGCTTGGTTGACTTGCTACACATTTTAGCTACCACTGTTAGCCTGGCTAGGATGACTGGCTAAATGCTAGCTCAATGTTAGCCTGGTTAACTAGCTAGGATTACAGACTAAATGCTACCTACTACTGTTTCCCTGGATAAACAGTTCATCTTCATTGACTTGCTACACATGCTAGCTACCACTGTTAACCTGGTTAACCAGATAGGCTTGGATGACTGGCTAAATGGTAGATCAATGTTAGCCTGGTTAACTAGCTAGGATGACAGGCTAAATGCTAGCTACCATTGCTAGGCTGGTTACCTGTCTACCTGACCCTTGGAAGACGGCACAGTGACACTACAGCGTCCCCATTTCCCCTCTATTAAGGACAAGACAGTCCAACATGAACATTGACCATGCACGGTAAATCACTTGGTGTGTGGCAAATCAACATGTAGAATCTTTTGGAAATTGGAAAAAATATTGCGGCTGATATTCTATGGTCCGAGGCAATAGGATGACCACTCTCTGCCCAACCACTGTGCACGGCGAACATTCGTGTTGATCTGTATTGTTCTTATGTCACAACAATCTTAATTTGAAGAGGGGGCGGGGAAGGTTGCAGGGCTAATTTCCTGTGTGCATAGTGTTTCACTGCTGCTGTTTTGCTCGCCTATGTGTCATTTGATGAAGTTCTCCTTTACCACTAACTGTTAACCTTTTGTCTTGTTCCTATAGTTCCTCCTGTGCTGTCGATACTACAGCAGTCATTCAATGCCACGGCGGACTACCAGGAGTCAGTGACTTTCACCTGCGTCACATCGGGATCCCCCGACCCCGATGTCACCTGGCACAGGTAACAGTTAGCCCCCTGCACACTTATGTCATGGTTGTGTTCAATAAGCACAAAACCGAAGAACACAGATGAGGAACAACCTGCACTTCAATATGAAACGCTGGTTTTAGTTTTCCCATTTGCAAAACGTTTTGCTCCCTACCTTGTGACTTAATAAACATGATTAATGTTTCCTATTCATACATCTAAACTTCTATATGCCTGTGGCTTGGCGAACCACATGCAATCCAGCCATTCTTTGACAAAACTCCTAGCCAACCAGACCACTAGCTCAACCACATTTGGCGTATGTTTTGATTTATATTATGGCAATGTCACCAACTGTAGTCTGGTCTATCTATCACTGTTACAGATTAGTGGCTCCTTCAATGTTCTAAATGGCAGACACACACACACACACACACTCTTCACAAGCCAGTGCTGTAAACGATGACAGAGGTGACACTGTGACATGTCCTTTTAGAGTGAGCCGCCACTTGTACCGTGTGTCACATTAGTCACACCTGCAACAGTAACTTATGTTACATCTAGCACACTCATTCATTCATACAACAGCTATTGCATATATCCTGAACCTGAGTGACACACTCATTAGCATGTTCTTAGAAGCTATAATAACAGGGTTGTGTTTATTAGGCACCAAATGGAAGAAAACAGTCTGAAACAAGGAGCAACAATTTGGGCTTGTCCAATGAGAAATGCAAATTCTTTCTCGATTGCAAAACGCTTTGAAACACTTTCATTGTATGCCCTAATGAACACAAACCTGTCATTCTGTATAGATTTGACCAGTATTTGTCTTCGCAAAATAATCCTGCAGAACGGGATTTTAACGTTTAGTCCATAATGTTGCTTGATCGGTGGTTAGGTGATTAGCTGGACAAAAGTAGGATACATGAAAAGTGCAATACTGTTACTGTGTGTAAGTGCAGGTTTTCAGTGAATTTATGTCAATCGTAATCTGCATTTTCTGTGGCGCAGGAAAATTCTCAGCAGCAAAAGAGTGATCAAATGAAGATCCAACATCTAACTTTTTGTTAACTGTGTGGAGTTAATGACAGTGAAGAGGCGACTCCGGGATGCTGTCCTTCTAGGCAGAGTTCCTCTGTCCAGTTGTCTGTGTTCTTTTGCCCATATTAATCTTTTATTTTTATTGGCCAGTCAGAGATATGGCTTTTTCTTTGCAACTCTGCCTCGAAGTCCAGCATCCCGGAGTCGTCTCTTCGCTGTCACCAACTCCACACAGTTAACAAAAAGTTAGATGTTGGATCTTCATTTGATCACTCTTTTGCTGCTGAGAATATTTAATGAAGCTGCCAGTTGAGTACTCTGTTTCTCAAACTAGACACACTAATGTACTTGTCCTCTTGCTTGGTTGTGCACCGGGGCCTCCCACTCCTCTTTCTATTCTGGTTAGTGCCAGTTTGCGATGTTCTGTGAAGGGAGTAGTACACAGCGTTGTATGAGATCTTCAGTTTCTTCAATTTCTCGCATAGAATAGCCTTCATTTCTCAGAACAAGAATAGACTGACGAGTTTGAGAAGAGGTCTTTGCTTCTGGCCATTTTAAGCCTGTAATCGAACCCACAAATGCTGATGCTCCAGATACTTAACTAGTCTATAGAAGGCCAGTTTTATTGCTTCTTAAATCAAAACATCAGTTTAAAAGCTGTGCTCACATAATTGCAAAAAGGTTTTCTAATGATCAATTAGCCTTTAAAAATGATCATCTTGAATTAGCTAACACAACGTGCCATTGGAACAGAGGAGTGATGTAGCATATGCTGATATTTGGGCCTCTATGCCTATGTAGATATTCCATAACAAACATTATTGAAGTTGCTAGTGATCCATTTCTAAAAGTGTCAACTGATTCCTAATCTATCGGCAGCAGTCTCTGATGTGCTGGAGATGGCTGTTTAACAGTCAGTGGTGTAGTATAGAATACAGTATTATTTTCCCTTTATTTTACTAGGCAAGTCAGTTAAGAACAAATTCTTATTTTCAATGACAGCCTAGGAACAGTGGGTTAACTGCCTGTTCAGGGGCAGAACGACAGATTTGTACCTTGTCAGCTCGGGGATTCGAACTTGCAACCTTTCAGTTACTAGTCCAACACTCTAATCACTAGGCTACCCTGCCGCCTCAAATATACATTTCAAGTCGGAAGTTTGCGTACACCTTAGCCTAATACATTTAAACTCCATTTTTTACAATTCCTCACATTAAAAAATACCCTGTCTTAGGTCAGTTAGGATCACTACGTTATTTTAAGAATGTGAAATGTCTGAATAATAGTAGACAGAATTACTTATTTCAGCTTTTATTTCTTTCATCGCATTCCCAGTGGGTCAGAAGTTCACATACACTCAATTAGTATTTGGTAGCGTTGCCTTTAAATTGTTTAACTTGGGTCAAACGTTTCCGGTAGCCTTCCACAAGCTTCCTACAATAAGTTGGGTGAATTTTGAGGAGTGGTTGAAAATCAAGTTTTAATGACTCCAACATAAGTGTATGTAAACTTCCGACTTCAACTGTACATGTGAGATGGGTGATGCAATATGTAAACACAATTTAAAAGTGACAATGTAGAATAGTGTGGAGTGCAGTTTATACATATGAGATGAGTAATGCTAGATACGGAAACATTATTAAAGTGGCTAGTGATCCATTTCTAAAAGTGGCCAGTGATTCCTAATCTATGTCTATAGGCAGCCGCCTCTGATGTGCTAGTGATGGCTGTTTTGCAGTCTGATAACCTTGAGATAGAAGCTGTTTTTCAGTCTCTCGGTCCCAGCTTTGATGCACCTGTACTGACCTTGCCTTCTAGATGATAGCGGGATGAACAGGCAGTGGCTCAGGTGGTTGATCTCCTTCCTATGGTATCGGGTGATGTAGGTGTTTCCTGGAGGGTGGGAAGTTTGCTCCCGGTAATTCTTTGGGCAGACTGCATCACCCTCTCGAGAGCTTTGCGGTTTTGTGTGGTGCAGTTGCCATACCAGGCGGTGATACAGCCTGACAGTGCTCTCAATTGTGCATCTGTTAAAGTTTGCGAGGGTTTTAGGTGTTAAAGCCACATTTCTTTAGCCTCCTGAGGTTGAAGAGGTGCTGTTTCGCCTTCTTCACCACACTGTCTGCGTGGGTGGACCATTTCAGTTTGAAAACCAAGGCCCAACGTGGGAAAGGCTGGGGGTGAGAAACACAGATCTGGAAAGAGAGAGGGGGGTTGTTGTCTTCCTGTGAAGAGGGCAGAACAAACCCCCAAAAGTTACAGGTGTAATGTAATAATTGGAGTGGCTAGAGATACTTGAGGAGAGATTTGGGAAACTTAAGGAGGTATCCCAAATGTCATATGTGTACTGCTCAATCAAACGCTAGTACAGTTGTGTGGAAGGAATGTTGTGTACATGTCAAAGTTCATTTTCAACTTTCAGAAGAAAAGTCTAAACTTTGCCATGCATATAACCTTTGGAGCGACGCCAAATAAAACCGTCTTTGTATTGGCTGTGGGAAGGATTTTGACTTGACATTGTTTTTGTTCCCCCGCCTCAAATTCGCTCTTGTAATAGCTTTTCTATCAATGGGAGAGATGGCGTTATAATTGGCCATGTAATTACAGAAAGCAATTGAAATGTTAAATCTATGTTTATCCTGTGAAAATTATATCTCGATGTGCCTCGCCTTGCAATACTGGCTTGTCTAATTGCTCCATGTAGACTGTCACACTGTATTGAGCTCAAATAAATGGTTTAGAAAGCTCTGGTTTTTAACCATCCTGACCACCAGGCTTGACTCTGTACTGTGATCACATCATCGTACACTCGTAGAAGAAAAAAAAGATGCTATCAAGGGGTTCTTCGGCTGTTCACTCTTTGAAGGACCCTTTTTGGTTGTGGGTAAAACCCTTTCGGGCTCCATGTAAAACCCAGGGTTCTGCATGGAACCAAAAAGGGTTCTAACTGGAACCAAAATGGTTTCTCCTATGGGAAGAGCCGAATAACCCTTTTTGGAACCTTTTTGTCTAAGAGTGCACTATCCTCTCTGTTCCACCTTTGAACACTACTCCACACAGCACAACCCCGACTGTAACTCCACCCTGAGTGCAGCTTCACCCCAAACACTTTGATCATCACTGACCACAGGTCATCACTGATCACAACTCAAACTCTGACTACAACTCTACTGTGACCGTTGTGTCCTCTTCATCAACAACCACAATCTGACCACTGTGCCACACCATAACCATACCCCCTTCCCTCTCCCTCACACTGGTTTGCAAGACTGCACTACTAACCATTCTGCTATTAAAGAGCTAGAGAACACCTTTCTCTTCTTCTTTCACTCACCACTCCCCCTCATCCCTCAGTTACATTTCCTGTTGTGGTCTGTGGTGTTTCCACCTGGCTGGCTGGCTGGCTGTGCCTGCTTTCAGTCATTCATAGACTCTGATACAGTCAGTGTAATTTCCTGTGCATAGTACGCTACCGCTCCACAGACCAGCTTGTACACACACACACACACACACACACACACACACACACACACACACACACACACACACACACACACACACACACACACACACACACACACACACACACACACACACACACACACACACACACACACACACACACACACACACACACACACACACACACACACACAGTTGTTAATTTCCTCCCTGGCTCCCTCCAGCCTTATTACTATACTTCAATATTTCTCCCAGTCCACTTTCAATTATCTCTTGCTCTCTCTTTCCTTGAGAGATGTAAGTTTTAACACCAGTATAATGTGTATGGGGGATGTGTGCGTGTGCCAGACAATTAATTTTTAAATGCAGTAAAGCTATTGTATGTTTACCATATCGGGGGGGTCTTGTGTGTGTGTGTGCATTTATATGTATTGTTTGTTTTTTTCAACTTTTATTTAATTAGGCGAGTCAGTTAAGAACAAATTCTTATTTACAACGATGGCCCATGCCGGCCAAACCCTAACCCGGACAACGCTGGGCCAATTGTGCGCCGCCCTATGGGACTCCCAATGATGGCCGGTGGGGATACAGCCTGGAATCGAACCAGGGTCTGTAGTGATGCCTCTAGCACTGAGGTGCCTTAGACCGCTGCGCCACTCAGGAGCCTGATCTGTCTCTCTGTACACAGGAAGGGCCAGAGGTTGGAGAGGTCGGAGCAGTATGTCCTCAACACCATGGAGGGAGGCAGGAGTACCCTGACCATCCGCAACATCATCCAAGGGGACGGGGGCGGCTATACCTGCCGAGCCACCAACAAGGCCGGGGCGGAGGAGAGGGAGCTCTTCCTCAAAGTGTTCGGTGAGTGTAGCGGCATGTCCTTCCTGGGCATCCATCCGTATGTTAGGACCTTCTCCAATTGAAGTGAACATGTCAATTGGTCTCACGTCCCATTTAATAATTACAACCAAAATGTCATGTCCTTATCAGCCGTCTTGATGCCACCCTGAAAAACACCTGGATTTTATATGGTTATTTGATGTTGCTTCGACCAGAAAACCGTAATTGGACAAAGAATTGGTCATTTTAACATACCTATTTACTTTTGCTCAGTTACTTTTCAATTAGTTTTTCTTTAGATTTCTATAGGCTGTAGGCACTGCAGAAAGCTTCTAACATGTTTACTGTGAATTCCTTGATGTTCCTAGAGAGTGTAAAGTCTTTGACCTTTTGCACGTCTCTCTATGAATAAAAATCCGTATCGATTGGAATGAAAGACGCTGGGTCTTTAGAGCCAAAAACTGCATGTTCCGCCATAGGCAAAAGGCACTATAATAATCTACATGTTTAAGCAACATATTCCAACATAAGCTACATATTCCTGAGTATTACCAAAGATTTTTTATGAATAACCCAAGATAGACCACAGCCTGTCATTTCCAATGGGAACAAATTAGTCATAGTGGGCAGAACAAGCATGGAGAGGGGCAGAACCAAGCACGAGTGTTCTAGAATTTATTTTCATATTTCCGTCAGGGGGAATGCCTACTCTGTGAAGTGCGTATGTGCAATAACTATATTCACCCCTTTTTTCACTTTGGGTAAGGGTAAAATCGACTAAACTTAGTCCACTCTGTTCGTAACAGATTAGAGTTTTGGGAGCAGAACTGTTTCATCAATGAGAACATTTGCATAATGTCGGTCAAAATCCATCTTCTCCCACTGCCGGCCACTGGGATTCCTCTCATCACGATATTTTGTATCGAGTGGAAACGCCAACCAGATGCATCACACTTACACATCCGGTGAAACATCTGGCTCGTTGTTCTATCTGTGGTGTTACTGGATGTTTTCTAGTGAGTGTACAGTCCTTGAACTTATGTGACCTCATGTGTGTCTATGAATATTAATACATATTGATTTGAATATAAGGTGTTTCGTCTTGAGCGCTACAAACAGCCAATTCCTATTCACCAAGGGAAACTATTATTTCAGAGGAAAACTATTATCATACAGCCACTACCTCAACCAATCATCCAGCAACGTGAATCTAACACAATTCCAGACGGGGAAAAAATACAACTCATTTATTGTAGAATCGGTGGCACCCTGTTCATAAAAGTTTCAATTTATATTTTCATAAAGCTGCCAGCATATTTCCTCCCTGATTATTCCGATGGAGCCCTTTCCTCTTTATGAAAATGTATGGAGATTTATGCTCTAGTCATCAAGATCCTTTCAAGGCCCAGGCTCCGGTTGGTCTTCAAAATGCATATTTCAATTAAGAAGATAGCGGAGGGCTTGAGTTTTGTTTTGCAAAGTGCAGTAGGGAAACACAGTTGTAAGAGTTGTATTACCCCTGCAAGTTGAGAGAGCAGGAGATGAAGAGAAGAGCGGGATTTGTCATTGAGAGTTTAGGCCACAGTTCTTGGTGTTTCACAGGGTTGAATTTTTGTGGCCTCTTGCGGTTGGTGTCACCCGAAGCAGCTGCACTGGTCAACATCTGGACGACCATGAAACATCAATAATATAGTTAAGAAACTTGAAGCAAAAGCTTATTTTACACAATAATGTGTATAAGAGAATGGTTTGATGAAGGTATTGGCAAAATGTTTACAGTAAAACAAACTTTTATTGTGCTGCCGAGAGTCGCTTAATATCTTTTCCATCTTCAGCTTGCTCCACGGATCAGTTATTCATCTGTAAAGGAGAAGACACACTTGCACAGAATTGACCATCTGTTGTGCATAAGCTTAAGCCCATTCCCGTATCATATTGATGAATACTATCATATTTCATTTGAAGGGGGTAGGCTATTGTTCATCCTTTACAGCACCTTTCCCACCCTGGAGTTATTGTATGAATCATAGGCCTCATCTGGGTATCGCTTTTTGGTTCCCACTAGGGCCTCTGGGCGTAATTTTTTTTTTTTTAAGTGCTGAGGTACTTAAGGCAGGTCTCAAAGCCATGTTTGGAAGTATTTAGCTTCCCTTGAAAAATATCCATCGAAATATTTATGACTTGTTATTTCTGTCAAAAGATCATTGTTTATGCTTCCATTTTGGGCTCTTCAATGACTAGGCCAATTTGAACTATGTAGCTCTAAAGGCCTAAAGAAAATATTTCATTTTGTGTGTTTGTATGTGTTGGTGCATATACAGTAGGCATAGGTGTGTGTATGACCCCATTACGTGACAAGCTCTAAATCCCCTTAGATGGCTCATCCACCCTAAGGTTCACTCTTTTTGAAATTACAAAACGACTACTTGATTTCGCCAAGACCGCCTTAAAAAGCAGCCTATTTTTCCAGTTTACTTCCATTTCTTCACAGCTTTCCAGCTGTCGCTACTTTACTTGTACATGTTGTATCATTTTTATTTTTTTATACATGATATATATGTATATGTATATTTATTGCACACTATACTTATTGCACACTATTTGCCCGTGACACGCGTGGCGTTTGGGCGCTAGCTTAGACAGTGGTTTATCCGCCGGAGACCAATGGTGAGCGGACCTCTTCGCCACCGCGGTGGTGCCACGCTCCTTAATGCTTTTTATCGAGGGCGCTCGGCATTAAAAAAAGGGTTTGTCTGTACAACGCGTGTCTCGTCGCTAAACACCCAGCCATCGCCAGCCAGCCGGCGTAATGCTGCGTCTGTGAAGAAGCCAGAGGATCCACGGAAGGAATTAAAGAGACTGTATAGAAAGAATATATAATACATTCTGTCGAAGAGAAAGAGGAGAAGTAAAGATATTGTGAGAAAGAGGATGTGAGGGAGTAGGGAGACTTAACTCAAAGTAGTGGTTGTCTGTCTGGGCATGGTGTGGACTCAAATGTAAGGATTACTTTGTCTCGAGGCTATAAACTGCGATGCACAACTCTACTTTCAGAAATAGAAACGTACGATGCTGAAAAGTAGATTTAGATCGTATGGCCTCAATAGTCAAAAGACCAAAGTCATCCATCTTCCAATACCTGGTGCTTGCACTAGGCGTCTCCTGTCTTAAATGATTGTTTCTCTCTATCTCTCTATCTCTGTCTCTCTCTCTCTTTCTCTCTCTCTCTTTCTCTCTGTCTCTGTCTTTCTTCCTTTCACTCTTCATCCCTTATTGCTCTCTTCATCTCTTTCATCCACCCTCTTTCTCTCCTTCTCTCTTTCCTCTATCTCTCTTGGTCTCTCCTCCTCTCTCTATTGCTCTCTCCTGTATCTCTCTCCTGTATCTATCTTGGACTCTCTCTCCCCCCTTCTTCCTACCTCTCTTTCAATCTCTCTCTTTCCCTCTCTGTCCCTCCAGTCCAGCCACACATCACCCAGCTGCGTAACGTGACGGCGGTAGAGGGCAGCGCCGCCATGATCTCCTGCGTGGCCGAGGGTGAGCCGCTGCCTGAGATCTCCTGGAGGAGAGCCAACGATGGTCGGAGCTTCACCGACGGAGACAAGGTAACACTGGGCTGTCCCCTGCTCTTACTTCCGCCCCCCTTTTCATTTCATTTCACTCTCTCTAGACAAACACCGTCACACGCAAACAAGCATGCACATGCTCACATGCTCACACACACGCACATGCATGCTTGCATACACACGCACATGCATGCTTGCATACACACGCACACACAGACAGACAGACAGACAGACAGACAGACAGACAGACAGACAGACAGACAGACAGACAGACAGACAGACAGACAAGGTAACCCCGTTGTCCGTTGTCTCCATCTTCCACTTCATACTGCCTACAGACACTCTTGCCCAGACGCACATGCACCGACCAGTTGCCCGGTATTAACAAAGAACGAGAATGCTAATGCTCATCTTTGAAGATGGATGTGACTGTGTCATAGAGTAGTGCTCAGTACCAACATTTTATGAGTATACGTTTTGTGGGACCCAGTAATTCCAACATCTCCTTCCTAGGGTTCTTTAGAGGCACTACGTTATATCCACCATGCAATAAGGTACAGTATATATGAAGTTAAAGATTGTTAAATGTGTTACTTAACAAAGGGAGAAAGGTAGGCCATAGGGTAAGCTACCTCATCCAAAGATGAGTTATACTCAGTGTATCAAGGTCGGATGCCATTGAAGACTCATTTGAAACAAAACCATGTTGGTCACGACTAGGATTTTTTTTTCAATGAAGACCATTCAACTCTGAGATTCTCGGAGCATACATTTATGTCTCAACAGAGAGAGGTTTAAAGAAATCCTCTCAACATGGCTGAGAGTAAACAGACCTTGTGTTTCTCTGTCATTGTCTGAGTAGCCGCCGAGCACTAATGCTTTTCGAGAGGCGCTGCATTAGCAAAGATGGCTTCCACTTTCCACGGGAAAAAGGTCAATGGCTGAGATAAATGAATGTGTGCGTTGGCACAAACCGCTCGGCTTTATAAATCAAGGCACTGAATGAGAGTAAATACTTCTTCGCGCGCCGAGGCAAATGCAATTATGGAAATGTGAGCGCCGAGCAACACACCTAAATGTATGGGAAAGAACAAACAGGGCTTTGTGTATATTGCTGCCTTGATTGATGGCCATGGTCATTAGGTGTAAAGCTACTCGCCTCTTCTTTCAATTTACATCTGCATATCCAGACACAGCCAGCACGCTACTCTCTATTCTTTTATCCAGTACCATAAAACGTAACGCCACTACTTTACATCAGGGTAATGTAGCAAGAGCACTGTTTTTTGTTTTGTCTCCTTTTTTGATGTCGCTAGCACATTTTGTTTCTCATTGAAGCACATACAAACCAAGCGAACTAGTTGAGAAACCGTGTACGCTTGCTGAAAGTCAATGATGCATAGTAACAGAGCATTCTGGGTTTCTGTTTACCTGTTTTCTCATCTCAATGCCACTGGCGAGGTTATGATAGCACTAGCAGCAAGCCACAGCAGCTCCCCATTCATGGCAGCTTAATAAGGTCTTACAGCAAGCCGGCACTCCCAAGGGCAACAGGCACAGCCACTGTATCTCTACTGAAGAAAGAGGATAAGGAAAGTTGTGGCGTCTTCTTTTAACTGATCCAGAGCCAGCACTAATACCATAGGAGAAGTTCGTATGGGCTTACTTGGAGTTCAGCTTTGGAGATATCTTATTTAAGATCATGTGTGAGCATTGCAGGGTGTCGGAGGGCATGTTCAGTTTCCTCACATCAGATGGAGAGGACTTCCAGTGATCTGCTCTGCTCTCCATCTTTCATCTTCCACCTACCTTTACCTCTCTCTCTTTTTCTCTCTCTCTCTCTCTACCTAGCTCTCGTTGTCTCCCTCTTGCTATGTGGGCTTTCTGTCTCATACTCTCTCTCTCTCTCTTTCTCCTTCCTTCTGGCTGTGTCTGAGTGTGTGTTCCTGCAGTGCCTCCTGTCCATGTCAGCTCTTCTGCACTGCATATCAAACAGGCTAGTGTCTCACTCCCCCCCCCCATCGCCTCCCTCCTTCTCCCTAGAGAGAGCATCCCTTCCTCAGCCAGGTGAACCTGGGAATAAATAACCCAAATATAGGGGAGAGAGCGAGAGAGAATGCACAAAGCCCAGAGTCAGCATTCTCTTCCTCTGGCAAATTTGCTCTGCTTTCTGCCCCCCTGTTTATTTGACAGCGTTTATATTCATTCCAAATTCAGTGGTCAGTTCTACTCCTGAATTGTTCAAATGGAATGTGGAGGGCACCTGCTGTGTATGTGCAGTGGCATACGGTGGCCATGCTACTGAAAGCACCACTTTCATAGCCAACCACAATTTTTATTAAAAACAATCACGTTCAAGGAAAAACCAACTTGAATCTACACAAGTGAGGATTCACCTGAGATCAAACCAACTTTACTATACCCTTTATCACTCCTTAAAGGGAGGCCTCTTTAACCTGGCAGTAGCGAGAGACCGTGTGAGCTGAAATAACTGCAAGTTATTGTTTCAATCTGAAATGACTGCGAGAGACTTTCACAGTCAGTGCTGATACAACTGAGGAATTATAATGGGCATTAACAGGGGACGTTGGGGCACTAGAAATGAGCCGTCTATGCATCGATTGTCTAGGGAGATCTATAGAGTGGGCGTCGGAGTCTGTGTGAGTCTGCCACATCCGCACACTGCAGGGGCAAGCTCCCAGAAGACACCAGGGCTCAAGACTGGAGAAGGGAGGAAGGAGAAGGGAGGAAAGTGACACAGAGACTGGTCCCAGAGGGTGGGAGAGATATCTATAGGCCAAATTAGACCTGGCATGGGAACTCCGGGGGTTACGACTGCAGTCTTCTGAGTGCTGTGTTCAAATAATATTTGTTTTCATTCAAATATTAAAATAACCAATGGAGTAGTCCTAAAAGTGCAATCCCCGCCCATCTGGCACTCCAGACAGGCTTGATCAAACTCTCAAAGTATTCGAAGAACCCAAAAGATTTCCTTTGTAAGTGATGATCACCCTGAGCTAGTTTGTCTTTGTTAAGTATCATTGATGATTACAAGGAATGATTGCCGCTCCCAATCTAATTGACCCTCGGCTTCAAATTGAGACCGTCTGTCTTCACAGTTCTCTATCTAATTATTGCAAATCAATTGATAGTCAATCACATTAATCCTAGCCAGAGGCGTAAAACGGATCTTTACATCAGATCCTTGGTTTGACTTAGTGTCAGGGGGGTTTAACGGTGATGAAGGTGTGTGAGGTTGTTATGAAGTAAAACGGATCTTTACATCAGATCCTTGGTTTGACTTAGTGTCAGGGGGGTTTAACGGTGATGAAGGTGTGTGAGGTTGTTATGAAGTAAAACGGCAACAGATAAAAAGTGTATGGATTAAAAACGTATTGAACCAGGCAAGTCAATTGAGAACAAATTCTTATTTACAATGACGGCCTCGGAACAGGGGATTTAACTGCCTTGTTCAGAGGCAGAACGACAGATTTTCACCTTGTCAGCTCGGGGATTCGATCTAGCAACCTTTCGGTCGCTGGCCCAACGCTCTAACAACTAATTCTTCACATGAGATGTACAGTATGCAATATGTTCACAATCCATTTGTGTGCGTGTGTGCTTATTCATGTGTGTGTGCACAGAGCCAAGATGGACGTATGGACGTGCGGGGCCGCCATGGCAAGTCCATGTTGACCATCAGTGGGGTGAAGCTGACTGACTTGGGACGTTTTGACTGTGAGGCCCTCAGCAGGATTGGGGGCCACCAAAAGAGCATGTTCCTCGATATAGAGTGTAAGTAATGTTGGAGAACAAAAACACACATGCCTGCGCTGATACGGTATACACACACACACACACACACACACACACACACACACACACACACACACACACACACACACACACACACACACACACACACACACACACACACACACACACACACACACACACACACACACACACACACACACACACACACACACACACAAGTTTGCACATCTGCACAGTATTCACACACATAGCTGCTACCTCCCTTTTTAACCGAGGTACATGAATTGATGAGCACACTGAAGTAGAGATAATATTCTCTACTGGAGGACAATGGAATTGAATAAAAAAGCTTTTTCATTATTTCATCTAAAACCAATACAACTTGTTTGCACATGCAAAGCATCAAAACCACATCAAAACCACACACACAAAGTTGCTGACTTGTAATATTCCATTGTTGAACACTGTTTCTGTTTTCCCTTTTTAGTAAATGCTTGAATAATCAGAGTTGCCTGCCCCCCAGAAAGGCTAATTAGTAGGAGGATATCCTGCTGCATTATTTACCCCATATTACACACACACACACACACACACACTTCCTGGTGAAAAAGAGTGCTTCCTCCTGTACTCTTTAAGATTAAAGCTAAAGATCTCACCATCTCATTTCAGAACACAGTTCAATTCAATCCAATGGTGCTTTCACCCTTTGATTTGTACAATCACATATTTGTGATCATTGTTGAGTGGTCCCTGCAGCGTACCATCGCAAATATGTGACTGGAACAGAGGTAACAGAACATTTGATGCAACAAAAGTGTCTAAACAGCTTCTTTGTCCAAAAATATCTAAACAATGTTTTGTACTGATGGGAAATAAAGGTCTTCACCTTTTATTGTAAAAGACAAATGTGAACTTCATCATCCAAACATAACACAGAACACATTCACAGCCAAACTCCATAAACCAGTCTAAATAACAAGTTGTGCTGACAAAAAGAAAAAAACGAAATAAGTTAGCGACCTAAAAGCTAGACTTGTTTACAATGTACCACATCCCCGGTGAACACAAGGGAGAAATGTAATATTGTTTAGAAAATAGCTAACAGCAGCTAAATTCTTTATGATGGCAGCCATGTTTGTTTGTTTGACAAGCGAAAACTCCATAATCCCAGAATGCCATTCACTATAAAACGCAAACAAACATAGTCAAAGATGGCTTTGCCCATTTCCTGATAAATATGAACATAGTTTGGCCACTTTTCAGCATATTATAAATCTTCGATGTACAAGAACCGGAGCACATGACTTGAGAAGTTGTTTACCGTTTTTGACAAATGACAAAGATCACAGATCATCACCCTAAATGCAAGCCTACTGTCTAGCCTAACGGTAGCTCGAAAACTAGACCGGGATGAAACGATTTTAGCGGAGTTTGTGGGCGGGTTCATTACATTTTTGGGGGAATTTCAAGTCCATGGGATGTAGGAATGAGGGAAGGTATTGTGGGGAGATATTACTATGATGGGGAGTTTATCAATACATGGGGGGAAAATCCAGGAGAAGTTTATAAGTCAAATGAAAATAAATAAAACCCCTGGATGGGGGGGGATCTGAGCTGGCAACCCTGAGGTACCATAGTTACAATCTGATGCCTTGTTCAAAACAACTGCGAACTGGGAAATCTCCGTGTTCCGACCAGTGAGTTCAAGACAACTGGGAACTCAGGAAAAATATTAGCTCAGACTGGGAAAAAAAATGTTGAATGGTCATCCAACTTGGAGTTCCAACTTGGAAACGTGGGCCTCTAACTTGAGCTCGGACTTTCTGACCTGAAGATCACTGACGTCATGATTTGACCTCGTCTTTTTCCCAGGTCCCAGTTGTCTTGGAAGCACCATAAGTCAGTCGAGTGTACTATACCTTCACCTCGTTTTGTTATAACATCTTTGCAACCAGAATGCATTGTATGATCTCAACAAACACGGTGCCACACACAGCTGGTAATTAGCTTAGCATTAGCTCATCATACTCAGTAAAACTTTAAAGTATTTTACACACATCATTCCATTACAATCTATGTAAGAATCGGAATGCATGATTTGTCACCAGTACTTGAAAACGTGAATGAAACAGTAAGTCAATTGTGATCCATACATATGGTATGCTACAATAGGAATGACAACACGATATACAAAACATAAGGCACTTACTTTGATAGGAATGCACACATGTCCAAAGTTCTAAACAACAATGAAGTCAATGCAGGTGCCAGCCAGAAACTGTGCAAAGCCTCTTCTGACTAGAGATGTGCCATGACTTCATACTTGATCTGGGGAAAAACTGGTGTGGTGCTTGGGCTCTCGTTGAAGAGAAAAGTTTGTCCGGCTCAGTAAAGTCTCAAAGATACATTGTCAGCAAGAGTGAAATGGGCTACTTCTCATGTGAATTAATGAGGAGACTGAACACACCTCAATTCAAACTGTTGTTAGAAAATAATGAAAAATGGACCATTTGAAACACAGCCAATAGATAATTAGCAGGCAGCGTGCCTTGGTTTTAGGGCAGCGTAGGTTAACTGTCCTGTTGCGTAACAATCACATTTTGGAATAGTGCGTGCATTATGATATCACACGCATAAATAAACTCACCCTGGGGGCGACCGTTAGAGATATTTGGAACTCGTGTGAAAAGGCTAATGGCATTTCTAACAAATGTGCTATGAATGGCATCCTTTGAGGTGAGCATGCATGACATCACTGCGCTCACTTTTCTCCAGCCACCCTTGGCAGTGCCACACCCTCAGAGCAGTGACCCACCACACCCTCGCTCAACACTTGACCGTTAGAAAGTAGAGGGACAAAAATCAGCCCCGAGAGGTGTGTGATTGAGCATAGATGCGGGCGGGGGCTAAGCCAGCTGTCGCCACGGAGCTAATAAACGTATTTATTAAGTCTGTGGCGGGACTAGAGGAGATGGTAGAGGCACGTCCTCCTTCGTGACAGATCGCCAGACATCAATATCCCTAATGGGATACTGCGAGCAAGTATATTAAAATTACTATAATGCCACTCTACTGACTACTGGGCGAGTGCAGCGGCGCGCAGGGATGGCGAGCCCCCCCCCCCACAATGCAGTGAGGTGGATCGTTCATTAGCACCCATCCAGCTCGGCACCACATTCACACACAACGACACACACACACACACGCTCGGGAAGAGTATCGTAATGGAGATCTCTCGCCCAGCATGAGGTGTCTTCAATAAGTTCAGGCTTCCTTTGAACTTTAGGGAGAGTGTATTGAGGCTTTCATGAGACACTCTGTCTTTTCCCTTTGTGTGATTATGCTTAAACCCAACAGTTTTCTGGATTTTGATCATCTCAGATTTTTTTTTTTTTTTTTAAATTGCCTGGTTTTGCATGACTTGGAAGCTAACCGACCAATCGTGTTGTGTCTTGGATAGACATGCCCAAGTTCCAGACCAACCAAACCATCTTTTACTCGTGGGAGGGCAACCCGGTGAACATCAGCTGTGACGTCAAGTCCAACCCGCCCGCCACCATGCTATGGAGGAGAGAACGCCTCACCATCTCGGCCGAAGGCACTGCCAACACACGTGTTCACACAATCGACGGCAAGTCCCTGCTCGAGGTGGGTATAGGAAGGGAAAGGGCACACCCACCGGTTAAACAGTCTAACTTCAGAAATACATGGCCACCTTAGCATCCCCAGCTTCCAAGTGGTCTATTCAACTCCTTTCCTCTCCTCTGCATCTCTTCCCTAGGTCATTGCCAACTTACCTGGTACAAAAAGGACTGAATGAAAGAAACAATGCTTTATACTGGCTGATATAGTGTTACCCAAAGACTTCACTTAGTGTAATGCCAGTGTCGGTGTATTGACTCAGCTCTGGTCTCTGTGCTCACTCAAATGTTTGTCCCTAGGTCACCCCAGTGTCCGACAGGGATTTCGGACGCTACAACTGCACGGCACGTAACAACATCGGAGCGAAATACCAGGAGTTCATCTTGGCCCAGGCAGGTAAGTGCTGGCCTCATAAAGTAACCCCCCCCCCCCATTATAGCACATTGGACTTTCCCTTGTTATCATACAGTACACATTGCATCGGGTAAACCATGCACCTCAACATATCAAAGTTCATGCATCAACCAAATAGTTCCAACTATGTATCATCCATGTGGCATGATTAACCAAATATCGCCGCAGTCAACCAATGAAATATCTAGTGCTGACCCAAGCAACAAAGTGTCACTTCACTGGAAGCCCAGATAGTATCTTCCAACTGTTTTGCACCCCTCTCACTCTCTTTTGTTGTTGATAACCTCCTTGTTTGCTGTTACCATGGTATTAAATTCCATAACCACCCCCCCCAACCCCTATTTATCCTAATATGAAATGGTTCTCACTGATTTAATGTACTGTAGCTCCTACGTACAGTTTATGTTTAGGTAAAACACATTATAACTATTCAACGTTAGCGACTTGTATGGCTTATTTGGAAGATACAGTATGTTCTGTATTTGAGAATCAATTGTTGAATCTGGCTTTGTGCATAGACCTTTATAGCTCAAACTTCCCTTTGTGTGTCTGTGTGTGCATGCGTGCATTTATTCTAGTGTGTTTGTGTGTATGCTGCATATCAGTGTGTACATAGCTGCGTGTACTGTATGTACGTGTGTGTGTTTATGCTTGCCCAGATGGAAGATAGAAGATACTAACTGTTTTGCACCCCTCTCACTCTGTTTTGTTGTTGATAACCTCCTTATTTGCCATTTCCATGGCAGTAAATACCATAACCCCCCAGCCTCTATTTAGCCTAAACTAATCTCAAATAGTGCTCGCTGATTTAAAGTAGTTCCCCTTATTTACTAAAGTACCCCCTAATTTACTGTGCATAGCGCAGGCTAATATACAATAACGCAGTCCAATTCATTTTAGTACAGATTCAGTTACTTCAAACACAGGGCCTCTGAGAAGTAGAATTCTCAGAAAAAGGACTTATGATGTAGTTTTAAGAGACATTCATCTACACACATACCCACATACATATGCATTTCCGCATTCACACACACACACACACACGTCGGAACACACACTTCAAACACACAGAGACATCTTTATAAACTCTCTCTCTGTCACACACACACAAACACACACACACACACAGACACACACACACACTAAAGAAAAATAAACAAGTCTTCACTCATCTCGCAGTGAATGTAGTGTCGCCAGGTTTGGGGATCCATGAAATGAAACAACGGTTCCTTCACGCACACACTCTCCCGCCCATCAGTTTGATTCAGTTTCTAAAGTCTGATCATTAAAGAGAGAGGAAGCTCTAGAGTAATAACTCTAGATAGAAGACCGTGAGCCAACCCTATCAGCCAATTACCCCGCTAAAATGCTAACACTTGATTCATGATCAGTTTATTCATTTACATTACATTTGCATTACATTTACATTTACATTTAAGTCATTTAGCAGACGCTCTTATCCAGAGCGACTTACAAATTGGTGCATTCACCTTATGACATCCAGTGGAACAGCCACTTTACAATAGTGCATCTAAATCTTTTAAGGGGGGGGTGAGAGGGATTACTTTATCCTATCCTAGGTATTCCTTAAAGAGGTGGGGTTTCAGGTGTCTCCGGAAGGTGGTGATTGACTCCGCTGTCCTGGCGTCGTGAGGGAGTTTGTTCCACCAATGGGGGGCCAGAGCAGCGAACAGTTTTGACTGGGCTGAGCGGGAACTGTACTTCCATATTCCTATATTCCTATGGAAAGCATAAGCTAACCCGCTTATGCTGCTCTTTATGTAACTTGAATGATATTTGAAATGTTATTGACACAAGTAAATGGCAGATCATAGTTGAAAAGTCCAGCATCATCCCTGATGTTAAGAAGATTTGGGCCTGAATTCACAAAGTGTCTCGGAGTAGGAGTGCTGAACTAGGATCAGGTCCACCCTCTTATTCATTATGACTTAAAAGGCTAAATCAGATCAGTAGTCCTACTCTGAGACGCATCGTGAATACGGTCTCTGATGTATTACTCAAGATATTATGGGATTGTGCCAAGTTAAAAATGTAGTGTATACAAGGCTGTGAAGGATTGACGCTGAAGTCTTGAACTGCCTATACCCGCGGTGTTAGCAAAGAGAGTTCAATTTGTCTCCCTTCCCACTCTAACTTTGTGTCATATCGCAACAGAGATCGAAAGAAATACAGTTTAGGTGTAAATAATACACTTGTCGCTAGATACACATTGCAACTATTTAACTTGAGCAACGTGTACCACTTATTGAGAAGGTATGTGCTGGGTTTTCAGAATCAGTTGTTGAATCAGGCTTCGTACATAGGCCTTCACAGCTCAAACTTTTATCCAGATGGTTGTGTGTGTGTGTGTGTGTGTGTGTGTGTGTGTGTGTGTGTGTGTGTGTGTGTGTGTGTGTGTGTGTGTGTGTGTGTGTGTGTGTGTGTGTGTGTGTGTGTGTGTGTGTGTGTGTGTGTGTGTGTGTGTGTGTGTGCATTTATACTAGTGTGTGTGCAGGCTGCATATCAGTGTGTACGTTTATGCTTGTGTCTATGTGTGTGCCCGTTTGTGTGTAGCTCCACAACCGTGCTGAAAAGTCCTCTCTCTCCTTAATGTATTCCTGGTCTTATAAAAGAGAGGCTCTGTAGGACAGCAACGGTTTCTTTTGATTTGCTCGAAGCCCCGTGGCTCCACCAGATAAAAGGGAAGTGTTTGTGTGATAACGGGATTGAGTCAACCGCTGATAAATATAATGGCCTTGGCTTTTTTTTTTTACTTCGCCTGAACACTGTGTGTGGGTTAACACAAAGCATTCTGCCTCACAAAACCCAGTAAGCCTGAGTTGCCATAGCGACATCTTTGTATCACATGTGAGAGTTTTGATTTTCCAATAACGACTCCCCAGCGATATTATGTTTCCGTAACAAATAGAGACGTCAATGTAATGTTTCTGGAGGGTTACCGGAACTGATGTTTGGATGTGTGTTGTTTCAATGGGGGACGGTTATGAGTGTGACCCCCATATTTCTCTGCTTTTTTCCAGACGTGCCCTCGAACCCGTACTCGGTGCGCTTGTCGGCCGTGTCGCAGCGCATCGCCACGGTGACATTCATGAAACCCGACTCACATGGCGGTGTACCCATTGGCCACTACCTGGTCAACTACAAGGATGTGGGCTCGCAGGACTGGAGAGACGTCAAGTCTCATGGTGTCCAGAGTGAGTGTTCCTCTGTTTTGATCTTCATTATCCCTATTTTGATCATTATCGTCATCATTGTTATTTTCATTCCCACCATCTACATCAAAAGGGACGTCATTTTCGTCATCATCTTCATCTTCAACACCATCTTTGTCATCATCATCGTCATAAAAATGTACAATCGTCATCATCAATGGTACGGAGATTTGAGATGACCATCTCCACTATAGCGACACACCTCACATTTTCTCAGTTACACGCCTTACATTTACTCAGACAAAAAAAAAAGCTGCCGTGTTCAGGGACTAGGTAAGGTTAGGTCTTTCACTGCAAGGTCCTGCCCACCTAAGTCCGACTAAGACCCCTCATCCTTCATGAACCTTTGTTTTCTGCACATTAGTCCCCGTCCTCACACACACATATTGAAGCAGTCAAACAAGCATGAACAGGAAGCTGTCGCTACTTGCGGCAAGCCTCCACAAGATCAGGAGGTGTCCTACACTCTGGTCATAGAGCCTGTGAGGGGGAGAGAGAGAGGGTGAGAGAGAGAGGGAGAGAGAGAGGGAGAGGGGGAGAGGGGGAGAGGGAGAGGTGGAGAGAGAGGGAGAGGGAGAGGTGGAGAGAGAGGGGGGGAGAGAGAGAGGGAGAGAGAGGGAGGGGCAGCTAACCAGCAGGTCTGAAAAGCAACTGTCTTTCTCTTTCCCTTTCCACTCTGGCTCCATGACTCCAAATTGATTTTGGAGGCACTCAAGGGTGTGTGTGTGTGTGTGTGTGTGTGTGTGTGTGTGTGTGTGTGTGTGTGTGTGTGTGTGTGTGTGTGTGTGTGTGTGTGTGATGTGGAGGGCTTCAAAAAAAGAGCGCCTCAGAAGGACGAATTCTCAGATGATAAGCAGGTCTGACAAAACTTGAAGGGCTTATCGCTAATATCCCTCATTTTGCAGTCAATTACAATAGCGAGCTGGAACGCTGAGAATGCTGAGCAGCATGGAAGCATTGAGGGATAGAGCGAGAACAAAGTGATATATACAGGCAATGAGAACAGAAATAAAGACATGGGGAGTTAAAGAGGATAGAATGATTGAGGAAAATGTGAGGAAGATGGAGAGAAAATAATACAAATTAAGATTTTAGAGAGAGAGGCTGAGATTTGGGAGAGGGAGATATTCGAGAGAGACGTACAGTGAGAATGAAATCAAGGTTGTGAAGTATGAATTCTCAATTTGTGTTAGTTCTTGTGTTCCACCCGTTTAACCAACTTCCTTGTCTCGAGGTGAGCACGTTAACGGAGATAGCCAATTCAACTAATTACCAGTTGCAAATTGGCATTTAATATTCGGAGCCACTTCGAGACTTTAATAGTAATGATGCACATTTGCACTATAAAACAGCTCTGTGTATAATGAGTTGGCACAATTTGTACATCTGAATGCCAGTGGTGCTCACTAAAGGTCTCGTCAAACCCCTGGTAGAGCCAAAATGTTAGCAAATAGCTCGTTTTGTATTTAGATCCCCCATTATACAATTGCAAAGCAACCATTACCCTTAGCGCACAAGTTGCAAAACAACGACCTTCAGCCAAGTTCAGTGAACGCCTAACTCGGCATGAACATCCTTTTGTGATTTTCGCGTGACCATGACTATGAAAGCGATGTAAATGACTTTCACTGCACACTGTGAAGATGCCACATTGTATACCGGTAGTCCCTAGTTTCATGTGTATTCCGGTTAGAGTTTGAGAGTTCCTAAGAGGTTACAGTGACATGTTGTCCTACAGTGACATTGAGGCTGAGGCTTTACTTTCCACTGATCCCAGAGAATCAACAATGGAGTACAACTGTTATCATACTGTTTCCACACAAACAGCACTCCCACATAATGGCTTAGAGCCCTTACAGGGTTACCTTCTGTACTATGTCTCTGGCCATGAATGGAAGGAGGCAGGGAAGGAGGTATGCTAGCTAGCTCAGCTGCAGTGGATTAGTCACCCAACACAGCTAGGCACACAGATCCCCCTGTGTCACTCCACAATGGTACGTCTCACTCCCTGTATTGACAAGAGAGTGGTTCCTGATAGGAACAGGGGATTTGTGGCACTAGCTTTAGTTTTACCGTATGCTGAGGTCCCCCTTTGACGCATAGTGGTGTTAGCGGCGCCGTTAGCGATTAGCTTTAGCGTAGCTGGCGACCCCGCCCCCTCCCGTTCACTGATAGTGGTGTTTGTGGCACTGTTAGCGATGCTGTTAGCGCGCTAAGCCAGCTTGTTTTCCAGATGGAACAAAGAGGCGCTGGGGAGGATTAGTGGGATTCAACAGTGAAGAGTGGGAGGTGGTAGGCGTCTCTCTCATACACACACCCACAGCTTGAGAGGTTTCACTCTCGCAGCTGTCTATTTCGCTGTCACTCCAGTTGTCAAAGAATCTGTGTCCATCTGTATCCCTCTCTGACTTGTTGTGTATTTCTCTCTTTTTCTCTTTGAATCTCTCTTATACTGTCTGTCTTTTTCCCTTCTCTCTACTTCTGACTGACTAATTCTGACAGTTGAAGTCAGAAGTTTACATACACCTTAGCCAAATACATTTAAACTCAGTTTATCACAATTCCTGACATTTAATCTGAGTAAAAATTCCCTGTAATGGTCAATTAGAATCACAACTTTATTTTAAGTATGTGAAATGTCAGAATAATAGTAGAGAGAATGATTTCAGCTTTTATTTATTATTTATTTCATCACATTCCCAGTGGGTCAGAAGTTTACATACACTCAATTAGTATTTGGTAGCATTGCATTTAAAATGTTTAAATTGGGTCAAACGTTTCGGGTAGCATTCCACAGGCTTCCCACAATAAGTTGGGTGAATTTTGGCCCATTCCTCCGGACAGAGCTGGTGTAACTGAGTCAGTTTTGTAGGCCTCCTCAGGGCTTTGTGATGGCCACTCCAATACCTTTACTTTGTTGTCCTTGAGCATTTTTGCCTCAACTTTGGAAGTATGCTTGGGGTCATTGTCCATTTGGAAGACCCATTGCGACCAAGCTTTAACTTGATGTTGCTTCAATATATCTACATAATTTCCCTACCTCATGATATCATCTATTTTGTGAAGTGCACCAGTCCCTCCTGCAGCTAAGCCCCCCCACAACATGATGCTGCCACCCCCATGCTTCATGGTTGTGATGGTGTTCTTCGGCTTGTAAGCCTCCCCCTTTTTTCTCAAAACATAATGATGGTCATTATGGCCAAACAGTTATATTCTTGTTTCATCAGACCAGAGGACATTTCTCCAAAAGGTGCGATCTTTATCCCCATGTGCAGTTGCAAACCGTAGTCTGGCTTTTTAATGGTGGTTTTGGAACAGTCATATCAAATCAAATTTATTTATATAGCCCTTCGTACATCAGCTGATATCTCAAAGTGCTGTACAGAAACCCAGCCTAAAACTCCAAACAGCAAGCAATGCAGTTGTAGAAGCACTGTGGCTAGGAAAAACTCCCTAGAAAGGCCAAAACCTAGGAAGAAACCTAGAGAGGAACCGGGCTATGTGGGGTGGCCAGTCCTCTTCTGGCTGTGCCGGGTGGAGATTATAACAGAACATGGCCAAGATGTTCAAATGTTCATAAATGACCAGCATGGTCAAATAATAGTAAGTCAGACCAGTTTAAACTGGAGCAGCAGCATGGCCAAGTGGACTGGGGACAGCAAGGAGTCATCATGTCAGGTAGTCCTGGGGCATGGTCCTAGGGCTCAGGTCAGTTGAAACTGGAGCAGCAGCATGGCCAGGTGGATTGGGGACAGCAAGGAGTCATCATGTCAGGTAGTCCTGGGGCATGGTCCTAGGGCTCAGGTCTTCCGAGAGAGAGAAAGAAAGAAGGAGAGAATTAGAGAACGCACACTTAGATTCACACAGGACACCGAATAGGACAGGAGAAGTACTCCAGATATAACAAACTGACCCTAGCCCCCCGACACAAACTACTGCAGCATAAATACTGAAGGCTGAGACAGGAGGGGTCAGGAGACACTGTGGCCCCATCTGAGGACACCCCCGGACAGGGCCAAACAGGAAGGATATAACCCCACCCACTTTGCCAAAGCACAGCCCCCACACCACTAGAGGGATATCTTCAACCACCAACTTACCATCCTGAGACAAGGCTGAGTATAGCCCACAAAGATCTCCGCCACGGCACAACCCAAGGGGGGGCGCCAACCCAGACAGGATGACCACAACAGTGAATCAACCCACTCAGGTGACGCACCCCCTGCAGGGACGGCATGAAAGAGCCCCAGTAAGCCAGTGACTCAGCCCCTGTAATAGGGTTAGAGGCAGAGAATCCCAGTGGAAAGAGGGGAACCGGCCAGGCAGAGACAGCAAGGGCGGTTCGTTGCTCCAGAGCCTTTCCGTTCACCTTCCCACTCCTGGGCCAGACTACACTCAATCATATGACCCACTGAAGAGATGAGTCTTCAGTAAAGACTTAAAGGTTGAGACCGAGTTTGCGTCTCTGACATGGGTAGGCAGACCGTTCCATAAAAATGGAGCTCTATAGGAGAAAGCCCTGCCTCCAGCAGTTTGCTTAGAAATTCTAGGGACAATTAGGAGGCCTGCGTCTTGTGACCGTAGCGTACGTGTAGGTATGTACGGCAGGACCAAATCAGAGAGATAGGTAGGAGCAAGCCCATGTAATGCTTTGTAGGTTAGCAGTAAAACCTTGAAATCAGCCCTTGACAGGAAGCCAGTGTAGAGAGGCTAGCACTGGAGTAATATGATCCAATTTTTTGGTTCTAGTCAGGATTCTAGCAGCCGTATTTAGCACTAACTGAAGTTTATTTAGTGCTTTATCCAGGTAGCCGTGGTGGCTTCTTCCTTGCTGAGTGGTCTTTCAGGTTATGTTGAAATAGGACTTGTTTTACTGTGGATATAGATACGTTTGTACCTGTTTCCTCCAGCATACTCACAAGTTCCTATGCTGTTGTTCAGGGATCGATTTGCACTTTTCGCACTAAAGTACGTTCATCTCTAGGAGACAGAACGTGTCTCCTTCCTGAGCGGTATGATGGCTGCGTGGTCCCATGGTGTTTATACTTGCGTACTATTGTTTGTACAGATGAACGTGGTGCCTTCAGGCATTTGGAAATTGCTCCCAAGGATGAACCAGACTTGTGGAGGTCTACAATTTTGGCTGATTTTTTTTGTTGTTGATTTTCCCATGATGTCAAGCAAAGAGGCACTGAGTTTGAAGGTAGGCCTTGAAATACATCCACAGGTACACCTCCAATTGACTCAAATCATGTCAATTAGCCTATCAGAAGCTTCCAAAGCCATGTCATACCTTTCTGGAATTTCTCAAGCTGCTTAAAGTCACAGTCAACTTAGTGCATGTAAATGTCTGACCCACTGGAATTGTGACACAGTGAATTACATGTGAAATAATCTGTCTGTAAACAATTGTTGGAAAAATTACTTGTGTCATGCACAAAGTACATGACCTACCCGACTTGCCAAAACTATAGTTTGTTAACAAGAAATTTGGGGAGTGGTTGAAAAACGAGTTTTAATGACTCCAACCTAAGTGTATGAAAACTTCCGACTTCAACTGTATTTCTGTCTCTCAGTCTCTCTCAATCTCTCTCGCTTTACCTCTCTGTCTGTCTGTCTGCGAACAAGCTAAATAAATGCTCTCCCTGGTTCTCCCCCTACAGCGATAGTACTGCTGACAGGCCTAGAGCCCAACACCACCTACGAAGTGCGAGTGGCTGCAGTCAATGGGAAGGGCCAGGGGGAGTTCAGCCATACGGAGTCCTTCCAGACTCTACCCATACGTGAGCCCAGCCCCCCGGCAGTGCATGGCCAGAGAGGGATGGGGAAGGCCTACCGGCTGGGCCTTGTCAAGCAAGACGACGGGGGCATGCCAATCGTGGAATACATTGTCAAGTACAAGACGGTGAGTAGCTGGATGTCAGGATTGCCAATAAATACTACTCTTAGAAAAAAAGGTGCTTAGTAGAATCACAAGGTTTTTCAATTTGTCCCCTCAGGGGAAACTTTTTTTTTGTGCTAGGTAGAACCCTTTGCAGAAAGTTCTACCTAGAACCTTTTATGAAGGGTTCACCTGGAACCCTCTGTGAAGGGTTCTACCTCAAATGTTTTATCTTTTTTATTATTTTATTTTTTATTTAGTAGTTACTATCTTGTCTCATCGCTACAACTCCCGTATGGGCGAAGGTCGAGAGCCATGTGTCCTGCGAAACACAACCCAACCAAGCCACACTGCTTCTTAACACAGCGTTCATCCAACTCGGAAGCCAGCCGCACCAATGTGTCAGAGGAAACACCGTGCACCTCGCGACCTGGTCAGCGTGCACTGCGCCCGGCCCCCCACAGGAGTTGCTAGTGCGTGATGAGACAAGGATATCCCTACTGGCCCAACCCTCCCTAACCCGGACGACTCTTGGCCAATTGTGCGTCGCCCCATAGACCTCTCGGTCTTGGCCGGCTACGACAGAGCCTGGGCCCGAAGCCCAGAGTCTCTGGTGACACAGCTCGCACTGCGATGCAGTGCCTTAGACCACTTCGCCACCCGGGAGGCCCACAAACCGTTTTATCTTTCTTATTCCTAGAATCCTCCATGAACGGTTCAACTAGCTTTATTTGCATATGTTTATGACAGTACATTACATGCACTTAGTGTACAAAACATTAAGAACGCCTGCTCTTTTTATGACAGACTGACCAGGTGAATCCAGGTGAAAGCAAGAACTATTTTATCCTGTCATTCGGCCCTCCGTGGAAAGAGTTTGACACGTACTCTAAAGGTTCTACCGAGAACCCTCTATGAACAGTCATACCAAGAACCTTTTTCTATTTGAAGGGTTCTCCATGAACTGTTCAGCTAGCTTTCTTTGCCTATGTTTTATTATATGCACATTATATGCACAGCTCTTTCCATGACATAGACTGCCCAGGTAAATCCAAATGATCCCGTATAATACCACTTGTTAAATCCATTTCAATCAGTGTTGATGAAGACGAGGAGACAGGTTAAAGTCGAGACAATTGAGACATGGAATTGTGTATGTGAGGGCGATTGGGCAAGACGAAACATTTAAGTGCCTTTGAACAGGGTATAGTTTGTGTCAAGAACTGCAACGCTGCCGGGTTTTTCACGCTCAACAGTTTCCCGTGTGTATCAAGAATGGTACACCGCACAAAGAACCTCCAGCCACCGTGGAAAGCATTAGAGTCAACATGGGCCGGTATCCCTGTGGAACGCTTTCGACACCTTGTAGAGTCCACACGGACATGGCTAAGAACCACAGTATTTACGGGCTGCCAGTGCCCCTGAACAAGGCCAATTTGGTCCACACATTTTCAACCACACGATTACCACCGAGTCAAGATGGCCACTTCTACTCTAAAGCACGCTTGTAAAACACAATCACTGGACCACTTTTTTTTCTAGTCTAATGATAGTAGATAATGCTGCATACCTCCACTTAAGGTAGCAGCAAATAGCAGTGTCAATCGCATTAACTCGACTGTGTGTGCGCACACGCATATGCTCCTATTTTCGATGCCTAAAAATAATAAGTACACTAGCTTTGTTTATGTCTGCTTTGAAGTGTTTGATCCCAGGCTGTGTCACAACCGGCCGTGACCAGGAGTCCAATAGGGCAGTGCACAATTGGCCAAGCGTCGTCCGGGTTAGGGGATTGTTTGGCCTGGGGGGCTTTACTTGGCTCAACGAGCTCTAGCGACTCCTTGTGGCGGGCCGGGCGCCTGCAGGCTCACTTCAGTCGTCAGTTGAGCGGTGTTTCCTCCAACACATTGGTGCGGGTGGGTGTTAAGAAGCGTGGTTTGGCCGGTCATGTTTTGGAGGATGCATGACTTGACTCGACCTTTGCCTCTCCCGAGATTGTTGGGGAGTTGCATCGATGAGACAAGATCATAATTGGATAGCAATTGGATATCACAAAGTCGGGGAGAAAAGGGGGTAAAAAAACATTTTTTTTTTGTTAAAAAAATGTATCTAGTCGGCGCAAATGTCAACATAATAGGCTCATCCATATTGCAAAGTCGTCGTGTTGAATCTCGCAATTTGTTCATTTTGGTAGAGTGTGTCCCCTTACTTGGTTATCAGCTGTTCTCAAAAACACGTGGCTCTCGAAAGATGATTCTCTTCCTCAAAAGTGTGCATTTTACTAGAAGCCACAATAATAATGACATCCTGGCATTGAAAGCATACTACATTTTCTGTCACATACTATACAATTTGCATACCCAAAATACCTACCATTTCAAACGCTAGCACAGCTATTCGGACATGGCCATTCACTGTGTCTCAGATACTACATATTGATACACATGCTTGCAGATACACTATACATACAAATGTACATACTCACCCACAAACAAACACGTTCATCTCTCTCTCTCTCTCTCTCTCTCTCTCTCTCTCTCTCTCTCTCTCACTCACACTCTCACACTCACATACACACAATGATCTATGGGATTTGATGTAACCAATGCTAATATGTCCATTCAGGTGTGGCTCTGTCTCATTGGGAGGCTGATGGCTATGTGTAGTTGTACTATAGCAGATGAAAGTGTGTGTGTGAAGAGAAGGTCAGGGACTCTCCAGCTGGCCCTTTGAAGCCCAAATGCAGGGGAACGAGGGGAAGAATAGGACAATCCTCCACACCCCAGTAATCCCACCATTCATCCTCCTCTCTCTCTCACAATGTGACCCTGACTCTATGTACACAGATGCATGTGTGCACATATATGCACTCTCTTACACAAACACATACAGTATGCATACAAATGTTCATGCGCACACACACACACACACACACACACACACACACACACACATACACACACAGTCACCCGTATCTAACTGCTTTCCAATGCTGGGCTGGCCTTAGCTTTATTCCACATTATTCCAACTACCATGACTCTGAAAAATGAAACCATGGCCCATTTCCTAAAGCCCATTCCACACTATTATCTCTCTCTCTCTCTTCTATTTTGACATGTTATGGAGGAATCCTAGGAGGCTAAATGGTTGAATATGCATTTGTCATGCTGTCAAAGCACAGGCCTCACACTGTGACACTTCACTCTGTTCTCCTATGATGAGATAAGAAGCTGATTTAAGAAAGGAAAATAAAGTAAAGGAGGAAAGGGAAGGAGAGGAAAGGGGGGGGTGGAAGTAAATAACTGGGTGGGGTACGGAGAGGAAAGGAACACATCCTTATAACGTCTACTTACGATTTACGCAACAGTCAGCATTTGAGCTGGCCACTGTTTTTTGTTTCTCACAGAAACAGTTTGTAAAAACACCGTCTTAACAGTTTTATGTCATCCCAATGTGAGCAGTTTATTTTCCGATGCAATGTTCAAACATTCACAGAAGTAGGAAAAGCCTAACACACTTCTCATCCGAATTGGAAAATGTAGGCTACATTAGGAAACAGAGGAAAGCGTGAGCTAATACAAGCAGTCATATTTAGCTAACTTTCGGCTGACAGAAACCATAATATGAATTAGCTAATAGCAATTACTATTTACAATTTATCACATGACAGGTGAGCTCACCCCAATTGCTGTGGCGGTCATGAAATTCGGCCACTGGATAATTGTCATGCAAATGACTGCCGGTCTCACGGTAGACCCTCATTGTAAATAAGAATTTGCTATTTAACTGACTTGCCTAGTTCAATAACGGTTAAATAAAATTAAATTTACCATTAATTAACATAAACACATTTAGCATGTCCACACCTCCACGCATACAACATTTACATTTTTAAAAAGTGTAATAAATCCTTTTAATATACACCATCACAATAAATAATTTATCTTTGGCAGGTCTAAAGAAACATGATATGAAGAAAATGTATTTCAGTATATTATCTGGCTATGCGCCATGCCATAGATTAGCTCATTTAGCAGACAAGATATGCTTCGAAATCCAATGCTATTATTTTATGTTATATGATTGAACCTACTCCAGAGTGAGTGTGCATATGAAGTGGCCATGTTGAGCATAAAAGTTATAATTTGAAACAGGTCTTATGAACTAGATTGAAAGTTATTTGGCAGTTATTAGTTATTTAGTTGTGAATGATACAAACATTACGATGTCTTAGAAATGAAAACATATACGGTTTGCACGATGCGACTATAGGCTATTGATGATTTTAAAAAGTTGCCAAAAAGCTTGCGGTCTGATCCTCAGGCTACACATCAAGGGATCATATTTCACCCATCAGACTCAATTTAATCTTTACTAATAATCTAAACTTTTTATTAAAAAAATAATAATAATAATTTATGGTCCATTTTCAAAGGGGCAGGGGAAAAAAGACATCATCCGTATGCACTAACGTAGCAAATGAAGGCCGCTTTCCCTTCAATCATGGCGGTTAAGCTATTCTGGTTTTATAGCAGAACAATGCTTAATATTAGCTTAATATTAATATTAATATTAATATTAATATTAATTAATTAATTAATATTAGCAGCTGGGAAATAAATATAGCAGCAGTAGAAGTCTGGGATCCTCCTCTTTTTAGTGGAAACCATCAAAAGCTTTCTCAAGGAATTGGATATAGAAATGTCTGGGCTTATAAAAACACTTATTTCACTCCATGCATCAATCAATGTTTGAGGACCATGGAGCCTCCCCTGCGCGACAGGTAATATTCCACCCAAACTCTGGATGCCATTGGCTCTCCAACCTGGTTCCTGCAGCTATCCAGTGCTTAATTTGGGAAACGAAGTGAAATCAGTTCGGGAACATCGATAGTAACTTTTCACAACAAAAGTATTTAATTTAACTGTCGACAGCCCCTCTCTCTGTGAGCTCAAGAAAGGAATGGAGCAGAGAGTGGAGGAGATGGAAACGCACGGTAGTGTGACATTCTGTAGCTAAAAGAAATGTCAGACAATTAATTATGAAAATATAAAAAATGCCCTACTGCTATTCAAAATCCAATACAAAATCACTACAATTGTAGGATAACTATTTAAGCCACTCTGCACAATCAATGAACCAACAGCATTGCCTAGGCCTATATGTTCTCTCCCAGACTCATGGATAAAAGGTTTGGAGTGTAGAATAAGGTAACCAGTCCATCCACTATGCATAATAATACTTTCGGATGTTTACTCGGAAAAACGAGTGAATCATCCCTTAACTTCGTTTTGCTGTAACATCATTGGTCTGACAAACGTTTACGTTACACCCAGAATGCATTGAATGGTGTCAACAAAAAATAGCATTGTATTACCTCATCATAATCAGTACAACTTTCTAAAAAAGTATTTTACTCACATACAGTGTATTCGGAAAGTATTCACATTTTGTTATTCTAAAGTGTATTAAATTGTATTTTTTCCTCATCAATCTACACAAAATACCCCATAATGACAAAGCAAAAAACATGTTTTGCTGCACAGCTATTTTCATTTCTCTCTAGAGATGTTCAGTCTGGCTGGGCCACTCAAGGACATTCAGAGACTTGTCCCGAAGCCACTCCTGCATTGTCTTGGCTGTGTGCTTAGGGTCATTGTCCTGTTGGAAGGTGAACCTTTTGCCCCAGTCTGAGGTCCTGAGTGCTCTGGAGCAAGTTTTCATCAAAGATCGCTCTGTACTTTGCTTTGTTAATCTTTCCCTTATTCCTGACTAGTCTCCCAGTACCTGCCGCTGAAAAACATCCCCAAGAGCATGATGCTGCTACCACTATAATTCACAGAGGGAATGGTGGCAGGTTTTTTCCAGATGTGACACTTGGCATTCATGCCAAAGTTCAATCTTAGTTACATCAGACCAAAGAATCTTGTTTCTCGTGGTCTGAGAGTCCTTTAGGTGCCGTTTGCCAAATTCCAAGCAGGCTGTCTTGTGCCTTTTACTGAGGAGCAGCTTCCGTCTGGCCACTCTACCATAAAGGCCATATTGGTGGAGTGCTGCAGAAATGGTTGTCCTTCTGGAAAGTTCTCCAATCTCCACAGAGGAACTCTGGAGTTCTGTCAGAGTGACCATTGGGTCACCATTCTGACCAAGTTCCTTCTCCCCCGATTGCTCAGTTTGGCCAGGCGGACAGCTCTAGGAAGAGGCTTTGTGGTTCCAAACTTCTTTCATTTAAGAATGATTGAGGTCGATGTGGTCTTGGGGATCTTAAATGCTGCAGAAATGTTTTGGTACCCTTCTCCATATCTGTGCCCTGACACTATCCTGTCTCGGAGCTCAACCTCCTGGCTTTGTTTCTGCTCTGACATGCACTGTCAACTGTGGGACCTTATGTAGACAGGTGTGTGCCTTTCCAAATCATGCCCAATCAATTGAATTTACCACAAGTGGTAAATTGCAGAAACATTTCAAGGATAATCAATGGACACAGGCTGCACCTGAGCTCAATTGCAAGTGTCATAGCAAAAGGTCTGAATACTTATGTAAATAAGGTATTTCTGTTTTTGTTTTTTTTATACATTTTTCAAAAAATGAAGATCATGCAGGCGCCAGGGGAAAAAGTTTGTGCGGGTTTCTGTTCTGACTGGAGATGTGCAGATGTCTGCATACTTGACTTGGGGAAACACTGAGGGAGTGCTTGGGCTCTCACTGAAGAGAGATGTTTGTCCGGCTCACCTTACATTAGCATAGCATGCCGCAAACGTAAATTGTCCATCACAGTGAAATTGATTACTTTCTGTGTGAATTGATGAGGAGGCAGTACGCACCTAATTTCAAACTGTTTGTTGTTGCTCCTATATGTTTCCACTTCACAACAACAGCACGTACAGTTGACTGGGGCAGCTCGAGCAGGGCAGACATTTGACAAAACTGACTTATTTGAAAGGTGGCATCCTATGACAGTGCCACGTTGAAAGTCACTGAGCTCTTCAGTAAGGCCATTCTACTGCAAGTGTTTGTCTATGGAGATTGCATGGCGGTGTGCTCGGTGGTATACACCTGTCAGCAACGGTTGTAGCTGAAATAGCCGTATCCACTATTTTTAAGGGGTGTCCACCTACTGTTGGCCACGTAGTGTAATTTGATCTATATAAAGATGAAGTGTATACAAAGGTTTACTTATTGTACTGTCATTAACACTCTCTCTCTCTCTCTCTCTCTCTCTCTCTCTCTCTCTCTCTCTCTTATCCTTTCTTCTTTCCCCCTCCCTCCCTCAATACCCTGTTCCCCATCTAACCCTCGGTCTCTCTCCCTCTCTTCCCCTCTCTCTCTCTTTGCTTCTCTCCCTCTGCTCTCTCCACTCTCCTCCCCCTCTTCATAGGACAAGGAGGAGCAGTGGATGACGAATCTGGTGTCGGGGCAGCAAGACTTTGCCCTGCTGCAGCCGCTGCAGTGGAACACGCGCTATGAGGTGGAGATCACGGCTCGCAACGTCAAGGGCCTCTCGGAGCCCACCTTTTACCAGTTCTTCATGCCCCAGAAACCAGACATCATAGGTACAGACAGTTGCAGGACCTGCATGTTCAAGCATGCACACACAGACATTCGTGTGCACACACACTGACAAAAATCCTAAGACAGTTCTGTACACAGACAGACACACAGTTGTGTTTATATCCACTGACACTCACAGATGCACGCTGGTGACACTTGTGACTGGGGAAGACTGCTCATAGTAATGTCTGGAATGGAATTAATGGAATGCTCTCAAACACACCACACAGCTGGTTTCCACGTGTTTGATACCATTCCATTCATTATTATGAGCCGTCCTCCCCCTACCAGCCTCCTGTGACACACACTGCTGGAAGCAAACAAATACAGTGCCTTCAGGATGTATTCAGACCCCTTGTTTTTCCTCAGCAAACTAGACACAATAGCTCATAATGAGAAAGCGAAAACAGGTTTTTAGAAATGTTTGCACATTTAATCAAAATAAAAAAACAGATACCTTGTTTACATAAGTATTCAGCTCCTTTGCTATGAGACTCTATATTGAGCTCAGGTCCTTCCTGTTACCACTGATCATCCTTGAGATGTTTCAACAACTTGATTGGAGTCCACCTGTGGTACATTCAATTGATTGGACATGATTTGGAAAGGCACAGACCTGTCTATCTAAGGTCCCGCAGTTGACAGTGCATGTCAGAGCAAAAACCAAGCTATGAGGTCGAAGGAATTGTCCGTAGAGCTCCGAGACAGGATTGTGTCGAGGCACAGATCAGGGCAAGAGTACCAAAAATATTATGCAGGATTGAAAGTCCCCAAGAACACAGTGGCCTCCATCTTTAAATGGAAGATGTTTGGGACAACCAAAACTGAGCAATCTGGGGAGAAGGGCCTTGGTCATGGAGGTGACCAAGAACCTGATGGTCACTCTGTCAGAGCTCTAGAGTTCCTCTGTGGAGATGGGAGAACCTTCCAGAAGGACAATCAGGCCTTTAGAGTGGCCAGACCGAAGCCACTCCTCAGTTATAGGCATATGACAGTCTGCTTGGTGTGGAGGAAACCTGGAGGAATCCTGGCACCATCCCTATGGTGAAGCATGGTGGTGGCAACATCATGCTGTGGGGATGTTTTTCAGCAGCAGGGACTCTGAGACTTGTTAGGATCGAGGCAAAGATTAACCGAGCAAAGTACAGAGCGATCCTAGATGGAAACCTGCTCTAGAGAGCTCTGGATCTCAGACTGGGGCGACGGTTCACCTTCCAACAGGACAACAACCCTAAGGACACAGACAAGACAACGCAGGAGTGACTTCGGGACAAGTCTCTGAATGTTCCAGAGCCCGTACTTGAACCCAATCGAACATCTCTGGAGAGACCTGAAAAAAGCTGTGCAGCGACGCTCCACATCCAACCCGACAGAGAGGAAAGGTGTGCCAAGCTTGTCGCGTCATACCCAAGAAGACTCAATGCTGTAATCGCTGCCAAAGGTGCTTCAACAAAGTACTGACTAAAGGGTCTGAATACTTATCTAAATGTGATATTTCAACAACATTTTTTTTTTATACACTGCTCAAAAAAATAAAGGGAACACTAAAATAACACATCCTTGATATGAATGAATGAAATATTCTTATTAAATACTTTTTTCTTTACATAGTTGAATGTGCTGACAACAAAATCACACAAAAATGATCAATGGAAATCAAATTTACCAACCCATGGAGGTCTGGATTTGGAGTCACACTCAAAATTAAAGTGGAAAACCACACTACAGGCTGATCCAACTTTGATGTAATGTCCTTAAAACAAGTCAAAATGAGGCTCAGTAGTGTGTGTGGCCTCCACGTGCCCGTATGACCTCCCTACAACGCCTGGGCATGCTCTTGATGAGGTGGCAGATGGTCTCCTGAGGGATCTCCTCCCAGACCTGGACTAAAGCACCCGCCAACTCCTGGACAGTCTGTGGTGCAATGTGGCGTTTGTGGATGGAGCGAGACATGATGTCCCAGATGTACTCAATTGGATTCAGGTCTGGGGAACGGGCGGGCCAGTCCATAGCATCAATGCCTTCCTCTTGCAGGAACTGCTGACACACTCCAGCCACATGAGGTCTAGCATTGTCTTGCATTAGGAGGAACCCAGGGCCAACCGCACCAGCATATGGTCTCACAAGGGGTCTGAGGATCTCATCTCGGTACCTAATGGCAGTCAGGCTACCTCTGGCGAGCACATGGAGGAAAGAAATGCCACCAAAGAAATGCCACCCCACACCATGACTGACCCACTGCCAAACCGGTCATGCTGGAGGATGTTGCAGGCAGCAGAACGTTCTCCATGGCGTCTCCCGACTCTGTCACGTCTGTCACATGTGCTCAGTGTGAACCTGCTTTCATCTGTGAAGAGTACCGGGCGCCAATGGTGAATTTGCCAATCTTGGTGTTCTCTGACAAATGTCAGAGCACGGTGTTGGGCTGTAAGCACAACCCCCACCTGTGGACGTCGGGCCCTCATACCACCATCATGGAGTCTGTTTCTGACCGTTTGAGCAGACACATGCACATTTGTGGCCTGCTGGAGGTCATTTTGCAGGGCTCTGGCAGTGCTCCTCCTGCTCCTCCTTGCACAAATGCGGAGGTAGCGGTCCTGCTGCTGGGTTGTTGCCCTCCTACGGCCTCCTCCACATCTCCTGATGTACCGGCCTGTCTCCTGGTAGCGCCTCCATGCTTTGGACACTACGCTGACAGACACAGCAAACCTTCTTGCCACATCTCGCATTGATGTGCCATCCTGGATGAGCTGCACTACCTGAGCCACTTGTGTGGGTTGTAGACTTCGTCTCATGCTACCACTAGAGTGAAAGCACCGCCAGCATTCAAAAGTGACCAAAACATCAGCCAGGAAGCATAGGAACTGAGAAGTGGTCTGTGGTCACCTGCAGAACCACTCCTTTATTGGGGGTTTCTTGCTAATTGCCTATAATTTCCACCTGTTGTCTATTCCATTTGCACAACAGCATGTGAAATTTATTGTCAATCAGTGTTGCTTCCTAAGTGGACAGTTTGATTTCACAGAAGTGTGATTGACTTGGAGTTACATTGTGTTGTTTAAGTGTTCCCTTTATTTTTTTGAGCAGTGTATATAAATTAGCAAAACATTCTTAACCTGTTTTTGCTTTGTCATTGTGGGTATTGTGTGTAGATTAAGGGGGGGAAAACGATTGAATACATTTTAGAATAAGGCTGTAACGTAACAAAATGTGGAAATAGTCGAGGGGTCTGAATACTTTCTGAAGGCACTGTACACACTGTACTGTACCTACCCACCCAGGTAAACCCAGTGTAGAGTTATGAGCACACACTCCAATCACCTTGTATTGGGGTTATGTGTGGGCAAAGGGAGCAGGATCAAATGCAGAGAGCATTGGTTTGATTAGGCCAAGCTGTTTGTAGAGCGTATCTGTCTGGGCTTTTGAAAAGTCCAACTCTTAATGTTCCTGGGAGAGAAGACTTCTGAGGCCCACTGTAGGATGCTAATCATTTTCAAACAGCCCCCAGAGTTTTATATAAGACCATACACAAACTATCACAAAGGGAACAGTTTACAGTGAGTCACCACTTCCATATGTAGGCCCCCCTGTAGAGTTTGGTTTTTAAAAAACGGAGAGCATGTTTTCTTTGGTGTTTACTCTTCCTGTTGCTTAGGTTGTTTCTCCTGCTGCTCATGAAGGAGCGACTGTTTGCCTCTCTCATTACTGGAGTGCCTAAACTGCCTTCGAGTTTGTGTGTGTTCACGTGTGCGTGTTGGTGTGTGTGTGTGTGCGCTGCTCCTTAAATGGAAAACAAGGCTGAGAACACAGTGCTTAAGCCGAGTCATTTCGATTGGCTGTCCCAACTCTCCTTAGTGAACAGAGGGCTAGGGAGACCGGGGGCAAAACAAATCCCAGATTATTTCCTGTTGAAGAGAGAGAGAAAGGAGTGGCCAAAATGGACCAATGACAATGAAGTCCTGTCACCTGTCAGTATTCGTCATTAATTGCCACCCGTGCAGAAGGGTGAAATGTTAAAGAAAATATGATAAATGTATTTTCTAGAATAGATATTATTGTCTGTCGAATAGGGATTAGTGACAGCTCTATTCATTATATGTATTACTGCAACCTTCTGGATAGTTCCCCTCACTGAACCCAAATTGTTTGACTTTTGATATTGTAGTGACACCATTAAATGCCTTCCTGCAGTGTATCTGATATGCTGTATAACCTCCAAGGATCTACTATATGCCTCTGTTTCTTTTCTAAACAATCTCTCTATTTAATTCCCCCTCTTTATGCATTATACATTCCCTGGGTCTGAAATTGTCGCTTTTCTTTTCCGCCTCTCCTCCCTTTCTTTCTCTCTCCTAGTTTGTCTTGCAATGAACTGCCACTACACCTCCCCTCTCTCTCTGCCTCCTTACTTTTTGCCCGTCCATGAACTCCCCTTTGAAATATGTCATTGATTGCCACTATGCCCTTGGTTCCTTTTCAATTTGCTCTCCTTCCCTCTATCCTTCTTAAATCATGGCACTCCTCCACTCACTTCAGACCTCCTGAATCACTATAGAGTCTTCCCTCTTTCCCTCCTAAATCCTCTCTAGTCCTGGCTGTTTCTTTTTGAATGATCTCCTTTCTGTGGGGTTTTTGGCATCCATCTTGGTTTTATGTCACCCTGTGTTTTTACGATATGGCCTGATGGATGTCAATGAAACGGAACGTTTTGAATGTTGAATGATCTGGCGAGTGTTTGTCTCTGTTTAAAGCTACCATCGAGGTAATCCTTCTCCTGTACAATATCCTAGACTACACACTTCCAATACACACCAGTGGTGCTGGTTTAAATCAGTTGAAAAGAACAGAACAGAAAGGCCCGCAAACTATGCGCTCCTTATAACATCTTTAAAGGATCATTAAAGTTGTAAGTTGTACCACTCTTCACTGGTATCGTAAGCTTCTAAAATATTCCCATTGATTTTGGAAGAATACAACATATGCATGCTTAAACTATTTTAGTACAATGCTGCTGTTGCTATCAAAGTAATAATAATGATGCCCATTAATGTAACAGCAGCTCTCATGAATTCATTTTTTTTCCCTCTGGGGGAAAAAAAAGTGGTTATGTACAGCCAATTATCTTGAACACGCCCTACTCCCCCAAAAAACTCAAAAGCATGTACATACAAAACGCTCAACACTGTTGCAATACATTTTTTCATCAAGAGTCATTTCAGTTTGGAGATCAACTATGTTGGGGAAGCAGCCTAGAAATGCTGTGAAAATGTTTACTTTCTTACCGAGCCAGTTGGGGATCATGGTGGAGACAAAAATACTTGCAGGCTAATCCGTTCCCTAGTTTTTTTAAATCCATTCCCTCAGATGTTTCATTTGTTCCCTGTTTTCCTTATGTAGGCTACCATATTGTTCCCACTTGCCAATAACATAAATATAATTATATTTAGTAAATGACATGCTTCAAATGGTGATGGTTACTTAACATTTAATAGCTTATTTCCAGTTTGTCTTTTCATATGCCTCCAAATCATAAGGGCAAATAATGGATAACGGGTGTGAAAAACCCATCAATTAGCCTAAAGTAATTTCTATAGCCTGAAACGCCAGGAGCCTCACTGATGGAGGGATTGTGCGTTCCTGGTGTTACTTGGGCAGTTGCTGTTGCCATCCTGTACCTGTCCCGTAGGTGTGATGTTCGGATATACCGATCCTGTGCATGTGTTGTTACACATGGTCTGCCACTGCAAAGACGATCAGCTGTCCGTCCTGTCTCCCTGTAGCGCTGTCTTGGGCGTCTCACAGAAGTATGGACATTGCAATTTATTGCCCAGGCCACATATGCAGTCCTGATGCCTCGTTGCAGCATGCCTAGGGCACATTCACACATATGAGCAGGGACCCTGGGCATCTTTCATTTGGTGTTTTTTCAGAGTCAGTAGAAAGGCCTCTTTTTAGTATCTTAAGTTTTCATAACTGTACCCTTAATTGCCTACTGTCTGTAAGCTGTTAGTGTCTTCACGAACGTTCCACCGGTGCATGTTCATTAATTGTTTGTTGTTCATTGAACACGTATGGGAAGCAGTGTTTAAAATCTTTACAATGAAGATCTGGGAAGTTATTTTGATTTTTATGAATTATCTTTGAAAGACAGGGTCCTGTCTTTTTTTGCTGAGTTTATATACACATGGATAGAGTTATGAAGGTGACTTGTGCATAGATCATAACAGAGAGTAGCAGTAGCGTATAAGAGGTGGAGCGGGGGCAATGTAGTCACCCAGTAGTCTGGGTGGCCATTTAACGAAATGTTCATTAGTCTTATGGCTTTGGGGTAGAAGCTGTTTAGAAGCCCCTTGGACCTAGACTTGGCGCTTCGGTACCGCTTGCCGTTTGGTAGCAGAGAGAACAGTCTATGACTAGGGTGGTCTTTGACCATTTTTTTGGACCCTTCCTCTGAAACCGCCTGGTATAGAGGTAATCATTAGGAAGCTTGACCCTAGTGATGTACTGGGCCATACACACTACCTTCTCTAGTGCCTTGCGGTCGGAGGCCGAGCAGTCGCCATACCTGGCAGCGATGCAACCATGCTCTCGATGGTGCAGCTGTAGAACCTTTGATGATCTGAGGACCCATGCCAAATCTTTTCAAGTCTCCTGAGGGGGAATAGTTTTTATCGTGCCCTCTTCGCGTTGGCTAGGCAGGTTAACATCTTGTGTGACTTAGCCAATTATGTGTGTGTTACTTCATCGTTTTGATGCCTTCACTATTATTCTACGATGTAGAAAATAGAAAAAGAAAGAAAAACCACCTGAATGAGTGATTGTGTCCAACCTTTTGACTGGTACTCTATGTTTACAATGCAAAGCAAATAGGCTACACTTTGTGCAAACTCATATTTATGAAACTTGGACAACTACGAACAGTTTTGGGTGTTTACCCCTCGTGCATAAAGTTAGGGCCATATAAGTCCAGTAAAACATGCTGCATCTGGATGTGCTTTTGTTGTTTACAATTGTGTATGTGACTCATCTGAGGCAGAAAGGAAAGGCATGCAAATGTATTGTGCATCATTTCCAAGAGGCTTCGGTGTTAAAAGGTGAAATTATGCACTCTTATCCCTGCGCTAGGCAGGTGAACATCTTGTGTGACGTACCAGGAACAGATAAATGGCTCTATGTTCATAACTAAAACTGATAGTTATTTGCTTTGTTGCGATACAATACATTCACCTGGAAATGAGCTAATTGCCAGACCAGAGTAGGTACCTGAAGAACTCCTTCGGAATATAGATATAAAACAGCTAAGGTCATGAAACAGGAATTTCTGCCTAGGGATGAAAGTGCATCATTGAACCATATTTGCGCCGTGAGTGGTTTTAAACAGCGTTACTAATATGCCCTTGTGATTCGGAGGCATATGAAAATAAGCTATTGAATGGTCATTGATCACCACTATTTGAAGCATTTAGGCTCCATTATGTTATTGGCCAAGTGGGACCGTCATGGTAGCCTACATAAAGAGAAGAGGAAACGACTGCAAAATCAGAGGGAACAGATGAAAAGAAACAGGGAACGGATTAGCCTGGCTGTTTTTTAAGTTTCATTTCTGCCATGACCCTTAAGGGGCTCTGTACTTTCTCTAACATTTCTAGGCAATAATCCTTGGTGGAGCCTCCGAATATGACAGCAACTCTCCGAAAGGACAGACCTTGTCAAGTCACTATGATTACAGTCGTTCGTTCGGGTTGTCAGGTATCCCATTTAGGCGTCCATTTTGACTCGTTTGAGCCGTGTGATTTAACAAGTGGCTGATTCTAGGCCCGATCACTCTCCCTTCCCAGGAACACTTTTATCTGTGCTTTACAGCAATCACCACACCGTCGAGCCCAAATGGCCAGCCCCATTTCGTTCCACAACCCTAGCGGCAACGAGGGTACTTTGCTCTTTTAAAAGCGTGTTCGGTGGTAACGCTCCGTTTGGGTTTCGCCATTTTGGAGTTGCGTGCAGGCCAGTTCTCGGGGGGCCTTTTCGTGAGTCATCGTTCTTGACAAATTGTTGAAGAGTGGTTAAGGAGAGAAAGTGCCTGGATGTCTGTGGCTAATGTCTCTGTGACCTTTGGTCTTGGATATGGAAGAGATGTGGCATACCATATAAACGGAACACTGTAAAAGCACTGGGATAAAGTGTGAAAGGAGGGCTAAACTTTTGATCATGGCAGTTGTGTCTCGTAACTGCAGGGAGAATGTTTAAAATGACATTATAGAGTAGATATTATAATACATGCAATTCAAGCTTTAAAGTGCAAAGTTATACACTTCTTACTTTGCTTGAAATAGCATGATAATAATGATTTGCAGACAACACTCTAGTTTAAAACCACATTATAATAGTCTTTGTTGGTTCTTCCATTTCCTGATTATTGAAGTGTACTTCAGCTATATTAAGGCTCTTTAATTCAGCCTTTGTAATGGTGGATACTCATCATTCCTCTTATCTCCTGAATAAGAGGATCTGGTGTGGGTGTGCTGATTCTCTTCTAAGGCTTTCTCTAATGGAGTAGCAATACTTCCCCATGGCATCGAGCACAAAGTGTCCCCTCAAGTCTAGCTATGATGGCGTCACACTCTCACACCCACTCACAGTGATGTTTATCCCTAAAAATCTATTAGCACCCCCAAGTTTTCACCCAATCAATGGCTCCCGTTTAGTCATCGTTAATCGACTGACTACCTCTCAGATCTAATCAAGTGCAACTCAATGAGTGCTCGGGCCTAATGAGTTGATGTCAGAGACGTAGATGTATACGAATGGCTCTCACTCCGAGAGAGATGCAGGATGACTAGCATTAACAGAATATCAAATTGAGCCCCTAATGGGCTAATAGATCAAAGAGGGTGCATTCGAGATTAATCACATGGAATAAGCAGACAGGGAAATTGATACACATCGCCATCGGTATGATAGGATATACTGTAGAGTAGAAGACTAGGAATTACACAGAATTAGCTCGTTTTAAGCTAATTGGCTAACAAACGTTGTCATTTCCGGTCTTTTCTACTACTATGAGCTGATTTGACACTGCTTTGATTATTTTAAGAGGATGAGATCAAAAGCTATAAGGTATAGAGTTCTATTCCCTCACTGTGGCTCTGGAACTGAGATGCTCTCTGTTATTCTCAAAGGCCTCAAAGACATAACTCGGCACTGCTAAAGGAAGTAGTAGCAGTTGTGTTCTGTAGCCGAGCCCACGTAATACATTTGGCGGAATAGATTGGAATGAATTTCGAAACACTCACAAGGTAGGCAGCTAACCCCAGAGGCACTTGACAGCAGAACAAGACTTCTCCTTGTTCCCCTTTTCTGTTCTCCCTCCTTTTTTTCTTTTTCATTGTTTTCAGTCGAGAGATCTAGCCACCACGAGACCTTGAGGACCCCCCCCGCTGTCATCGTTTGAACGTTGCAAGGCACCTAATAGACATTTACAACATGTTTCTGTCAAGATTTGAATTACATTCACTTGGCGAGGATTCTTTTTCATTTCACCTTATTGCTCAGCAAATTGGAAATCGGAGGTGTGAAAAGTCAAAAAGCGCTATGTATTTCCCCCTGGCTTCCTTCCTTGGTCCCGCTTATTTGAAATGTGTTGCTTCACGTCCATTGATTCCCTCCAATAATACAGAGATCAAACCAGGCTCGCAATGGAATGCAAGGCAAACGACTGCTGAGCTACCTGCTCAAGAAAGATTGATACGGTTTAGAGGGTATGTGCCACTGTGAGGAAAAGCAACACTCTTAATGGGTTCTCTCCCTTGGAATGCCCCATTTTCAATCACAAACTATTTCTAATTTACTATATATGCTTTGACAATGTGCTTTCCACTATTTGAACCGAGGTCAGTGAACCATCATACCCAGTTGGCATAATTTGACATTGGACGTTATAATGACGTTGCTTCCTACTGGTAAACTGGTTTATAGTTATAGAGATGTCAGATTACAAGCAGGTAAAGGTTTCCACAACCCCCAAACTCTACGACAATAAAGTGATGCACTAACACTATGTTTTGTCTCTCTTTTGCTTCCTGTAATTGTCTTTATCCACAAGGATCCGCCCTGTCCTTCAAGAGGCTATAATTGATGAGTTAAGTTGTATTACTATGATTACAAGGGGATTAAAGCTGTAGAGGGCCAGAGCCACCAGCCTCTAAACCAAAGGAGTGGATTGGACAGGAACCAGGATGTGTGCAGAATGTGACTACCACAATACCCTTCTATGGCTATGACCAAATTCTCATAATGTCCTTTTTTAGAAGGAAACGAGGTGTAAATAAAAGTAATTTGTGTCTCTTCTATGTCCTTAAATTATTATTTTTTTTTGTTCAGAATGTGATTTGTTGCTCAAGGAAGGCCAATCATCCACTATTGTTTGTGCATTCCGTCGTTCTCTTTTCACAACGCGACGGCTTCTGTGTGATTTATTTTATTCAATTGATTTTGATTGATTTAGCTCAATTCCTCCAATATCTGTTTGACTGTTGTGTTCCTACCCATGCTGAATTGATTGCGTTCCTTGACGAGGTCTTCAAGCCTCACCTCTTCCGCCAAAGAAAAACAGATCCACATTCGACTGTCTATTATTGCCTGGGGGAAAAAAAAATCTAAATCTATTGAATCTTTCACAAAGATTTGCCCTGACCAACCTTCAGATGCGTATTCAGAGCAGTTATTAGTAATCTGAACACATATGATTTCAGTGTTACATTAAAACAGACAATTGAACCGAGTTTCAATGCACTCAGAGCAAAATAGTTGAATACAACATTGAGCGGTTTTGATGAGAAAAGGTCAATAAGGTAAGAAAAAAAAATGTGTATCATTGTTCCGTTTACCCTTGAGGAGTACTTGCAAAGCTTTGTATGCATCTCAAGGTCGCCTAGTGGTTAGAGCGTTGGGCCAGTAACCGAAAGGTTGCTGGATCGAATATCCGAGCTGACAAGGTCAAATCTGTCATTCTGCCCCTGAACAAGGCAGTTCCCCAGTAGGCTGTCATTGTACTTTTTTTGGAAATACTGCTCACTTGGCCGAAAGTTGTGCACGATAAATGGAATAGGGTGCCATTTGGGAGGCAAGCTAACGTTCTTCATGGGAAGACAGGAAAGTGGTTACTATCCACGAAGCTGTGGCTCACCTACCTTCCAAAATAATTCAGATGCATTTGCCGACAGAGAGAGCCCTGTGGCGGAGGGGAAATATTGATCCAATCAAAGAGGTTTGTCGCTGCCTCATGTCCCATGATGCAACACTTAAAACACACTACTTTAATTAAAATTCCTAGCCACCAGGCTATTTCTTTCTCCCTCTCTCTCTCTCTCTCTCTCTCTCTCATTCAATCTTCCTCTCTCCTTCTATCTCTATTCCCTTTCTTCCTTGCGCTAAGCTGCTCGTTAGCTCTGACTATGCTTGCCAGCTGTTCCTCCGGCCGCCAGCGTCGTTCGTTCTCATTCGGGGGCGTCTGTAGGTGTTCGGCTCTGACCCCATACCACATACTCTATTTGATCAACACCAAGGTCACTGGTGCTCACAATCAGAGAACACCAGGGGTGTGTCTAGGGTGGCACCCTTAGCCCTATGGAGTGCACTACAGTAGTGGGATGCAGCCCAGATGAGGAGAGGAATCTGAGATAACTGCTTGAGTGTGTATTCACATAATATGAGATTAGATATTTTTGCTGGGGTAAAAAAAAAAATATGTGGAAATTGCAGGGGTAGCTTTCAGTAAGGGGTATTGTATGTGTTTGGTTATGACCATCTTTGTCCAGGTTATCGGCGTAGGTTATGGTTCACAGTGTCTGTCTGTTTGTATGTACAGTTGAAGTCGGAGGTTTCACATACACCTTAGCTAAATACATTTAAACTTTTTCACAATTCTTGACATCTAATCCTAGTAAAATTCCCTGTTTTAGGTCAGTTAGGATCACCACTTTATTTTAAGAATGTGAAATGCCAGAATAATAACAGAGATAATGATTTATTTCAGCTTTTATTTCTTTCATCACATTCCCAGTGGGTCAGAAGTTTACATACACTCAATTAGTATTTGGTAGCGTTGCCTTTATATTGTTGAACTTTCCACAACCTTCCCACAATGAGTTGGGTGAATTTTGGCCCGTTCCTCCTGACAGAGCTGGTATAGCGGTATGATGGCTGCCTTGTCCCATGGTGTTTATACTTCCATACTATTGTTTGTACAGATGAACATGGTACCCTCAGGTGTTTGGTAATTGGTCCCAAGGATGAACCAGACTTGTGGAGGTCTAAAATGTATTTTCTGAGGTCTTGGCTGATTTCTTTTGATTTTCCCATGATGTCAAGCAGCGAAGTACTGAGTTTGAATGTTGACCTTGAAATACATCCACACCTCCAATTGACTCAAACAATGTCAATTAGCCTATCAGAAGCTTCTATAGCCATGGCATCATTTTCTGGAATTTTCCAAACTGTTTCAAGCCACAGTCAGCTTAGTGTTTGTAAACTTCTGACCCACTGCAATTGTGATACAGTGAATTATATGTGAAATCATCTCTGTAAACAATTGTTGGAGAAATTACTTGTAGATGTCTTAACCGACTTGCCAAAACTATAGTTTGTTAACAAGAAATTTGTTGAGTGGTTGAAAAAACGAGTTTTAATGACTCCAACCTAAGTCTATGTACACGTACGACTTCAACTGTATGTCTAGCTTGGTGACGGTGCTCTTTATGTCCTCCATGTCCTGCCTGGCCTGCATTTATCTCCAGCAGTCTGTGCCTGGGGTATGTGACTATGATCTGTGCGTCTGTCTGGGTTGGTTACAGGATCCTGGGGGTGTGTAGTATCTCAGACTATGCATATCTGGCTTGGTGAGTGACAGTGTTGTCCCTGTTCCCTCTTGTCCTGCCTTAGCAGTCTCTGTTGTGGAACTGGGTCATTTTACTGTATTATTTGTATTATGTCTGTCTGCAGTTTACTGTGAGTGACTTTGTCCTTTCTGTCTGGTGTCTGTGTGGGTTACTCAGTTTATTCTGTATTTATTATGGATCCCCAAGGCAGCAACTACTGTTCCTGGGGTCCAAACACATTAGCACACTTACATTACACATAAATCAAAAGTTTAAACAATGCATCATATAACATTATCACAGTATATATATATATATTCAAGGAAATGGTGAAGAGACCTCTGGTGTCATGTCTTGTGGAGAGTGCATTTGCGTCCGAGCTCTGTGCTAGTAGTTTAAACGGACTGCTAGTGAAGAAGTCAATCTCTTCTCCACTTTGAGCCATGAGAGATGTAAATGCATAATACTAATGTTAGCTCCCCATGTACATTTAAGGGCCTGCCATGCTGCCCTGTTCTGAGCCAATTGTAATTTTCCTAGTCCGTCTCTGTGGCACCTGACCACACAACTGAACAGTAGTCCAGGTGCGACAAAACAAGGGCCTGTAGGACCTGCCTTGTTGATAGTGTTGTTAAGAAGGCAAAGCAGCGCTTTATGTCAACATGTTTTGACCATGACAGTTTACAATCCAGTGTTACTCCAAGCAGTTTAGTCACCTCAACTAGCTCAATTTCCACATTATTCATAAGATTTAGTTGAGGTTTAGTGAATGATTTGTCTCAAGTGTAATGCTTTTAGTTTTTGAAATGTTTAGGACTAACTTATTCCTTTCCACCTATTCTGAAACTAACTGCAACTTTGTTAACGTCTTCTGTGTTCTTTTAGACGGGTAACTTTTATCCACAATATAGCAGAGGGTGTAAAGCCATAACACATACTTTTTTTTCCAGCAGCAGACTATGATCGATAATGTCAAAAGCCGCACTGAAGTCTTAGAAAACAGCTCCCACAATCTTTTTTTATCATCAATTTCTCTCAGCCAATCATCTGTCATTTGTGTAAGTGCCATGCCTGTTCGATGTCCTTACTTATAAGCGTGCTGAAAGTCTGTTTACTGTAAAATAGCATGGCACTGTAAAATAGCATTGTATCTGGTCAAAGACAAGTTTTTCCAATAGTTTACTAAAGGTTGGTAACAGGCTGATTGGTCGGCTATTTGAGACAGTAAACGGGGCTTTACTATTCTTGGTTAGCGGAATAACTTTTGCTCCCTTCCAGGCCTGAGGGCACACACTTTCTAGTAGGCTCAGATTGAAGATATCGCAAATAGGGCTTACAATATCGTCCACTATTATCCTCAGTACTTTTCCTTCAAAGTTGTCAGACCCCGGTGGCTTGTCATTGTTGATAGACAACAATCATTTTTTTAAACTTATTCCACACTCACTTTACGGAATTAAAAATGACAATGCTTGTCTTTCAAAATTTGATCAGTTATACTTGGATAGTTGGTTAGTGTTTGCTGCTAGCATGTCATAACTAAGCTGGCTAATATTCGCACAATCATTAAAGTAATTGCCAATATCAGTGGGTTTTGTGATGAATGAGCCATCTGATTCAATGAATGATGGAATTGAGTCTAAAAAAAATCCCAAAATGTCATTTAAGGTACTCAAAAGCTTTTTACTATCATTCTTTATGTCATGTATTTTTGTTTCATAGTGTAGTTTCTTATTTTTATTCAGTTTAGTCACATGATGTCTCAATTTGCAGTACGTTTGCCAATCTGTTGTGCAGCCTGACTTATTTGCCATTCCTTTTGCACATCCCTCTTAACCTTAACATTTTTCAATTTATAGTTTATTTCACCTTTTTTATCCAGGTAGGCTAGTTGAGAACAAGTTCTCATTTACAACTGTGACCAGGCCAAGATAAAGCAAAGCAGTATGACACATACAACACAGTTACACATGGAATAAACAAACATACAGTAGAAAAATATCTATATACAGTGTGTGCAAATGAAGTAGGATAAGGGAGGTAAGGCAATAAATAGGCCACAGTGGCAAAGTCATAACAATATACCAATTAAACACTCGAGTGATAGATGTACAGAAGATGAATGTGCAAGTAGAGATACTGGGGTGCAAAGGAGCAAGATAAATAAATACAGTATGAGGATGAGCTAGTTGGATGAGCTATTTACCGATGGGCTATGTACAGGTGCAGTGATCTGTGAACTGCTCTGACAGCTGGTGATTAAAGCTAGTGAGGGAGATATGAGTCTCCAGATTCAGTGATTTTTGCAGTTCATTCCAGTCATGGGCAGCAGAGAACTGGAAGGAAAGATGACCAAAGGAGGAATTGGCTTTGGGAGTGACCAGTGAGATATACCTGCTGGAGCACGTGCTACGGGTGGGTGCTGCTATGGTGACCAGTGAGCTGAGATAAGGCGGGGCTTTACCTAGCAACGACTTGTAGGTGACCTGGAGCCAGTGGGTTTGGCGACGAGAGGGACTCAAATCCTGCAGTGCCACACGTGTCCCCCTGCTTAAGACAGTACATGTCCAGGCCCATCTGAAGTTTGCTAGAGAGCATTTGGATGATTCAGAAGAAGATTGGGAGAATGTCATACGGTCAGATGAAACCAAAATATAACTTTTTGGTAAAAACTCAACTCGTTGTGTTTGGAGGACAAAGAATGCTGAGTTGCATCCAAAGAACACCATACCTACTGTGAAGCATGGGGGTGGAAACATCATGCTTTGGGGCTGTTTTTCTGCAAAGGGACCAGGACGACTGATCCGTGTAAAGTAAAGATTTTTTGTCTGTCATAGTTGAAGTGTACCTATGATGAAAATTACAGGCCTCTCATCTTTTTAAGTGGGAGAACTGGCACAATTGGTGGCTGACTAAATACTTTTTTGCCCCACTGTACCTAGTAGGTTCATTGATAATTTGTGTAGGATGGCTGGGGTGTTAACCATGTCCCAGTTTAGGTCACCTAGCAGCACAAGATCTGAAGATGGACTGGGGCACCCAATTCACATATGGTGTCTAGGGCACAGCTGGGGGCAGAGGGTGGCTGTAGCAAGCTGCAACAGTGAGAGACTTGATTCTGGAAAGGTGGATTTTTAAAAGTAGAAAAAAAAGCTCAATTTTTTGGGGGTACAGGCCTGGATAGTAAGACAGAACTCTGCAGGCTATCTCTGCAGTAGATTACAACTCCGCCCCCATTGGCATTTCTATCTTGTCGGAAAATGTTATAGTTAGGGATGGACATTTCAGGGGTTTTGGTGGTCTTCCTAAGCCAGGATTCAGACACGGCTAGGACATCCGGGTTGGCGGAGTGTGCTAAAGCAGTGGATAAAACAAACTTAGGGAGTAGGCTTCTAATATTAACATGCATGAAACCAAGACTTTTACGGTTAAAGAAGTCAACAAATGAGAGCACCTGGTGAATAGGAGTGGCCTGGATTAACCTCTACATCACTGGAGGAACAGGGGAGGAGTAGGATAAGGGTATGGCTAAAGGCTATAAGAACTGATCATCTTGTACGTTTGGAACAGAGAGTAAAATAGTACGTTTCTGGGTGCGATAGAATAGGTTAGGCATAATGTACAGACAAAGGTATGGTAGGATGTGAGTACATGGGAGGTTAACCTAGGTGTTTTGTGATTATGAGAGAGATATTGTCTCTAGAACCATTTAAACCACCTGATGTCACCGCATGTGTGGGGTGTGGAACTAAAGGGTTGGCTAATCCATATTGATCAGGGCTAGAGGCTCTGCAGTGAAATATGACAATAATCACTAACCAGAATAGCAATGGACAAGGCATATTGACATTAGGGAGAGGCATGCGTAGCCGAGTGATCATAGGAGTCCAGTGAGTAGTTAGGCTGGCTGGAGACACGGCGATTCAGACAGCTAGCATGCCAGGGATAGCCAAAGGGCCTTAGAGGGATGTCGCAATGGAGGAAGTCTGTTATATCCTCCTCTTGTAGTTACGTTGAATAGACCAGTCGTGATGGAGTAGTAGGGTTCCGTGTAGCAAAGGGGTTCAGTCCAATTGGCAAAATAGGTATCGTGGCCCAAGCAATTGGCCGATGGATCTTTTCAGCTAACAGTCCGATATGCTCTCGACAACTAGCGGGCCGCGGCTAGCAGATGGGCATTCAGGGGATGTCGCAACGGAGGGGCCTGTTGGGAAAAAAACATTGGTCAGATTATTTCGGTAGTCTAGTTGTGATGGATAAGCGGGGTTTCGTGTAGTAAAAGGGGTCCAAGCCAATTGGCAAAATAGGTATAGAAGCCCAAATTGGCCGATGGACCTATTCCGCTAACAGTCCGACATGCTCTAGATAGCTGGCGAACCGCGGCTAGCAGGCTAGCAGATGGGCATTCAGGGGATGTCACGACGTAGGAGCTAGTTGAATAACCCCCTCGGGCAGATTACGTCGGTAGTCCAGTTGTGAAGGAGCGCCATACTGGCAGTAAAAGGGGTCCGGGCCAATTGGCAAAATGGGTATTGTAGAGTGGCTAATGGACCTCTTCAGCGAGCCGGGAGATGGGCCTAGCATGGCTAGCTTCAGGGTAATTGGTGCCACTCGGATAGCAGCTAGCTAGCTGAGATGATCCAGGTGAAAAGGTTCAGAGCTTGTGATAGGAATCGGGGGATATAGGTCCGGTATGCTCTGGTTTGAATCGTGTTGTGCAAATTGGTGAGAGTTTTGCGAGCTAAAGGTTAGCTGATGACCTTTAGCAGTGGTTAGCTGACGACTAGCTAGTAACAAGTTAGCTGACTAGCTTATGTTGGCGGGTTCTTAAGTAAAGAAAAATACTTTAGAAAAAAGCAGATTCACACCACATTGGGTGAGGTGGGTTGCAGGAGAGTATTTTGAAGTTGAGGTTTAGAAAAATGTATGAAAGGATATGCGAAGAAAAATATATAAAAATATATATAAATGGGACACAACAGGACGAGGTCAAGGACAAATTCATCATCAAACCACAGGGATTTAACCATTTTTACAGTGATTTTCTTTGAACGTCGTAGGCAGTACCTTGTAGGCAGTGGCTGTGGCAACCTCTCCCGGTTAGTACAGGAGATGCAGTGGAAGTGTCATTTGCCAGTCAGTCATCATTTTGAATGGTGTTATTCCCATTGACCTGTTGCATGTGGCTCTGATCTCCATCAGTACCAGTGGGAGTTTGAGATCCCAATCGTTGTGGTTGGCTGCCACATATTTTCTCGGGATTCTGACAATTGTCTGGTTGCTTATTTCTACCCTGCCGGAGCTCCTAGGGTGGTCCTCGATGTGGAGTTTAGCTTTGACTCCCAGGAGCCACCTCAGTTCGGTCATAAGAGCTGCCCAAAAATGGGTTCCTCTGTCACTGTCCACTGTTTCTCCTAACAGGCTGAAATGACTGATTGAGCAAAAGAACAGCCGTGGTTTCCTCTGTGTCATTGGCTACGGGCAGACACTCCACCCACTTTGTGAATGCGCAAGTCACTGTGAGGAGATACTTGTTGCCTCTTGCTGACCTGGCAACTGAGCCTACCCAGTCGATCTGGATCGAGCTCTGGGAAGTGTTGCAAGGGAAGTGGCTTGGAGGGTTGAAACTGGCAGCAAACTAGACACACCCTCACGTATTGTGTCATGTCTTGTTCCATGTGAGGCCAGTGGGCCACCTGTTGCAATGTTTCACATATGGCCCCCTATGGCCTCCACATGGCTCGTCGTGGGCATGAGCTATCATTACCCCCCTCTGTTTAGGAACCACCTACCTTTGTGTGGTGTCGGTTTCTGAAACATAAACCAGTAGGTTATCGACAAGTGTGAGGTGCTGTTGAGTTGCGTACAGTGAATGGTCCTTCTGTGGCTCAGTTGGTAGAGCATGGCGCTTGTAACGCCAGGGTAGTGGGTTCGATTCCCGGGACCACCCATACGTAGAATGTATGCACACATGACTGTAAGTCGCTTTGGATAAAAGTGTCAGCTAAATGGCATATATTATTATTATTATATTAATGCAAGTCGGGTGAGCCTGCCAAAGCCAGTTCGGACACTGGGTGATTGGATCAGACCGGAAAGCCATCAAAGTGGCAAGGGACTCATCTTGGTGTTGCTTTGCTACCAGGTCACCATTCCGGAATGAATGAGTTAGCAACACATTATTATGTTCTGCGGTGCTACATGGCTACGTGTTACCATGGGCGCCTCAGTGATCCTTACTTCCCGAGTATCAAACACCCAAGGGGTGCCGTGAATTGCACCAGATTTCGCCATACTGTCGGCATGGTTGTTGCCAAGTTTGTCACGACCAGGTGATTAGGAGTTTCCCTTGACTTTCTTCTAGTATGTCGTGTTTGGTTATGAGGTAATCGCAAGCTAGAATGAGCTCTTTGTTTTTCACTTCTTTGGCCACTCGACGTAGTCTTTTGTTTCCAAAACGACAAGTGGCATAAGAAGTTGAGTCTGGCGTAGTTTGAGTTGGTGCAGATTGCCAGTTCCCGACAAGTCGTGTTTCACCGCTGTTTGCTGGCTGGTCTTGTTGCCTAGCTGAAATTGAACAGGTTTGCGCGGAATGTCGTTGTGCCACACCAATCCCACCTCAGTTTGCAAGTGATCTAGATGACGGTAAGACCAGTCATCCACCAATGCCATCGGCAAGCCAAGAGTGCGACTTGTCAATCCATCAGCGGTACCAAACGATCAATTAAATCTATCCCAGTCAGCATCTGTTCAGTGTCAATGCACAGGGTGGATAAGTGACACACTTTTGAAGTTCACTTTTAGTAGGAGACCCTTGGTTAGAGGCAGGACAGCTTGAGTGAATACTTAAAAGTACCGTGTTGCAACGTTCCGTTTTCAACTGACGTTTTGCTGGGTCCAGTGCTCTTTTGAGATATGAGGTAAATAGTCGAACCCGAATCTATCAGCACATCACAGGTCAAACAGTCCTCTAAGACTGGTTTAAGGTATGGCCTATTCGAGGAGGTTTTTCTCGTCATATCCCCAACAAAGTGGATTGGGTTAGAAGAATTGGTTGGTTATCTGTGTCGATTTTCAAGATGGATAAGCCACCTTCATGACCCAGTGGGTCCTCTATTGGAATGGGAGAGTAATCAGCTGTTGCAATGCTGCTTACCTTGTGCATCTCCACATCTATATCAGAGTCTGTTGACAAAACCTGTGGGCTTGTGTTTAGATCAAGCGGGCCCTGGACATGGATTTGAGTGAGGGTGGGGGTAATGTTAATGTTGACGTCCTCGCGAATGGAGTGAATTTCTGCGGACTCTTTCCCCGGCAATTTTATGCCTAGTCATGGTGACTTATCCTTTCTCAAATTTCTTCTGCTGCAGTACATCTCTAATCAGAGCTTCTAGAGAACTTCGGTTGATGTTTTGATCGTAGTTGGACCCTTTGTTGCTCTTGTTATGCACATTACCCTTGTGCCCTGAACCTTTGTGCAAACCCAGCTTGCTTTCAATGGTTCAAAAGCTGTGATCACAAGCTCTCGGAGTGCCGAGATTGGTAAACCAACGTGGGCAGGAGGGCCCAAGTGGTGGATTAACAAAAGGCTAAGCTGTGTTTTGCAATATTGCACTTGTGATTTCATGAATATGAATATTTTTTGTAATATTATTTGACTCTGGCGCTATGCTATTCAGCGGTTGCTGACGAAAATGATCCCGCTAACGGGGATGGGTAGCATCAAGAAGTTAAGGAGAGGTATATCTATAATTCCATGTGTATAACTTGTATTATCATCTACATGTATGATGAGTATTTCTGTTGAATCGATGTGGCTATGCAAAATCACTGGATGTTTTTGGAACTAGTGAACGTAACTCGCCAATATAAACTCAGATTTTTTTATATAACTTTATCAAACAAAACATACATGTATTGTGTAACTTGAAGTCCTATGAGTGTCATCTGATGAAGATCATCAAAGGTTAGTGATTAATTTTATCTCTATTTGTGCTTTTTGTGACTCCTCTCTTTGTCTGGAAAAATGGCTGTGTTTTTATGTGGCTTGGTGGTGGACCTAACATAATCGTTTGTGATGCTTTCGCTGTAAAGCCTATTTGAAATTGGACACTGTGGTGGGATTAACAACAAGATTACCTTTAAAACGGTTGAAGATACATGTATGTTTGAGGAATTTTAATTATGAGATTTCTGTTGTTTTGAATTTGGCGCCCTGCACTTTCACTGGCTGTTGTCATATCATCCCGTTAACGGGATTGCAGCCCAAAGAGGTTTTTAGAGGTCTTCTTTAACCTCGTGTTACATTTCAGGATCGTGACTAATCGTAGACCTCAGCTGCAGCTCGTGGTCATTCTAGTCTGATATGTTAATTCTTAAAGCAAAAGCTTTATACCCTCGGGTTAAAAGGGGGCTCTTACGTCATGCTGATACACTCTCTGGGTTCACTGGAGCATGGCTAATTACGAGGCAAGGTATCACAATTTACTATGATCTATTTAGAGAACTAAAATCACAATCTTATCGTCACATAAACATTGTCTTTATCCTGCATATTTTCTACACAACATGAAGTATGTTAACATGATATAGACAGCATAAAAAATCTTCAAGTTTCAATGTTTTCGTTATAAAGTCTCCATGCAACTTTTAATGACATAACAAAATAGACCTTCATATTCCAAATTCCAACTGTCATCATTCCCAACACTCGGATGTGAAAATATATTGTCCCCGTGTCCATTGTTTGATGTTGTAGTTTTTGGGCGGCAAACTCTTCATAAGGCCCACAGACATTCCTATCGCTCAAACTAGACCCCAAAAGGAATCATCTGCTGCCTATGGTTTACGATCAACGTGAGGTGTCATAAAACCTCAACATCAATCCCTCCCTCTCCCTCCGAAGGCTCTGTAGAGATGATCCAGTGTAACCTGATCCTTGGATCCTCACAGGAGAGTCATGACACCTGGTAGGTTGATTGATAACCTGAACTAGGTTGCAGACATTGGTAACGGTTTGAAGCTTGTTCTTGAGTTGGCAGCTTGATGAAAGCCAGTGAATATTTAAATCACCCAAAAAAATGTACCTCTGTTGATATCGCATACATTATCAAGCACATATTGACTTAGGACTTGGTGGTCTATAGCAGCTTCCCACAAGGGTTTCTCTCTGTTTCTCCCATCTTAGCAGACTACCTGTTCAGCAGCTTGGGCCTGGGGGCGGTTGTGATGTGGCTCAGCCCGGGTTATATCACCTTGATGCGTGTCTGATGCCTGTATAACTTGCTGAGTGACAATATCTCTCTCCATCAGGATAATTCCTGTCAGTGGCCTTGGACTCTGGCCTGTGGATGGCCTGGGTTATATTAGTATGTTGTGTGTCTCTTACTTTGTCTCTGTAACTCGTTGAGTGACAGTACTATGTCTCTCTCTGTCCGGCCTCCATCTAGCAGACTCCCTGTTCAGCGGCCTGGGGCTGGGGCCTGTGGTGGGCCTGGGTCTGGTCGTACTCCTCCTGGTCCTCGTGGTGGTGGACGTCAGCTGCTACTTCCTGCGCCAGTGCGGCCTGCTCATGTGTATCACGCGCAAGCTCTGCAGCAAGAAGACGGCCACCAGCGGCAAGAGCAAGGAGATGGAGGAGGGCAAGGCCGCCTACCTGTGAGTGGACCTTTGACCTTGGAACAGCGGCGACTGTCCTTGTGTTATAGAATGTGTGACGTGACATTGTCAGTCAGGCAGTTAGTCGCAAGCTATTGTTCGTTCGCTCACTCACTCACTTGCTTACTCACTCACTCCCTCCCTCACTGACTCCCTTACTCACTCACTCGGAGTGCGTCTCAATTCTTTCTACTCCCTTTTCACTCATACGTTCTGATCTGGAAGAATTGGAAAGGTGAAAGTTAATCCTCCATTTAGTTTGACATTATTATTTTCAGCTGTCCAAACTTTACATATAATTGCAGATAATGGAAAGTAAGCCAATTTAGACGATTGAGACGCACGCAAAGGCAGTTTATATCTCACCCGGTCACTCCCCACTGTCAAAATATGTAAATCACTCATTTAACCATGCAGAAATATACTTGGTACAGTTTTATTTTCTTCATGTGAACTGTATGTGGTATGTCTGGTGTGTATGCACGCGCTTGTGTGTTTGTACGTGCGTGCATGTGTGTCCATATGTTCGTGTGTGGCGTGTGTGCACATACATGTGTTCGTGGGAAAATCTGTATGTGTGATAGTGGGGAATAATACAAGACTATGTGTTTGTTCGGAGGGTCTAAATCGAGGTACAGTGTGTGCTTATCTATGTTCAGGCTTCACTGAGCATGCCATTACAAAACCACATCTATTACTATTTACCTCCACTTTCATTCCCATGAAAATGGAGTTTAATTTGAAACAGCATGAATAATTAATAAACGCAAGATAGGACTGATGACTCTAGCACAGCAGAATGGATGTAGAGTGAGAGTGAAAGAGCGATAGAGATTGGGGAAATATGGAAAGAGAGAGAGAGGGGGGTTGGGGAGAACGAAAGATAGAGAGTGAATGTGGAATAAAGTGGAGAGAGGGATATAGGGAGAAAGATGGATAGAGTGGGAGAGCTGTCAGTGTGTCGCTCCAAGCCAAGGGAAGGGAAGAGCCTAACAAGACATTGTGTAGCTAGACTGACATTGTGTTGAGTCACAGGGAGGTGTGATGGAGTCTGCGTGTGTGTGCGTGCGTGCGTGCGTGTGACTGTCTGGTCGGTGGGCGGGTGGGTGCGTGCGTGCGACTGTCTGGTCGGTGGGTGGGTGCATGCGTGCGACTGTCTGGTCAGTGAATACTCAGGCCTTTCCACACATCTGAGGGATTTGGTTTAATGGAAAGTAGGAGATGCTTTAAGTTTCAGATGCTAATTCAGGTCTACCACGGTGCTTAAGTGGTGCTAAGATGGGATTCTAAGTCTTAGAGATGTGTTGAATGTTCTGTAGGATTGTATAAGTTATGTAAGACACTTACATGTAAACGGTCCACCTTATCATGACAGTAAGTGGTGAATGACAACAAGTTGACAACAACTTGACTTGGTTGCGCTGGTCATTTCTATGAGGCGAAGCATACACGCTGTGTTTTACCAGTTTGCTTTGGGCAGCATCTCGTTCCAAAAAGTTGTTCCCTCCCTTGCAGCCTTGCTAGATCTGATTTTAAAATGGCTGTAAGCAAAATAGAAGAAACTAGCTAGAGCTACTGCTTACACCAACTCAATTGTCTCAGATCTGCAGGGTTGAACAAGGGCAGAGGGAAAGGGACAACAACCACAGCCCGTATTTGTTCCCACACAATAGCGGCCCACTTTATATTTCCAAAAGAATCACATTATCATTAAATAATTTGATTAAATTAAAATAACTTTAATTCACTGGCTAATGAACTATTAATTGATTTCAGGAATGCATGCTTTCAGCATTTTTAGGTGCCGAAGCATACAAATGTGCATTAGCAATGTATAATTATTGAATTGCATATTTGATGTGTTTTTGCCTGCCATAATTCATTTTGTATTGAGCAAGGACGTGCTTGTGTGGGAAAGGTGGTCATAAACGGCTTGTGTCCTTTTTAATAGATTCACATGGTGTTTCTATACAGACTAAATACATTCCTAATCATAATCATTTATTTAGCCTATATAGTGCTTTTCAGTAAAAACATTTTTTTTTATCTCAAAGTGTTTAAAAAGCTAAATAAACAAGCACAGCATTGTAAAAACAAATTAATATACGTCCAAATAGAGAGACAGCTATTTGGGGACATACTATTACTATGAATAACATTTAGGATGGAATAAATTAAACGAACACCCAACATGATTGATTAACCCATTTATGTCTTCTACCAAGATAAATGTACAAGTCATCTCCTATACTGAATTGTTGTTTAGCATTTTAAGCACTGTACACTTTTCACTAAGTGGCAAATATAGTGGCAAAGTAACTGGCCGTGTTTTGTTGTTGTTAGGTTTGTAAGATTTAGGTCTGCATCGTGGAGGAAATAGTAATTGAGTTATCTTTGGCGTAGGAGTGTTGTCTTATGTTATAGGTTATAATAGGATAGGTAAGGTCTGGCGGGACTTGAGGACTGCACTTTTGCTTCGTATGCTGTTTTCAAACATGTGTTTCCGACATGCTGGGTTCTCAAACTACCAGACCATAGGCCAAATGTGTCCCGCAAGCTGCTTTAATGTGGATGGTACTTGTCAATTGTCTCTACACGTTTATGTTCGGCCTTCTCAGACTGTTTGAGGACTGAACCTTACGCCGGGCATACGCTACACACTTCTAAAATCTTAATAACAACTTTGGACATGTGCCGATTTCCTTGTCCCAAATATCTAATTCTGTCCATCCTCAACCCCAGGTTGCTCACATTACACAATGATTCCCTATTTGATATTGCCCTGAGGTTCTCGGTTGTCATAGGGAAAAAATGCTGACATGCAAGTGAACTGGTTTATTAGTGTGCACATTATTATGTGCAGAAACATTTTCTTTTTTAAAGAGACCCGAGGAGCAGAATATGGACTTAATTTTATATTATCATTATTATTTCATATTATCTTTTTGGTTTCTATCATGGTAGGATGCAGATGTAATATTGGTGCCCTAGCTCGGTGGAGATTTCACTTAAGGACCAATGGAATGGTCTAAAATAAACAAACTCTGCTCATCCGGGCCATATAAAACGAACTTGCCCATTGAAAAGGCATTTTGCTCTCTTCAGCTCCATCAATCTATCTTCCATCACCTCAGTCCACACGGCGTGTGTTGCTGTTGCTTTCTTCTTTGCCATCATTGTTAGTCTCACATGCTGAGCACTCATTGGCCATTGTCAGCAGTCCTTGCCCAATCGCATCGTAGCACTGCACATACTACAAGATGTACGACCATAAAGTCAGAAAATTCTCAGACAACCGACAGGGATCTGGAGAACTGAACAGCCATCATCGGTGTGTCCTTGACTCGCTCAAACTTCGTGAGTCCCAACGTACTAATCCTAGCCCTCGTTCATAGGATTTCACTCCGATCATGGAAATTTGAGTAGTGTAAATAAAATTGAGTAGTGTATGCCCGGCATTATGGACTTTTCAGGCTTATTATAGGAAATCGGCCCCCTCAGAGTCACTACTGACATACTGTGGAGCTTAACATCCAAACCCCCTGAGATAGGAAGTGGTTGAACCCAGGGCCAGTCAGGTTCCCCCGACTCAGCCCAATCCAATCCCTTCGGATTGTCAGCAAGCACCAAAGCACTGGTGTGAATAGCCTTATTGGCGAGATTAACATTGTCGAAGGAAGGAGCAAGCGAGGGAACGAGAGAGACCTCCCCACTGTGCTTTGGTGTCACTTGGAGGCTCTGTAGATTACAGGCAGTCACACTGAGATATCTCCTCCGCCTTCTGTGTGAGGGTTAAGTATACAGGGTTGCATGGAGACATGGCCGCTGGAGATATCATAGAAGTAAAGGAGAGACGAGAACAGGAGAGCGCTGCTTCTGTCTGCTTTGTGTCACAAATGGATTTTCTGAAGTGTGTGTGTGTGTGTGTGTGTGTGTGTGTGTGTGTGTGTGTGTGTGTGTGTGTGTGTGTGTGTAACTGTGTGTGTGTGTAACTGTGTGTGCACGCACGTGCATGCTCATGCCTGTGTGTGTTTGTGCGTAGGGGCGATGGGTCCAAGGATCCTATCGTTGAGATGAGAACGGAAGAGGAGAGAATAACTAACCACGATGGGAGCCCAGTGCACGAACCCAACGAGACTACACCTCTCACAGAGCCAGAGTAAGGAACCAGAACCACTAGGGTTCTAAGGCCCTGTCCACCCTAATGCTGCGTTTAGATGGTATGAGATAGACGGCAAACCGGATGTCATTGTTTTCAATGACAGGACAACTGTAAATGCCGTTGAGGCAGGTGGTGAATGCCGTCAGTAGCCACGGTAGAAGTGCAAATATTTTATATATATATTTTTTATTATTTTGACCTTTGCCGTAGCGTTGTTTTCTACCGGATGTTAATTTGCACGTATTGTTTACTGAAATCACCATAGCAACGCATACAGTCCTGTTGGCTTGCTTTTGACGTCACCCTCTTTCTTGCGTCCTTGTCCAGCTATGCTCACTTGTATGATGTTTTTTTGTGTCCCTCGTCTAAACGTAGCATAATGTAACCCCAACCTAACCCAAATATGCAGCGCTATTAGTAGAAAAGGGCACTTTAGCTGAAGTTGACAGGAAGCATAAGGAGTTGGTGTTTTAGTGTGTTTTCTAGGTCTTGGCTCATGGTATTGCCCTTGCACTCACTTCATTACTGGACATATAGTTGTGGAAATGTGCTTTAGTATGAAAGAGTATTTTGAATCCAGGCCACATCCGTGTCCAGTCAGTCAAGAGCCTTCTACAGTACATGGTTCAACAGCCAGGGGCCAAAGGTCAAAATTTAGTCCATCTTACAGCAGGCCTCTTCAACCCAAGGGTGTCCCTTGCCGATGGGATCGTTGAATGCTACTGGATTTGATAGTTGTAGTGTAGTCTAATCGACTGAGCTTGTATGAGTACTGTAAATGAATCAGGTGTAGATTGTTCGTTGTTGTATTTCCGGCGTTATAGATGAGGGATTGTTTTTGTTCTATCGTTTTTTGTTTGTGTATTTTTTTATGTATGTTCAGTAAAAGTGAATTGAGTGCTGTTGAAACGGTTGACATTATCAGCCACCATATTAATATATTGATCAAGTAAATGTATTAATTAGACAGTCAGTCAGCTAGTGTTAACTTTGACTGTATTACATGCATTGAGTAATAAGTAGCGGCCCTCTACTATGTTATGGATGCATCATTCTCCATCGTGTTCACTCTATGCTGCCATGGAAACTACCACTCATCCCACCTCTTAAAGTTTGCCAATAAGGATGCATGCTCTGTATGCGTGTATGTAAATGCATTATCTAAATGTCATACGTTTCACAGGGTGATTAAGTCCGTTCACATTCCACATTTCTATGTATTGATTGTTTATGAGTGTCTTCCCTGTACTGTAACCGTAATGAACAGCCATGGTCATGAGTGAGACGTGGGTTGAGTGAAATGTGTAGTTATAATTAACCCTTTCATCTGAGGTCTCTCACTCAGACATGTCTGTCTCTTTTGTCTCTCTCCCACAGGAAGCTACCGCTGAAGGAGGAGAACGGGAAGGAGACGCTCAAGCCCGACATGATCGAGATCAAAGTGCACAGTGACAACAGCATCCACACAAAGCAGGACGACAGTAAAGCATAAAAATGTCTGTTGCCCTCTCGCCCCTCGCCGCAAACGAGAACACTTCGGAGCATCCTACCCTGAGACCAAAACACAGAATAAACACGACACGTAAAAAAAATATGATGATATCCCTTATATGTCCATAAGGGCCCAGAGAAAAACGAAAAGTGTGTGTAAATACAAATAGGAGAGAGGAAGACCCCAACAACAAGCGTTTTTATGTGACTAATCAATGATGTTGTTTCTATCCAAGATGGCTCCAGTCGAAGACACTTCGTGTTGATCAGTGATTGTAATATTGTTTCCTTTGTTCCTCTGACTTTGGTTTTGTTGTTGTTTTTTTTATGCCTTGGCCGTTGCTTATCCGTTGCTTTTATTTATTTTCCTTCCCCCTCTTATTCAATCCCCATTTGCAAAAAAAAAACCACCCGATCCTACACACATACATACACGCACGAACACATACACACCAAAGCTCTCTGTCTGAAGGATAAGTAGTGCCACTATCGACTCCCACTCAAGTCCGCTGTGCCTGGTAAAAAGAAGATCTCCTACAGTAGCATTTGCAGAGTAAGCTACCCTGTCCTCACTGCAGCAGTCTCGTCTGTATTCTATTGTGGCTCTGGTCTAAGATGTGATGTCTGGGCTGTCCTGTCTAATGCTTGTGTACTACGTTACATCTGCCCCTTTATGCCCGCTCCTCTTTGAGCTTCCGGGTCAGAGAATGTTGAGCTAGCTCATTGGTTATGCCACCATTTTGATTTGTTCTTTTAAAGAAGATGAAAAAATTAACAAGGTACTGTAAAGGTGCCTTTGCACATTGTAGTGATACTCGTATTGGTGTGTCTCTGAATGTGTCTGCTGTCATGAGTGCGAGAGCTGTTATGAGTGTGAGAGCTGTGTAAATATATTTAGCACATTTGATCAAAATCGTTTGCGTTAACTATGCAAGCCGTCTGTCACCATTATTTTACTAGTGTACCATGTGTGACAGCATGACAGGAAAAGAATCTCTGATAACAGCTATTTGTTAGCCAGTCAGAAAGAATCCCCCAAGATCCATTATGGTTCTAGGTGGTTACATCTGAGAGGACCACGTGGTCAGCACACATGGTCCGTGTGGTCAGGAAGTTAGCCAGGAAATTTAAAATATTTTGAACAGAATATGAACATAGTTACACCTGCCACTGTTGACCAATGAGCTGGCTTCATTGTAGGGATTGTGCAAGGTTGTGTTTTAGCACTGGTTTTGATGGTGAGGCCATGAGTACTGCTGTTTTTTGGCAGAAAATGAATCTGTACCGGGCCCTTAGAATTATAGGTAATGTTTCCTGTGTATTTGTTAACCGTCTTCATGGTGTATCCGTAACCAGGCTACAGCGCTTTTTATCTCGCACCTCAAAACACAACAATAAACAACAGAGATAATTTTGTGTTATTTTATGGTTACTCTGCTTTACATTGAATGTTTATTTACATTTTTTGCCGTTCAATTCTTTTTAAATATATATATTTTTCTCAAAGACAGGAAAAAAAACAATTGATGTTGACATGAAATTGAAATGTGAAAATAATGTGGTTGTCATACAGTCCTGTGAGTAGTTTTTTTGGGGGGGGAAAGTAGTCTATAAAAAGGAAAAGACGGTCATGTCCAATATTGTTTGCTTCATTTGAAAGTTCTATTGACTAAAGGTGAAAACCAATGAATGTTGAATTGTTCTCTTCTCAACTGTTAGACTAGACACGGGCACACAAAGTATTTCAGTCATGTTTTTTTTAGATACACTTCATTTATAGTTGATTTTAGTTTAATGCCAATATTAATGATCGAAAACCAATAACTTTTTTCTGTTCATTTTCTTTCTCTGATGTTGTCATGTAAATAGGTAAAGAAAAAAAAAACATATTTTACAAAGCTCTTATGTAAATAGACCCGGAAAAGATGAGTCTTTTTTCAAAAGCAAAAACAGGCTTTCTTGTGTGAACGCTCTCCAGCTGAAAAAAAAAAAAGAAGCTTATTTTAGTTCTGGTCCGACAGTTCAGTGACGACGTGACAGTGGTCTTTACTATTCATCACTTTACCCTCAAGAAAACACACACACAGTGGGCCCTTAGGTCACTTCACAGCATTTCAATGGAGGCTGTAATTAAGATAATAGCATGACTTGGTTTTCCCACGGCCCATTGTCCCCCTGGTCCCTTGCTGCAGTGGCAACAGTGTAAACCATTAAATTAAAATGTAATAGGAGGCTTGTTTGCCATTAGACGAGGGAGCGGCGCACATGCTCTTTGGTGACTGGACTATTCCTTGCAGAGTCGACGTGACGGACGCCGTCGTGCTGCCCATTCGTTTGTAATGACCCTGTCGTTAATTAGCGGCGCTGTGAATTCTGGGAAATATAGTATTTGCCACTGCTTGAGAGCTAGGTGGACTCTGACAGTTCGCTCTGCTAGAGTAACGAGGGTTTTAGCACAGGCAGCATACAGTATTTGAGCACTGAAATGGGTGTGATACCGCGTGTGTGTGCGTGCCTGTACATAAGTCCATGTGTGCGTGTGCTGTGTGTGTCTTAACCTGAATTTAAAAATGGATTATCATGTATATCGCTGTCATCAATTCTCTGACTGGAGCGCTCTGCATGTGTGTCTGAGAATCCCCTCTACCCCTCTTTGCTCCATAGGTTTTACCCCATAAAACTGGCTTTGTTTTCTCTCCCAAAGCACGATTGATAAACTGTACCTGCAGTCCTGGAGTTGCTCTGTAGCCTGTTAAGACAACTGTAAATAGGGAGCACATTGCCTGATGGCCATGAGATTTGTACATGTTATTTTATATCTGAATATCAGTCTATTCCCCCGTTCCCTCCTCCCACATCTCTCCCCCTCGGACTCCGTCTCAGTCTGTCTCCATAGAGAGTACTGGTGTGTTTCTAGCTCTGTGTATTGTGTCCCCGCCTCTTGTCCCCCTCTGGACTCCCCAGACTGAGTGTGCTTACGCAGGGGGTGGAAACTGTCGATGTGGCCGTAACCTGTGGAACACCCTGTAACAAACCTCCTGTCATTTTATCAGCTGTAAATAAACACGTCCTGGTGAAAGATGACGCATGTGGGAGTCAGTCATTTAGTAGTTTTCATCTCGTTTTTTTTTTTTAATATTGGTTGTGGTTTTACTACATTTGGTGACCCGTGTGATGAGAATTAAAGAATAATGGGATGTGTCCCAAATGGTACCCTGAAGTGCACTATGTAGGGAATCGGGTGACATTTGGGACACAGATATCCTCATACAGGGCACAGAGTGTAGTGGTGCAACACAAATCTTGAATGGGAATTGATTCAATGTCAGACCTGGGTTCAAATACATTCGTATTTAAGCATTTGTATTTTAAACACTTATTTTCTTTGTATTGGTATATTTCCAAATACATTCCAACATTCAAATACTTGCATTTTCAAGGTCAAAATATTCAAATACCCACTTCAAATGTATGCGAAAGTAATTGAAGTACAATAAATAGTATTTTAACTGAGAATACTAATACTATAAGTCAGTAAGTGCAGATTTGTAGATAAACCTCAATCGCATCGAGGTCACTTCCAAACCATATCAGTCTGCCTCGGATGAGAGGGACCAAGCAAAACACATATTCAACTCGATTCTATTTCAGGAGACAAAGTGGTTTTTTAAACAATAATTTACCAAAACAAACGTAGAGCTCTGCTCAAAGGGCTCCAAATGGTTCAAAACATGAGACAACGAGAACTGAAGTGCTTTCTAACTAAGCTGCCCCCTCTTCAAACCTAATTTGAAGTTTCTATATAACATGTACTCGCACTACTTGCCCCTTCTCCTCGCTGCTCTGTTTTCCCTATGAGAAGGCTCTGTTTTCCCTATGAGAGGGCTCTGTTTTCCCTATGAGAGGGCTCTGTTTTCCCTATGAGAGGGCTCTGTTTTCCCTATGAGAGGGCTCTGTTTTCCCTATGAGAGGGCTCTGTTTTCCCCATGAGAGGGCTCTGTTTTCCCTATGAGAGGGCTCTGTTTTCCCTATGAGAGGGCTCTGTTTTCCCTATGAGAGGGCTCTGTTTTCCCTATGAGAGGGCTCTGTTTTCCCTATGAGAGGGCTCTGTTCGCTGAGGGTTTGATTTGGCTTTGAGTGCTTCTTTCTCTCTGTTCCCTCACGATGTTAATGGCCTGTTCACCAAATGGGCTGAAACCAGTTCAAGGTAGGGGGACCCGAATATGAAAATGAATAACTGGTAGATTGATCAAGTTTGATCATAAAGTTACTGAATCAGGAGGCAGGCATTACCATTGATTTACTTCCGGCTTTATGCTTTATGCAATGGTAGCCTCCTAACTCATTTAAATATGTACTTTAAAACTGTTATCACATGTGCACATTCCCTCGCTTTGGCCTTGTTGACAAACCGTAAAGCTCAAGCAGAACGTCCGACCAAAGATACTGGTAACCTTTCACCTGTGGTTTGACGGTTAGCTACATAGCTACTTACCAGCATGCCGGCAAAAGCACACTGTGTTGTGACTGGATGCCGTAGTGTAAAAAACACTATTTACCCGAAGACATCTGACAGCAGTGGCTGCTTTGCATTTCAGGTGGACAGGCTGCACAGGACATTGCGATACATGTGCAGTCCACATTTAGAGATGAAATTGCTTTATCAGTTGGGAGAACATTCGGAAGCTAATCCTGAAGACGGATGCTGTTCCATTATTGACAGTGGATCTGGCCAGCGCTGACCATAATGTAAGTATCAGCGTTTGATGAGTCATTTTAGGGGGGGGATCGGGGGCTAACGTTAGATAACGCAGCTGTGGATGCGTTGACTTGTGAACCGTGTATCTTCTGTAACACACCTGATAGTCACTATATGGTATTTGTTCTTCCATCCCTAAGCCCCCCTACATTGAGTCTTAGAACTGCCAGCACACAGCTGGCATGAAGGAATGTTGTCCACAAAAGGAGTTGCGGTGTGTATAGTATTTCTAAATGACCTCAAATCATATTTTTGCCATATCCTTTTGTCTTTCCACTATCACCAAGCTGTAATGATGGACATTTTAGAAAAATCCACATCTACTCTGTCTGCACAGCTTCCCAGGCAACCATTGCAGCTTGAATGCTGTGATATAAAATCAGCTTTCCCAAGGCAAAGAAGGGGGGGATATGCTGTGAAGTGTGTGAAGACCGACCCAACATACTGTATGTCATTGTTATTCATTCATAGAATGAGTAGATCACGACATCAACACATTGATAGCATCATAACTGAATGGTAATAAAAGGAAATCAAATTCATTAACAATTTAACAAAATATTACAGGTTCTTGGATTTCCTCTTCAACGAGGTCACCCTTGATCCAGTGCCGTATATGAGGAAGCTGTGCGAGATGTCCATCCCAGGGCCCCTGTCTGCCCAGTGTGAGAGGCCTAACAAGGAGGAGGCCATAGATGGATTTGTCTGCCTCTTCAATCGTGGGGGTGACTGAAGCCTACTTGATTGAAGTGGGATACATGGGTTCTCCTCCTGTCCCCCTCCCTGTCAATCTCTATAGTTGGTTGCATTTCCTATAGCCTAAGTTATTCATTTTTACTTGAAAAACTTCAGCAAACTTAACACGTGTAAATATTTGTATGAACATAACAAGATTCAACAACTCTTGCTGTGAGATGTTACCCCACTCTTCCACCAAGGCACCTGCAAGGTCCAGACATTTCTAGGGGGAATGGCCCTAGCCCTTACCCTCCAATCCAACAGGTCCCAGACATGCTCAATGGGATTGAGTTCCGGGCTCTTCGCTGGCCATGGCAGAACACTGACATTACTGTCTTTCAGGAAATCACGCACAGAACGAGCAGTATGGCTGGTGGTATTGTCATGCTGAAGGGTCATGTCAGGATGAGCCTGCAGGAAGGGTACCACATGAGGGAGGAGGATGTCTTCCCTGTAATGCACAGCGTTGAGAATGCCTGCAATGACAACAAGCTCAGTCCGATGAGGCTGTAACACACCACCCCAGACCATGACGGACCCTCCACCTCCAAATCGATCCCGCTCCAGAGTTCAGGCCTCAGTGTAACGCACATTCCTTCTACGATAAACGCGAATCCGACCATCACCCCTGGTGAGCCAAAACGACGACTTGTCAGTGAAGAGCACTTTTTGCCAGTCTCGTCCGTGAAGAGCACTTTTTGCCAGTCCTCGTCCAGCAACGGTGGGTTTGTGCCCATAGGCGACGTTGTTGCCGGTGATGTCTGGTGAGGACCTGCCTTTACAACAAGCGTACAAGCCCTCAGTCCAGGCTCTCTCAGCCTTTTGCGGACAGTCTGAGCAATGATGGAGGGATTGTGCGTTCCTGGTGTTACTCGGGCAGTTGTTGTTGCCATCCTCTACCTGTTCCGTAGGTGTGATGTTCGGATGTACCGATCCTGTGCAGGTGTTGTTACACGTGGTCTGCCACTGCGAGGACGATCAGCTGTCTGTCCTGTCTCCCTATCTTAGGCGTCTCACAGCAGTACATACATTGCATTGTATTGCCCTGGCCACATCTGCAGTCCTTATGCCTCTTTGCAGCATGCCTAAGGCACGTTCACGCAGATGAGCAGGGACGTGGGTGAACAGGGAGTACAGGCGGGGACTAAGTACATACCCCTGATGGGCCCCAGTGTTGAGGATCAGCGTGGTAGACATGTTGTTGCCTACACTTACCACTTGCCCGTCAGCAAGTCCAGGATCCAGTTGGGAGGTGTTTAGTCCCATGTGCTTAGCTTAGTGATGAGCTTCGTGGGCACTATGTTGTTGAATGATGAGCTGTAGTCAACAGCATTTTCACATAAATGTTCCTTTTGTCTAGGTGGGAAAGGGCAGTGTGGAGTCCGATTGAGATTGCATTCGCTTCCTTGGGCACAGGGACTATGGTGGTGTGCTTGAAACATGTAGGTATTACAGACTTGGTCAGGGAGATGTTGAAAATGTCAGTGATGACACTTGCCATTTGGTCCGCGCATGCTTTAAGTAAATGTCCTGGTAATACGTCTGGCCCTGCAGCTTTGTGAATGTTGACCTGTTTAAAGGTCTTGCTCACATCGGCTACCAAGAGAATTATCACACAGCTGTCCAGAACAGCTGATGCTCTCGTGCAAGCTTCAGTATTGCTCGCCTCGAAGCATGCATAAAAGGCGTTTAGCTCGTCTGGTAGGTTCGCGTCACTGGGCAGCTTGTGTTTGGGTTTCCGTTTGTAGTCCGTAATAGTTTTCAAGCCCTGCCACATCCGACGAGCGTCAGAGCCGAAGTAGTAGGATTTAATCTTAATCCTGTTTTGACACTTTACTTGTTTGATGGTTCGTCTGATGTAATAGCAGGATTTCTTGTAAGTGTCCGGATTAGTGTCCCGCTCCTTTAAAGCGGCAGCTCAAGCCTTTAGCTCGTTGCCTGTAATCCATGGCTTCTAATGGTCACTGTAGGGATGACGTCGTCGATGCACTTATTGATGAAGCCGATGACTGATGTGGTATACTCCTCAATGCCATTGGATGAATCCCAGAACATATTCCAGTCTGTGTTAGCAAAACATTCCTGTAGTGTAGCATCCACATCATCTGACAACTTCTGTATTGAGTGAGTCACTGGTACTTCCTGTTTTAGTTTTTGCTTGTAAGCAGGAATCAGGAGGATAGAATTATGTTCAGATTTGCCAAATGGAGGGCAGTGGAGAGCTTTGTATGCATCTCTTTGTGTGGATTAGAAGTAGTCTGGACGTTTTTTTCCTCTGGTTGCACATGTGGGGCAGCAGAGTAGCCTAGTGGTTAGAGCTTTGGACTAGTAACTGAAAGGTTGCAAGATCGAATCCCCGAGCTAACAAGGTAAAAATCTGTCATCCTGCCCCTGAACAAGGCAGTTAACCCACCGTTCCTAGGCAGTCATTGAAAATAAGAATGTGTTATTAACTGACTTGCCAAGTTAAATAAAGGTCAAATTAAATGTGACATGCTGGTAGAAATGAGGTAAAATGGATTTAAGTTTGCCTGCATTAAAGTCCCCGGCCACGAGGAGCACCACTTCTGGTTGAGCATTTTCCTGTTTGTTTATGGCCTTATAGAGTTGGTTAAGTGCGGACTTAGTGCCCACATCAGTTTGTGGTAATAGACTACTACACATAATAAAGAAGAGAACTCTCTTGGTAGATAGTGTGGTCTACAGTTTACCATACTGTCAAATCAATTCAAATTTTATTAGTCTCATACACATGGTTAGCAGATGTTATTGCGAGTGTAGCGAAATGCTTGTTTTCCAACAGTGCACCAATATCGAACAAGTAATCTAACAATTCCACAACAACTACCTAATACACACAAATCTAAGTTAAGGGATGGAATAAGAATACAGTATATACATATGATTATATGGATGAGCAATGACCGAGCGGCACAGGCCATATGCAATAGATAGAGGAGAGATCAAGGTCCAGAGTAATGCTGAGGTTCTTCACAGTTTTATTTGAGACGACTGTGCAACCATCAAGATAAATTGTAGGATCCAACAGATGATCTGTTTGTTTCCTGGGACCTAGAACTAGCATCTCTGTTTTGTCTGAGTTTAAAAGTTAAATATTTTCCTCCATCCACTTCCTTGTCTGTAACACTGGCTTCCAGGGAGGGCAATTTTGGGGCTTCACCATGTTTCATCGAAATGTACAGCTGTGTATCAAATCTAATTTTATTAGTCACATACACATGGTTAGGAGATGTTAATGCGAGTGTAGTGAAATGCTTGTGCTTCTAGTTGTGGCTTTGCAGTAATATCTAACAAGTCATCTCACAATTCCCAAACAAGTACCTAATACACACAAATCTAAAAGGGGTGATTGAGAATATGTACACATATGCATATGGATGAGTGGCATAGGCAAGGTGCAGTAGATGGTATAACATACAGTATATACAGTACATGTGCTATGAGTAATGTAAGATACAGTTGAAGTCAGAAGTTTTTCATACACTTAGGTTGGAGTCATTAAAACTCGTGTTCAACCATTCCAAACATTTCTTGTTAATAAACTATAGTTTTGGCAAGTCGGTTAGGTCATCTACTTTGTGCATGACACAAATCATTTTTCCAACAATTGTTTACATACAGATTATTTCACGTATAATTCCCTGTATCACAATTCCAGTGGGTTAGAAGTTTACATATACTAAGTTGACTGAGCCTTTAAGCAGCTTGGAATATTCCAGAAAATGGTGTCAGGCTTTAGAAGCTACTGGCTATAGGCTATAGGCTAATTGACATAATTTGAGTTAATTGGAGGTGTACCTGTGGATGTATTTCAAGGCTTACCTTCAAACTCAGTGCCTCTTTGCTTGACATCATGGGAAAATCTAAAGAAATCAGCCAAGACCTCTGAAAAACAATGTAGACCTCCACAAGTCTGGATCATCCTTGGGAGCAATTTCAAAACGCCTAAAGGTACCACATTCATCTGTTCCAATAATGGTACGCAAGTGTAAACACCATGGGACCACGCAGATGTTGTACCGCTCAGGAAAGAGAGGTGTTCTGTCTCCTAGAGATGAACGCACTTCGTGCGAAAAAGTGCAAATCAATCCCAGAACATCAGGAAAGGACCTTGTGAAGATGCTGGAGGAAACAGGTACAACAGTATGTATATCCACAGTAAAACAAGTCCTATATCGACATAACCTGAATGGCCGCTCAGCAAGGAAGAAGCCACTGCTCCAAAACTGGCATAAAAAAGACAGACTATGGTTTGCAACAGCACATGGGGACAAAGATCGTACTTTTTGGAGAAATGTCCTCTGGTCTTCTGAAACGATAATAGAACTGTTTGGCCATAATGACCATCGTTATGTTTGGAGGAAAAACAGGGAGGCTTGCAAGCCGAAGAACAACATCCCAAACGTGAAGCATGGGGGTGGCAGAATCAGGTTGTGGGGGTGCTTTACTGCAGGAGGGACTGGTGCACTTCACAAAATAGATGACATCATGAAGTAGGAAAATGATGTCGATATATTGAAGTAACATCTCAAGACATCTGTCAGGAAGTTAAAGCTTGGTCGCAAATGGTTCTTCCAAATGGACAATGACCCCAAGCATACTTCCAAAGTTGTTGCAAAATGGCTTAAGGACAACAAGGTCAAGGTATTGGAGTGGCCATCACAAAACCCTGACCTCAATCCTATAGAAAATTTGCGGGCAGAACTGAAAAAGCGTGTTGCGAGCAAGGAGGCCTACAAACCTGACTCAGTTGGGATGGTGTTCTTCTCTCAGGAGAAATGGGCCAAAATTCACCCAACTTATTGTGGGATGCTTGTGGAAGGCTACCCAAAACATTTTACCCAAGTTAAACAATTTAAAGGCAATGCTACCAAATACTAATTGAGTGTATGTAAACTTCTGACCCACTGGGAATGTGATGAAAGAAATAAAAACTAAAATAAGTCATTCTCTCTACTATTATTGTAACGGTTTTCTAGGTGTGGTGAAGGAGAGTCGGACCAAACTGCAGCGTGTAGATTGCGATCCATGTTTAATGAACAAAAAAACATAACACGAATCTAAAATACAAACACTACAAAACAAAGAACGTAACGAAAACCGAAAACAGCCTATACTAGTGAAAACTAACACAGACAGGAACAAGGACACTAAGGACAATCACCCACGACAAACTCAAAGAATATGGCTGCCTAAATATGGTTCCCAATCAGAGACAACGATAAACACCTGCCTCTGATTGAGAACCACTCCAGACAGCCATAGACCTTGCTAGATCACCCCACTAGCTACAATCCCAATACATACACACCAAAACCCCAAGACAAAACACACCACAATACAAAAACCCCATGCCACACCCTGGCCTGACCCAATACATGAAGATAAACACAAAATACTTTGACCAGGGCGTGACAATTATTCTGATATTTCACATTATTAATATAAAGTGGTGATCTTAACTGGCCTAAGATAGGGAATATTTACTTGTTTTAAATGTTACTTGTTTTATTCTGACATTTCACATTCTTTAACTGAAGTGGTGACCTAACACAGGGAATCTTTGCTTGGATTAAATGTCAGGAATTGTGAAAAACTGAGTTTAAATGTATTTGGCTAAGGTGTATGTAGACATCTGACTTCAACTGTATGTAAAAATGTATTGAAGTGGCAGAACTGAAAGCGTGAACCATCGCGTCTAATCATGGGAAGGCGACTGGAAACATGACCGAATAAAAACATTGCAGCTATTCCCTCCGCAAGGCAATCAAACAAGCAAAGCGTCAGTATAGAGACAAAGTAGAGTCGCAATTCAAAGGCTCAAGTACGAGACGTATGTGGCAGGGTCTACAGTCAATCACGGATTACAAAAAGAAAATCAGCCCTGTCGCGGACATCTACATCTTGCTCCCAAACAAATTAAACAACTTCTTTGCTCACTTTGAGGACTATACAGTGTCACTGACACGGCCCACTACCACAGCCTGTGGGCTCTCCTTCTCCATGGCCAATGTGAGTAAAACCTTTAAACGTGTTAACCCTCGCAAGGCTGCCGGCCCAGACGGCATCCCTAGCCGCGTCCTCAGAGCATGTACAGACCAGCTGGCTGGTGTGTTTACGGACATATTCAATCAATCCCTATCCCAGTCTGTTGCCACATGCTTCGAGATTGCCACCATTGTTCCTGTTCTCAAGAAAGCTAAGGTAACTGAACCTGAATTGCACTCACTTGTGCCATCACTTCTACTTTGAGAGACTAGTCAAGAAGCATATCACGTCCACTCTACCTGATACCCTAGATCCACTCCAATTTGCTTACCGCCCCAATAGGTCCACTCACACTGCACACTGCCCTATCCCATCTGGACAAGAGGAATACCTGTGTAAGAATGCTGTTCATTGACTACAGCTCAGCATTTAATACCATAGTACCGTCCAAACTCGTCATTAAGTCCGAGACCCTGGGTCTCGACCCCGCCCTGTGCAACTGGGTCCTGGACTTTTTGATGAGCCTCCCCCAGGTGGTGAAGGTTGGAAACAACATCTCCACACTGGGGCCCCTCAAGGGTGCGTTCTCTCCTTTACTCCCTGTTCACTCATGACAGTGTGGCCATGCACTCTTCCAACTTAATCATCAAGTTTGCAGACAACACTACAGTGTTAAGCTTGATTACCAACAACAATGAGACTGCCTACAGGGAGGAGGTGAGGGCCCTCGGAGTGTGGTGTCAGGAAAATAACCTCACACTCAACGTCAACAAAACTAAGGAGATGATTGTGGTCAACAAAACTAAGGAGATGATTGTGGACTTCAGGAAACAGCAGAAGGAGCACCCCCCTATCCACATCGATGGGACAGTAGGAGGGTAGTAAGTTTGAAGTTCCTCAGCGTACACATCACGGAAAACTGAAATGGTCCACCCACACAGACAGTGTGGTGAAGAAGGCACAACAGCGCCTTTTCAACCTCAGGAGGCTGAAGAAATTTGGCTTGTCACCTAAAACACTCACAAACTTTTACAGATGCACAATCGTGAGCGTCCTGTCGGGCTGTATCACCGCCTGGTACGGCAACTGCTCCGCCCTCGACCTAAAGGCTCTCCAGAGGGTAGTGAGGTCTGCACAACAAATCACCAGAGGCAAACTACCTGCCCTCCAGGACACCAACAGAACCCGATGTCACAGGAAGGCCAAAAAGATCATCAAGCACAACAACCATCCGAGCCACTGCCTGTTCACCTCACTGTCATCCAGAAGACGAGGTCAGTACAGCTGCATCAAATCTGGGACCGAGAGACTGAAAAACAGCTTCTATTTCAAGGCCATGAGACGGTTAAACAGCCATCCTTAACCTAGAGAGGCTGCTGTCAACATACAGACTCAAATCTCTGACCACTTTAAACCTCTTAACTCCACCCGACACGCAGGCGTCCCATCTAGACATCTGGAAATGCAAATGCACTACGCTAAATGCTAATAGCACTCGTTAAAACTCAAACGTTCATTAAAATACACATGCAGGGTACTGAATTAAAGCTACACTCGTTGTGAATCCAGCCAACAAGGCAGATTTTTAAAATGCTTTTCGGCGAAAGCATGAGAAGCTACTATCTGATAGCATGCAACACCCCTAAAGACCCGCAGGGGACGTGAAGAAAATAATTAGCATAGTCGGCGCTACACAAAATGCAGAAATAAAATATAAAACATTCATTACCTTTTACCATCTTCTTTGTTGGCACTCCTAGATGTCCCATAAACATCACTATTGGGTATTTTTTTTCGATTAAATCGGTCCATATATAGCCTAGATATCGATCTATGAAGACTTTGTGATCAACGCAACGTCATTTTTTAAAATTAAAAAAGTAGACGATAAACTTTCACAAAACACTTTGAAATACTTTTGTAATGCAACTTTAGGTATTAGTAAACGTTAATAATCGATCAAATTGATCACGAGGCGATGTATATTCTATAGCTGTACGTCTTGAAATAATGTCTGGATAAATCTCAACCAGAATATCCGGTCGGAGACCGGAAGAAATGGGCTGTCTCTTCTTCGTTTGACCAAGAAACAAAGCCTAGGCAATTGACAAGACTGGTGACATCGTGTGGAAGCTGTAGGAATTGCAATCTCGGCTCCAGGTAATGTGGTTCCCTTTCAACAATACATTCAAGTGGCGCATTGATATATTTTCCAACTTTCAGTGATCAGATTTTCCTGCGCTTTTCGATGAAACGCACGTTCTGTTATAGTCACAGCCGGGATTTAACCCGTTTTAGAAACGTCTGAGTGTTTTCTATCCACACATACTAATCATATGCATATACTATATTCCTGGCATGAGTAGCAGGGCACTGAAATGTTGCGCGATTTTTAACAGAATGTTTGAAAAAGTAGGGGGTAGACTTAACAGGTTAATTAACAGACTTAATAAAGGTATCACTAGTCACCTTAAATAACGCCACTTTAATAATGTTTACATCTCCTACATTACTCATCTCATATGTATTTACTGTTCTATAGCATCTACTGCATCTTGCCTATGCCTATCATTAGTCACTTTTAATAACGCCACTTTAATAATGTTTACATCTCCTACATTACTCATCTCATATGTATATACTGTTCTATAACATCTACTGCATCTTGCCTAAGCCGCACAGCCATCGCTCATCCATATATTTACATGTACATATTCTTATTTATCCCTTACAGATTTTTAAGGTCTTCGAAAGCCAAGTCAACAAACAGGTCACTGACCATCTCGAATCCCACCGTACCTTCTCCGCTATGCAATCTGGTTTCCGAGCCGGTCACGGGTGCACCTCAGCCACACTCAAGGTACTAAATGACATCATAACCGCCATCGATAAAAGACAGTACTGTGCAGCCATCTTCATTGACCTTGCCAAGGCTTTCGACTCTGTCAATCACCATATTCTTATCGGCAGACTCAGTAGCCTCGGTTTTTCGGATGACTGCCTTGCCTGGTTCACCAATTACTTTGCAGACAGAGTTCAGTGTGTCAAATCGGAGGGCATGTTGTCCGGTCCTCTGGCAGTCTCTATGGGGGTGCCACAGGGTTCAATTCTCGGGCCGACTCTTTTCTCTGTATATATCAATGATGTTGCTCTTGCTGCGGGTGATTCCCTGATCCACCTCTACGCAGACGACACCATTGTATACACTTTCGGCCCGTCATTGGACACTGTGCTATCTAACCTCCAATCGAGCTTCAATGCCATACAACACTCCTTCCGTGGCCTCCAACTACTCTTAAACGCTAGTAAAACCAAATGCATGCTTTTCAACCGATCGCTGCCTGCACCCGCATGCCCGACTAGCATCACCACACTGGATGGTTCCGACCTTGAATATGTGGACACCTATAAGTACCTAGGTGTCTGGCTAGACTGCAAACTCTCCTTCCAGACCCATATCAAACATCTCCAATCGAAAATCAAATCAAGAATCGGCTTTCTATTCCGCAACAAAGCCTCCTTCACTCACGCTGCCAAGCTTACCCTAGTAAAACTGACTATCCTACCGATCCTCGACTTCGGCGACGTCATCTACAAAATTGCTTCCAACACTCTACTCAGCAAACTGGATGCAGTTTATCACAATGCCATCCGTTTTGTCACTAAAGCACCCTATACTACCCACCACTGCGACTTGTATGCTCTAGTCGGCTGGCCCTCGCTACATATTCGTCGCCAGACCCACTGGCTCCAGGTCATCTACAAGGCCATGCTAGGCAAAGCTCCGCCTTATCTCAGCTCACTGGTCACGATGGCAACACCCATCCGTAGCACGCGCTCCAGCAGGTGTATCTCATTGATCATCCCTAAAGCCAACACCTCATTCGGCCGCCTTTCGTTCCAGTACTCTGCTGCCTGTGACTGGAACGAATTGCAAAAATCGCTGAAGTTGGAGACTTTTATCTCCCTCACCAACTTCAAACATCAGCTAGCTGAGCAGCTAACCGATCGCTGCAGCTGTACATAATCTATTGGTAAATAGCACACCCATTTTCACCTACCTCATCCCCACAGTTTTTATTTATTTACTTTTCTGCTCTTTTGCACACCAATATCTCTACCTGTACATGATCATCTGATCATTTATCACTCCAGTGTTAATCTGCAATATTGTAATTATTCGCCTACCTCCTCATGCCTTTTGCACACATTGTATATAGACTCCCCTTTTTTCTCTGTGTTATTGACTTGTTAATTGTTTACTCCATGTGTAACTCTGTGTTGTCTGTTCACACTGCTATGCTTTATCTTGGCCAGGTCGCAGTTACAAATGAGAACCTGTTCTCAACCAGCCTACCTGGTTAAATAAAGATGAAATAAAAATGTAAAAAAATAAAATGGAACCTTGAGGAAGACCGAAATTTACATTTGATTTGTCAGAGGACAAACCATCCACAGAGACTAGCTGATATCTTTTTCCCGTCAGATAAGATCTAAACCAGGCCAGAACTTATCCGTGTAGACCAATTTGGGTTTCCAATCTCTGCAAAATAATGTGTGAATTGATGGTATCAAAGCAGCACTAAGCACGAGGACAGGTACAGAACCTTGGTCTGCTGCCATTAAAAGGTAATTTACCACCTTCACAAGTGCAGTCTCAGTGCTATAATGGGGTCTAAAACCAGACTGAAGTGTTTCGTATACTTTGTTTGTCTTCAGGAAGGCACAGCTTTTTCTAACATTTTTGAGAGGAATGGGAGATTTGATATAGGCTGATTGTTTTTTACATTTTCTGGGTCAAGGTTTGTTTTTTTCAAGAGAGGCTTTATTACTGCCACTTTTAGTAAGTTTGGTACACATCCTGTGGATAGGGAGCCGTTTATTATGTTCAACATAGGAGGGCCAAGCACAGGAAGCAGCTCTTTCAGTAGTTTAGTTGGAATAGGGTCCAGTATGCAGCTTGATGGTTTAGAGGCCATGACTATTTTCATCAATGTGTCAAGAGATATGTAATATTAAAAAACTTGAGTGTCTCCCTTGATCCTAGGTCCTGGCAGAGTTGTGCAGACTCAGGACAAGTGAGCTTTGGAGAAATATGCAGATTTAAAGAGGAGTCCGTAATTTGCTTTCTCATGATCATGATCTTTTTGTCAAAGAGGTTCATGAATTTATCATAATTTATCAAGTGAAAGCCTGGTGAATGCTGCTTTTTATTAGCTTTGCGACAGAATCAAAAATACATGTTGTATTGTTCTTATTCTCCTCAATTACGTTGGAAAGGTAGGATGATTGAGCAGCAGTGTGGGCTCGATACTGTCTTTCCAAGCTAATTGGAAGAATTCCAGTTTGGTGTTGCGCCATTTCCGTTCCAATTTTCTGGAAGCTTGTTTCAGGGATTGGGTATTTTCTGTATACCAGGGAGCTAGTTTCTTATGACACCTTTGGGGGGGGTGACTGCATCTAGGATATCACGCAGGGTTGAATTAAGTTCCTCAGTTAGGTGGTTAAGCGATTGTTGTACGCTGACGTCCTTGGGTAGGTGGAGGGAGTCTGGAAGGGCATCTAGGAGTCTTTGGGTTGTCTGAGAATTTATAGCACGGCTTTTGATGATCCTTGGTTGGGGTGTGAGCAGATTATTTGTTGCGATTGCAAAAAATAATACATTGATGGTCCGATAGTCCACTTTCATTCACTTCCCTTGATTCACTTCCAGAAGTTTACTCGAAAGATGAGTGAACCATTCCTTGACCTTATTTTGTTATAACATCTTTGGTCTGACAGATTTTTATGTGACACCCAGAATGTATTGTGTAATTTAAAATATATATATATATATTTTTTTTTTAATTTAACCTTTATTTAACTATGTAAGTCAGTTAAGAACAAATTCTTATTTTACAATGACGGCCTACCCAAGCCAAACGCTTCCCTAACCTGGACGACGCTGGGCCAATTGTGTGCCGCCCTATGGGAAGATTTAAGTGCCTTTGAACGGGTATGGTTGTAGGTGCCAGGCGCACCGGTTTGTGTCAACAAACATGGCACCACACAGAGCTGGCAAATAGTTTAGCATTAGCTCATCATAATCAGTACAACCATCAAACAAGTATGTTACACACATCATAGGTGTCCATTACAATGTATGCAATAATCAGAGTGCATATTTTGTCACCAAAAAAAGTGAATAAAACTGTAAATACATTATGCTCCATATGCTGCAGTAGAAAAGACAATACGATATACAGAAATTAAGGCACTTACTTTGATAGGAACACACACATGTCCAAAGTAATTTTTTGTAAGGAAAACAACAATGAAGGCAACGTGAGCACCAGCCAGAAAATGTCCAGGGGGAAAAAGTCTGCACTTGACTGTGCATATGTCTACATACTTGATCTGCGGAAACACTGGGTAAGTGCTATAGAGAGAATGTTGTCAGGCTCAGTAAAGGCTCAAACATAAATTGTCCACAACCAGTGACATGGGCTACTTCTATGTGAATTAATGAGGAGGCGGAACACACCTCAATTCAAACTGTTGTAAGAGATATTTGGAACTCACGCGTGAAATTATTAGTAATAGCATACGGGTGGTGGGTGGTGTTTTGGTCATTCAAAGCCTATTTTTATCTGGGAAATAGGACGTATTTGCGGGACCTTTAATGCGTCAAAGATATGCCCCCATTTATCACCCTCCATGAGCTCTATGAGAACACTTGTATCAGAGGGCTCATGGACACTGAGTGAACAAAACAAAGAACACCCGCTCTTTCCATGACATGGCCTGACCAGGTGAAAGCTATGATCCCTTATTGATGTTATTTGTTAAATCCGGAGGGGACAGGTTTAAAAATGATTTTTAAGCCTCGAGACAATTGATACATGGATTGTGTATGTGTGCGATTCAGAGAGTGAATGGGCCAGACAAAATATACAAGTGCCTTTGAACGGGGTATGTCCCACACGCACCGGTTTGTGTCAATAACTGCAATTTTTGTTTTTATTTATTTAACTTGCCAAGTCAGTTAATAAGAACAAATTCTAATTTATAATGTCGCCCTAGCCTGGCCAAACCTGGACGACACTGGGCCAATTGTGCTCCACCCTATGGGAGTCCCAATCACAGCTGGATGTGATACAGCCTGGATTCGAACCAGGGACTTTAGTGATGCCTCTTGCACTGAGGTGCAATGCCTTAGACCGCAGCGCCACTCCGGTGCCACATGCTTCTGTTTTTTTTCACACAGAAGCGTTTCCTGTGTGTATTAAGAATGGTCAACCACCCAAAGGACATCCAGCCAACTTCACACAACTGTGGGAAGCATTGGAGTTAACATGAGCCAGCATCCCTATGGAACGCGTTCCACACCTTGTAGAGTGTCGGGGGGGGTGCAACTCTATATTAGAAAGGTGATCCTAATGTATGGTATACTCAGTGTACTCTTTGTTTGAGTGAGTGAGTGAGTGAGTGAGTGAGTGAGTGAGTGAGTGAGTGAGTGAGTGAGTGAGTGAGTGAGTGAGTGAGTGAGTGAGAGAGAGAGGTTACGTCCCAAATGATACCCTATTCCTGACAAAGTGCAGGGCCCTGATCAAGAATAATGGCTCTGCCATTGGGAGGCAGTGAAAAACGGCAGATGTACTTGGGGCTGGAGGGAGGTGTGCACTATGACCATATGTCAATTACTGGGTGTGTTCAGTTGGGCCAATGACAGCGAGGAAGGTTTTTGTGCTCCGAGTGCATGACAAGGTACCTATGGCTAGGCTTTAAAGGATAAACTGTTGTTTTATTCATTTCATAAGTGAACACGATGATATACACAGACTCTCTATTTTCTCGCTCTCCACCCCCCTCTATCTTTCACACACGCACACACCCGCTTCCTCTGTCTAATGTCCTCCGCATGAACAGATGTCTCAGCGAGCCTTCAGTCAGGTACATTTCCCCCTAATCTCCCTGTTTCCAGAATCTCCCATGATGCTATGGGCTGACAGCACTTTAATCCGCACAATGAGAGAACTCTGGGAAGTTTGCAAGGGAATAGTTAATGTCACTGTTGCCTCAACTTACCACACACGCACACAGGCAGGCATACATAGTTACACATACACACAACCAAGCATATACACATTGATACACACTTACACACACAGGCTTACAAACGCACACACACACACACACACACACACACACACACACACACACACACACACACACACACACACACACACACACACACACACACACACACACACACACACACACACACACACACACACACACACACACACACACACACACACACACAACAAAGTCAGACTTTTCTTAAAGTGTGGAGAGGCACCCCCAAACTCTATGCCACATGAGCAAATCCTCCGGTAAGCCTGTTGGCAGGTGCTGCCTCCCATCCTTAATCTTCACGCTTTCAGAATCTCCCACGATGCTGCAGGGGTTATCCTGAGGCTCGCCTTACCTCTGATAACGGGAGAGGAGGGGGAGGTCAGTGGCCCTGGAGGGACACGTGCAGATAACCACTTCCTAATTAAAGAGGGGGAGGGATGTTCCGTTCCTCTGGCTGCAGCTTGCGGCTCACGCTCGGCTGCAGGTGTGCCCGGCTGCAGGAGTGGAGAACAGGGGAGACCATCTTGACTGCAGCCGAAGCCCTGCCTTTATTTGGGTCCTCAGTCTCCCACAGCAGGTACTATCATGATGGGGTTAGTGCGACACGAGCCCTTTTAATTTCAGGAGCATGGTAATCCTACGAGGGGAAAAAAAAAAAAAAAAGGACAAACGAAAGCAGATCTGTTTCTGTCAAAGGCCTATTGGTGGAACTTGGAGCCAGAGTTCCTATGTTTGTGAGCGTACAGTATTATTCCCAAACTCTATAAGAAGAGGTGTTAACGTTGCACTGTTTGAATACGCTATTTTTAATGTCATAACATCACTTGAAGCATGTACGAAGCTAATGCATGTATGAGCCTGTGAGTTTGTCAGAGTTTGTCCGATGCATGCATGCATCGCACACTGGGCTTGCCAAGCACCCCGAGTCAATTATTTGTGTAGGAAGTGAGCACATTATGGAAACATCAATTGTACAGCACCAGCAACGTATGTGAAAGCTTTCACTTGTCCCATTATTTATTTCGACTTTCTCACAGCCGAGGCATTACATCTGAGAAGTGTGCCATATTTAACATGATACAGTATCTCAGAGGAAGGGACAGCTTCAGTAATGAATGTGCTGAGGTTCTTTCCCTTTTCTCCCTCCCTCCCTCCCTCCCTCCCTCCCTCCCTCCCTCCCTCCCTCCCTCCCTCCCTCCCTCCCTCTCTCTCTCTTTTAGAATTGTTTTAGCTCAGAACAGGGTCAGGCCACCCACTCACAGCATTTCAATTGGTTATTGTCAGTGCCTGTGGAAATGAGTGTTGCCTTGCATAAAGTATCCAACATCAGTATCCAAAACTTGCTGACGATTTGTTCAGACTTGAAATATTTTCTCAGTCACAGAAGCAAGGAATCGAGACTGACGTTCGAGCTGAGAGTATACCAGTCCTCTATATTTTAGAAATTGCCTGTTGACGAGTTTCAGAAGAAAGTTCTTTGTTTGTGGCCATTTTGAGCCTGTAATCGAACCCACAAATGCTGATGCTCCAGATACTCAACTAGTCTAACGAAGGCCAGTTTTATTGCTTATTTAATTAGCACAACAGTTTTCAGCTGTGCTAACATAATTGCAAAACGTTTTTTTAATGATCAATTAGCCTTTTAAGATGATAAACTTGGATTAGCTAACACAACGTGCCATTGGAACACAACGGTGACGGTTGCTGATAATGGGCCTCAGTACGCCTATGGACATATTCTATGCAAAAAATGTGCAGTTACCAGCTACAATAGTCATTTACAACATATACAATGTCTACATTGTATTTCTGACCAATTTGATGTTATTTTAATGGTCCATTTAAAAAATTACAAAATTAGAAGTGACCCCAAACTTTTGAACGGTTGACAATTTTTTTAACTTTAAATTTCTAAGTGACCCCAAACTTTTGAACAGTTGTGTATCTCGATGAACAGCCAACTGAGAGAGAGAGGGATAACATTAAACCATTGGACTTAATTGTTATGGACAGTGGAATTCACTTCCATTTGTAGAATGTGCCAAAGCTTCTCCACTCTCAGCTTGTGCAAATTCATACTGGATTTTTATTAAAATGCAAACGAACAGTAATAGAAGTGCCTCTGGGGTAGCTTTAAAAAAATCAATTTCCTAAACACCACACAATTACCCGCCTAATTGTCTTATTGGATTGTATTACCGTTGAAGGTGATTCCAGTTCGACTGAGTCAACTTGAGTGCATTTGTTTGACTCTGCGAGGACTCGGGGACGATGAGCGCAGTGCTTGTGTCTTCTCATTACCGCCAACAACGCCACTACGGTGCCACAACGGGGTAGCGGTTTGGGGGTCGGGGCTGCGTTTTAAACCCAAAACCACAAGACACTGCGTGAGTGCCGAGCGAGCTGGAGCAAGTCAGCTCTGGCCAACAATTGGCCCTCCGGCGACTCAGTACCAAACTATTAATGAAGTCAGGTGAAGTCTGCCAAGGGAGCCAAAATACATCCATAATATTTGGAATTGGAACTTGAAGACAATAAGCCGGGCTCAGCTTTTCTAATGAGCCAGGGAGAGCGAGCAGACAGACAGGATTAATTAATTACAGGCTGACATTTATGGATAATAACCTTATGGTGGATAATACATTTGCATATTCATACTGAATGAATATACATGAGCTCATCTAACATAAAAGAAAACTGGGAAGATGAACACATTTGATTACTGTCCACTACACACTGTAGTTCTTACTCTTGCTTTAAGGTTGCTGTTCCGTGTGTTGGGGAGGCGGGTGGTTGGATGAAGACATGTTGGCTGGGTGGGGTTGGGGAAATGGGATGGGAGGTTAGGGGTGGAGGCCCACTTCTTTTTTGTTTTCTTGTTTTGAGTATTGTACGACTATTTGTTACCATTGTAACATTGTAACCATTACTATTTATATTTTTGACTACTTTTACTTTTACTTCACTACATTCTTTAAAACAGTTATGTACTTTTTGCTCCATACATTTTTTCTGACACCCAAAAGGACCTTTTACATTTTGACTGCTTAGCAGGACAGGAAAATGGTCTAATTCACACACTTATCAAGAGAACATCCCTGGTCATTCCTACTGCCTCTGATCTGGCAGACAGAGTGTTGGAGTGTGTCCCTGGCTGTCCAAACGTTTTTAAAACATGAAAATTGTGCCGTCTGCTTTGCTTAATGTAAGGAATTTGAAATGATTCATACTTTTACTCTAACGAATCTCTTCATCGTTTGAGGAGGAGTAGGAAGGATCGGACCAATATGCAGCGTGGTAAGTGTCCATGTTAATTTATTAGACTGAACACAAAAAAACAAAATAAAAACAAAGCGAATGGAAGAAACGAAACAGTTCTGTAAGGTGACATACATTAAACAGAAAACAACCACCCACAAACAAGAGTGGGAAAACAGGCTGCCTAAGTATGGTTCTCAATCCGAGACAACGATTGACAGCTGCCTCTGATTGGGAACCATACCAGGCCAAACACATAGTAATATAAACACAGTAACAAAACATAGAATGCCCACCCCCAACTCATGCCCTGACCAACCTAAAATAGACACCTACAAAAGGAACTAAGGTCAGGACGTGACATTTACTTTTACTTTTGATACTCAGGTATATTTTAGCAATTACATTTACTGTTGATATATTGAAAACCAAATACTTTTTTACTTTTACTCAAGCAGTATTTTACTGAGGCACTTTTACTTGAGTCATTTTCTATTAAGGTATCTTTACTTTGACTTAAGTATGGTAATTGGATACATTTTCCACCACTGTGAATATATCAGCACAGGGAGTTGAACACACAGAATGCAACCCAAATGGCAGCATATTCCCTATATATGCCCTATGGGCCCAGGTCAAAGGTTGTTATGTTGAGTGTCTGATTGTAGTGTTGGCCTGTAGAAATTCATTTGCACATGCATGTATCAAGGCACAGGTACAATTTCAATCATGTTGATACAATAATGTGTGCTCATGTAGGTTTATAGGTCAAACTAATTAAACATTGTGGTTATTAATTGGTTCCACTACAAAGAGCATGCGACTACACTAGATCTCCCTCATATTAATTGTCACAGTGGTTAAGGTCACACTAATTGGATATTGGATTAAAAAATGACCAACAGGTTTTCTACCAATTGGCTAAGGGTACAGCCACAGAGGGATATTGAGTCAGAAAGTTATGGATTGAGATAATGATGTTTCAATGGAATTCATCACTTGACGGATAATGGTTAGCCTGGTCTCATAGAGGATTGTCCTTCAATTTCTCTGTGTGTCCTTAGCCTGAATGGTTTAGCTCCCATCAAATAGGCGACATTGATGCAATGTCCACAAATGACGTTCCCTAAGTTATGTTTGATATTGCATAGATTTTTATTTATCCTATATTTTGAGATATTGTGTCCCTTTCTCATTGGTTTTTGTCTAGTCAACAGCATCAATCACCATCTTGATATGGAGAATGAATCATTTTGACGTTAAACATGGGAATATGTATCAATTTATCTTAGAATAACAAGACATGCTATGATATTACTTAATGTATGGGGTTGGTGGTAACTAACAAGGAAGTCATCATCGTGCCCACCATGCAGAGTCACCCCGTTTTACCAATCACTGGAGTTCTTCCTGAAGCCAGAACCAACGAGATCATGGCATGCTGGTTCAACATCCAAAGCCTCCAATCCAACCAAAGCCCTGGGTCTCCTGTCGAAAATGAAAACATGTGTCCGTTTCATCCCAATAGAGTCCCATTAAGTGGATTAGTACCCGGAATCTCCACAGTGTCAAACCCACATGCCCCCTTGATAAGGACTTAACACAGAGTGAGGGGAGTGGCAATCCTGTTAGGCTAGGCCTGCGTCTCAAATAGCACCCTATTCCCTAGGTAGTGCACTTCTTTTGACCCTGGGCCCAATTTGTTCTGGTCAAAAATAGTGCACTATATAGAGAATAGGGTGCCACTTAGGATGCACCCATGGCCTATGGGAACACAGGGAGGAGGCCTGCGTCTGGCATGGGATGGGGAAATGGGCATAGTGATGATGGGCCTGAGGGGTATCACCGGAGGCTCTTGACTTATCCTTACCCCAGGGTCTCCCATGGGTCAATCACTTCTGATGCCAACGTCCGTCCACTTTCCTCTCAGGACCACCAAGAGGTTACAGAGCAGCAGAAGAACCAATGCCAGGTTAGCCTGGTCTCATATCAGTTTGTGATGTCTAGCCAACTATAGTAGTTTGGTATGGCAATGACCATAGGAGTTGGCAAGATCACAAACAAATCTGGGACCAGGCTAACCAACTGTAGCTGGAGAACGAAGCTATGATGAGGGTAGCTAGGGTTGTGGTTGCATTTAACAATATAGTATTCGTAAAAATGGAAACCGATACCTATAGCAGTATAGGGCTTTTAGCAAGTTAGAACATTTATCAACACCTCACGTACCTAACACAGCATCATGACAAGAACACAAAACTTACACCAGTAAAACACCAGATCACCTTAGTTGACTTGAATCGGTCACAAGCTTCCTTTTGGATTACCTCATCTGTTTAGAAATGCATGTGTCCTCTACACTTTCCACTGCCTTTGCCTCTTCTATTCGCTCTACAGCCTTCGCCAGCACAGCATGTGTTCTGCGGCCAGCGGCCATCCTGTCCCTTACCAAAGAGATGCGTTATGTCACCTTTAGCAGGCACCGAAGTTGAAATGACATTTGAGTGCAGTGCCAAATGAGAGTGCAGTCTCCACTCAAACGCTCCTGTCAGAATTGATCACTGTTATTTTGGCATGGCGCTCCAACGGGGGTCCCGGGCGGCTCACCCCAATACTGCATTAAGTTAGTCCAGATAGGAGCCCTCAGCTTGGCCCCTACTGGATAAATATGATTAGAGGGGTCTAATCGCACATTGTGGGGAGAGCACTACAGTGTATGAAGGGAAGACCGAGAAGAAACCGTCGGGACTTACCCTCTGTATCATCCCCCTCTCCTCCACCTCATCTCCTTCCCCAACTCTCTCAGTTCACTCTCTATTCATTGTCCCTCTCTCTCTCTCTCGTTCTCTCTCCACATCAGAGTGTATTATGGCGTTACGGTCACCTTGGGGTGCGATGGGAACAGAATAGACTACACAACAGACAGCGAAATCAAGTTAGCTGTTATTGGTTTTAGAACCCACTGAATGATCAGGATTCTGTGAATACACACCCACACACACACACACACACACACCACATGCAGCATATACTTGAGAACTGCTCGTAACAACGAAAAAAGTTGACTTTGTGGAGAAATGTGCAAGCAATAGATTTGCAACCAGAATAAAAAGACAATGAATGGTTGTGTGCAGCTCTTACCACGTTTTGAGAAATTGTAGGTAGGCTACGGGGCTTCTTGAGGGAATAGCCATGCCATCATCGTCGCTGTGATTGATTAAGAAACATACTCTTAATTGTTTCAGAAAGTGTATTGAATATATGTGAAATAGCATAAATCAAGAGCCATTTGTTGGAGAGTGCCTTTTATGTCCTTGTGACATTATGCGTGTACATTTTTTACCCAATAGAAATACTAGGTTATACATTATGGAGTGTGCTACTCTCTTTGTTTTCATAGCTTCCAGTTTATTCTCCGTTAGTCAGCACCTCTACACTAAATAATATTCCCTGGGTGTGCGCCAGCTCATGCTTTGTATTAGACTTGATAAAACACAACATTTAACAGTTGGATCACTTACAGTGAGGGAAAAAAAGTATTTGATCCCCTGCTGATTTTGTAAGTTTGCCCACTGACAAGGAAATGATCCGTCTATAATTTCAATAGTAGGTTTATTTGAACAGTGAGAGACAGAATAACAACAAAAAAAACAACATTAACAATAATAAAAACAATAAAAACAACAATAATAACAAAAAAATCCGGAAAAACACATTATTATGTTATAAATTGATTTGCATTTTAATGAGGGAAATAACTATTTGACCCCCTCTCAATCAGAAAGATTTCTGGCTCCCAGGTGTCTTTTATACGGGTAACGAACTGAGATTAGGAGCACACTCTTAAAGGGAGTGCTTCTAATCTCAGTTTGTTACCTGTATAAAAGACACCTGTCCACAGAAGCAATCAATCAATCAGATTCCAAACTCTCCACCATGGCCAAGATCAAAAAGCTCTCCAAGGATGTCAGGGACAAGATTGTAGACCTACACCTGGCTAGAATGGGCTACAAGTCCATCGCCAAGCAGCTTGGTGAGAAGGTGACAACAGTTGGTGCGATTATTCGCAAATGGAAGAAACACAAAATAACTGTCAATCTCCCTCGGCCTGGGGCTCCATGCAAGATCTCACCTCGTGGAGTTGCAATGATCATGAGAACGGTGAGGAATCAGCCCAGAACTATACTGGAGGATCTTGTAAATGATCTCAAGGCAGCTGGGATCATAGTCACCAAGAAAACAATTGGTAACACACTACGCCGTGGACTGAAATCCTGCAGCGCCCGCAAGGTCCCCCTGCTCAAGAAAGCACATATACATGCCCGTCTGAAGTTTGCCAGTGAACATCTGAATGATTCAAGAGGACAGCTGGGTGAAAGTGTTGTGGTCAGATGAGACCAAACTGGAGCTCTTTGGCATCAACTCACCTCGCTGTGTTTTTTAGGAGGATGAATGCTGCCTATGACCCCAAGATCACCATCTCCACCGTCAAACATGGAGGTGGAAACATTATGCTTTGGGGGTGTTTTTCTGCTAAGGGGACAGGACAACTTCACCGCATCAAAGGGACGAATGATGGGGCCATGTACCGTCAAATCTTGGGTGAGAACCTCCTTCCCTCAGCCAGGACATTGAAAATGGGTCGTGGATGGGTATTCCAGCATGACAATGACTCAAAACACACGCCCAAGGCAACAAAGGAGTGGCTCAAGAAGAAGCACATTAAGGTCCTGGAGTGGCCTAGCCAGTCTCCAGAACTTAATCCCATAGAAAATCTGTGGAGGGAGCTGAAGGTTCGAGTTGCCAAACATCAGCCTCGAAACCTTAAAATCCCTCCTCAGATGTGTGCAAACCTGGTGGCCAACTGCAAGAAACATCTGACCTCTGTGATTGCCACCAAGCACTAAGTTATGTTTTGCAGACGGGTCAAATACTTATTTCGCTCATTAAAATGCAAATCAATTTATAACATTTTTGACATGTGTTTTTTTTGTTTTTATTCTGTCTCTCACTGTTCAAATACCATTACAATTATAGACTGATCAATTCTTTGTCAGTGGGCAATCGTACAAAATCAGCAGGGGATCAAATACTTTTTCCCTCACTGTACATCTACACTCTAACATTCCAATTGTAGTGTGTTTTCATTCAAATGAATTTGTTGTTTTCTCTGAAAATCCCAATTGTGGCATGTCCCACATCTTGTTTGACTCCTAGGAAGATTTTAACTCATTTAATGTCATGGCCGTCGTTGAAGGAAGACCAAAACGCAGCGTGGTGAGTGCTTTGGTAAAAGTAAAGCGTGATGAGCGCTGTACTTTTTATTTCGGAATGACGCCAACAAAACAAGAATCAAACTGAACAACCGTGAAGCAACCGTGACAGCCCCCCCTCCCCAAAGGTGCGGACTCTGGCCACAAAACCTGAACCTATAGGGGAGGGTCTGGGTGGGCATCTATCCACGGTGGCGGCTCTGGTGTGGGACGTAGACCCCGCTCCACCTCTGGCTCACCCCACTTTGGTAGCACCTCTGGTGTGGGGACCCTCACAGCCGACCCCGGACTGGGGACCCTCTCTGCGGACCCCAAACTGGGGACCCTCGTTGCGGGCCCCGGACTGGGGAACCCCGTTGCGGGCCCCGGACTGGAGGCCGTCGCTGGAAGCTCGGGACTGGAGGCCGTCGCTGGAGGCTTCATGCCATGACTCCTCACTGGATGCATCGTGCCATGGATAATCACTGGAGGCTTCTTGCCATGGATAATCACTGGAGGCTTCTTGCCATGGATCATGACTGGAGGCTTCTTGCCATGGATCATCACTGGAGGCTTCGTGCCATGGATCATCACTGGAGGCTTCGTGCCATGGATCATCACTGGAGGCTTCGTGCCGTGGATCATCACTGGAGGCTTCTTGCCATGGATCATCACTGGAGGCTTCGTGCCATGGATCATCACTGGAGGCTTCTTGCCATGGATCATCACTGGAGGCTTCTTTTGTGCAGCAGCCACAGGACTCGCCAGGCTGGGGAGACACACAGGAGGCCTGGTCCTTGAAGCAGGCACAGGACTCACCGGGCAGGAGAGACACACAGGAGGCCTGGTGCGTGGGGCAGGCATCGGATACACTGGGCCGTGAAGGCGCACTGGAGGTTTCGAGTGCAGAGCTGGCACAACACGTTCCGGGATGCTGGCACAGAGCACCCCGGCCTGTGAATGCTCACTCGAGACACCGTGCGCATCACCCCATAACACAATGCCTGACCAGTCACATGCTCCCCAGGGAAAGCATGGGGAGTTGGCTCAGGTCTAAACTCCATCTCCGCCAATCTCCCCGTGTGCCCCACAAAAAAAAAAGTTTTTGGAGCTGCCTCTCGGGCTTCCGTGACCAGGTCTTGTCCCCTGCCATTCTCTCCTCCCCGGTCCAGCTCGTCCTCCAGGTTGGCGCATGCTGCTTGGTCATTTGGTGGTGGGTAGTTCTGTTACGGCCGTCGCGTTGTGAGCGTACATTATTTTTTATTTCGGCATGACGCCAACAAAACAAGACACAAACTGAACAACCGTGAAGCTTACAGGGCTAAGTGCCACAAACAAAGTTAACTACCCACACTGAAGGAGGGAAAAAGGGCTACCTAAGTATGATTCCTATTCAGAGACAATGATAGACAGCTGTCCCTGATTGAGAACCATACCCCGGCCAAAACATAGAAATAAAGAAACATAGAACACAAAACATAGAATGCCCACCCCACATCACACCCTGACCAAACCAAATAGAGAAATAAAACGGCTCTCTAAGGTCAGTGCGTGACACTTAACCTCATAATTTCCCCGAGTTTTCACCCTCATCGTAAAGCCCTAGTTATGTTGTTGCTTTGACAAAGTAATTTATGAAGATTGTTTTTTTTTTCATGTCATTAGTAATTCATTTACATTTGTCCGTTAGGTTTAATGTCAACCCTGTTTTACATGAACTGCACTCTTGCTTTCATATGGTAAAACAAAAAAGATAGTAAAAATAAATATTTCACATCTAATCATGTGTAAAAGCAGGTGAACTGGTGGAAAACTGTTTTTTATACATTCGGAGGATGAAAGCTAATAAAGATAATGAAAGCTGAATGTTCTGGGAACTTGTTTTTAAAGTAGGTGGTGTCGTGTAACAATCTTCCCAGTCTGAAATAGTTGCCAATCGTTCCGATTGTGCTGTGATTGTGATGTCATGTTGTAAAATGTTTTACATTGTGAAAATGTTCCCAGTCAATAATTGCACACGGGTCTGTGTGGATGGCTGAGCTCGTGCAGATGTTTCTCTCACACCCCCTATTTAGCCAGCTAACTAGCATAACTAGCTATAAACTGGTCGAGATGGCTTGTTCTCAGAGGTGAGTAGTTTGAACTTATTTTTATAGCTAGCTAGCTAGCTAGCTAACTAACTAATACATGCACTGTCAATCGAAAATGTAGCACCCAAGTCTCTCCTCACATCAACCCTCAGCATTTTGACATGCAAGTCCGGGTATTAATATGCTGTCCACACACTTCAAGCTTCTGATTGGTCAGAGTCAATACTCCTGGCCACCATTGATTGGCAGATGGTGTGAAGCAAATGAACGTGCCCACAGAACAGTTTTTTGAAGTCAAGGGAGAGTGTGAGAGAAGCATCCACACGAGCTCAGCCATCCACAAAGAGCGCTGCACGTGCAATTATTGAACTGGGAACATTTTCACGCTCAAATAAATTTTACAGCATGACTTCACAATCAGAACGATCAGGAACAATTTTACGCTGGGAAGATCTTTACATGACAGGAGGCAGGGAGGCTCTATTAAGGTTCACTTAGGTTCCTTACATTCTAGGAATGGAATTGATTGATTCTTTAAAGGCATTAAATAACATATTTAGAATATTCTCTGCTGCAAAGTTTTGTTTTCTTAACACTCACAGCTGCACCTGGTCCGTTGCAGCGTGTCAGGGGCAATATTGTTACAGATCCCTCCAGAACTGTGTCATTACGTACACCTGGTCCCCATTTCCCACTGATTGTAATTGTTTGAATGTGCCCTTTGGTTTCCATTAGACTCTCAATTATTGTTCCCATGTCCGTTGGTCAAGTGAGTACCTGTGCTGTGTTGTTTTGGGTTTCGTACCGCGTGTATTGCGCAAATGATTACAGGTCCCGCGTCGTATCATTGTGCTCTTGTGTATTTATTTGACGCTGTAATTTGGGTGAAATTAAAAAAAAATGTACGCATTCCCGCACCTGTCTCCCGATCCCTTTATTCCAATGTGACAGGGCCGCTGGAAGTGGTGTTTGTATGCTATACAATAACTTAGACTGCAGGTACACTGGACATTAGTTCAAGTAGACTATGTGCATGCTGCACCGCGTCTCGTGTGATTTATTATGTGGATTATAATCCAATTACATTTGTAGGGGGTAGATGTATTTTTCCTTGGGGAGAATCTACTTTTTTTTATCAACTGTTTTATTATTGTCATTCCTACTCGTGTTCCCTCTTTCTCCGGTGTTCAACGTCGCTGTTCTACTTACCACTGGTCCTGGCCACCGACATTACGCACACCTAGCAACCATCATTACGCACATCTGGACTTCATCATTACCTTGATTACTTCCCCTTTATTTAACTTTCAATAGTCTCAGTCTTCAGGCAGAATTTGTTTTGTCCACATTTAGTACGCTTCTCCTGTTTTTTTTTATCTGCTTATTCTCATTATTAAACTCACGTTCTGCACCTGCTTCCTGACGCCTAGAGTATACGTTACAATATCTTCAAGGCAAGCAATAGGCAGAATAAATTAATGGTTGCCTCAGTGCCTCTGTGTTCCAGCGGTTACAGCCACTGATCTTTGAATTTTTGGAGTAACTAGTAGTTACTCTGTAGGCTGTACTCTTACTCAAGTTATTTCCATGTTAATGAAATCTGAGTGACAAAAAACATCAATGGGGGCCACCTGAAAGTCCGGGCTCCTGGGCACGTGTCTTGCATGCCATGATTACTACAAGTTTAGATAACTGGCTAGACCAGGGGTCTTCCACCAAGGACCAGGGATGTTGTGCTGCCATAGTGTGGGGGAGCGGCACTCCCTCACATTTACAATTTAAGAATACACAGAGCTGGTAAAATGACGTGTCCACTTGATTACGGTGCTGTCCACCCTGATTCGAAGGGTGCTCAAATCACTTAAAATAACCCAGATCAAGATCTGTTTGTCGGTTGCCTACGCCTAATAGTCCTACCCATCACTTAGTATTATTAATGTTATTATTACGAATAGAAGATTATCACGTCTCACAATGGTGCTCCTTTGCTAAAGTTAGAACAAGGCTGAATCAATGTATCGCAAGATCACATAATGATTCATTTGCATTTGACATAACATAATCAAATATAATAGCATATGTGACCGTCCCTCAACTTTCAGCTCATACAAGGAGAAGACTGATCAGAGATGCAGCCAAGAGGCCCATGATCACTCTGGATGAACTGCAGAGATCTACAGCTGAGGTGGGAGACTCTGTCCATAGGACAACAATCAGTCGTATATTGCACAAATCTGGCCTTTATGGAAGAAAAAAGTGTTGTTTAAAGTTTGCCACAAGCCACCTGGGAGACACACCAAACATGTGGAAGAAGGTGCTCTGGTCAGATGAAACCAAAATTGAACTTTTTGGCAACAATGCAAAACGTTATGTTTGGCGTAAAAGCAACACAGCTCATCACCCTGAACACACCATCTCCACTGTCAAACATGGTGGTGGCAGCATCATGGTTTGGGCCTGCTTTTCTTCAGCAGGGACAGGGAAGATGGTTAAAATTGATGGGAAGATGGATGGAGCCAAATACAGGACCATTCTGGAAGAAAACCTGATGGAGTCTGCAAAAGACCTGAGACTGGGACGGAGATTTGTCTTCCAACAAGACAATGATCCAAAACATAAAGCAAAATCTACAATGGAATGGTTCAAAAATAAACATATCCAGGTGTTAGAATGACAAGTCAATGTCCAGACCTGAATCCAATCCAGAATCTGTGGAAAGAACTGAAAACTGCTGTTCACAAATGCTCTCCATCCAACCTCACTGAGCTCGAGCTGTTTTGCAAGGAGGAATGGGGAAAAAATGTCAGTCTCCCGATGTGCAAAACTGATAGAGACATACCCCAAGTGACTTACAGCTGTAATCGCAGCAAAAGGTGGCGCTACAAAGTATTAACTTAAGGGGGCTGAATAATTTTGCACTCCCAATTTTTCAGTTTTTGATTTTTTTTTAAAGTTTGAAATATCCAATAAATGTCGTTCCACTTCATGATTGTGTCCCACTTGTTGTTGATTCTTCACAAATAAATATCGTTATGTTTGAAGCCTGAAATGTGGCAAAAGGTCGCAAAGTTCAAGGGGGCCGAATACTTTCGCAAGGCACTGTATGTTACACCAAAACCACTACCTCAGTCAATTCTTATCTGAATAGTCCCCAAAAATCCTCACAGCATAACAACATCCTTAGGGCTCCTGAGTGGCGCAGTGGTCTGTGGCACTGCATCTCAGGGCTAGAGGCATCACTACAGACCCTGGTTCGATTCCAGGCTGTATCACAACCGGCCATGATCGGGAGTCCCATAAGGCGGCGCACAATTGTCCGGGTTATGGTATAGTTTGGCCAGGGTAGGCCGTCATTGAAAAATAAGAATTCGTTAAAAACTTCTTACGGCTGAGATCCCACTAACGGGATCGATATGACAACAACCAGTGAAATTTCCGGGTGCCAAATTCAAAACATCAGAAATCTCAGTTAAAATTCCTCAAACATAAAAGTATTTTACATCATTTTAAAGATAAACTTGTTGTTATCCCACCATAGTGTCCGATTTCAAAAAGGCTTAACGACGAAAGCACACCAAACGATTATATTAGGTCTGCACCTAGTCAAAGAAAAACACAGCCATTTTTCCAGCCAAAGAGAGGAGACACAAAAAGCAGAAATGGAGATCAAATTAATCACTAACCTTTGATGATCTTCATCAGATGACAGTCATAGGACTTCATGTTACACAATACATGTATGCTTTGGTCGATAAAGTTCATATTTATATCCAAAAATCACAGTTTACATTGGCGCGTTAAGTTCAGTAATGTTTTGCATTCAAAACATCCAGTGATTTTGCAGCGAGCCACATTAATTTACAGAAATACTCATGATAAACACTGATAAAAGATACAAGTGTTATGCATGGAACTTTAGATGAAATACTCCTTAATGCAAACCGCTGTGTCAGATTTCAAAAAAAGCTTTACCGAAAAAGTACACCATGCAATAATCTGAGTACAGCGCTCAGACAAAAAAAAAACAAGCCATACAGATATCCGCCATGTTGTGGAGTCAACAGAAGTCAGAAATAACATTATAAATATTCACTTACCTTTGATGATCTTCATCAGAATGCACTCCCAGGAATCCAAGTTCCACAATAAATATTTGATTTGTTCGATAAAGTCCATCATTTATGTCCAAATACCTCCTTGTGGTTTGCGCGTTTAGTACACAATCCAATCTCAAGACACGTGGGCAAATCCAGGCAAAAGTTCAGACGAAAAGTCATATTACAGTTCGTAGAAACATGTCAAACAAAGTATAGAATCAATCTTTAGGATGTTTTTATCATTAATCTTCAATAATGTTTCAACCGGAGAATTCCTTTGTCTGTAGAAATGCAATGGAACAGAACTCTCACGTGATCAGCTCATGCCACTCTGGCAGATCTCTGACTCATTCAGCTCCCATTCCCCCCTTCTTCACAGTAGAAGCATCAAACAAGGTTCTGAAGACTGTTGATATCTAGTGGAAGCCTTAGGGAGTGCAATATGACCCCATAGACACTGTTTATTCGATAGGCAATGACTTGAACTACAAACTTCAGATTTCCCACTTCCTGGTTGGATTTTGTCTCAGGTTTTTGCCTGCCATATGAGTTCTGTTATACTCACAGACATCATTCAAACAGTTTTAGAAACTTCAGTGTTTCCTATCCAAATCTACAAATGGGCCTGAGTAGCAGGAGGTTTACTCTGGGCACCTTATTCATCCAAGCTACTCAATACCCCAGCCATAAGAAGTTTTAACTGACTTGCCAAGTTAAATAAAGGTTAAATAAAACAATATAATGCCGCCAAGACTCAACTGTGCATGTCACTAGGCAGGATATATACTTTGATTGAAACAAAATATGTCTATAAGAAAGGCTAATAGTTTCATTTTTGAAGGTGATGTCAGAACAGAAATGACAAGATAGTATTATAACAGTTATTAAGTCAAATGGTGGTTTTATGCAATATAATAGTTTTTTTTAGAACACTTATCTGTGTGTGTGGACTGAAAGTGGGCCTCTGGGAGATTTAATGCTGACAGAAGATTTACGATGCTTTGGGTGATGAACCTAACAAGATCGCATTCCATAGCATGAGATGGTGTTTCTGTTCTATAAAGGTACGAGGGAGAGATGGCTCGGGGCCAGACCCTGGTTTCTACACAATGAGAACAGTCTTTACAGAAGATACTAACATTTCACATCAGAGAGTATCTTTCATACAAATCTTAACCTTGTGACCCATTCCATTCATCTGTTGTTTGTCATGTGATATAAAAGGGATGGACTGCTATAAAATGCTGTGGCTTAGTCTTGCTGATTGGGCTCTCCGTGACTCACCTACAGGGGGCTCGTTGACAAGCTCCATTACTGCAGTAATTCAATAATAAAGTTTACTTTTTTGAAGAAATGTAAGTCTCTCCTATTGATTACAATAATTCCATGACAATATAGGCGATGAGGATGGGATGATGAACTTCATTTTTCTGATTGTTCCCAGTGAAATTCAGGTTAACCGTGCATGTGGAGTTGCATTAGATGCAGCTGGGGAATGCCACTCTCCACTATTCAGAGCAGATCGGATCCCCACCTAGCGCCAGCTGAATGGATACATCATTTTGAACATAATTGGATTAATTGGATTACGTTTCTTTCAATAATTGAACTTGAAAGTGCACAGAATTTATAGTAGTAATTATACATTATTTGAACATTGATGTCGGTGTAGAAAATATATCAATAAGTGAAGATGAGAAAAAAAACCACATTACAAGCCTCTGTTGAGGTTATGCTCAGACTGAGGTCTTCCTAAAGAGGGCCACAGCTGGAGTAACTAGCAGGACTGATTTGAGTTGATAATAGTGTTCTTAAGTGAGGTATCCTTGGACATGATTGTTACTTAGGCAGTTGCGGGCAACCAAAAGTCCAGATCCGTGGTACTGGCTTGATCACAGTAGGACTGGTGAGGTTAAGGTATTGAACGAGGAACTAGAGTGCGGGTAAAGGCAAGGTGAAGGTCAAATTATAACGTGTAATGTTTTGATAAATGAGGTAAACAGGTATGACCTGGGTTACTATTGTTAGTGTTTCGTTTTGGGACCACCAATTGTGTAATATTTTGACAATATAGAAATCGTGTGTGGGTTATCTTTGTAGAAGCGTCCTGTGGGCGCGGTAGGTTGACTCTGTGTGGGTAACCTTTCAATGATGTTCTGTGTGGACATCTGACCAATCCTGTGTGGATGGTTATTTAGTAATGTTTTGTGTGAGCATTTGATCAATCCTGTGTGGGTGATCATTAAGGTTCTGTGCGAGCCTGAGATTAATAATAAATTGTAGATAAGTTACTGATATGCAATGGTTTCAAATAGTTAGGCACATATGTGGAAGCTATAAACCAAATCCACCTATAGAAGTAAGAAAATATTCCTGTAGGTGATAAAAATATTGTTTGTAAACAGTACTGTGTGAATGTGATATGAGAGTTGTGTGAGTCTGGAAATAAAATTTAGAAATGTGCATAATAACATTGTTGAAATTTGGTTAATAAATGTTGATATAATGTTATTTTTGGGTTCCGTCCATCACTACCCATCATAAAATACCACCGGGTGGTATTGAGAGCGGGATGTTGTTTTATATCTGAAGAGAATTATTCCTATGACCTGCTGGGCAGTGTCCAGGAAACGTCAATTTGGTTCATGTGAGTGCCTAAGAATTTCTAACGTTCTGTATGGATTTATGTAAAGATATGAAAATATGATGAATTGTGTGTGTGTATCATCAATTACTAGAGATTTGATAAAGTAATACTGGGAATATAATGGGATGCAACTTAAACAACCCATACGTAGACTTACGTAGGTTTTGAGTTGGTCCCTTTAAATGGATTTGATAAAGATGAGGTTTATGTCACACCCTGATCTGTTTCACCTGTCTTTGTGATTGTCTCCACCCGCCTCCAGGTGTCGCCCATCTTCCCCATTATCTCCTGTATATTTAGACCTGTGTTCTCTATTTCTCTGTTGCCAGTTCGTCTTGTTTGTTCAAGCCAACCAGCATTTTGTCTCAGCGTTTCTCTTTTCTCGCCCTCCTGGTTTTGACCCTTTGAACCCACCTGCCTGACCACTCTGCCTGCCCCTGACCCTGAGCCTGCCTGCCGACCTGTACCTTTGCCCCCTCTGGAATACCAACCTCTGCCTTAACCTGACCCTGCCTGCTGCCTGGTACCGTTGCCCCACCTCTGGTTTACTGACCCCTGCCTGCCTTGACCTATCTATTGCTTGCCCATGTTGCGATATTAAACTATTGCTTATTCAATGCAGTCTGCATCTGGGACTTATGCATCTGCTACCACTCGTACCTGACCCAGCAGACACGGACCAGCTGTGCAACACCATCTCCTCCCAAGGAGCCTCCATTGATAGGCACGAGGAATTGCTTCATGGGTTGATGGAGGGGATCCAAATGTTGGCTGAGCACCATGACTGGGCATTGGACATACTGCTGGAGCAATTCCGCAGGTCATCTGGCGGGCAGCCTACCACGGTGGTAACCCCACCGCCCCTCAGCAACTTGGCGGTAAGCTGCTTCACCCCACTGGCTACTCCACTTTCCCGGGAGCCCTGGATCCCTCCTTCGGAACGCTTTAATGGAGAGCCTGTCTGTCATTTTTAGCTCAGTGTACCCTCATTTTAGAGCTTCAGCCCTCCTCCTTCCCATTGGATCTCTCCAAAATAACCTACCTCATCACGCTGATGTCTGGAAGGGCTCTCACCTGGGCTACCACCGTATGGGAACAGTAGCCGGCCATAAGCACGAGCCTGGAGGGGTTCATGGGAGAGGTGAACCGTTCTCCGGGAGAGAAGCTGCCTGGAAGCTAATCCAGTTCCAGCAGGACGCCCCCACTGTGGCCGACTATGCGATGGATTTCCGTACGTTGGCAGCGGAGAGTGTGTGGAACCTGGAAGCACTGTTTGACATGTTCCTGCATGGCTTCACGGAGGAGGTTAAGGACGAGCTGTGGGAGTTACCCACAGATTTGGACTCGTTCAGCGCTTTGACCATCTACATTGATGGGTGATTGTGGGAACAATGGCTAGTGAGGAAATTCGATTTCACTCGCATGTCCAGGGATTCCACCTCGTCTCCGAGTCATCCCGGAATTCCCCGACGGTCCCGAGCACCCGAGATTTCCCGACCTTCCTCGAGATTCTCTGAGGAGGGCCCAGGCACTGTTTCCCGAGCCCATGCAACTAGGCAGGGCTGGGCTGTCGCCAGCGGAATGGCAACACCGGATCAGCACAAGGAGATGTCTGTATTGTGGGACTTTTGGCCATTTTGTGTCCTCCTGTCCCGTAAAAGACCAACCTCACCGGTAGAAGCGAGTACTCTAGTGGGCCAGAATATGGGAAACTTTTCTGCATCCCTTACTTGCACCCCTTCTCATGTCATTCTGCTGTGGGGAAACCAGTCCAAATCTCTCCGGGTCCTCATTGACTCTGGGGCCAATGAGAGCTTTGGACATCACTCTGGTTTCCGAGCTGAACGTCCCCACTCAGCCCCTCTCCATTCCCATGGATGTTAGAGCGTTGGACGGGCGCTCTATAGGTTGGGTCACCCATAACACCACTCCCATCAACCTAAGGGTGTCAGGGAATCACAGCGAGACCAGTTCCTGCTCATCAAGTCCCCCCAGATCACCATGGTTTAGGGATTATCCTGGCTCCAGAGACACAACCCACTCATCAACTGGTCTACGGGTGCCATCATGGGCTGGAGTTCATGCTGCCATGCCCATTGTCTGAAGTCGGCGCAACCCGGGATGTCTTCCTGGGTCCTCGGCGGTGGTTCCGGATTCCCGCGGAGTACCAGATCTACGGGAGCGTTCAGCAAGTCCCAGGTCACTTCCCTTCTGCTGCACCGCCCCTATGACTGCGGGATTGACCTTCTTGCTAGAACCACACCGCCCCAGGGGAATCTGTACTCACTGTCAGGACCTGAAACCATGGCCATGGAGGACTACATTGGGGACTCCCTAGCTACTGTATTTATCCATCCTTCTTCCTCTCCCGCTGGCGCAGGAATCTTCTTTGTGGAGAAGAAGGACAAGACCCTGCGCATGTGCATTGACTCCCGGGGACTCAATGACATCACTGTTATCTGCTACCACTCATTTCCCAGGCTCTGGTGAATGACGTTCTCTGTGACATGCTGAACCGGTTCGCCTTTGTCTACATTGATGACATCCTCGTCTTCTCCCGCTCCCCCCAAAAGCACGTACTCCATGTCCGGCAGTTGTTCGTTAAGGCAGAAATGTGCGAGTTCCATCACTTCCCCATTCCCTTTCTGGGCTACATCATCTCTGCTGAGAGCGTCAAGATGGATCCAGAGACTTTGAAAGCGGTGGTGGATTGTCCTCAGTCTATGTCCAAGGTGCAGCTGCAACGCTTCCTGGGGTTCGCCAACTTTTATCGCCACTTTGCTCGGGGTTACAGCACCCTGGCCTCCCCCCTGTCTGCCCTCACCTCTACCAAGGTTCCGTTCACATGGTACACGGCCGCGGACCGGGCGTTCCTAGACATTAAACATAATTTCATCAGGGCTCCGATCCTGGTTCATCTGGACCCTTCCTATCAGTTCATTGTGGAGGCCGATGCTTCGGATGCCAGAGTGGGGGCTGTTCTGTGCCAATGTTCTGCCCTGGACGTTAATTAACTTCTTATGGCTGCAATCCCGTTAACGGGAGCGATATGACAACAACCAGTGAAAGTACAGGGCGCCAAATTCAAAAGAACAGAAATCTCATAATTAGAATTCCTCAAACATACATGTATCTTATATCGTTTTCAAGGTTGTAAATGGCACCACAGTGTCTGATTTCAAATAGGATATACGGGGAAAGCACCACAAACGATTATGTTAGCTCACCAACAACTCACAGAAATACACAGCCAATTTTTCCAGCCAAAGAGAGAGAAAAAAAGCACAAATAGAGATAAAAATTAATCACTAACCTTTGATAATCTTCATCAGATGACACTCATAGGACTTCATGTTACACAATACATGTATGTTTTGTTTGATAAAGTTCATATTTATATAAAAAAAAGTTTACATTGGCGCATTACATTCACTAGTTCCAAAAACATCCAGTGATTTTGCATAGCCACATCGATTCAACAGAAATACTCATCATAAATGTAGATGATAATAAAAGTTATACACGTGGAATTATGGATATACAGTGCCTTGCGAAAGTATTCGGCCCCCTTGAACTTTGCTACCTTTTGCCACATTTCAGGCTTCAAACATAAAGATATAAAACTGTATTTTTTTGTGAAGAATCAACAACAAGTGGGACACAATCATGAAGTGGAACGACATTTATTGGATATTTCAAACTTTGAAACTCAAAAACTGAAAAATTGGGCGTGCAAAATTATTCAGCCCCCTTAGTCAGTCAGATCTGGAGTGAACCAAGGGCTATATCTGTTCTTAGTTCTACATTTTTGAAGGGGGCATACTTATTCAAGATGGTGAGGAAAGCACTTTTGAAGAGCAACCAGTCATCCTCTACAGACGGGATAAGGTCAATATACTTCCAGGATACCCGGGCCAGGTCGATTAGAAAGGCTTGCTCACTGAAGTGTTTTAGGGAGCGTTTGACAGTGATGAGGGGTGGTCATTAGACCGCGGACCCATTACACATGCAGGCAAAGAGGCAGTGATCGCTGAGGTCCTGGTTGAAGACAGTAGATGTGTATTAAGTGGGCAAGTTGGTCAGGATGATATCTAAGAGGGTACCCATGGTTACGGATTTAGGGTTGTAACTGGTAGGTTCCTTGATCATTTGTGTGACATTGAGGGCATCTAGCTTAGATTGTAGGACGGACGGGATGTTAAGCACATCCCAGTTTAGGCCACCAAATAGTACGAACTCTGAAGATAGATAGGGGGCGATCAATTCACATATGGTGTCCAGGGCACAGCTGGGGGCTATAGCAAGTTGGAGATGGAGATGGATTTTTAAAAGTAGAGGCTCAAATTGTTTGGGCAGAGGCCTGGATAGTATAACAGAACTCTGCAGGCTAATTCCGTCCCCTTTGTCAGTTCTATCTTGTCTGAAAATGTTATAGTTAGGGATGGACATTTCAGGATTTTTGGTGGCCTTACTAAGCCATTCAGACATGGCTAGGACATCCGGGTTGGCGGAGTGTGCTTAAGCAGTGAATAAAACAAACTTAGGGAGTATTTTTCTAATGTTCGCATACATGAAACCAAGGCTTTTATGGTTACAGAAGTCAACAAATGAGAGCGCCTGGGGAATGGGAGTCATGCTGGGGGATGCAGGGCCTGGGTTAACCTCTACATCACCAGAGGAACAGAGGAGGAGTGGGATAAGGGTACGGCTAAATGCTATAAGAACTGGTCGTCTAGTGCTTTCGGAACAGAGTAAAAGCAGCAGATTTCTGGGCGCAGAAGAATAGATTCAAGGCATATTGTACAGACAAGGGTATGGTAGGATGTGAGTACAGTGGAGGAAAACCTAGGCATTGAGTGACGATGAGAGAGGTTTTATCTGTAGTTGCACCATTTAAGCCATGTGAAGTCACCGCATGAGTGGAACAAAAGGGCTTGCTAAGGCATATTGAGCAGGGCTGGAGGCTCGACATTGAAACAAGACAATAATCCCTAACCAAAACAGCAATAGAAAAGGCATATTGCCATAAGGGAGAGGCATGCATAGCCGTGTGATCGCAGGGTCCAGTGAGTAGCTAGGCGAGCTGGAGACATGGCGATTCAGACAGCTAGCAGGCTGGAGCTAGCAGGCTAGCAGATGGGCCTCAGGAGGACGTCGCAACAGGAGAGCCTGTTGAAACCCACTCAAACGGCTATGTTGGCAGACCAATTGTGATGGATCGGCGGGGCTCAGTGTTGGTAGCAAAGGGTCCATGCCAATTGGCAAGAGAGGTATTGAAGCCCAGGAAATGTCTGACGGATCTCTTCGCAAAGCCGCGAGATGGGCCTACCTCCAGGCTAACTAGTGCTTGCTTCGGGACAGAGACATTAGCTAGGAGTAGCCACTCGGATAGGAGCTAGCTAGCTGCGATGATCCGGTGAAAAGGTTCAGAGCTTACAATAGGAATCCGGAGATGTGATAGGGAAAAAGCAGCCCGATATGCTCTGGCTTGATATCGCGCTATGCAGACTGGCAGGAATTGACCGGGCTGAGGCTGGCTGATGTCCTCGTTAATGATGATGACCGCTAGCAGTGGCTAACTGACTACTAGCTACTAGCTAGTTAGCTGGCTAGCTGCTGATGGGGGTTCCGGGTTTAAAGTTAAAAAAATAGCAGATCCATACCACATTGAGGGAGGTGGGTTGTTGGAGAGTATGTTGAAATTGAGATAAAAAATATTAAACATATATACGAAATCTATTTAAAAACGATACATAAACGGGACGGGACAAGACCATGATGTCTGACTGCTACGCAGTCTATACTAACTATACCTGACAGTTTAAGCATTATTAAACTGTGTAGAAAGTCTGGGCAATTGTCTCAGAAACTGATTGGAGTGTGTCCACTTTTGGTTAATTTAACCTAACAATGTAACTATAAATCGCTTATTGGATTTTCTGTCTGGGTACTACATTTTAAATAAAACTGCCCTTAAGGCCTAAAAATGTTTTTTTTTCTTCCCAGTATGAGAGGAGTTGCTATATTTATTGAATGAACCTTTTTCCATAAAGTTAGAGCAAATTAAGATGGAATCTCAACGGAATTTATGTCGTACAAAGTCTACGGTATCCATCAAACGAATTATCATTGCGGGATTAAAACCTGTTGCGACTCTAGGGGCAGTATTTTCATTTTTGGAGGATATTTTGTCAGGAAAATATGCTAGAATATGCATATAATTGACAGCTTTTGATAGAAAACACTCTAACGTTTCCAATACTGTAAAGATATTGTCTGTGAGTATAACAGAACTGATGTTGCAAGCGAAAGCCTGAGAAAAATCCAATCCGGAAGTGCCCCAGGTTTTGAAAGCACTGCGTTCCAATGACTCCCTATTTGTCTGTGAATGTACCATCAACAAGCTTACACTTTCTACGTATTCCCCAAGGTGTCTACAGCATTGTGACGTAGTTTTACGCATTTCTGTTGAAGAATAGATTATTGGAATCTGTGTGGGTAGCTGGACAGGTAGGATGACTGACAGTGAAGGTGAACAGGTGGTCACGTGTCAGGTGACAGAGGAATGGATGAGACTGAGGCAGGAATTCCTTTAACCATAAAGTGGTATATTTACTGAGTAGTCTGTGCTGCATCACAAAGGAAACAAATAACATGTATCCAATCAAATTCATAATCAAAGATCAAATCATATCATTCATTATTAACATAAGTTAGGGAATTCAACAGTCCAGTTAATTAAGAAGTCAATAGTATTCATCCGCGAGTCATTTAGGCTCATAACTATTTATCATAAATCATGAAAGAATACAAACAGTGAATGGTTATACAATCTATAATCCCCATGATCAAAGTCAATCAGTTAGCAAACAATGACGTTTCTCATTTCACGCTTTCAATTGTCTTCATGTGTACATATAATTAATTTCAATACACATGAACCATATCGATTGCATAATTGGCCTATGAGGATCTGTAGGGCCGTGATAATTGACAATTCACATTACACAATATGTTTGAAGCTGCGCTCCAAGCCGCGCTCCGCGGTAATAACTATTAACAGTAACTGAATGGCCCACTCTCCCGATCGCCACAGATAATTCAGAAAGGTAACATGAAAGGTAACAGAGTCGGTGGACTTACGTGGATTCAGGGACGCACAGAACTTCTGGATGAGATGGAGTTAAGGAAGAGAAAGCAGCGAGATCAGGCAATTTCCTCCTTTTATGGAGTTGAGATCTGTCGGACATTTCCATCTGACCTAATTAAAGCTGAGTAAATGGCAATGAATTAAAGGATTATTCCACCAACTCCATGGGCCTTTTCTACAGCGAGCACATTGCGTAAGTGGTCACATGGTGGCTCCGAGAGAGATTCTCGCGTAAAGTACAGAGGTAGCCATTACTCCAATCGGTCCTAGAGAAAAACGAATTGTCCCGACTGATATATTATCGAAACACCTTGAGGATGGATTCTAAAAAACATTTGCCATGTTTCTGTCGATATTATGGAGCTAATTTGGAATAATTTTCGGCGTAGTGGTGACCACAATTTCCGAGTGATTTCTCAGCCAAACTTTGGCTATCTACCTGGGAGTCTCGTGAGTGAAAACATCTGAAGTTCATCAAAGGTAAACGATTTAATTTGATTGCTTTTCTGATTTCCGTGACAAGGTGGCCTGCTGCTAGCAAGGCATAATGCTATGCTAGGCTATTATAAACTTACACAAATGCTTGTCTAGCGTTGGCTGTAAAGCATATTTTGAAAACCAGAGATGACAGGGTGATTATCAAAAGGCTAAGCTGTGTCTCAATATATTTCATTTGTGATTTTCATGAATAGGAATATTTTCTAGGGATATTTATGTCTGATGCGTTATGCTAATTAGTTTCAGGCGATGATTACACTCCCGCATGCGGGTTTGGGAGTCACTAGAGGTGATGTAGTAAAGTAATTGAAATATGTTGCATGAGAAAACATAATCTGCTTTTATTGAAAAGAGCAAGATCTGTTTCCTAATCAATGAATGTTGATTTAACTCTTTGACTGCTAATCTATTCCTTTTGTGCTTGAGAGAATCTCACGCATGTCGTTATTATGTGCCAGATGTTAAGACTACAAGCCATTGTAATTGGGTTATTTGGGCGATTTCTTCGTAATTTCAATAGCATTGGGTCTGTAATATTGACTAAAATATAGGGTTCTGATTGTAATTCCAGTATTGGTATATTTTGCCTGGACAGATACTGCCGCCAGTAACTGACCATAAAAACGGACCATTTTAACAGCTTGCTTAGTTCAAATTGAAAGGCTAATTTACTCAACATAAATAGCGTGGCAATTTCGATGCAATACGTTCTCTGTTGCCTAAATGGTCTGCTGGAATAACATTGAGAATGGAGTCAATAAGTCAATCCAATAAGGGACAGTTACCTACATCTGATGAATTCTAGTAATGGCGAACAGGTAATTGCGATTGGGCTGTGACCATGATCTTAATTGATATATAAACATGGGTATTACTTATTGCAGGATACAACTGCAATGAACTGAAGTTGTGGGAAGGAAAAGGCTCTGGTGTTCTGAAATGTGTTTTTTCCTTATGGATTGACTGATGTATTTTATAAATTTGGCACATTATATGTTACTTTTTAAAGCCTTGGACATTTCATAAGTGTGAAGCCGAAAGAGAAGAGAAAGTTGTCAAAGTTGTTTGTTTTTAACCTTACGAGAGAGGTAAGCACTGTTGAGAATGGGTTACATATATATATTATTTTTTCCTACTGGTATGAATACAAGAGTTTCCATGTTTTAGACAGCTGGTGAAAGTGAGTCATGCTCACTGGGCTATATCGAGCTTTGAGGGATGCAGTGAGACATTTGCAGTAGAGGTCTGAATAGTTGAATCGGAAATGTTATTTGATCATTTCTGATTGCTGTTGCTGATTGCTGTTGCTGTTACCTAGTTTAGGTAACACCAGTGAATTTGAGCAGGAAGTTAATGTATTCTAACATTATAATCTGTTTACATTACTTGGAACAATGTCCAGTCATTAAAGTGGATTGCAGTTTGAGTTTATTTTTATTTTAACATGGACTGTGCACATTAATCCACGTTTCATAAAAGTGCTGGTTTTAGCCAGCCGGCTAATTTTCAACCGCAGTCCCTGGGCAGGCTATTCAAAATCATTCCAATAACAATACAGACAATCAATGAGCAGTGAGCACACACAGAGCAACATAGAACAAGCTAAATATAGCATGCAGATAGAGCAATAGCACAAAAAGCAACAAAACAAAATACGTAAAAGAAACAGTGTTTCCACACCTCACCAGCTACAGACAACATGGAAAACACACAGCTGGGGATTATTTTCACTAGTCAGATTGGCCCTTAGCCATGTCTTCATGTTTTCACTGAAGGTATGATAGGTGGTACAGTTGTGTGTTTCTGATGGCAGTCTCTTCCAGACATTGGAAGCTCTCACAAAGGCCGCAAATTGACTAAAGGTGCTTTTCCTTAAGGGAACTAACTATACAGTCACCTCTCATGGCAGACCTTGTGGAACTGCTGCCATAGGTTTTGGTTTTCTGTTTAACAAATGTACTGAGTGGTGGGTGGTGGGTGTGGGGGGGGAGCAGGCCATTTAGGATCTTGCACAAGATTTTTCCAACTCAGGAGCTCATGCTTTCTGAGGATGTAACAGTGATGATGGCTATTGGGCTTCCTATCAAGCACTTTGAGAGCCTGTTTGTAGACCGACTGAATGGGTTTTAATGTTATACAGCAAGCTTGGGCCCAACTAGTCAAGCACTATGTATGTTAAGAGACGTAGGAGACCACGTCTCAAACAACTTTTTAATAGATGCCTGGGATCAAATATCACTGATTCCTTATGCTGAGAAATTTACTACATTTGCGACAGAAAATAAGTATTACTTTTAGTAACGATACCAGGATAATGTTATATGGTTATGGAAAAGAGAGACCAGTTATATAATATAATACTTGAGTAAATTGTTAGACTCGGTGGCGAGATACATTTGGCTGTGTCTAAGGGTAGCACATGCTAAATTAAGTGGACATAAACATTGGGGTATATTAAAACAAACAATTCATGATTTGAGGAGTACAGTGGATTTATCGTTATGTTTTGTTTGCAGTTACAACTTTGGGTTGCTGATTTAATATGTAGTATAGTGGGTATTGTTTAAATGTACACTTTGTCTGGGAGGAGAATGGGGGTGGTCATTTTCTTTCTTTGAAATGTTTCCCGGAGCTATGGTTTTGGGGAGAGCAGTGAGTGAGATTGAGGCCGTAAACTGCCAAATTAAATACGGCCTGGCCATTTGTTTATTTTTACCTTAAGGTTTGCAAATCCCACACACAATGCTCTTGTTTTTAAAATTCGGTTTGATTTACTGTGAGTGTTCTATTTCATTTGAGTTCAGTGAGTTTTGTCTTTGTGCCAAGGTATCTTAAAGGGGCACACACACATGGAATTTCCTGAAGTTTTTATTTTCTGAGTTAATTGAACACGTGAATTAGTTTTATAAGACATGTACTGGAAACTTACTGGAAACCTGGGATACGAAATGTATGAAATGTTTGACTGTTTTTCATGAATTAGTCTAATATTGTAAGAAACACTTCTTTGAAGGGTTTGTATGACCTCTGTCCTGATTTTCCAGTGTGATTTGATCACCCTTGTTGGATAGTCATTTGGATAATGAATTTAAGGTCATTTGTAATATTGATCATTATGATGAAGTTTATAGTTCTTAGCCATATTTGTGATTTGGAACTATGGGAAGAAGGAGAGGATATTGCCTTTGACTAAGGGTAGGCAGTCTTAAGTCTATTTAACAATGACCGTATGGGTACAATTATTCTTCTTTATGGACTTAAGGGTAGTGATTCTAATTTGATTTGATTTGATTTTTTATTTTTTGACCAGTAGTAGCGTTTATTTTTTTTTACACATGACTCACATTGTGAGTGAGGAGGTCAAATGGGGGAGGTAGCAGTTTTGGATTGAAGTTTACACACCTTGTGTCACGGATTCCCCCGGTACTGCTGCTCATTCCGTGCACCAGTTCCAGAGGTCTACATCACTGGCCTCTAGGCATCACTGAACTGTCATTACGCACACCTGATTCAAATTCAACTGATTTGTAATAGTTTATATGTGCCCTTTGCAACCATTGTGTTGTCGGTTGTTATTCCCATGTCCGTTGGTCTGTGAGTACCTGTCTGGATTTCCTGAATCAAGAATGAACTGAACTAAACTGTCGTTCTGATCTGTCCTCTCGAGGTTATCATGAAAGTTGACACGTTCGTCGGTGTCTTAATGCACAGAAGAGATAATTAGACCGAACATTGTGTGTACCTCAAAACCCCCTCTAACTGGCTGAAGAGAAGCAACAGAGACATTCAATATGGCCCTGTTCGCACCACTTCTACCGAGAGACCTGATTCCGAGCCAGCAAAAGGTGTACAGCATCCAATCTATGCAGTTTTTTTCTCTCATGTCTTTTGTCTCAGGAATGGGACAGGAGTCCATGTGGAGTGAGCATGGGGAGAAATCTGTTCCAAACTTCTCTTATGTTGCTGGTATACTGGTTGACAAACAGACAATATATAATGGGTGGTAAATGTGGTGGTGGCTCAGGTGAGACATTGAAATTGGGACATTATCATGGGCCACCCACCTTGAACTATAAAGCTATCTGAAGACATTGAAGACGCCAGAAGAATCAGTGCTTGAAGGGGGAGGGGTGGTCAACTGTGCCCAAAGTTGATTTAGAATTGTCTAAACTTGTTTATATTGCGGTGTCAGGTTGATCGTTGAGGTCTACACAATGCTAAAATTATAGTAATTTAGATTAAGAATGCATTAGGATACTGATCTGCAATTATAATCATGATAAGAAAGTTAATACTAGAATAGGATAATTACTGTATACTGTATGTTAATATAAATGTACATTCTGCCAATGTCGATATGTGTTAAATTGAGGGTTTTGAGTGATTGGTTCTATCACTGAGCTATGTCAGAATGCAATTTCTACATGTGAATTAATGTTTTTAAATCTTGTAAATTTATTTTAAGTTGAGAGGACTCTCAAAATGGGGGAATGTCAGAACATAAATTATAGTACTGTTATTAAATCAAATGGTTGTTTTATGCAACAGAATAGTTTTTGTTAGAACACTCATCTCTGTGTGTGTGAACTAAAAGTGGGCCTCTGGGAGATTTAATGCTGACAGAAGATTTACAATACTTTGGGTGATGAACCTAACAAGATCGCATTCCATAGCATGAGATGGTGTTTCTGTTCTATAAAGGTACGAGGGAGAGATGGCTCGGGGCCAGACCCTGGTTTCTACACAATGAGAACAGTCTTTACAGAAGGTACTGTCTGATGTGAATTATTAGTATCTTTCATACACATCTTAACCTTGTGACCCATTCCATTCATCTGTTGTTTGTCATGTGGAATTAAAGAGCTGGATTTTAATATAAAATGCTGAGGCTTAGTCCTGCTGGTTGAGCTCTCAATGAATCACCTACAGGGGGCTTGTTGACAAGCTCCATTACTGCAGTAATTCAATAATAAAGTTTCCCTGTTTAAAAAAAAAAATGTAAAAGTCTCTCCTTTTGATTACAATAATTCCATGGCAAGGATTGCCTGTTTTGAAATAAGGTAAGCCAAACTTATTTGAGGACATTAAAAAAATACAATACTGTATATGTGGGCATAAGCAGTTGGAGGATGCATTTTATGCACACGACTGTCCTACAATGCTATTCAATAGACTACATCTGTCATAGAAACTTTGATTGGGTTAGGGTTAGCCCTAACCCAGGGTACCCCAACTGGTGGCAAGCCGAATTTGGCCACGGGTGGTTATATTTGCCCCCCCGTCCCAAGTTTTCAGAGCAAAAAAATAGTTGTACATTTTCCTTGAAGGGCCATAAAAGACAGTAAAAACACAATTTATTTTAATTTTGGAAATCTGTTCCCATGTATTTCCATGCATAATACAGAGATTGTATACAAATGTAAGCAATGTTTGAAATTATGTTTTTGTCAAATATCTGTTTGTGATTCTTGTGGTGAAATTGCAGTCTACAAATTATGTTCCGGGCCCCCCGACCATCCGCTCACGAAAAACATTGGCCTTTGACTGAATCTAGTTGATGATCCCTGCCCTGAACCACTGCCAGGAACCCCCGCCTTGGCAAACCTGTGACACAGGGATCCCCATCATATATTTTAGCCGTAAGAAATCAGATTCATGTCTTGTCTTATCATCAAACGAATGGCAAGGAGAAGTAATCAAACATTTTAAAATGAATAGATTTTGTAGATTTTTGTTTTTTTGTTTTGTTTCCATCCCTGTTAGTGAGCATTTCTCCTTTGCCAAGATAATCCATCCACCTGGCATGTGTGGCATATCAAGAAGCTGATTTAACAGCATGATTACACAGGTTCACCTTTTGCTGAAGACAATTAAAGGCCACTCTAAAATGTGCAGTTTTGTCACACAACACAATGCGACAGATGTCTCAAGTTTTGAGGGAGTGTGCAATTGGCATGCTGACTGCAGGAATGTTCACCAGAGCTGGACAAGTGTGCTCTTCACGGATTATTCCCGGTTTCAACTGTACCGGGCAGATGGCAGACAGCATGTATGACTGTTTTTTTTAAGGTATCTGTGACCAACAGATGCATGTCTGTATTCCCAGTCATGTGAAATCCATAGATTGGTGCCTAATTCATTTATTTCAGTTGCCTGATTTCCTTATATGAACTGTAACTCAGTTAAGTCTTTGAAATTGCTGTATTCATATTTTTGTTTAGTGTGATTGGAAAAGGGAGTGTAAACTGTAACATAGTCTATTAGATAGAAAGGTAACACTAAACACATTTTCAATAATAGCAGCTGTTTAGCTGGTTAAACAAAGGTTAGTCATGTAAAGAAAGCTTACCAGCAAATACAGGTGTGCCAAGCTTTTAGCGCCATACCCAAAAGAGACAAGGCTGTAATCGCTGCCAAAGGTGCATCAACAAAGTACTGAGTAAAGGGTCAGAATACTTACAGTACCAGTCAAAAGTTTGGACACTCCTACATTATTTCCTACTTTGTAGAATAATAGTGAAGACATCAAAACTATGAAATAACACATAGGGAATCATGTTGTAACCAAAAAAGTGTTGAACAAATTAAAATTGATTTTTTATTTCAGATTCTTCAAAGTAGCCACCTTTTGCCTTGATGACAACTTTGCACACTTTTGGCATTCTCTCAACCAGCTTCACCTGGAATGCTTTTTCAACAGTCTTGAGAAGAAGTTCCCACATATGTTGATCTCAAATATCAAATATATTTTGATTTGTTTAACACGTTTCTGGCTACTACATGATTCCATATGTGTTATTTCATAGTCTTCGCTATTATTCTACAATGTAGAAAAGTGGGAGTGAAGTAGCTGGGCGGGAGATTGCATGACGGTCAATGATAAAAGTCAAAAATAAAGTCAAAATAAGCATTAAAAACCGTATGTTTCAATGACAGTGTCGCAATGCTCTTACATTACATTCAATGCCTGTTTTTCCTGATGGGGCTAGGGAATGGAAGGGATATTTTTTTCCCCGGATGGTTGAGGGGCAGCTCTCTATGGGAACTTGGGGGGGGGGTGATCTTGGATATTTAGTGGCCTGGCTGTTGGGAGCTTGGGCCGGTGGCCGATAGGTCGCTGGTTCGGGTCCCCTTTTTGACATGGTGGGAGATCTGATGACTTGCCCTTGAGCGGGGCGCTTGACCCTGGTTGCTCCTGTGCGTCGCTCTGGATGGGAGTCTGTTAGATGACTGAATGTAAAGTAAATGTTGAGCGGCTTCACTGCAGGCAGATTTCATGTTATAATATTTTTTTTTTATGAAATGAATTAAAAAATAAAGTATGTTGAGACACCGAAACATACTCACTTTAAATGTTACTACTGTATTAATTTAAAAAAAAATCTCTAACAAAGTAGATCATTTATCTTTAGGCTCCCCTGCTGATATATATAAAACAAATTATAGATTGAACTTCATTAGATTATGACCATAACTTTTTCTAAATTACAAAATATTATATCAATGTACCTCAATCGTTTTGTTGGAGCGACTTAAAAAGTTGATAAGACAGAGGAATTGTTTTATTGAGCAAGACTAGTGCCATCCAGGGAAAGTGTTGAAAAAAATGTTGGTGACATACAGTGCCTTTAAAAAAGTATAATTCTCATCAATCTACATCCAATACCCCATAATGACAAAGCAAAAACAGTTTTGTGAAATGTTTGCAAATGTATTACTTATAATTTTTTTTAAACTGAAATAAGTATTCAGACCCTTTGCTGTGAGACTCGAAATTGAGCTCAAGTGCATCCTGTTACCATTGATCATCCTTGAGAAGGTTCTTCAACTTGAGTGTGCAAAGCTGTCAAAGGCAAAGGGTGGCTACTTTGAAGAATCTCAAATATAAAATGTATTTTGATTTGTTTAACAGTTTGGTTACTACATGATTCCACGTGTGTTATTTCATAGTTGATGTCTTCACTATTATTCTACAATGTAGAAAATCGTAAAAAAAATGAAGAAAACCCTGGAATGAGTGGGTGTGTACAAACGTTTGACTGATACAGTATACTGTAAGTAGCGAGCTGTCTGAAATTATAACAGAGAGAACAAATTATATAGCTATTTGATCATGTCTGTGTGCATGTCCAAATATTACTGAAGTCTGGAATCCAACATGGTATCACTGTAGTTATCAAATAGCAAGAGTCAGACAAGTGTCAACCCTCAACATGTCAACAGCTTGTATAGACACTGATTAACTGAGATTCATCTCTTGTCAGGTAGGCTGTTAGTCTTTTTCTGAAATAATTATTTTCACTTGACTTGGTGCTCACATAACTTTCATTAGCTGGCTACGGTTAGCATGCTTGCTAGTTACACTGCTACATGTGGAAATCACCACAACGTTACCACCCCTAATTCCTGAATATGTATTAGCAACCTTTGTCAGACAAGAATTGCCTCTCAAGACAAGAATTTCCTCTCTAGGACAGAAATGACTCGAAATGGGTGCAGCAAGTTCCTGAGGTGTACCTTTTTTTTTTTTTACATGAATCTGTGCAATTGGTTTCCCCTTACGTGTGTATAAACGTTTCAATACCCATTGAATAATGAATTGTATTTAAAATAGTTTGTCATCAAAACTTAAATCCAGTGGCTCTCAAAGTTGTCCATCAAACCCAGTATCTCCACCACAGCTCTTGAAGTGAAGCACACATCTTCACTCACAAGGATATTTTAGTTTATATGTTCAAAGCCAGACGCGATGAGAGTTAAGTTGCACTTTAATTACCTTCTGCCTTTGTAATATGATATATGTCATTGGCATAAACAGTGAACAGATTCATCAGATGTGGGTAGCAATAGCTAACTAGCTATCACATTAGGTTGCCACTAATAATCTGGCTAAGCGAGCTAGCTAGCTAGCTGTGTCAACCATGTAGCTAGATCAACCGTCAGTCCAGTGCAGCATCCTCCCACTCCATTGCTCTCTCCCACACTGTGTGTGTGTGTGTGTGTGTGTGTGTGTGTGTGTGTGTGTGTGTGTGTGTGTGTGTGTGTGTGTGTGTGTGTGTGTGTGTGTGTGTGTGTGTGTGTGTGTGTGTGTGTGTGTGTGTGTGTGTGTGTGTGTGTGTGTGTGTGTGTGTGTGTGTGTGTGTGTGTGTGTGTGTGTGTGTCTAAAAGTCATTCTGTGTTTATGACAAGGCCTATAAGCACATCTGTCATACAGTCAGTGTATCATCGCAATATGAGTTGTGCCATATACTGAGGGTATGTGTCTTTTTATTTACAGCTTGTATCAGAACAACCGAGGGGGAAGAGAATGTGCCAGCCTAGCCCTTGATCATGACTCAGTTCCATTACATTACACATAAGAGTCATTGGATGGAGGCTTCTGTATGGGGGAGTTTTGTTAAGAGCCCCGATGCTCAATCTGAACATTAACATACATTGCTTGGGGTACGGTTTTGGAAGTATAAGGATCTTTTCTTAAACATCAGTGAGAATTATTGTTATTATTATTTTTTACTAAATGTTAAATCGACACACCTTGATAGGGTTAGTGTTCCCATACGGCCATACCTACATGTTACAGTGTTTGTTTACAGAAGACAAGAGGCTAATTAGTTATCTAGCATGCTCCGAACACCTGTAGGTACTGTAAGCCTAACTCGGGACATGTAGCAGAAGGGTAGTTTCATCAGATTGAGGCACCCATTGCTGAATGAATGTGTGCAAAACTGCTACAGTAAGTGTATATTTTTTATTTGAATTCTTCTCGCTGATGAAATATGTTTTTCGAAAGCAGTATTGCAAGCAATGATTATTGACGTTTCTAAATGTTAAAACACAGCGTCGGGATTGTAGTTCACATGAGGTACATGGAACGAATTGCAATCATCATTGAAGCTGGAGACTTATATCTCCCTCACTAACTTTAAGCATCAGCTGTCAGAGCAGATTACCAATCACTGTACCTGTACACAGCCCATCTGTAAATAGAACACCCAACTACCTCATCCCCATATTGTTTTTTTACTCTTTTGCACCCCAGAATCTCTACTTGCACATCATCTACACATCCGTCACTTCAGTGTTAATGGTAAATTGTAAATATTTCACCACTACGGCCTATTACCTTACCACATTTGCACACACTACATATATTTTTCTATTGTGTTTTTGACTGTGTGATTGTTTATCCCATGTGTAACTCTGTTGTTTTTTTTTGTCGCACTGCTTTGCTTTATCTTGGCCAGGTCGCAGTTGTACCAAATTGGATCCTTTGTTCGTACCCCCCAGGGCAATTGAACTGATTCCAGAGGCTGATCCAAAACACTGCCGGCAGAGGAGAGGTATTCGGAGTGGACTAATTGTCTGACTCAGGAGGCACACACACCATCTACCGCTTCCAAGTATATTACTTGGTAATATTACTCTGTAATGTTCAGTCTCTGGATTTCCTTCCTGGATTTCCTTCCAGAGAGGCATCAGGGATTGTAACATACTCTGTTTCACGGAAACATGGGATACGGGATACACTGAGTCTGTACAGCCAGTTGGGTTCTCAGTTCATCGTGCTAACAGGAATGAAGATTTCTCCGGGAAGAAGAAGGGTGGGGGTGTATGTTTCATGATTAACTACTCATGGTGTGATTATGATAACATACAGAAACTAGTATGTTATCAGAAAGAAGTTATTTTGTTCATCCGACCTAGACTACCTCACAATCAGCTCCTTTGTTTTGTGGATGTTGGGTGGAAACCACATATCCTGAGAGGTTATTTTCTCTGGGACACTGTTACTCAGCTTTTAAAATGCATCCCAGGGCCCTCACCACACTGTCTCCCTGTATGCTGTCTCATCAATCAATCAATCAATCAATCAATCAATCAATCAATCAATTACATTTATTTATAAAGCCCTTCTTACATCAGCTGATGTCACAAAGTGCTGTACAGAAACCCAGCCTAAAACCCCAAACAGCAAGCAATGCAGGTGTAGAAGTACAGTGGCTAGGAGAAACACCCTAGAAAGGCCATAACCTAGGAAGAAACCTAGAGAGGAACCAGGCTATGAGGGGTGGCCAGTACTCTTCTGGCTGTACCGGGTGGAGATTATGACAGAACATGGCCAATATGTTCAAATGTTCATAGATGACCAGCAGGTTCACATAATAATAATCACAGTGGTTGTCGGGGGTGCAACAGGTCAGCACCTCAGGAGTAAATGTCAGTTGGCTTTTCTTAGCATCTCTACCACTGCTGCTGTCTCTATTGAGTTGAAAACAGCAGGTCTGGGACAGGTGGCACGTCCGGTGAACAGGTCAGGGTTCCATAGCCGCAGGCAGAACAGTTGAAACTGGAGCAGCAGCATGGCCAGGTGGACTGGGGACAGCAAGGAGTCATCAGGCCAGGTAGTCCTGAGGAATGGTCCTAGGGCTCAGGTCCTCTGAGAGAGAGTAAGAAAGAAAGAGAGAAAGAGAGAAAGAGAGAGAGAGAAAGAGAGAGAGAATTAGAGAGAGCATACTTAAATTCACACCGGACACCGGATAAGACAGGAGAAATATTCCAGATATAGCAGACTGACCCTAGCCCCCCGACACATAAAATACAGCAGCATAAATACTGGAGGCTGAGACAGGAGGTGTCGGGAGATACTGTGGCCCCATCGGCCGATACTCCCGGACAGGGCCAAACAGGCAGGATATAACCCCTCCCACTTTTCCAAAGCACAGCCCACACACCACTAGAGGCATAACTTCTTCCACCAACTTACCATCCTGAGACAAGGCCGAGTATAGCCCACAAAGATCTCCACCACGGCACAAACCGAAGGGGGGCGTCAACTCGGACAGGAAGATCACTTCAGTGACTCAAGCCACTCAAGCGACGCACCCCTCCTAGTGATGGCATGGAAGAGCACCAGTAAGCCAGTGACTCAGCCCCTGTAATAGGGTTAGAGGCAGAGAATCCCAGTGGAGAGAGGGGATGTTGGTCAATGTTGGTAATCAGGCTTACAACTGTTGTGTCATCTGCAAACTTGATTTTTGAAGTGGAGGTGTGCATGGCCACGTAGTCATGTTTGAACAGGGAGTACAGGAGGGGGCTGAGCATGAACCCTTGTGGGGCCCATGTGTTGAAGATCAGCGTAGTGGAGGTATTGTTTCCAATGTTCACCACCTGGGTGCAGCCCATCAGGAAGTCCAGGCCCCAGTTGCAAGGGGCGGGGTTCAGACCCAGGGCCCCGAGCTTAATCATGACATTGAAGGGTACTATGGCGTTGAAGGCTGAGCTATAGTCAATGAACAGCATTCTTACATAGGTATTCCTCTTGTCCAAATGGGATGGGGCAGTGTGCAGTGCGATGACGATTGCATCATTTGTGGATCTATTGGGGCGGTATGTACATTTAAGTGGGTCTAGGGTGTAAGGTAAGATGGAGGTGATATGATCCTTAACTAGCCTCTCGAAGCACTTCATGATGGAAGAAGTGAGTGCTATGGGGTGATAGTCATTTAGTTCCGTTACCTTTGCTTTCTTGGGTATAGGAACAATGATGGACATCTTGAAGCAAGTGGGGACATCAGATAGGGAGAGATTGAATATGTCCGTAAACACTCCACTCGTCTTACCGTATGTAGCTGTTCTGTCCTGCCGATGAACATAAAATCCAGCCAACTGTATATTATCTGTGTCGTTGTTCAGCCACGATTTGGTGAAACATAAGCTATTACAAGTTTTAATGTCCCGTTGGTAGGATAGTCTTGAACAGAATTCATCCAGTTTATTCTCCACAAAGCATCTGGATCTGTGCCCCCTGTATCTCCATCTTTTCTTCATGAAAATGATGGGATTTGGGCCTGGTCTGGGAGCAACAGTATATTTCCTTCATGTCAGAGTCATTAAAGAAACAAATATTCTTCCAGTCTGAGGTGAATAATCACTATTCTGATATCCAGAAGCTGTTTTCGGTCATAAGAGACTGTAGCAGCAACATTACGTACAAAATAAATTACAAACGATGTGAAAAAAACACACAAAATAGCACAATTGGTTAGAAGCCCGTAAAACGGCAGTTTTTTGTTTGGGTAGGTTTTAATAGTCACAGTGGGAACAACATCCCCTATACACTTCCTTATGAACTCAGTCACCATGTCTGTGTATACGTCAATGTTATTCTCAGAGGCAACCCGGAACAAATCCCAGCCCACGTGATCAAAACCATCTTGAAGCATGGATTCCGATTGGTCAGACCAGCGTTGAAGGGAAGGGATCTGATTTGATTTGCCGAATGTGGGATGGGGGAGGGCCTTGTAGCCATCCAGGAAGGGGGCTAACACTGGTCGAGAGTTTTTTGATGTGCGAGTACTACAGGCAATGTGTTGAAAGAACTTCGATGGTCTTTTCGTCAAATGTGCTGTTAAAATCTCCAGCAAAAATAAATACGACCTCAAGATATATGATTTCCAATTTGCACAAAGTCCAGTGTAGTTCTTTGAGGGCCATCGTGCTATTGGCTTGAGGGGGAGTATACACGGCTATGACTAAAACCAAAGATAATTATCTTGGGAGGTAATACAGTCGGCATTTGATTTGTGAGGTATTTTAGGTGGGGTGAACAAAAGGACTTGAGTTCCTGTACGTTATCACAATCACACTTTGAGTAGTTAATCATGAAACACACACCACTGCCTTTCTTCCCGGATAGTTCTTTATTCCTTCCTGTATGATGTACTGAGAACCCAACTGGCTGTATGGATGGGGACAGTATATCCAGAGAGCCCTGATTCCATGAAACAGAATATGTTACAGTCCCTGTTGTCTCTCTGGAAGGAGACCCTCACCCTGAGCTCGTCTTCTTTATTGTCCAACTCTAGAGTCTAAGTCAGGGGTGCCAACCCAGTTCCTGGAAAGCTACCTTCCTGTATGTTTTCGCTCCAACCCCAATTGTAACTAACCTGATACAGTCTATCAACCAGCTAATTGTTGGAATCAGGTGTGCTAGATTAGGGTTGGAGTGAAAACCTACAGGATGGTAGCTCTCCAGGAACAGGGTTGGAGAGCCCTGGTCTAGGTGGTTCCAAATGTCTTCCATTTAAGAATGATGGAAGCCACTGTGTTCTTGGGGACCTTCAATGCTGTAGAAATGTGTTGGTACCCTTCCCCAGATTTGTGCCTCAAAGCAATACTGTCTTGGGGCTTTACAGACAATTCCTTTGAGCTCATTTTTTGCTCTGACATGCACTGTCAACATTGGGACCTTCTATAGACTGTACCTGAGTTAACCACTGTGCCACCCAGGAGGCCCGTGAAAACAGGTTTTAATTGTAAATGTATTACAAACTAAAAACATGTACCTGAGCTCAGTTTCAAGTCTCATAGCAAAGGGTCTGTAGACTTATGTAAGTTAAGGTACCTGTTTTTAGTTTGTAATACATTTACAATTAAACCCTGTTTTCACGGGCCTCCTGGGTGGCACAGTGGTTAAGGGCGCTGTACTGCAGCGCCAGCTGTGCAGTAAAGACTCTGGGTTTGCGCACAGGCTCTGTCATAACCGACCGCGACCGGGAGGTCCGTGGGGCGACGCACAATTGGCCTAGCGTCGTCCGGGTTAGGGAGGGTTTGGCCGGTAGGAATGTCCTTGTCTCATCGCGCACCAGCGACTCCTGTGGCGGGCAGGGCGAAGTGTGCGCTAACCAAGGTTGCCAGGTGCACAGTGTTTCCTCCGACACATTGGTGCAGCTGGCTTCCGGGTTGGATGTGCGCTGTGTTAAGAAGCAGTGCGGCTTGGATGGGTTGTGTATCGGAGGACAAATGACTTTCAACCTTCGTCTCTCCTGAGTTGCAGCAATGAGACAAGATAGTAGCTACTAAACAATTGGATACCATGAAATTGGGGAGAGAACGGGGTAAAAAAAACTGTTTTCGCATTCTCATTATGGGGTATTGTTTGTAGATTGATGATAAATGTTTTTATTTTATCCATTTTAGAATCTTAAGAAAATTCTCCCCTCCAATTTATCATGCAAACACAGTTTTATATTTTGACCTCCATATAATTAACTACTTTTAGAGAGAGGGAGAGAGAGAAGGTGCGAGGTAGAAGGTGAGAGAGAAAAGGAGAGAGAGATGTGTGGACTTTCTGCTATATAATTTGAATTTTGGGGAACATTTTCCTGTAGTTGTTGAGTGCAATGGCTCACATTGCAATGGCTCACAAACGGTCGATTGAAATGTCAGCTAATTCTGAGAATTAAGTGCCATTATACATGACTTGCAAATTGCTGTGTTGCATTATGTCACATAATGAGATGTGCCTCTAACTACAATGCACAGTCCCTCATCGGAATGCGTTGTATATCAAATAAAGAGAAAACAGATGGGTATTCTTCATTTTTTTCAATGAAGGAGACCGGAGTTCCAATCCCCCTTTAATTTTATTTCAATTTTTTACACGATCGCCGAGGGGGCATGTGTGGTCTAGAGTGGGAGTTTAGACCACTACAGCAGACTTCAGCACCAGATGGGTTTTCTCAACAGGATTAACAGCAAATATTGGATTACATTTCTTATTTTAGAAGGAAATATGTTCATGGCAATGTCAACATGTGATTGATATGTCTGAAATAGCGAGAGAGAGAAAAGATGTGCAGTATTGGGCAAACCAAATGAGAAGTGCAAGGCATTCCCAGTGTGAGAAGAAAATGGCATGTGACATAATAATGATGTCATATTCTGCTGTCATGAAGACGGCAGGGAAAGAGGTCACATTTTTGTTGTCAATTGGTCAGATAACTAGATTACAACCAGTTAAAAATGTATAATTTCTGGTTGCAAACGACTCTAAAAAAACGTCCTCAAAGACATAATAATGATGTCATTGCAACCAGTTTTTCCCTCTGGGTTTTGATGTTCATGCTTCTATTTAGATTTCCTTCTATTCCTAATGATTCTATGGGGGTTATGCAAATAGATGTTTCATGAGATGAGCTAATGATCCTCTGCCGATTGGTCGTGTGAGAGCGAATAGGAACAGATCTCGATGTGTGAATAACATGAATAACAGTGTCCTTGAGCACTATGTAAATATGTTGGGGATGTACTGTTTGAAACAGACTGTTTCCTCCTGTTCCTCCTGGAAACCTCTCTCTCTCTGTCTCTCCATCTCTCTCGCTCTCTCACAGTATGGGAGGAACACCTGGAGCTTCCGTGTTACGTGTACAAACGCTAACATCTGCTTCTCTTTGGCACACAGTTGCCCGGTGGTGAGGAATCCTCTCTCTTGTAGTATTTTGGTGTTTGTGAGTGACACCGCCCTCTCCACCTAATTTTCCCTTTATACTCTCTCAGGCCAATCTCCCCCAACCTCCTCTCAGCCCCCTGTTTAGCCAGCAGGCTGCCGGCTCGCCACCTGCCCCCGACCTATCTTACCTGCCCAGGGTCGCAGACGGCCAGGGCTAATGTGACAGACACATCTGCTAATCAACTGCCGAACCGGGTACTCACCAGCTGTGTTCAGATGTAAGAGGTTGTTCAGGTTGACCTACAAGAGCCACATGATGCGTCTCTGCTGACTGAGACAGACGGGCAGATGCACTCGGCTCCACAGAGGAAGGAGAGAGCATCCTGACACCCTGGTGGAGGAGAAGAGGGAACTTGGACACAATAAACTTGAAGTCGGAAGTTACTTTCAGATGTTTCGGGGTTGAAAACTATTTTCAAGGCCGTCAAACATGAAAAGTTGTTATCATTGCGACTACAAAAATGGCCTAATCAATGACAGTATTTCCATCGAGGCCTTTTGACCAGAAAGAGCTGGAGAGAGTAGATCCCAAACAAAACCAAACATTGGTTACTTAGAAAGTTTGGAATTGATGATAATAATATAGGCTTCCCTATTTCAATGATGACGAGCAATGCTAACACAATGGGAAGACAAACTGCTCCAGAGCTGCAGAGGATGCAACTCTCCAAACAATCTGCACAAACAAAAGCTAACCAAGCCCTCTCCGGCACTAATTGTTAATAAGAGAGTTCAGCGTAATTTATTTTTCCTTTGTTCGTTGCTCCAATTTACCCTCATGATTGTGTGTGTGTGTGTGTGTGTGTGTGTGTGTGTGTGTGTGTGTGTGTGTGTGTGTGTGTGTGTGTGTGTGTGTGTGTGTGTGTGTGTGTGTGTGTGTGTGTGTGTGTGTGTGTGTGTGTGTGTGTGTGTGTGTGTGTGTGTGTGTGTCCTTGGGGTCCAATCCAATCTAACACTTCTGTTTCCACTGGAAGAGCTTTTCAGCAATCATTCCCAACAGGCATCGAGGCAGGCAAGAGATTGAGAGACTCGAAAACACAGTGTATTTCCATCTCCCACCTATTCCCTTCACTAACAGATGCGTTTCATATGTAGATGGGGGTGCACCTTCGAGACATTGTGATTGAGCTGTCGGCGAGGCAAAGTTCAACTCAGTTGTTGTCGTAGCTCTTGGTGGCTTTTGATGCAGCAGTAAAGAAGCCATGGAGTACCATGGACATGGAACCACATGGAGTCACTTCATTTGCATCATGAAATAGAAAGCTGCCAAACACAATTTCAGTCTTTATTGGTGTCTCTTTGAGCCTTGAGTGTTACCATTTACTGTGTTTATTTTTTTTTACCAAGTACTACTGACTAACCAAACTACCAGAAATCAGTCATTTTCAATGGAAGGAGGTAGTGTGAGGAGACAATGATATGGCTGTTGACAACACAAGTTGAGCAAGGTATAATTATGAAAATAGTTGGGCACATGACGGCACGATAACCAATCAGGGAAGGGAACGTTTTACTTGATAGTTTTGACATTGTTCAGGGTAGGCTACCACACAAGTTCTGTTATGCATGGAGTATGGTGAAGTTTCCCATAGATGCTGATCTTGGGTCAGTTTAGCATTCTCCCCATTAATGGTTAAGGTTAGATCTTTACACAGGGGAAACTTCACCCCAGAGTGTTTTCCATGGTGTTCAGAAGAAACACCCACAAGGTGTGATGCCTTACTACAACGTGGTATGAAAAGGCACTGTTATTCTATCAGTATTTATGAAATCGAAACTGTTACCATTAAATATAGGAGAAATACACTGAACATTATGAAAACCTGCTTTTTCTATGGCAGACTGACCAGGTGAAAGCTATGATCCCTTATTTATCTCACTTGTTAAATCCACTTTAATCAATGTAGATGAAGGTGTGCAGACAGGCTAAAGTAGGATTTTTAAGCCTTGAGAAAATTGAGACATGGATTGTGTATGTGTTTCATTCAGAGGGTGAATGCGGAAGACAACATATTTAAGTGCCTTTGGATGGGGTATGGTAGTAGGTGCCAGGCTCTCCGGTTTGAGTGTGTCAAGAACTACAATGCTGCTGGGTTTTTTACGCTCAACAGTTTCCTGTGTGTATCAAGAATGGTCCCCCACCGAAAGGATATCCAGCCAACTTGACACAACTGTGGGGAGCATTGGAGTCAACCTGGGCCAGCATCCCTGTTGAATGCTTTCGACACCTTGTAGAGTTCCATGCCCCGACTACTTGAGGCTGTTCTGTGGGCAAAAGGGGGTACAACTCAACATTAGGAAGATGTTCTTAATCTTTATCCACTCAGTGTTTATTGTGCTGGACATTTGGTTTATTTAATGCAGAGTTTTCTCACCCAGCACTGAATTGTAGTACAATATGCTATTTACTGCTTTGCTTTCTATTTCACCATTATCTAACTGTTCTCTTGTTTGTTCTTAGTTCTGAAGCTTGATTGACATCCCACTCTAGCGACCCTTTCATTTGATATCTTCTATATTTTTTTCCGACACAATGAAATGACCACAGTACTTTGAACCTTATCATGTCAGAATCAAATTGGAAATAATCTGATTAGATTAGTAAATTAGCAGCAACTGGATTAATTCAATTAGCTGTCAAATCCTCAAAGCTTTTTTTTCAGGAAATACACAGAATAGTGAAGGTCTGCAAGCTTCTACATTTGATCTCTTCTCTATAAGAAATAAACTGTACTGCTGGGCAGCAAATGCAGGGTTTTACCAATGGACTGACTCTAACACTGAATGAGGAGTGCAGAACATCTGTTTACTGGAGTCTGTGTAAAATTGTGTTTGAACTCTTCACACTTAGAAAAAGGTTATATCTAGAACCTTATAGGGTTATTCGGCTGTCCCCATAGGATAACCCATTGAAGAACCCTTTTTGGTTCCAGGTAGAACCCTTTTGCTTCTAGGTAGAATCCTTTCCACAGAGGGTTCTAAGTGGAACCCAAAATAGTTCTACCTGGAACCAAAAAGGGTTCTCCAATGGGAACAGCCGAAGAACCCTTTTGGAATGATTTCCTCTAAGAGTGTTTGATAGCACGGCAAATGATATGGACTCACAACTTATCGCAAAGCTGCCACACACACACTGTACACAAGCACAGCTGTACATATGCATTGATAGGCATGCTGCGTCTACCCCATGCCTAGGCTACTGCTGCTTAGGGTTATCTCGACATCACATGAGCGGGTTACTTTGGGAAAAACATATTTGCAATATTTTTGTTATACTTCTTTACTCGTTTATACAGTAACTTGATTGCTGAAAGTCTGTCTCTTTTTTACACGCACACACACACACACACACACACACACACACACACACACACACACACACACACACACACACACACACACACACACACACACACACACACACAGGGAGATAGTACCATAACAAAACTTCTGTTGGCTTCTCTTTAAAGGGGGATAATAGTATCTACCACTTGGCACTGATAGGCCTAAGAGGACATTTTTCACAAGATATCATGAACAACCTCTCCTTTTGTTTGCCAAAATTGGACCCACGGTGCCTTTCGACTTGTATAACCCTGACATTTCTTTTCTCCTTTTGCAGTTATTAATGATTATTTCCTGTAGGTCCATTTTACCTCTGTCCTATTGTAGTACTTACACCATGAAAATGATTGGCTCTATCGCAAATTGTCTTTCCCCGATTCCTTGCTTCCTGTCTCCTCGCCTCCTTATTGAAGGAGAAGAACCCAGGACCCTCCCCTCAGGCCTTCTTCTCCAATGTGTTTTTTTTTTTTTTGCAAAGGAGGCAAGGAGAGAGGGTGCAAGGAATCAAGGAAGGATGAATTGAGAAAAAGTCCATGTGTTGTTCCACAGCAGGTGGGGGCATAGTGACTGGCCAGGAATGATGTTAGGAATGATGGTGTAAACTATGTGCACCATTTCATTGTTAATCACGAGGAAGGCAAAACAATGATTAATTTTCCATTGTGATTACTGAAGTGGCATGAATATGGGCAAGTTAACAATCTCCACCACAAGGCACACCATTTCCTGATTGCTGGCCACACCTTGTTTGCTCCTGATTGACTCTTTGGCTTGATCAAACCATATAAGGAAGACTAAGTTGGATATTATATCAGACAATGCTGTGGAAAAAATTTAATTGCGGATAGATGTACAACATTTGACAAATATCTTAGAAGTACACACATACTTCAGTTAACTAAAATAAGTTGAACATTGCGACGAAGATGGTTTAATAGTGACTAAAAGCTATGACGGGCACACACATCTTGGTCTGCATTCCCTCCACCGCAACACACAATAAGTATCTGCACTTAAGGTCTGTGTGTATGAACGTTCATGAATGTATCTGTATAAGTAAGCCTGCAAAGAATTTCTGAATCTCCCAGGTCAGTGTGGCGCAGAGTTATTTTCTTTACGTTGAGATGCTCTGTAGCAGAATGTTATTATTGTCACGCTTTGGTCTTAGTTTTTTGTGTTTTCTTTATTTATTTGGTCAGGCAAGGGTGTGACATGGGTTTATTTTGTGGTGTGTTTTTGTAATGGGGTTTTAGTAGGTATTGGGATTGTGGCTGAGTAGGGTTGTCTAGGATAGTCTATGGTTGCCTGAGGCGGTTGTTAATCAGAGGCAGGTGATTTTTGTTGTCTCTGATTGGGAACCATATTTAGGCAGCCGTATTCTTTCATATTTTCATTATTTTGTCGTTTCTTCATGTATAGTTTTTTTCCTTCATTAAAATATCATAAATCATCATCACGCTGCATTTTGGTCTGATCCTTGTTCCACCTCTTCGTCAGAGGAGGACATAGAAGAGAACCGTTACAATTATGGGTGAGAAAAACCACTTAATTCACGCTGTCTGTTCGGATCAATGTCCTTGGGAGGAGGAACACGGTTTTGTACACAACCCAAAAGGTCAGAGCATTAAGCTGCTCTGTCTTTCCAAGCAACGTATATTTTCTACAAACCAGCCATATTAACGACCCACAATCATTTCTGAGCCATAAGGTCGAGCCCTGCTCTGTCACTATTAGCAACTTGCTAACATGCTTATTAGTGCCATTTACACCCCATCCAATACTGTAATCAGACTCTATCACGTCCTGACCCATGTTGTCACACTGGAGTAATGGAATGAGCTTGAGGAGGTGAACACGTTTAAACAACATCTCAGTAGCATTCAAAAAATGTGTCTAAATGTGTCTAAATAGCCAATGGTGATAGGATTAGAGTTGGGATAAGAGTGGGGTCTATCCCCGGGTCAGATATCCCAAGATAATTCAGGTTTATGGTCCATTATGGTCCCTTCCTGGTCTCCCCTGTAATTGGAATAAGGTCCGATTTGCACTGACAAGGAGTGGACATAGTAATCATGAAGTCACAGCGCCGAATCCCAACTTGAGATGCTCTCAAGAGTCTGACAGATCTTGCATTTGTGCACAAATGTCCCCTTGATGGCAATGTATGACTTACGCAGATGTTGACTATTGACATTCTTCTCAATTTAGAGATCAACCCATAGTTGGGAATGTATTTTTATATTTTTCTAGGAAATGTAACCTATAAAAGGACACACTTGTTCCCCTGTTACAAGACATTTAAACAGCATTCTACTCTACAGGACTCATGTTGAATTTCTGCAGCTCTCTATGCTGAACACAGGGGATAGCAATGTTTGGGATAATGAATACGTTTTTGGCAAAGAAAAAAAATCCCCCAAAGTGCAAAGTTCAAATGTTTCCTCTCGTGGCTAACCCAATTACACATTAACAACGAACAAAAGTGAGGCGCGGGGAATTCCCTTACATGCTGTTAGCTGAAACACACATCAAGTGGAGACGTCTTTTCTTCAGGTGTGCTCTTCTCGGGAGCTTGTTATTCCTCGTGACCCCATAAGGAGGGGTCAACCGATAGTTTAGGGCTGTGGAGCACCCTGGGGTGAGCTCGTCCCACCAAAGTACCTTAACAGATTCTCTCTTCCTACTGTTTTTGTTTATCAGCCATCTTCCCACTCCAGGAAACCAAAAAAAGAAGAATGATAAGCACCATTAACGAACTCCTCATCTGTGACTGAGTCTGAAATGTTTCCCATGCAGAACCAGGGAGGAGGATCATTTCAATCATATTTAATAGTTAGGTCAGAACCATCATTTAATGAAAAAGTGTTCAGAAACAAACACAAGCAATTATCTTACCTTCTGACAGACTTGTTTTAATAACTACAACTAATTATAGATGTGGACTGGAATGACCTTGACACTGTCACGATGAGGTCTACTGTCATTACAGTATATGGTATTAGCTGGGGTTACTTCAGCATAATGTGTTGTGTGTTTTGCATCCGAAAGTGTCACTAGCTTGACACTCAGTTTGTTAAAGCTGTGTTGGTCTCCTGACTGTACAAAGGTCCCCAGGTGACAGCGTCCAATTCCCAAATGGCAACCTATTCCCTATGTAGTGCACTACTTTTGACCAGGGCCATAGGGAAAAAGACTCTGGGTCAAAACTTGTGAACATGAGAACAATTAAAATTGTTGACGCAGTTGCACGTGAATAACGGCCTATGTGTCACGCCCTGGTCTTAGTATTTTGTGTTTTCTTTATTATTTTAGTCAGGCCAGGGGGTGACATGGGTATTTATGTGGTGTGTTTTGTCTAGGTTTTTTTTGTAAGTTTATGGGATTGTGGTTTAGTGAAGTAGTCTAGGTAAGTCTATGGTTGCCGAGAGTGGTTCTCAATCAGAGGCAGGTGTTTATCGTTGTCTCTGATTGGGAACCATATTTAGGCAGCCATATTCTTTGAGTGTTTTGTGGGTGATTGTTCCTGTCTCTGTGTTTGTTGCACCAGATAGGGCTCCGGTTCAAATCTTGTACCAGTCAATTAAAATCATATATGTAATAGAACATTTTTCCATGAGAGCATCCTTAAAAGCAGTCAAACAGCATCATCTGCTTATCAAACATACTAAAACACTCACCAACTGAACAATTAGCACACAGTGTTGCGCATCTGGCTCTTGGTGATTTTTGACGGCAAGTTCGTATCCCATTGTTTTTTCTATTTGCCAAGTCCATCAGGCTCCTTCACTTAAAAAAAGCTCTATGAACTTAAATGCTGTTGAAACCTCTATCTTTTCTCTCTAAAATCACATGAATGTGCATGAAACGGATAAGCAGAAACGTGGTAATATGGTGAAAACGAGTCTTTTGCATTTTGTTCAACGTAACATTCGTAAGTAGCCTAGTCAAAGGTGTGATTATCATGCAAAATGGGCATTCAACACTTGAGACATACCAAGTTAAGAGGAGCAAAAGTAAACCTTGATTGTGGATGTCCTCTCACTGTCAACTGCGTTCATTTTCAGCAAACTTAAATAATTCTATGAACTTAACAAGATTCAACAACTGAGACATAAACTGAACAAGTTCCACAGACATAACAGAAATGGAATAATGTGTCCCTGAACAAAGGGTGGGTCAAAATCAAAAGTAACAGTAACAGTCAGTATCTGGTGTGGCCACCAGCGGCATTATGTACTGCAGTGCAGCTCCTCCTTATGGACTACACCAGATTTGACAGTTCTAGCTGTGAGATGTTACCCCACTCTTCCATCAAGGCACCTGCAAGTTCACGGATATTTCTGGGGGGAATGTGCTCAATGGGATTGAGATCCGGGCTCTTCGCTGGCCATGGCAGAACACTGACATTCCTGTCTTGCAGGAAATTACGCACAGAACAAGCAGTATGACTGGTGGAATTGTCATGCTGGAGGGTCATGTCAGGATGAGCCTGCAGGAAGGGTACCACATGAGGGACGAGGATGTCTTCCCTGTAACGCACAGCATTGAGATTGCCTGCAATGACAACAAGCTCAGTGATTCTGTGACACACCGCCTTCAAATCGATCCCGCTCCAGAGTACAGGCCTCGGTGTAGCGCTCATTCCTTCGACAATAAACATGACTCCGACCATCACCCCTGGTGAGACAAAAACGTGACTTGTCAGTGAAGAGCACTTTTTGCTGGTCCAGCTACAGTGGGTTTGTGCCCATAGGTGAAATTGTTGCCAGTAATGTCTGGGGAGTACCCGCCTTGCGGACAGTAATTTAGTTGTTGTTGCCATCCTGTACCTGTCCCGCAGGTGTGATGTTCGGATGTACCGATCCTGTGCAGGTGTCGTTATACGTGGTCTGCCACTGCGAGGACGATCAGTTGTCCGTCCTGTCTCCCTGTAGCACTGTCTTAAGCTTCTCACAGTGCGGACATTACAATTGATTGCCCTGGCCATATCTGCAGTCCTCATGCCTCCTTGCAACAGGCCTAAGTCACGTTCACTCAGATGAGCAGGGACCCTGGGGATCTTCTTTTGTGGTTTTTCAGTAGAAAGGCCTCAGTAGAAAAGCCTCAGTAGAAAGTTCTCTTTAATGGGAAACATTGGGAAAGCTTTGGAAACAGTGTTTAAATCCTTAACAATGAATATCTGTGAAGTTATTTGGATTTTTACGAATTATCTTTGACAGGGTCCTGAAAAAGGAATGTTTTTGTTGAGTTTATTTTAAGAAATGCCATTGGTTTATGGAGAAAACGTTTAAGATCTTTGATAGGATGATGCGGAATTTGTTACTGGAAATAATCACTGCCACCTGGTGAGGTGAGGTTAGCATAGGGATAAATGGGAACAGTTAACATGTAGCCTTTGATCACAAGCAACTATGTCAATGTTTTTAATTGGCTGATGCTTAAACTAAAGCAAACTTTTTCTAATATTCGCAAGTTTGGACCCACATTGCCTACTCCACTAGCCAATTAGCAGATTCCACTGAGATCAAACAAATCTGTGGTGTGTCGATTTTGGCACTACTAAAGCTAGAGACAAAAAATTAATGAATACTTAGAGAACACATGTTATGATTAATGTTTGAGAGATATCCACATACAGGTATGTGTGTGTGATACGATATATGCACACTCAGTTATCGTTTGAAATGAGACTCCAAAATAATTCTGAGAGACTCCCAGAACATTCTCTGTTATTTTGTTTTTGTCTCTTTTAGTTTTTGTTGTCGTTTAGGACAGGCAAGGCGATTTATTGAAGGTGATTAGGACATCGCAGACTTGAGACTGCGAAGGCAATTGTGGGCTTCTTCAAAGGTGCTGTTGGGTGTCAAACCGGCGCTGGCACACGCTGTTTACCGCGTAGCATGGAGTTCCTCTCCTCGCCATACGGGGTGCCGTTAATCACTCCTCATCAAAGGTCTAGCCTCACTCGGATAAAAACACGCCAGGGACCCCATCTTCAAAGGCCCCTTCAACGTTTTGAAAAGCCTATATGCCTCGTCAATACTTGGAGTTTGCATGAATTACCTCTTCACCACAGACCCCTGGACTTCCTGCTCCTTTTGGAGTATGGCTTCAAATATTTAGGAGGAATTGTGAGGAATCTGGGCACAATAGCATGAGGATGAGCTCATGCACTCTGTCGCCCAGTATTGATTGCTAACGTGGCACTTTAAAGGTTCCGCCTTGACTTGGTGCCAAGCACAGCGAGCAACCAAGTCAAACAGGGGGGTCATCTTGAACCCCTAGCTTGAGCTGTTGACATATCCCGGTTCTTATATGTGTCTGTTATGCATCTCCCACCCCAGCATTTATCATCCACAAACCTTAGACAGATGACACCCATGTATTCAATTAACCACAGCCTCCACAGCGATAAATCACTATGTTGCCTTACAATTTTCTTTGCCCATATTAGCAGTAACACACAAACGCTTGCAGACTTACAAAAACAAGCAGATGGTTAACCATTCCTCTCCTTAGGATATGGGAGAAAAACAATGTTTGGTTTATTATGTAGCATCTTATTTGCAATTGGCTTTAGATATTCAGCATTCTATACTACATTTGAGTTTTTTGGGGAATTTCATGATATTCTGTTTCAGCTTGCCCTCAAGCCCAGGAGCTAAGAGGTTGACGCCCCCCTCAGAACTTGTTAATGGGATGAATACCAGTTACCATGGCAACTCGGCAGGTTGGCTGAAGTCAGTTTAACCTTGAATAGCATACCAGAGAGAGGACAAAAGACGTGCACGACTGAATATAAACTTTTCGTCCTTCTAGTGAGCGATAATTCTCTCACTTTTGTGCCTTTTTTTTAAACTCAATGTCTCAATCAATAAATATTTTGAAATGGAATTGCTTCTGTGCAATGACTCCCATCCCAAAACAAAACAACTAATATTGACAATGCTAAATTCAATGCTACTGTGGGTTCGGCTTATGATGTTTTTCATAGCTCTCCGGAGAGTAAATGCAGAAAAACAAAATCTGTGTTTTGTGTTCGTCAAATGGAAATGTTGGGCCACACAAGAACAAATGAATGATATTGTTCTATGACAATTATGACTAAGACCTACGAGGCATTAGCCAAGTAATTTAAAAGTCCATTATGAAATAATGATTGTATATTTTTGTCTTTGTGAAAGTAATGACATATGAGGTCATATTTTAAAACCTGCACTACATTTACGACTGAGAAGCCTGTCAAAAACAATATCTGGTGATTTTAATATCCACTGATGGTCTCAATGTATAGTAAGCAAGTTAATTGTGCATGGATTCACATTGGAGCAAACTGAAAAACACGTTTTACTTCATAAAAGCACAATGATTTGAACAGCTTTTGAAAAACTATCAACGAGATATTGTTACTCATGTATTACAATGTAATAACTGCAGAGTCTACATCTTCCATCTGCGTTTCTCAATTGAATAATAGGAAACCACTGGAAAATGAGCAACACTGTAAATAAATCCCAGCAAATAAATCCCCCGTTATTGCGATCCAGTCACTTTTCATTACGGATTAGTTGGGAGGATTTTTCGCCTTGGAAGCCGAGACTCCATTTTGCGGCGGGTAGAAGCAACTCTGTGCATCCTCTCACTCATGTCTAAAGGCAACTAATCTCCCCTTCCTGTGAGCAGAGAGACAGGATTACGGCGACGCTTTGTGTGCCTGTGTGGTGATTGCGGGACGAGAGTGAGACCCGAGCTTGGGGCTAAGCCTCTGTGTTCTATTAGAGAAAATGGCAGATCCTATTACAAGGGTTGGTAATCTGGCCAGGGCTTGTGTCCCAAATGACCCCTATTCCCTCCATAAATCACTACTTTTGACCAGGCCTTATTGGAATCTGGTCAAATCGAGTGCACTATGTAGGGAATAGGGTGCCATTTGTCACGCATCCCTGGGTCATGACAGTGTCCAGTGACCTTGCTGAAACCAACCAACCTCCTCTGGCAGATCAAAGTGAAAAACTGTTTTAGTGTTGGTGTTGTTGTTGCTCAGAGTTGGTGTCTTTATGGCTTGAGATGGTGTCATTGTCGCTTGGAGTCTCTGACTCTTGGAGTCGGTGTTGTCGCTTGAAGTACAGTGCATTCAGAAAGTGTTCATACCCCTTGACTTATTCCACATTTTTGTTGTGTTAGACTGAATTCAAAATAGTTTACATGTATTTTTTTCTCTCACCCATCTACACACAATACCTCATAATGACAGTGATAACATGTTTTTAGAAAATGTTGCAAAATTGATTGAAAATGGAGAACAGAAATATCTCATTTACATAAGTATTCATGTTAGAATGAACTTTGGCAGTGATTATAGCTGTGAGTCTTTCTGGATAAGTATCTAACAGCGTTTCCCACCTGGATTCTACAATATTGGACATTATTCTTTAAAAAACAATTCAAGCTTTGTCAAGTTGGTCATTGATCATTGCTAGACAGCCATTTTCAAGACGATATAGTTAAAAACTGTAACTAGGCCACTCCGGAACATTCAGTGTTGTCTTGGTAAGCAAACTCCATTGTATATTTGGCCTTGTGTTTTAGGTTGTTGTCCTGCTGAAAGGTGAATTTGTCTGCCAGTGTCTGTTGGAAAGCAGACAACCAGGTTTTCATGTAGGATTTTGCCTGTGATTATATCTATTCCATTTATTTTTAGCCGAAAAAAACTCTGAGGTCCTTCCCATTGACAAGCATACCCATAACATGATGCCGCCAGAACTATGCTTGAAAATATTTAGAATTGTACTCCGTGATGTGTTGTTTGCCCAAAACATAACACTTTGTATTCACAACATAAAGTTAATTTCGTTGCAACATAATTTGCAGTTTTACTTTCGTGCCTTATTGCAAACAGAATGTATGTTTTTAATGTTTTTATTCTGTACAGGTGTCCTTTCCACTCTGTCATTTTGTGACATGGTGAAGTTGGAGCCAGGTGCAGAGAAGAGACCGGACGAGGAATTAGTGGTTTAGAATAAACCTAATACTTTACTGAGAAACGGCAGGATCACAGTGACACTGGGAAAACACTTAGTCTCAAACTCACTCAGGCGATTTTTTTTAAAAAAATTTCTATTAATATAATTACACTTTGACATTATGGTGTATAGTGTGTAGGCCAGCGACACAACATCTCAATTCAAGCCATTTTAAATTCAGGCTGTAACACAACACAATGTGGAAAAAGTTTGAATACTTTCTGAATGCACTGTAATCGACTGGAAGAAGTGAATCCTTTCCTCGATGTGTGACTGTCCTAAAATGGACACCGTACTCATAATCAATTATCTCGACAGATGGAACCCAAATGACACATGAAAGAGAAACAGGGAATGTAAATGCAAATGAGATCTGATATGGCTGCCTAGACAGATCAGTCTCATCATCGTCAGATCTGATGTACTGTACAGTGATGAGCAAGACACTTACAGTTGCTTGCGAAAGTATTCACCCCCTAGGCATGTTTCCTATTTTGTTGCCTTACGACCTGGAATTAAAATAGATTTCTGGGGGGGTTAGTATAATTTGATTTATACAACATGCCTACCACTTTGAAGATGCAAAATATATTTTTTGGTGAAACAAAACAGGAAATAAGACAAAAAAACAGAAACTTGAGCGTGCATAATGTCTCTATAAACTTGGCATATCTAGCCACTGGGATTTTTGCCCATTCTTCAAGGCAAAACCGCTCCAGCTCCTTCAAGTTGGATGGGTTCTGCTGGTGTACGGCAATCTTTAAGTCATACCTCAGATTCTCAATTGGATTGAGGTCTGGGCTTTGACTAGGCCATTCCAAGACATTTAAATGTGTGTTGATTTAGCAGTATGCTTAGGGTCATTGTCCTGCTGGAAGGTGAACCTCTGTCCCAGTCTCAAATCTCTGAAAGACTGAAACAGGTTTTCCTCAATTTCCATGTATTTAGCGGCATCATTCCTTCAATTCTGACCAGTTTCCCAGTCGACGAATAACATCCCCACAGCATGATGCTGCCACCATCATGCTTCACTGTGAGGATGGTGTTCTCAAGGTTATGAGAGGTGTTGGGTTTGCGCCAGACATAGCGTTTTCCTTGATGGCCAAAAAGCTACATTTTAGTCAAATCTGACCAGAGTACCTTGTTCCATATGTTTGGGGAGTCTCCCACATGCCTTTTGACGAACACCAAACATGTTTGTTTATTTTTTTCTGGCCACTCTTCCGTAAAGCCCAGCTCTGTGGCGTGTATGGCTTAAAGTGTTCCTATGGACAGATACTCCAATCTCCGCTGTGGAGCTTTGCAGCCCCATTCAGGGTTATCTTTGGTCTCTTTGTTACCTCTCTGATTAATTCCCTCTTTGCCTGGTCTGTGAGTTTTGTTCGGTGGCCCTATCTTGGCAGGTTTGTTGTGGTGCCATATTCTTTACATTTCTTAATAATGGATTTAATGGTGCTTCGTGGGATGTTCAAAGTTTCTGGTATTTTTTTTATAACCCAACCCCAATCTGTACTTCTCCACAGCTTTGTCTCTGACCTGTTTGAAGAGCTCCTTGGTCTTCATAGTGCTGCTTGTGTCATGTTCGTCATAAAAATTATCGGACCTGGGTTCCACATATTTTTTTATTTAAAGTAAGTGAACCACACAACAAAACAATAAAGAATAAACTAAACGTGACGACAATGGAGTGTTAAACATACAACTACACATAAACAATATCCCACAAACACAGGTGGGAAATATGCTACTTAAATATGATCCCCAATTAGAGACAACGATTACCAGCTGCCTCTAATTGGGAATCATACAAATCACCAACATAGAAATACTAAACTAGAACCCCACATAGAAAATATAAACTAGAATACCCCCCAGTCATGCCCTGACCAACTATACCATAGAGAAACAAAAACTCTATGGTCAGGGCATGACAGCTTGCTTGGTGGTACTGCAGAGGTGGTGGTGTTGCAGACTGTGGGGCCTTTCAGAACAGGTGTGTATATATACTGAGATCATGTGACTGATCATGTGACACTTAAATAAAGTCCACATGTGTGCAAGCTTACTAATTATGTGGCTTTTGAAGGTAATTGGTTGCACCAAATCGGTATTTAGGGGCTTCATAGCAAAGGGGGTGAACACACCCCTTTTCTGTTGTTATTTATTTTTTATTTTTTAATTTTCATTACACTTCACCAATTTGGACTATTGTGTATGTCCATTACATGAAATGTATTAAAATTATAGCTTGTTATGCAACAAAATAGGAAAAACGCCAAGGGGGGTGAATACTTTTGCAAGGCACTGAACACTGCCGTGCAAAAGTTTGGGGTCACTTAGAAATGTCCTTGTTTTTGAAAAAAAAACGCATTTTTGTCCATTAAAATAACGTAAAATTGATCAGATATACAGTGTAGACGTTGTAAACGGCAGATTTTTTTAATGGAATATCTACATATCCGTACAGTGGCCCATTATCAGCAACCATCACTCCTGTGTTCCAATGGCATGTTGCATTAGTTAATCCAAGTTTATAATTTAAAAGGTGAATTGATCATTAGAAAACAAATAACTTTCTTCTGAAACTCATGTCTATTCTCGTTGTGAGAAAAGAAGGCTATTCCATGCAAGAAATTGCAAAGAAAATGATGTTCTGGTACAACGCTGTGTACCCTTAACAGAACAGCACAAACTGACTCTAACCAGAATAGAAAGAGGAGTGGGAGGCCCCGGTGCACACCTGCGTAGAGGGACAAGAAGGCCAGCATCCCAGAGTTGCCTCTTCACAGTTGACGTTGAGACTGGTGTTTTGCGGGTACTATTTAATGAAGCTGCCTGTTGAGGACTTGTATTTCTGATCAATTTGATGTTATTTGAATGGACAAAAAAAATGTGATTTCATCATATGTGCAATCATCATATACGCTGTTGCTACTCTGTTCATCAGATATCCTGATCCCTCGTCACCTTACCCCATACATATCTACCTCTACCACTCCAGTATCCCCACAGTCGTGGCCAAAGGTTTTGAGAATGACACAAATATTAATATTCACAGTCTGCTGCCTCAGTGTCTTTAGATATTTTTGTCAGATGTTACTATGGAATACTGAAGTATAATTACAAGCATTTCATACGTGTCAAAGGCTTTTATTGACAATTACAAGAAGTTGATGCAAAGAGTCAATATTTTGCCGTGTTCACCCTTCTTTTTCAAGACCTCTGCAATCCGCCCTGGCATGCTGTTGTCACGAACCGGCTCAAAGCCTGTAACAAAAGGGAGTCAACGTGGAGATAAGGAGTAACAAAATATATATATTTATTAAATAAGTAACTAAGTATAATATACCATGGTGTGTGTAATCAGTAGTGTAAGTGAGTGTTTTGCAGGCATGAAGGTGATAATGCAGGGTGTTGAAAGATGCTAATGCAAACAACCAAAAAAACACCAAGAAACACAACAAAATCTATAAAGGTGTCTGCATGGAGAGAGTCTCCTCCATGAATGGGGAAGTGGTGTATTTATCCTGGGAGACACCTGGCCCAGGTGTTTCCCATGTAGCTGACGACCCTCCCAACTCCGCCCACCAGCATCCTAATAAGGAAACAACAAAGAGAGAATACGGCAGACAGAGTGGGAGGGTCGTCACAGTGTCTATTAACTTCTCGGCCCCATCCTGACTGATGACATCACATTCTTGCATAATCAATGCTTGGAATTTGTCAGAATTTGTGGGTTTTTGTTTGTCCACCCACCTCTTGAGGATTGACCACAAGTTCTCAATTGGGATTAAGGTCTGGGGAGTTTCCTGGGCATGGACCCAGAATATCGATGTTTTGTTCCCCGAGCCACTTAGTTATCACTTTTTCCTTATGGCAAGGTGCTCCATCATACTGGAAAAGGCATCGTTTGTCACCAAACTGTTCCTGGATGGTTGGAAGAAGTTGCTCTCGGAGGACTGATGCCAGGAATCTCCCCACGTGTAATAGTCACTGTGGCGACTTCCTTTTCCTGGGGGGAGTAATAGGTGTGATAGTCTATAATGTAGACTTAGGGATTTAGGAATTATTTGAAACTTTGTGTTGGCTTTTTTTTTGGTGAGTAAGTGGAAACAATGGTGCATAAGACACGGTCGTAGTTATTCTAATGTAAATACTGCCTTCATTGAAAAAAGTAGCATATTGACCACATACCCTAAACCACCATAGTGCTTGTATCAAAGCCGAGGTGAGAGATCTGGATAGTCATTTGATGGGGGCATGCGAAGGCTAATCCTTTGCAGTACGGTGATCTTATTGTGGGTTGCAATATGATCAGAGACAGCGTCGGGGTCACCAACCCACTCTAAGCCGTCACCTATTCAGGGACCCTTGTCATAGAAAGTAATGCACTGGAATGCTTTTGTCACAGCAACATTATGTTTCGTGAAATTAGCCAACGAGTCAATTTATCCAGGATTACAGTTTTTTCCAAGTGCTTACACACGTTTTCAAAACTGTCTCCTTTTTTCAAAAACTCTACATATAATTCCCACAACTCCACACACAAAATGCTAAATCTCTCACATCTCCTTCAAAATGTAACACTGCATTCAAAATGCCATAAACATATGTCAGAATGAAGAATTTGCATCAAATGGCAAACACTGCTTTCATAATAGTACATTTTTGGATATACCATGTAAACACTGTTGTTCTAAATCTAAAGCTCTTTGGTCTTTCATAGGCTTGTATCTACATTTCAATACAATGTTCTACAGTGACAGTAATCTGCCGAGAGGGGTAACAAGTACACTGTAAACACCAATGCAATGTAGAAACAGAAAATATTTATTAGGCCAAACATTACTGTTGTATACAGTAGCGTATAACAAAACCATAAACAAAAGTATATTCTTTAGAATACAGTAAAGAACACAATTGTGTGTGTGGGGTCCCGGGGGGGCAGTCCAGGAATTGGTAGGGGGGGAGTCACCAGTGCTAAGCTACGCTTCATCTCTTCTCCGGCCTGGGTCTGGCCACAATACTTCGTCCACATCACAAGATACGTTTTCTCTTGCCAAACATCGAGGGAAGTATCTCCTAGCATGGCGTATCCAACCTTGGACAGAGGCAACCTCTATGTCCCCACAATTTTTTTTTAACCTTTATTTAACTATGCAAGTCAGTTAAGAACAAATTCTTATTTTCAATGACTGCCTTGGAACAGTGGGTTAACTGCCTGTTCAGGAGCAGAATGACAGATTGGTACCTTGTCAGCTCGGGGGTTTGAACTTGCAACCTTCTGGTTACGAGTCCAACGCTCTAACCACTAGGCTACGCTGCCGCGTCCTATGCGTCCTCCATTGCCTGGAGAAGCGGCATGCGGGCATAGGGTTGGCGATCATACACTTTCCAGCGCCAGGCTGAGAATAATTCCTCTATGGGATTTAGAAAAGGTGAATATGGGGGTAGGTACAAAACTACAAATTGTGGATGGGTGGCAAACCAGTTTTGGACCAGAACAGCACGGTGAAAACTAACATTGTCCCATAAAACCACAAATCTAGCATGCTCCTGATCTGGATCAGGGACAAGCATTGTGTAAATTGCATCCAGAAAAGTGAGCATATGGCCAGTGTTGTACGGACCCAGTGTGGCATTGTGATGGAGGACCCCGTTTTGAGTGATGGCAGCACACATAGTTATTTTACCCCCACGCTGTCCAGGGACGTTGGTAATTGCCCTCTGTCCTATTACATTTCTTCCGTGGCGCCTGGTTTTGGTGAGGTTGAAGTCAACCTCATCCACATAAATAAATTCATTGTGAATTACATGGACATCCAGCTCCAATACTCTCTGTAACAGACAAATGGATATACAGATGAGTAAATATGGTGTGTCTGAAGTACTGGAAGTAGTGTTGCATACATACCTCTACAAAGCCGCATATTCTTGACTCTGTCAGAGTTGCTCTCAAATGGCACCTTGTAAAGTTGTTTCATCGTCACTCGGTGCCGTTGGAGGATGCGTTGTATGGTCGACAGGCTTACAGCATTGATATTGTTAAATATGGTGTCATTATTTAAGATATGCTCTCTTATCTATCGTATCCTAATTGCATTGTTGGCCTAAACCATATTTATGATTGCAGTCTCTTGTACATCCGTAAACAAGCGTCCTCGTTCTCCATGGTGTCTTTGCCTTTCCACTCTGTACAGAATTCAAACACAGTATGTGTTCAGCATAGGAACTGTAAACAATGTACAAAACAATGTAGTACAGCATGATAACCAACCTCATTCATTCAATGCAGTGCAGTAAATGAATGGCTTAGAGTTACAAATGTTTATGCAATCATACGTATTTTACAGTACATTACTGTAATGCTAAAATAGACATTAGATAGTTGCATACCTGTTCTCATTTCTGAAGGTTCAAATGATGGACGCCACTGTAAATCGACTCAAGTTGGAATGGACTCTCAGTCCAGCCTCTCTCATGGTCAAACCGTGGTTGATCACATGACCAACAAGTGTTGCCCTAATCTCATCAGAGACGGCTCTCCTTCCTTCTCTTATTTGCCCCCGTCCTCTTCTTCCTCTTCCTACTCCTCTTGCTCTCTGTCCATTGTTGGCATCCATTGTTCAAAACAGGTCATTCAAAATTATTCTTTCTTTTACATTTATTTACAGTTTTTTTGGATTGCTTACACACTAAAATTAAAAGTAGCACACTATTAGCAAAATATTACACTCAAGAAGCAAAATATCAGCCCATATTTGCACAACTATAAGCACATTGTCAACCTCACACTTGTTGCAAAACTCTACACACAGTGATTTGCAAAACACTAAACAAACTTAACATACATTACACACAAAAATCATGGAGTCACGTCCTTGCAATACCAAAGCACTGACTGTCAAATTACCACACCGTCCAACCAATTGGTTCAACACAGTATTCAGGTGTGCAAACATTCGTTTGCTTAATTGTAGACACACCAATCAGGTGTATAAGCACTATAAAAAGCAGCAGGTGAGTTCATCGGTCTTCAAGCACAATGGAAAGAGTAAGACGAGGAGGAGGAGGAGGAAGAAGAGGAAAACGAGGAGGACAACGAGGACAACGAGGAGAACGAGAAGGAGAACGAGGAGGAGGAAGGGGAGGAAGAGGAAGAGGAAGACAAGAAGGTGCTCAAAGAGGACCGAATCTGACAAATGAGATCCGCGCAACATTGGTTGACCACGTTGTCAACCACGGCCTGACGCTGAGGGAGGCTGGACTGCGAGTACAGCCAAATCGAAGCCGATATACAGTGGCAAGTGTGATGAGAACATTTCGACTGGAAAATAGGTATTGTAAAAATAGTATCATAGCAAAAACATCTGCACGGTTTCAGTAACTGCTTACAGTACTGTATTCTATGCACTATCAGCACTATTCTGTTACCTTTTCCGGTGAAATTACTGTACTATTGTATACTGGGTTTTTTTCTACATAGGACTGAGGGTCAGGGACGACAAGGGGGAGGGCCTCCTATGTTCACATAACAGCAAGAGAGGGAGATGGTAAATATGGTTTTGGCCAACAATGCTATAACACTCAAGCAGCTCCAAGCTAACATTGTTAATAACCACGCCATTTTCAACGATATCCATCAGGTCTCAACATCAACACTGGCACGCATCCTAAAAAACAACAACATTCAAATGAAGCAAATTTATAGAGTGCCTTTCGAGCGCAATTCCGAAAGGGTGAAACGACTGCGGCATGATTATGCAGAGGTATGTATTCACTTTAGCAGTGTGATCTTGCAAACTGTCTCATAATCTTTTACTGTACTCTAATATGTATACTAGATCTACACTGAACTACACAATTTTGCCTGACTTCATCCATTTTACGAATGGATGAAGAGGAGATCCAGCATGAGTTAATTTACGTAGATGAGGCTGGGTTCAACCTGACGAGAACACGAAGGAGGGGAAGAAACATCATTGGCCACAGGGCTATAGTCAATGTCCCAGGGCAACGTGGGGGTAATATAACACTCTGTGCAGCTATTACACAGAATGGGGTCCTCCACCGCCATGCCCATATGGGCCCTTACAACACAGCACTCATACTTACATTCTTGGACCAATTGCACAACATAACAGCAGCAAATCAAATCGATCATATGCAATACATTGTTGTCTGGGTCAATGTGTCTTTCCACTGCTCTGCTCTGGTTCAGATTTGGTTTCAGCAACATCCACATTTCACCGTCCTATATCTTCCACCATACTCTCCATTCCTCAACCCTATAGAAGAGTTTTTCTCGGCATGGCGGTGGAAGGTATATGATCTCCGTCTCCAGGCTGAGGTACCCCTCATCCAAGCCATGGAGGAGGCCTGTGACCAGATGGAGGTAGCAGCAATGCAAGGATGGATTCGTCATTCAAGACGTTTCTTTCCAAGGTGTCTTGCTAATGACAACATTGCCTGCGATGTTGATGAAATTCTCTGGCCAGATCCAGCTAGGCGAAGAGACATTGTCTAGTTATTTATTTTTGATTTATTTTTAACTTACAATACGTAAAGTGACGTTTGGTTACAGTATTGTGAATCTCCATGTCAACATTTTGGGCGTGTTGAGAAATAAACGAGTTTCTTCAGTCTGCGACATTGGTCTTGTGTAGTGTTTGGTGAATTTACATTATATTTGTACTTTGTTGATAGTAGCCTACTCTAATCATAGGGAAGTAGAAGTGCTAAAAGTGTTTTAGGTTTATCACAGCAGAGTGTAACTCATGCAAACAGAGTATAGTAATGGGAAACATGTGTGTTTCATATGGGAACAAAGTGTGGTTTTTAAAAAGAAGTGTATATCTTTTACAAGAGTGTTTAATTTTGCACATTTTGCAAATGATCTGTAGTAGATCTGTTTTTCTAATTGGGTGTGTGGTTGTGCTAATTGTGTGTAGTGTTTTGAAAACACGGGCCCCGTTTTGAAAATCGTGCTTAAGCAATCAAAAAAATTGTAACTAGGCAAGTCAGTTAAGAACAAATTCTTATTTACAATGACGGCCTCGGAACAGTGGGTTACCTGCCTGTTCAGTGGCAGAACGACTGATTTGTACCTTGATTTGTACCTTGTCAGCTCGGGGGTTTGAACTTGCAACTTTCTGTTTACTAGTCCAACACTCTAACCACTAGGCTGACCGTTGACCTATTTATAGGCCTATATTACAGCTATTAGTGTTTGCACAAGTGAGGAGTGTGTGTGTGTGACCTGGTGAATAAGTGTAGCATTTTGATTGGTTGTGTTTGGAAAAGGAAAGCAAGTCACTTCCTGTTAGATTTTTTTGTGTGTTTTAGGTAGAGAATTGTGTGTAGTGTTTTGAAAAAAAAGTGTTTTATGCCATTGACAACTGAGTCAAAGGCTGAGAAATAGCTTATGGTTTTGGATATTTGCCGTGTAGTTTTGCACTTTGAGTGAGAGGTTTCAAAAATCGTGTGACATGAAAAGATTTTTTGTGTAAGCAGTAGGAAAAAACTGTAAATGCTACTCACAAATACAAAAAGACTCCATTAACTCCCTTTCTCCCTTCCTCATTCCCACTGCCATGGATGTGTCCCAAATGGTACCCTTTTTCCAATATAGTTCATTACTTTTGACTGGGGCTCATATGTCTCTGTAAAGGGAATAAGGTGCCATTTGGGATACAGATCTTGTTTTATTTTGGATACACTGCAGTACTCTATACAGTGTGTGTTTGAAAAAGTACTCCAAGCACATATACCATTTATCTACTGTACAGTATATGTAGTTGCTGTTATTGGGGTTTAGAGGGAATTTAATTACGGTTTGGCCTGACAGCCGCCTTTCGAACAGCACTCTCCTACAGCTATTCCGCACAATGTAAAATTAAGATAATTTCTAAGCCCATTTGACTGACACGTGGGTCAGAATGACTGAACGTCGAAGGGGAGAGAGAGCAAATGGAAACAGATAGGTCGGAGAAAAAAAGAAAGATGACTTATCACACAACGGGACTATCTCAGCGAGATATGAGTATCACGCACCGACAGGCATCTGGGTCGTTTGGGTGAGAGATGGGCCGGGAAACAACAGGAGCACCCTGTGTGTGTACATCTTAGAAGCTCCATGTGTGTGTGTATTTTGTGTGTGTGTGTTTTGGTGAGAGGCATGAAACAGCAGGAGCTCCTTGTGTAAACTCATACCGCCCCGCTGAAAGATGTGTTGTACACCACAGAAGTCCTTAGGTATGCCCCGATTCCTGAAAGATGGCCGACACACAACGGGACCCTGTGAAGCTCGTTGTGTAGTGAGAAATGGGGGTATAAATGGGGGAGTTTCCAGGGGCTATGACTTTACATTTGTGTGTGTGTGTGTGTGTGTGTGTGTGTGTGTGTGTGTGTGTGTGTGTGTGTGTGTGTGTGTGTGTGTGTGTGTGTGTGTGTGTGTGTGTGTGTGTGTGTGTGATCACAGTAACACTAGGGAACCTAGCTGATTCACGAGTTATTGTGTTTTTACAATGATTCATGATTGTCCGTAATGGACGGTTAGCAATAACTTGCGTATGCTACGGTGCAACATACAACATACATTCATTAGTTTACACTGTCGCCAAACTCTTTGCAATAGAAAACAAAAACAAGCATTACTCATTGAACAAGTTTAGGTAGTTACTTCCTGTTTGTCAGTTTCCATTCCGTTTGGTGCCAAATGGAGAAAAAAAAACAGATTTTCTACCTACCTAATTGAATTGTAGTTTTGTTTGATGGCACAATTTCCTGGCACAATTGAGTTGCAGGCTAAGACTAGCCTAACTGGTCATCTATACTTCCCTCCCACGCCAAACACTGGTCAGCATAACTCATAAAACAAATGTAATATAACTCAAACCACATAGTGTTGTATACATACATTTGAAGTCGGAAGTTAGGTTGGAGTCATTAAAACACGTTTTTCAACCACTCCACAAATTTCTTGTTAACCAACTATAGTTCTGGCAAGTCAGTTAGGAAATCTACTTTGTGCATAACACAAGTCATTATTCCAACAATTGTTTACAGACAGATTATTTCACTGTATCACAATTCCAGTGTGTCAGAAGTTGACATAAACTAAGTTGACTGTGCCTTTAAACAGCTTGAAAAATTCCAGTAAATTATGTCATGGCTTTAGAAGCTTCTGATAGGCTAATTGACATAATTTGAGTCAATTGGTGGTGTACCTGTGGATGTATTTCAAGGTCTACCTTCAAACTCAGTGCCTCTTTGCTTGACGTCATGGGAAAATCAAAAGAAATCAGCCAAGACCTCTGGAAAAAAATGTTGACCTCCACAAGTCTGGTTCATCCTTGGGAGCAATTTCCAAACACCTGAAGTTACCACGTTCATCTGTACAAACAATAGTACGCAAGTCTAAACACCATGGGACCACAAATCTGTCATATCGCTCAGGAAGGAGACTCGTTCTGTCTCCTAGAAATGAACGTACTTTGGTGCGAAAAGTGCAAATCAATCCCATAACAACAGCAAAGGACCTTGTGAAGATGCTGGAGGAAACAGGTACAAAGTATCTGTATCCACAGTAAAACTGGTCCTATATTGACATAACCTGAAAGGCCGCTCAGCAAGGAAGAAGCCACTGCTCCAAAACCACCATAAAAAAAAGCCAGAATACAGTTTGCAGCTGCACATGGAGACAAAGATGGGACTTTTTGGAGAATTGTCCTCTAGTCTAATGAAACAAAAATCGAACTGTTTGGCCATAATGACCATAATTCTGTTGGATGAAATTGGGGATGCTTGCAAGCCGAATAAACACCATCCCAACCGTGAAGCACAGGGGGTGGCAGCATCATGTTGTGGGGGTGCTTTGCTGCAGGAGGGACTGGTGCACTTCACAAAGTGGATGGCTTCATGAGGAAGGGAAATTGTGTGGATATATTGAAGCAACATCTCAAGACATCAGTTAAAGTTAAAGCTTGGTCGCAAATGGGTCTTCCAAATGGACAATGACCCCAAGCATACTTCCAAAGTTGTGCCAAAATGGCTTAAGGACAACAAAGTCAAAGTGTTGGAGTGGCCATCACAAAGCCACGACCTCAATCCCATAGAACATTTTTGGGCAGAACTGAAAAAGCATCTGCAAGGAGGCCTACAAACCTGACTCAGTTACACCAACTCTGTCAAGAGGAATGGGCCAAAATTCACCCAACTTATTGTGGGAGGCCTGTGGAAGGCTACCCGAAATGTTTGACCCATTTTCAATAATTTAAGGCAATGCTACCAAATACTAATTGAGTGTATGTAAACCTCTGACCCACTGGGAATGTGATGAAATAAATAAAAGCTGAAATAAATCATTCTCTTCTTTTATTCTGACATTTCACATTCTTTAAATAAAGTGGTGATCCTAACTGACCGGGAATGTTTACTAGGATTAAATGTCATGAATTGTTTAAATGTGTTTAAAGGTCTATGTAAACGTCTGACTTCAACTGGAAAAAAAAATGTAAAAGTCTTTCAGGGTTTGTCGGCTGCCTAACTGACCGGGAATGTTGTAAAATTCCAGTAAATGATGTCATGGCTTTTGAAGCTTCTGATATTTGAGTCAATTGGAGGTGTACCTGTGGATGTATTTCAAGGCCTACCTTCAAACTCAGTGCCTCTTTACTTGACATCATGGCCAAATCAAAAGAAATCAGCCAAGACCTCCCAGTGGGCTGGGAACATTCTATTGTGGATTAGTGAATCATTTTTTATTTTATTTTATTTTAAATTTTACCCCCTTTTCGTGGTATCCAATTGTTAGTAGTTACTATCTTGTCTCATCGCTACAACTCCCATACAGGCTCAGGAGAGACGAAGGTCGAAAGCCATGTGTCCTCCGAAACCCAACCAAGCCGCACTGCTTCTTAACACAGCGCGCATCCAACCCGGAAGCCAGTCGCACCAATGTGTCAGAGGAAACACTGTGCACCTGGCGACCTGGTTAGTACGCAAATATTTTTTCACCCACCTTTTAACCTAAATTCAATGTCATGGTGAAATGTTTTGTTGATTTCCTGTTGTCTTCATGTTAGTTGACAACTCAACCAAATATAAATCAGAAATAAGATGTTGAACTGACGTCTGTTCACAATGGGAAGTGTTGACACACACACACACACACACACACACACACACAAAAGGCATAACTAATCCACCACTCCCATAAAGCATGTGTTGGTTCTCAGCGATGCATCTGTCACCCTGACATCCACTAGCGTGGCCTGGACACACCAGGCCTAATCCTTCCGTGGTCTTCGGGGACGCTCTCCCTGCCAACTGGGGATCCATCCCTAAACCACAGCAGGAGCCTTTGGATCAAATCCGAAGCTTCCACAAGCATGCTTTTAATAAATGTTTATTTATGCTTTTGACGAATGTGTTCTCTGATGAATCAGAAGCCTGGACGGCTGGTTCTTTGATGTTGTTGGTTGAGCTCGATGTTCCAGCGAGAGAGAGAACTTTAATCCCAGACACCAAAGGCAGAATAGGAGGCCCTCCACTTTGATTTCGCTCTTGAGAATTCCGGAATTTTCCACTGCTTCGCCACCGTCGTAGTCATATTGGAGTGGAAATATCTGATATTCCTTCTTAATCCATCCTGTCCTCTCTTGTATGGCCCGTCAATGCGCACGGCTCGTTGGAGTAACCTCATCCGGGTACTGACTATAACGAGAGGGAGAGAGAAAGAGAGGGAGAGAGAGAGAGAGCATCTGTTTTTGCTGTAACATGGACTCTAAACTGTGACGAAACTTTGTTGCTCCTTTCTGACACAAGCAAGGTGTTGTAACAAACAAGTCTTTGGTTGCCTAGGCAACTCCCCCCTCTGCAGCAACAGCACATGCAGTCATGAGTGGAGGAGAGGAAAAAATGTTTATATATATATATATATATATATATATATAAATGCTATTCGAACAGTTATAACGGTGACTGTGGTCATTTGGCTGACCAATAACCATCATCCAAAATTCCATGACTGTCATAGCCATAGTCATGGTACCGATACAGTATATCATCATGAATAAACTGGTACCATAGTCCTTTCAAAGGCCCTGTGACAGATTCATCTCTGGTCTGTTCTGGCTCGGACAAGTTTAGCTCTTGAAGCCATTCTTGTGGATAGTGTGTGTGAGACTGGCGTCCACACACACACACACACACACACACACACACACACACACACACACACACACACACACACTATCCAGGTCTGTAACTTGCTACAGAATGATCAAACATCATTGAATACATTGTGTAATATATTTGTGTTTACATTAAAGGATAAGGGGTATTCAAGTTAGTTGGAAAAAAGCCGGTGACTTCAATGTCAAATGCTGTATAGTGGATAGTGTTACTGCTGTTATGCCCAGTCCCATAGTGATGACACGTGTGTGTGTGTGTGTGTGCAGCCAATGTGAAGGTTACAAGATCCTCTGTATCCCCCATCTTGTCAGGGTTCAAGTCTTTATTGCTCTGTCTCCTTCAAAGACACACACACATATACGCGCACACACATCCAGTTTCCCTCACGCACACACACAAGAATACACTCTCTCTCCCCGACACACACACTTTCAGGAGAGCTCCCTTGGAGACACTCTCTCCTGGTGTCTGGGCTATTAAAATGGCCTGTCTGTCAAGGGTATTTGTGTCTGATCCCCGCACATCTCTACTAGAGCAGACACCTCTGCCCAGAAACCACGGGGACCAGAAACCATAGCAACACCTTAAGGGGGTTGAAAATGAAATACAGTAATGTGACTACATTGAACTCACTCGATTGGCTACTGTGCAGTAAATTTAAGTATAGAACACTGCCAAGATTTTAATCTGGCATAGCATATAATAATAATTGACCCTAGCACACCCACACCGCCCCAATGCTTTGCATTGCGTGACATGTTGATTACACGGTATATTATGCGGGTCTAGTATATAAATGTTTCTCTGCCCACGAGAATATGTCTGCGTGCAATAGTAGTGCACTACCCAGCAAACAGGAGACGTCCTGAGGACATTCGGTGATGTTCCCATTAGGTCCCTTAAGGGTTTCGGCAAGACGTTATACCACTGACGTTTTGAGAACGTTCTAAGAATGTTGTGTGATGGTCCCAAGGGAATGTTGAAGACAGCTTGCCTGTCGAAACGTTTGGAATAGGTTATTAAAATTATTGCACCTGAGCTCCTAAAGGGCGCGGCTCTCCTTTTCTTTTTCAAGTCTTCTACTCCGCTAGCCAGCACCTCGCCTGAACAGGGTTGCGTTTCTTTCGCCTTCAGATTAATGTTGTCTGTGGGACCTTTGTTTAGTTCCCTGTACATTCCCATGTCGGGGCCTTTTTAGGATGTTCTCAGGACTGACGGTCCTAGGGGATGTTCTCTAGGGGACTATTTTATAGTTCCTGGTTTGTCCTGGGTACATTTTTAGGAAATTCTTGGGACGTTGTGTCATGGTCCCCTGGAGGTTTTTGTGACATGATGGTCCCAGGTGTCCCAAACCATTTATAAGTAAAGTAATGAAATGGTATTGGGGATTTAAGGTAGGTGGTACGCTGCTCAGCTAAAATAGTGTACAAATCTTTAATCAATGACATTGATTATATTTGACATGAACACTTAGTACTGGCTTTTCAATATGACCTGGGATTTTAATTCACAATCTCTGGTTTTGTGGTACGCTTATCTTTCTGCTGTGCCACAAAGTCTGCAGAATTTCCTGAAGTCCCCTACTCTTTCATTACATATAATGCATATCTGCACTTAGCAAAATAAGGCCATCTGCACTGCTATTTTAATTTATCAGTTGATCTGACTATTCTCTCGTTGATTTCAATTACTTATTTTGGCGATTTTGAGTTGGGGGTTTCAGTATAGTTGTATGTTGGTGGGGCATATTATTCTATTTTAATGTTACTCCTGAATCACTACGATAAATATAATTGTTTTTCCTTCTTTGAAGTGTAAGGTGTTGGAATAGGCCTAATGGTAAAATCCGGAATTGATACAGACATTGTGGCGTAGCAGGAAGAACAGAATGCCGTGAACCACGAGATTGTGATTGCAAATCCCAGGTAAGGGCAAGTTAAATAATAATCACTATATGATTAAGCATACACAATGCAATCATGTCAAATGATGTGAAAAGTACTGTTTTGTGTGTGGGTGTCCCTAGCATTGCCAAAAGACAAGGAGCTGTGACTGGATCAGTGGTTCACCAATCAGGCCCTTGATGGGCTTGGCAACAGTAACAAGGGGTGATGCCTAATGACACTAGGGTGCACGTGCCCTGCGTAAAACACATTCTTTGCGACCATCAGGTGACGTCCCTGGGTCAAAACGAGAACTAGAAAATAAACTCCAGGAAAACATTACACAACATCCCAAGAACATTCAGGGGACTATGACACAACAATCCCAAAAAAGTTTTAAAAACATCACCGGGACAAACCGGGAACTACACAAAACCTCCAGGGGACCATGAGACAATGACAAGACTCATTATTGCTTGCTGTGTTCATAGAGAATAGGGTGCCATTTGGGATGCATTTGCCTGTCATGAGTTAAATAAGCTCTGTGACAAACTAACTGTGAGTAAAGGAAAAGGTCAGCGTTGTGGATAAGAGTGGGATGTGTGTGTGCGCGAGCGCGAGCGTGTGGGACACCTGAATGCCGTAGCTGCGTGCGGTGAGACATCACAAGGTTCCAGCGTAAACAGACTTTCATCCCTGAGGTTCTACCCATGGTCAGCCTCTTATTTGTTATGTTCCCCGGCAAGATACGCCAAAAACGTCACTCAAACAGCAGGAGGAACTAACAAAGAGTCAAGTGCAAAAGTCCAACCTCAAAACACAAATGGAAAAAACAAAACAGGTAACAGATTGAGTACATCTCATCACAGAGTTGTCCTTGAGTCAGGAGCTGTCCATGTTTCTGGACTGTCTCGGTCACTGCCACCGTGCAGCTCTTATAGCTCTTTTAGCTCTTAGGTTAGTAGCCTACTAGCTGGTGCAGGTAAATACATGCTCCAGAGGAAAAACTAATGAGCTGCATGGCTTTCGGACTGTGTTATGAAATGGCAATAATACACATATTTAGTCAATACTACTTTCAATATCATTTGCTATACGGTTGCTAAGGAACAAAAAAGAAACTGTGTTGGTCTTGTAATTTCCACAATTTCCACAAATGTGCTTCAGTTTCATTTAATATACAGCTCAGCTTGATCATGCTGCATAATCAACAGAAGGAGACTCGCATTCAGACAGGGAGTCGTAGCTGAGTGAAGTCTGAAAACATGTTGTGTTTGCTTTCAAAGAAAAAGCAACGCAAAAAGTGTCTGCAATTGTATTATTTTAAAGTGGCCCTATTTCTTTTTTTAAAACGAACACAACATATTTTAAGACTACACTCGGCTACGACTCCCTGTCTGAATGTGACTCTCCTGTTATTGATTCTGCAGCATGATCAAGCTGTCCTTTTTTTGTTGTTGTTGTTGATTGAGCAACATTTTCCCATAGGGTTCCCGTAGTCTTGTGGTGCAGGTTGGGTGTTGGCATCCCTCACTCTCCCTCTATGGGGGTGGGAGAGAGAAAGAGAAGATGACAAGGGGAAGACAAACATAGGGAGAGAAAGACAGAACGAGAGTGAGATTGGAAGGAAGAGGCAGAAAGAGAGAAAGTGAAATATAAAGAGAGGGAGGGGTGGGGAAAAAATAAATGGGGCCGGGTCATTTTTCAGCGGCAGCAGTGGAAGGTTGTTGGTGCAGAGATGAGGATTGAGGATCTCCTCAGCTTACTCCAGGCTGTCTACATGTTTGCTTGGAGGTCATAAAGCTGTGTTGATCTGTGATCTGTGTAGGGCTACTTGCAAGATTTTTGGCCAGGGCCTGTCAAACAAACAAATTCATCTCTTCTCTCCTGTCAAGATGAGACCCACTAAGGCTGAAGGAGAATCCACCAGTACATATCATAAATCGTATAGAAGTGTATCTCTGTGTGTGTGTTTAGGTGTGTGTGCGTGCGTGCGTGTGTGTGTGTGGGTTGATTGTGTGTGTGTGTGTCTGTTTTTGTGTGCATGCGTGTGTGCATGCTTTTGCATGTGTATGAACACTGAGTGTATAAAATGTTAGCAACACCTGCTCTTTCTATGACATAGACTGACCCGGGTGAATCTAGGTGAAAGCTATGATCCCTTATTGATGTCACAGGTTAAATCCGCTTCAATCAGTGTAGATGAAGGGGAGGTGACAGGTTATAGAACCAAATGTAAGCCTTGAGACAATTGAGACATGTGTATATGTGCCATTCAGAGGGTGAACAGGGGCAAGACAAAATATTTAAGCGCCTTTGAACGCCTTTGAGCGCACCGGTTTGAGTGTGTCAAGAACTGTAAAGCTGCTGGGTTTTTGACGCACAAAGGGTGTATCAACAATGGTCCACCACCCAAAGAACATCCAGCCAACTTGTTTTGTATGCTCAGTGTATGTTTGGAGTTTGCATGTGTGTGTTTGTGCATTTGTCTCTGTGTGTGTGTATGTTCACATGTTGTCAACGTTCAAATAAATTGTACATGACTACTTAGGGAATTCTCTAGTCTCCAATTCTTTGAAGACCTATACTGATGTAGGATTTTTGTTTTGTTTTGTTTTTTGGAGGATGATCAGCTTTAATCAGACATAGGACCTTAATTTGAGCCACTTAGCTACAGCAGGAAAATAATCCGGCAGCAACAGGAAATTTAAATTATGTGAATTATAATGAATTCCTTTTTTTGTAGGGATTGATTAAAAAGACTGTTGCAAATCTTCTTGACATTTTTAAAGTGGAAATGACAAACTTTAGAATCCTTTTTAAAACTTGAATACACTACAAGTTTCACTTTCCTGCTGCGCAGGAACATTCTCAGCAACAAAAGTGAACGAATTAAGATCCTACATCTGTAATTATCATATTGGTCACCCTCAAAAAATACGAAAATAATGAATTAAATCACACATCACCGTTTCTACCATTCTCCAAGTTTTTTTCCCAACACCATTTGTTAACTTCCCTTAGGGGAGCACCTGACTGTGTTAATGGGGACTGCAGACCAACAAAAAGTCACTAAAAGTCTCTAAAATATTTGCTTGAGCATACAGAAGCGAGAGCTAAGAAATGTACCTGTCAAATTTCCCCATTATGACTGGTAATCTTGAGAGGTAGAAAGTGTCTGTTAAAACTACTTAACTGGCCTGTGTGGCTCAACATGGACACAAAAATAGACGCCCTCAAGGGTGTTAAAATGCCTTTAAGAGCTGCCATTTGCAAACCGTACAATAATGGCGCTGAGAAATACTCTCTGTAGAAAATGTTCATGAGTGGTTTCGAAGTTTACGGACCAAGCTCTCACAAATGAGGTTTTCCGGCTAGCATCTCAAACAACTTGGCTGCTCCTGACCAATAAACATTCACCTGGGCATGGTCCGGCATATACATACATATAAATCAGACATGGCTAATCGTATTGCAACAAATCTTGATACACATGTTCCAAACACTGTCAAGACTCAGCATCTGCAAGAACAATCAGATCCACAAAACGGTGGCTCTATAACAGGTACACATCGCTCAGATCTGTAGAGTCCAGTTCTGTTGGTGGCCTCATGGTGGCACTGTTGGACAGGAAAAACCATTCAAGCAAGCTCATTGGCTTATAACTGCCATGTTATTTGGTAAATATGGTAAGAAGTACAGATGTAGCTCATCCAAGGGTGATTTGTCCAATTTGTCCTGAAAGTGGTGCTGTGGGGCCAAACGCTTGAACACCAACGTCGTTGCTTGCAGCTATATTTTAATTTGTGGCTGTATGTGCAAGGGATTGGGTGTTTCTCTGTGGATGTTACAGTATAGTTACAGTATAATGGAACATTGTGGAACAATTAACTTTTTAATGGTACAACAGGGTGATAATGGACTTACACTCTTGTAATTATAACACATAGTAGTCTGTGGAACTGCTCTGGCCAACAATTTTTTTTCTCTCACTTTGATCCTCATAGCAGCGTAGTTTCTCTCATCCATCAATGTGCTCTCTTTGATCCAGGTCCTGGTCACAAAGATGGATGAGTCCACAGAGTAGAGAGCATGGAACAGTCCAGGCCAACTGTAATCTCTCGATGGATGAGGCACACATGAGCAAGCATGGACACACACACCCATAAACACATACACACCCACCCACACACACACACACACACACACACACACACACACACACACACACATACATATATATATATATACACACACACACAAAGGCACACACAAAGACACACAGACATTTTTTGCACACATGCAAACACACACACACCTCCAAACCTTCACTCATTAGCCTCACAACCCTTTGAATTGAGAGTATACACCATACCAGATATAGATACCTACTCATTCAATCAAATTGCCTAATAGAGAATACTTGTGTCCTATAATCACATGCTTTTACCCCTTCAATTTCAACTATAATGTAGTCAGCATGTACCAACAAGCCTGTCTCCTATGGACTAGATTGACATTCCGCGTGGCTGTGTTGACAAGGGTAGCAGTCAATTAGCCGGTGTGCATGCAGCAGGTGGTTGAGTTAATTGGCAGGAGGGATGGATTGAGAAGAGAACGGAAAAGAGAAGTCCCGCAGAGTGAGGAGTATTGACTCTGCTGCCGGCTATGGCTCAGCACATTATGGAAGAGGCAGAAAGCATATTGTCATCCCCCCCCCCCACGCTCTGCCATACTAATCATTCTTGCAATACACTCCCTTTGTTACGACTGTATAAACTGGTCCACTTCCCAAAGGATCGCTCTCTCTCTATTTTTCTCCCCCTCTCTCTTTATTTCTCTCTCCTCCCACTACCTCCCTCTCAAAAGTTTCATTTGTTTTAATCTCACATTTTCCACTCCCTCTCTCTTTCTCTCCTCTTCACCCTCTGTTTATCGCAGACTCCCCATGTCCTCCCCCTCTTTATCAAATCTCCGCCCTGTCTTTCTTCGTCTCTCCCACATATTCTCTCTTTCTCTATTTCTCCTCCTCCTCCCTTCCATTGTGGAGGTGGATATTGATGTAAACACATTCAGGAGGCTGAGTGCTTCTTTATTAGATCTCCCCTCGGGGGTCTCTCTCTCTCTCTCTCTCTCCCCCTCTGACGCCCAGTGGCTATGGGAATTGACTTCACTTCCAATATGCTTCTCCCTAGCCCACCAGTCCACCCACTGCCATGTCAATGAGATGCTGGGCTGCTTGATGAGATGCTCAGTGAGGGTGGCCTGGTAATGTCGTTTCCCACTGCAATGAAGATGAGGGGGATGGTTCTTGCCAGTTTGCTGTAAAATCAGGGAACAAATAGAATGGGCGATGTGAGAGGGAATTTGATGGAGCTTGTTTGTGTAAAGAGGGGAGTTAAGTGATGTGGAACGTGATTGGAGGATCTAATTTCCACCTAGCTTTCTCTGGTGGGACATCGTCCAATCATAGCTGGAATAACAACTTAAGTGTGACTTTGCATATACTCCCTGAGGTGACATCACCGAGACAGCCATAGTCATAATTTTCATGGCACCTGTAACGTTTTAACCGTGTTTTAACCCATCATGACGGTAATAATACTCTGTCGTCCATGCTTCTCTCAACTATCGCTGTCGCTGTTCTATCTCTCAGTTGATGCTTTTTACTGGAAGTTGATTTCAAACTATTTCTGAGCAGTGACATTTACTTTCATGGCTGAAGGTCTATGGGTGCGTCCCAAATGGCACGTTACTCCCTATGTAGTGCATTACTTTTGACCAGGGCCCATAGTGCACCACACAGGGAATAGGGTGCCATAGCAAATATTGGTGGTGCTGTTGTGGATGTGTTTGCAGTGTGGCCCTTATCTCTCTGTCTTTTTTTTCTCCTGACCTTCTCTTCAAAGTGAATGAAAGGCCTCTGTCTCACGCATAGATCAAAGTAGTGCAAACCGGGTACGGGTTCCATTTTGCACTCGTATCACTTCCTCGACTTTAGACAAACAATAACCTTCACAACTCCAGTGTCCTCGTGATCTGTGATCAATATAATTAGGGAAATAGTCATCAGCCACAGCACAACTGACTACTCATTTTAATAAACAATACTAATATTGGATTATTGTTCATTCATTTACAACATATTGACCCTAAATTGATGCCACGCATCCATGCTTAGTAGGCTGCCTCATTCTTGTTGTGTGAGTTGTGTAGAATATAGTAGGAGTCTAGAACACATAATTGACTACGTCAAAGTGGATGCTCTTAACTGACGTCTCATTTGGTCTTCCTCTTTGAAAATGCTTGGACATGGCCCAGTGTCCCCACGTCCCAGTGTAGTAGTAGTACAGTAGCTGAGCATCGCTGTCCATGGTGCTGAAATCTAAGCCTGGGGTAATATTCATTAGTGCACATTGTAGCAAAATGTTTTACAAAGGAAAACTTGTCCAATAAGAAATGCTTGTTTAAGTTCATGTAGTCTCTCCCTGTTTCAGTCTGTTTTCACTGTTGGTGCTCCCTGTCCTTTAAAGTATAAATATCATATCAAGGCTTCTGTCTGATTCAAATATAGCCTACCCATGGGAGGTTATTGACACTGAAGTCAAACATATCATTCCTGTTAGGTTGCCTGAGTTTCATTTGAGCATTTTGGGCTTGATAACATTCCCCCATTCTGCTTTCAATTAATGAATGCGTCATTTCACAGTAGAGCAAAGTAGATACCATAAGATGATTGAAGTTGTCGGTGGTCAATGTCAGTGGAGTTTATAGGTTTTTGTTGGCAGCAGGCGTAATGGTCACATCAATGGCCAAGTGACTTGCTCGGTGGAGCTGTGTTAGAGAGGTATTGTGTAGCCATGAAGGGAGACACGGGGATAGAGAAAGACGTCGGGAAAGGTTGTGCTATTGAATTTATTTGCTGACAGCTGACTGACCTTTCAGACGAGACGTAGAGGAAGAGACAGAGATGGATGCCTGCATGAGCCCTGGAAACCCAAATGCACGCTCGCATGCACGGATGCGCGTGCACACACACAAACACAATTGCAAATGGATGCACACACACGTGCCCCTCTACACATGAACAGGCCCATTGGAACATTCGTCTTGTGTTGATTGCGGTCTTCTTTAAGAATGTTAATGGAGGTGCTATTTACGTTACTTGTCGTACCCTTAGTTAGCATGACCAATTACAAGGCATTTGCATTTGTACTGAAGTGTACAGAAGGCTGCTTTAGCTAGCATAGATTAAATGAGGCAGCGCTGATTTCCACTGTTGCCTTATGTTGCCTTCATATAGTATGGAGCAAGCTCATTAATTTAGGGCTTCTACCCAAGGCAGCGGGTCTGCAGGAGAGAAAGACAGGTGGGCTCGTCCACACGGCAAATTGTTCCCTGTTCTAATCAATTACCTGTTTCCCTGACCACACCGTGAAACTGCCATTCATAACGATATGTACTATTTTTTTAAAAACATAATATCACACAGCTAGGGAACCGATGCTGGTGTCTCAGCTAATGGCGTATGAATGTCAATGAGAATGCTCTCACGTCCTCAACTCACATCCCTCGGGGTCAAATGTAATCTCTCTCTCTCTACATCCCGAGGTGAGACACACAAATCACTAGTTCTTCTATCGGTTTCTCCACAGGAGTGAAGAGAGCTCCCGGAGACAAGATAGGAAGAACACGGGAATGTTGTAGTGGGGTGTTTGTGTGTGTATATATATATATATATATATATATATATACACACACACACACAAACACCCCACTACAACCCACTACACATATATATATGTGTGTGCATCACACTGTCTATTCATTTTCTGGATGGGCTTGGAATTATTTTCCTGGTCTTCTACCCACTTGGCCTTTTAGTTTTTCCTGGCATTCCTTCCATTAGAATTCCAGGACAAAAAGGCTTTGGTTATAAGATTACTAAGAGGGATAGGTACATTCTACTAGTGTTCCTTCCAGGGTGCTAGAGTGCAGAGTATCATGAAGATAAAAGGACATGAGAAATTAAACGTGACTTACTCTGTGTTTCATTCGTCATCCTGCGAATTGATGGAAACACACAGAGAACTGTTCTGTATCTATGCTCCATTACTCTACATGAGCAATTACCCTTAGATACCGAACCTTATCGATTCCCTATAACTCATGCTTTGTGCTGATCCAAAGAGCAAAAAAGGAGGGTGAAGTTGTTCCTAGATGCTGATCTCAGGTCAGTTTTGCATTTTAAACACATAGTTAAGATTGGGATTAAGATGTAAAAAATGCTAATTTCTAGACTAACGGTACACACACCCCCTTGTGGCTATCTATTGAACTAATGTGTCAAAACTGTCTTCTCGTGTCCCGAATAGAACCCCCCTTGAACTCTCAGTGACCCGTGTCTCTCTTCTTCCACCCTCTCAGACAAATTGTCTTGTAGAAAGAGGAGGTGAGGGCAGGCAGAGAGAAGGGAAAAGGGCAAAAAGGAAGGTAAAGAGATGGGTGAGGGATAAAATGCTCTTGTCTTCTTCATCCCTGACTCGTCCCTTCAGTTTAGCACACCGTGACTTCGTCCCAAACTACACCCTATTCCCTATATAGTGCACTACTTTTGACCAAGGCCCATTGGGCTCTGGTCAAAAGTAGTGCACTATGTAAGAAACATATTGCCATTTGGGAAGCACCTCGCGACTGTGATCTGGAATGAACCCACCTTCCCATGATCCTGTTAGGCCTCAGGGCCACTGCTCCCTCCATCTCTCCCTCCCTCCTCTGTCCATCTCTGGCTCACAGCCCAGATCTCCCATCTCCTATAACCCTCCTGTCTTGCTGCCATAAGCCAGCTTATAGGATACTCAATGCATCACAGTCACACTTTGGAGGCAGTTTCCAATATCCCTATTTCAACCTTAAAGCTTGATTTTCCATACATTATCTCCCTATGAGGTGAACACATGTGGGATTAAACTTATTACCAAGTGAAAGGTTTTCATTTAAATTAACAAGTAGAGCAGTTACATTTATATAGCCTAAGTCTGCCTCAACACAATACATATCACAGTATGGTATGAGACAGTTGTTGAAATAAATAGTTTTGTATGGTGTTTATTCTATAGAAGCAAGGGAATGTTGATTAGAATGTATGTACATCAACATCACTCTGTAGCATGCATACAGCTCCATTTAATGCATTGTAAGTAATGCCTAACTTGTCTCACTAGAACTATATAGTATCACACAGATATACACAACAGCAGCGCCATCTAATGGCTTGGTGGCATCTCGTAACAGACAGAACGCATTGTTGCACAAAGGTATCAAAGAAAAAAATATATATATATTGTTCAAATGTAGAAACTGTGACGTCAAAAGCCAACCCCAAAATAATTTAAAGTTAATTAACATGTAGCGAAGAATACACATTCCCTTGATTCCATTTTTACTGACTGTTGTCTGGCATGATGGATGGTGTTGTCGTGCTTTCTTGAACCCTTTTTTATGGCGAGTATTTCCAGTGCCCCTGTAACATCCGTAATTACATTCCCATCTGTCCTATCCCAGAATCCTCCATACATCATCATCACAACAATTCCATTAATTCCCACAGCGTTCCAAAAAAAGGAGGAGGGAGATAATGGCATTCAAAAGGCATTGGACGAAACGGTGGACAAGGTTAATCACTCAAACCCATTTGTTTTGAAAGGGTTGGTGCTATAAAATAGTATGAACAGGTGATATGGATCTGTGTGTGTTGGATTTGAACCTCTACGAAGTGCCGCGCAGATCTTTGTGCCTCTCTTTCGCTCTCTCTGTGTTTGTATTCCCTTGGTATTTGGAAGGCGCTTTGTCACATGGGGGTGAACTTTAAACAGCGCGATCACAAGGGAAGTAATTATTGAAAGCTTTGAGGAAAAGAGTGAGGGGAAAAAAACATGATTAAACAACAAAGACCATAATGACCAAAGTGTTACGGACATCGTCGGTCATCCTTGAAAGACTAATATTACTGCTGCGTGTTATGTTATTGGGCTAGTTTGACAAGCTGGGAACACACAAATGTACACACATGCACAAACGTCTACACACACATCAGCATACAAACACACACACACACACACACACACACACACTTCCTATTATACTCAACTAACAGTAACACAGCAAAGCTGTTCTAGCCAGGGAGGGGGGACGATAGCTCTATGGAGAAATATAGATGGATGGCTTATGAGATGTAAGAAAAAAAATGGAATTGAAGATTGATCACAGTCTGTACCAAAATCAATAATATACCGTTTCATTTCCAAACAAGATGGGCTGTCTGCAATGATAGATGGATCTACCTCCGTCACGTCCATCAGCGACACAGCAAACGTGATCTACCCACTGACTTGATTAACAAATAGTTTTGTAAAGAAAGATCACACTGATAATCATATCATGAGAGCGGTAAACACAATATGTTCATCTTCTCTTCTCCGGGAGACTCGTTTGTTGTCTTTTCCCTCGCCTGCCATTCATGTAAGGGCCATCAAAAAGACAGACGTGGCAAGAAGAATATTTTTTTCTTTGTCAAACTATATCCGCTCACCGCCTGTTACCTTTGGGGGGTTACATGCATGCAGGAATGTACGCGCGCACTCACCCTCACACACAAACAGCAGGGTTGGGTTCAATTCGAATTGAAGGCAGTCAATTCAGGAAGTAATTGACTTACATTTTTTAAAATAAATTAAATGTTTTCAATTATTAAATTATATTTTTATTTTACTTCCTGAAATCACTGCCTTCAATTCGAATTGAACCCAACCCTGCTGTTTGTGTGTGTCAAATCAAATTGTATTTGTCACATGCGCGAGTACAACAGCTGAAGACCTTACAGTAAAATGCTTACTTACAAGCCAACAATTCATTTTTAAGAAAAATAAGTGTTAGAAAGATTTTACTAAAATGAACTGAAGTTAAAAAAAAATTACAAATAAAGAAATAAAAAAGAAAATTGGAAATTAACAAATAATTAAAGAGCATCAACACATCCTTTACTGGGAGCAATCTCGTTCCTCTGTCTTGCAAACACAAGTGACAACCCCTCTTAATAACATTTTAGCCAGCTGCTGCCCCGAAAAGATACCAGTTCAATAGTGGGGGGTGAAAATACTTCAAGCTAAAGAATGAGATTAGCAATCCAACTCTGTTACACGCAGCAAATAATTAATTATGTGGTAGAGCAGCACTACCATTCACCTGCGAAGCATTGGTCTTCTGACATTCAGATACATGTCAATGTACAGTACTCTCCAATAGTTAAAGTACAGCACATATAGATTCATAATGTTATGTTTAATTAGTTGGTACAGCAGTGCTACCGTTCACCTGCACAGCATCACCATTGGTCTTCTTACTTTCAGACAAATAACAATGTACATTACTCTCCAATATTTTAAGTACAGCTCATATAGACACAATGTCTGTGTCCCAATCCCAAGGTACCTTCAAATGCTGCCTTCATTCGGGTGTATTTTGAAAGCAGCATCCCATGTAATCCTTCTCCGCGGAGGCTATCACATAACACCTTGTGGCGCACGGAAAATTCTGAAAAAAAGTCTGAATTAATGGCAGACACAAGTCCCCGCTTGAGAGAACATTTTCCAGAAGAATAATGAATAACTTCGAAATGTAAGTATAATGTTATTTATTCACCAAATTACGTTAAAAATGTTCAACAAATTACTTTCTTATGAATTTTCAATTCAAACGTTGAGTAACCGTTGTTTACCAAGCCCGTTGCCAAGCTTGCTAGCACATGGGTCGCAATAGCTAGCTAACGTTAGTAGGCAATCTCGTCATGTTTATCCGCTGTTTAGAGATGAACAACTCAACTAACTAGGCCCAGTCGTAGATTCGGCAATGTGTGAATCATGAATTGGTGAACTTGCTAGCCAGTAAGGACATAGAGCAAATAGTTTTTTTCACATTTGTTTTCAGGGACAGGGACAGGAGAAAACAGTCCTGCCAGACTTGTTTATATATATATATATATATATATATATATATTATATATATATATATATTTTACAACATCTGATGAAAAATGTAGGACATGCAACCAGCTGTGTTCTGTTCATTCTAGGCATGCTAGCCAGCCAAGTTATTTGTACATTCTGTAGATGACTGTTTCAGCAAGCTTGCTTGCTTGCTTGCTAGCTAGCATTGTCTGTTTACCTAACGTTAACATTAGCCAACTTTCTGTTGTTAACAAAACGATTGCACATTAATAAAGGTAGTTAGTTGTGGCTTCAACAACTTTAACCAGGACTAAGGTTAATTTCTCCCCCCTTGTCTCTGCTTGTTCAAAGTTGAAGGACATATCACTCTGACAGCCTGCAGATAGATGTAAAGAACGATAATATTAGATTCACCCATGTAGTTGTTAATCATGCAGATTTGTCAGGACATTGTAATTTATTGGAGCTCATTCTAAAATACAGAACTGATTTTCTGTCCCAGGGCATTGCACTGTGGACAAGTCTTCAATTTAGACCACAATTAGTTGAAATTAGGTGTTAATAAAGGGCTGGAACAAAAACATGTAAACTCCTGTCCTGTGTATAAGAGAACCTGTGGCGGTCATGACTAAATTTGCCCTCATGTGCCTCTCAGGTTTATGATTGTTGGAGGTTAATCTCCTGGAGATGTCCCTCGCTTAATTATTTTGTACATTGGACTGTGTTTTAAGGACTTATGCACAGATACAGGAAAACCAACACAAATGTTAATATTTATTCAAAATGACAAGTGTTGGTGTCTCCACATGTTTTTGGTTTTGAGGCTTGGGCATCTGGTGCCTGTTGTTCATCTGTCTAAAAACCCTGCAAGGAGAGAGAAAGTCATCAATATTACAATGCTCTATTCATTTAATTGAATATGAATTCCTGTTTGATATGCATTTATATAATTATATTGGACATGTTATCCTTTATCACATGCCAGTATTTGTTACCAATGCATTTAGTTTAAAATGAGAGTTTATTGGCTCCTAACCAATTGTGCTATTTTGTGTGTCTTTTCGCATTGTTTGTAACTTATTTTGTACATAATGTTTAAGCCACCGTCACTTATGACCGAAAATAGCTTCTGGATATCAGAACAACAATTACTCACCTGGAACTGGACGTACCTGTTTTCTTTAACGGTCAGAAGCAAAGGAGTAAATGCTGCTCCCGGACCAAGCCCAAATGCCCGTCATTCGCAGAGTGGAGACGGCGATACAGGGAACGCAGATCCGGGTGCCGTGTGAGAATTAGTCGGCGAGTGGGTAACCCACCTCTACTATCCGTCCTATTGGCCAACGTTCAATCATTGGAGAATAAACTGGATGATCTCCGTTCGAGACTTATGTTTCACAGAGTAAGGCTGAACGACGATATGGAAAATATATAATTGGCTGGGTTTTCCATGCATCGGCAAGACAGAACAGCTACCTCCGGTAAGACGAGAGCTGATGGTCTGTCTATTTGTCAATAACAGCTGGTACGCAAAATGTAATATTAAAGTATCTCAAGGTTTTGCTTGCCTGGGGTAGAGTACCTCATGATAAGCTGTAGACCACACTCCTTACCGAGAGAGTTTATCTATATTTTTCTTAGCTGCCTATTTACCACCACAAATCAATGCTGGCACTAAGACTGCACTCAACGAACTGTATAAGGCCATAAGCAAACATGAAAATGCTCATACAGAGGCGGTGCTCCTAGTGGCCGGGGACTCTAATGCAGGAAAACTTAAATCTGTTTTACCTCATTACTACCAGCAAGTCTCATGTTCAAACAGAGAACAAAACTCTAGACCACCTTTACTCAACACAAAGAGATGCATACAAAGCTATCCTCGCCCTTCATTTGAAAGATCAGACCATAATTCTATCCTCCTGATTCCTTCATACAAGCAAAAACCAAAGCAGGAAGTAACAGTGACTCGCTCACTACGGAAGTGGACAGGTGACGCAGATACTAAGGTAAAGGACTGTTTTGCTAGCACAGACTGGAATATGTTCTGGGATTCATTCGATGGCATTGAGGAGTACACCACATCAGTCGCCGGCTTCATACATAAGTGCATCAATGACGTCATCCCCACAGTGACCTACGTACGTATCCCAACCAGAAGCCATGGATTACAGGCAACATATGCACTAAGCTGAAGAGTAGAGCTGCCGCTTTCAAGGCTTTGACTAACCCGAACGCTTACAAGAAATCCCTCTATGCCCTCAGACAAACCATCAAACAGGCAAAGCATCAATACAGGACTAAGATTGAATCCTACTTCACCGGCTCTGACGCTCGTCGGATGTGGTAGGGCTTGCAAACTATTACGGACTACAAAGGGAAGCCCAATCGCGAGCTGCCTAGTGACACGAGCCTACCAGACCAGGCAAGAAACATTGAAGCATGCATTAGAGCACCAGCTGTTCCGGGCGACTGTTGATCACACTCTCGATAGCCATTGTGAGTAAGACCTTTAAACAGGTCAAAATTCACAAAGCCGCACGGACAGACAGATTACCAGAATGTGTACTCAGAGTATGCGTTGACCAACTGGCAAGTGTCCCTGACTGAGTCTGGAATACCTACATGTTTCAAGCAGACCACCATAGTCCATGTGCCCAACAACCTGCCTAACTGACTACCGACCTGTAGCACTCACGTCTGTAGCCATGAAGTGCTTTGAAAGGCTGGTCATGGCTCACCTCAACACCATCATCCCAGAAACCCTAGACTAGCTCCGATTCGCATTCTGCCTCAACAGATGCACAGATGACGCAATCTCTATTGCACTCCATACTGCCCTTTCCCACCTGGACAAAATGAAAACCTATGTGAGAATGCTGTTCATTGACTACAGCTCAGCATTCAACACCATAGTGCCCTCAAAGCTCATCACTAAGCTAAGGACCCTGGGACTAAATACCTCTCATCTGAAACTGTATCCTGAAATTCCTGAAGGGCCACCCCCAGGTTGTAAGGATAGGCAACAACACATCTGCCATGCTGATCCTCAACACGGGGGAACCTCAGGGGTGCGTGCTTAGTCCCCTCCTATACTCCCTGTTCACACACGACTACGTGGCCAAGCACGTCTTCAACACCATTAAGTTTGCAGACAACACAACGGTGGTACGCCTGATCACCTTTAATGATGAGACGGCCTATAGGGAGGAGGTCAGAGACCTGGCAGTGTAGTGCCAGGACAACAACCTCTCCCTCAACATGATCAAGGCAAAGGACCTGATCGTGGACTTCAAGGCCGAGCACGCCCCCATTCACACTGACGGGACTGTAGTGGAGCAGGTCAAGAGCTTCAAATTCCTTGGTGTCCACATCACCAACAAATTATCATAGTCCAAACACACCAAGACAGTTGTGAAGAGGACACGACAACGCCTATTCCCCTTTATGAGACTGAAAAGATTTGGCATGGGTCCTCAGATCCTCAGAGTTCTGCACCATCGAGAGTATCCTGACTGGTTACATCACTGCCTGGTATGGCAACAGCTCGGCATCCGACTGCAAGGTGCTAAAGAAGGTAGTACCTACAGCCCAGTACATCACTGGGGACAAGCTTCCTTGCCGTCCAGACCTCTATACCAGGCGGTGTCAGAGGAAGACCCTAAAAATGGTCAGACTCCAGCCACCCTAGTCATAGATTGTTCTCTCTGCTACTGCACGGCAAGCAGTACCGGAGCATCAAGTCGAGGTACAAAAGGCTCCCTACCTCCAAGCCATTGATTAACCCATTGTTTTTAAAGCTGCTGATACTCGCTGTTTATTATCTTTGCGTAGTCACTTTACCCCTACCTACATGTACAGTTGAAGTCAGAAGTTTACATACACATAGACGTCTTTAAAACTTGTTTTTCAACCACTCCACAAATGTATTGTCAACAAACTATCTTTTTGGCAAGGACAACTACTTTGTGCATGACACAAATCATTTTTCCAACAATTGTTTACAGACAGATTATTTCACTTATAATTCATTGGATCACAATTCCAGTGGGGTTAAAGTTTACACTAAGTTGGCTGTGTCTTTAAACAGCTTGTAAAATTCCAGAAAACAATGTCATGGCTTTAGAAGCTTCTGATAGGCTAATTGACGTAATTTGAGTCAATTGGAGGTGTACCTGTGGATCTGTTTCAAGACGTACCTTCAAACTCAGTGTCTCTTTGCTTAACATCATGGGGAAAATCAAAAAGAAAATTGTAGACCTCCACAAGTCTGGACCTTCCATGGGAGCAATTTAAAAACGCTTGAAGGTACCAAGTTCATCTGTACAAACAATAGTACGCAAGTATAAACACCATGGGACCATGCAGCCGTCATACCGCTCAGGAAGGAGACTCGTTCTGTCTCCTAGAGATGAACGTACTATGGTGAGAAAAGTGCAAATCAATCCCAGAAGAACAGCAAAGGACATTGTGAAGATGCTGGAGGAAACCGTTACAACAGTTATCTATATCCACAGTGAAATTAGTCCTATATCGATATACCCTGGAAGGCCGGTACAGCAAGGAAGAGGTATGTGGCTATATTGAAGCAACATCTCAAGACATCAGTCAGGAAGTTAAAGCTTGGTCACAAATGTGTCTTCCAAATGGACAATGACCCCAAGCATACTTCCAAAGTTGTGGAAAAATGGCTTAAAGACAACAAAATAAAGGTATTGGATTGGCCATCACAAAGCCCTGACCTCAATCCTATAGAACAATTGTGGGCAGAACTGAAAAAGCGTGTGTGAGCAAGGAGGCCTACAAACCTGACTCAGTTACACCAGCTCTGTCAGGAGGAATGGGCCAAAATTCACCCAACTTATTGTGGGAAGCTTGTGGAAGGCCCAAGACCCAAGTTAAACAATTTAAGGCAATGCTACCAAATACTAATTGAGTGTACGTAAAGTTCTGATCCACTGGTAATGTGACGAAAGTAATAAAAGCTGAAATAAATCATTCTACTATTATTCTGACATTTCACATTCTTAAAATAAAGTGGTGATCCTAACTGACCTAAGACAGGGAATTTTTACTAGGATTAAATATCAGGAATTGTGAAAAACTGAGTTTAAATGTATTTGGCTAAGGTGTATGTAAACTACTGACTTCAACTGTACATATTACCTCAATTACCTTGACTAACCTGTACCCTTGCATATTGACTCGGTACTAGTACCCCCTATATATGGACTTTTTTATTGTTATTTTATTATTGCTTTTTTTAAACTTTCAAATATATTTTCTGAATGAACTAAACTCTTATTTTTTCTCAACTGTATTGTTGGTTAAGATCTTGTAAGTTAGCATTTCACGGTTAGGTCTACATACCTGTTGTATTCGGTGCTTGTGACAAATAACAATTGATTTGAATTATCCTGGGCCTTCTTATGTTGTTAGTTTGCGTCATATCACCTTTCACTATTAGTTATCAACGAATGTAAAACCTTGTTATCCTGAACATCATTGTCATTTAATATTATGCACAGGTGTGGTAGTTGTATAAATTAATCACAATCTAAGCCTACTCATACAAACATTAGCATTTCTAATGCAATATTAGCTTCCCAGTGAAACACCACTATTCTGGCTATTAATCATTCTTAAACAGTCAGTAAAATAGCTAAATAAGCTGTCTCAAAGAGATGCATGCAAGCTTACCTGTCATATCCACAAAGATGGTGCTGCAGACCAAGCATTATGAGAGAGGAGGACCCTATACTGTAGGATAATAATTCTGGTCGGTGCCAACTTAATTCATGAGCAGGTACTGAGGAGATCGATTCTGTTACTTTTTATTTGTGTCAGATATTTCCATTTTGTGGTAGTTGTAAACGGAAATGCTAGCACTAGTTGTTCACGTTCGGTGGAATGTGAACATGTTGTCACGTGAAACTACCTTCGAATCCCGTCTTAAATGGCATTTACCTACTGGAAAGTGCTACCTACTAATGTAGGTGTCTTTGGAGGCTGGTGGGCAGCAGGCAATTGCCTTTGGATTGGGACACAGCCAATATGTCATCTTTACACCTGTGCTACAGCAGCACTGGGATACCATTCACCTGCTCAGTATCCTCACCAGTCTTCTAATTTTCAGATAAATAATAACCTTCAAAGGAAGTGTTACCCAACATTACTCTCCAATATATTCAAAGTGCAGCACATAGAGAGAGAATATATTCTCTTTAAGTCTGTGCTACAGCTTCACTATTCCATTCACCTGCTCGTCATCACCAATGGTCTTCATCTGCCTAACCCAGACCGTCAGATTATTCATTATTCCCTGCAATCTTTATCAGATGAGTGTATGATTAAAGACTAAATGCATTTCCCGTCGAGACGGCCCAGGTTTTATTTCAATTTCAAACTTCTGCCCCAAAAAACTTTTCTGAAAGGTAATTTACTCTGCATGTGTAATGTGTTAAAAATCCACACGGTAAAAGAGAAGGAAATGAAAAGGACAAGGGGGGAAAAGCTACTGCAAAGTGATTATGCCGACACTATTAAACACGATTTCTTTTACAATGTCTCATTTATGGAATATTGGGAGTGAAATGGGAGCTCTCCCCACCCATTCCGGGTTGGTTAGTTTCTAAATGTAATCTATTACTGTTACTAGTTAACGGTCTAAAATTGTAATCAGTAACGTAATTTTGGGATTACCAAAAATTCAATAACGTAATCTGATATACATTAGAGAAAGACAAAATGGATTATTACCAATTTAATGACATCTATTACAGCATAAATCAATATTAGAGTTTACATAGCTGGATCTTGCATTTGACATTTACGTCATTTAGCAGATGCTCATATCCTGAGCAATTTACAGGCTCAATTAGGGTTAAGTGCCTCGCTCAATGGAATATTGACAGATGTTTTACCTAGTTAGCTCGGGATTCAAACCAGTGAGCTTTTGTTTATTGGCCCAATGCTCTTAACTGCTAGGTTGCCTGCCGCCATTTTACTTTATAGGTTGGTTATGTAGGCTTCTTCTATCCCGTTGCTTTCTACTTTAATACAGCTAATAATATGATTAGGCTATATCTTTACATTATAAACCAAACTCTGTCACATTTCCAGTCATTCCAATTAATGTAATACCCCTTGATCTTCAAGAATAGGACATGGAAATCTGGAAATATAGATTAGGGACAAATTGTTTAACCTGAGCATAACCCACAAACTAAGGATTAATTAGCCTACTCTGTTTATAATTTTGGGCTCATTGCTTCGAGTTGAAAAAGGAGATACTGTTCTCATGGGAAAAAAAGTGAAATTTGAATGTGAAAAATATATGCTATATGCTGGATTTGCTATAGGCCTATTATTTACATTTTTGTTGGTGACACTTTATCACAATAATTTGCATCTGTTTTAAATCTATCAAAAGTGTGAGTTTGAGTGTTGGCCCATTAGTTCATTAGGCCAATTATTATTATTATTATTATTATTTAAATCAGCATGAATTCAATTGAGCAATAAAGCAACCGATCTTGTAGAGGTTCAACTATTTCAATTCAACAATTTTTGGATTAAGGTACATATACATTTGTGAACAGCCATACACAACAACCACAATCTGTGAGGCGCGAACATCTAAATAGTAGCAGTGTGATTCACATCATTGCGCTATGTAGCATTTATTAGTTGGAAAGTCTTTGGATTCCGTCAGCAGCAGCACCATTGGAAGACATAGCTTGGACTGTGGCCTAAAAGCCTATTCCTGCTCTTTTCCCGCGATCCATTAAACACATTTGTGTGTCCTCATAGTGATCTCTGAATTGTGGTCAGACTCGCTCAGGCGGAACAAATGGTACACTTGAGCCTTTTGTTCAATGTCCCGACCTTTGCAGAGAATAGGCTAACTAGGAGAAATTAGGAGACAGGAGAGCATTAGGCATAAAGTTAAGTTAAATTGTACTCACAATGTAAAAAAAAATATTTAACAACCAACTCTGTAATTACAATGTACTTACCCATGAGCAGGAAACTTATTGTAACGTGAAGTGACATTTGAATTACTTTGTAGTTACAATGTAACCTTTACAGTACATTGTCTAACCAGGAGAAATAAAGAGACCGGAGAAACATTTTCAGTTTGACTTTTCTGTAATGGATTTGACAAATATTCATACTCAAACCATTCAAATTCAATTGCTCATTTCAGACTCCAAGCAATAACTATGTTATTTAGTCAAACGTACCAGCACAGGCGGGTGGTAAAGCTAGCAAGCGAACTAGCATCTCCCTCTCATAAAGTAATGTAGCGAGCTAGCTAAGCACTGGCACAATGTCAACATGTTTTTCAACGTTTTCCAACAATAAACATCACAAAATCATCATAAAATGCAGAAGGGTTGTATGCATTTTATGCAGAGACCAGTCAGAGGCCTCGAGCCATCTCTACAGAGAAGTACACATGTACAAGTGAAGTGGGGGTGAGAATGGGTCATGCTCCTCCCGTCACCTAACTTATCTTCTCCTGTGTCCGTGGAGAGTATCTCTATCATGAGGAATTGTATCACATAAGCCCCTTATCCCTCATTCAGAAGCACCACCTCTGTGCTCTGCTTTCCATTTCAATCTGTTCTCAGTGTAATATAGTTTGCTTTACCTCCCTTCACCTCTCTCTCTCTCCCAATGGGCAGATTCAGTCTCTCTCTCTCCAATCTCTTTAGGCGCATGTTTTTCATGCCGTTCCCAATGGTTGAAGAAGCTGGTGTCATGGGTCACCGGATCTGCTGAGAGCTCCTCTTTCCTCTCTTTAATTTTCTCTCTCTCCCTATTGCCGGCACTCCCGAGACCCCAGCTGCTTTCGTCTCTTGTTGGAGATCCGCGGTGTCGACAACCCCTCCATGCACGGGGCGAGGGCGAATGACTAGCGCTCTCCAGCTGCGCCTTCAATTACCTGCTGTGCACCAAGCTCATACAGGCCCCAGCGAACCATAGGAGATCTGCTGGGTTTCCTGGCACGCTGTATGCCAAGTAGCTGCCAGTCGAGGAGGCACAGCATCTGTTAAGCCCTCAGTTTTTAAGGCAAACAGTTCGGTTGGAAAGAAAAGTGAGCTTTGCATTGGGTAGTAAAGAAAGTGAGCCTTGCATTAGGTAGTAAGCATCCATAGTGATGCAGTTTGACCTCTCTTGACATCTCACCCCAAAGAGTTTGGTTTGGAATACAGCCTTCAATTTGAATTGGTAGATTGTTACATTTATTATTCATGATTACTTCTGCTTTTACCTTGTCTAAAGGAGAAATCCAGGTTTCTATCAATTGAAAAGGCTGATGTTGGTTTTGAGCATATCATTGTTTGCCCAGTGTGTTTAACTGTGGCTGTAAATGTATCTGGGTTTGTTGCTGTAAACAGGTTGTTTACTGCCCTCTATGAGCTGTGTAAATACAGAGTATTACAGTATGTTGTATTTATAATACCTTAGTCTCAGTGAGCTGCGCGCATATAATGGTTCTGCTATACCCGTATTAGCATTTTCAACGACGTACTGTCTGAAAGCTCTTTCAAATAAAGTATCTAAAACTAACCCCAGCCTCATCCCTACTCAAAGAGTCCACAATGTTACCCAATCTCAATCCACCGTGTTCTTGTGACCTTGAGAAACAAAACAAAAAATACAATTGCTTGTACAAATGCAATACATGGGAAAAGTTAGAGTAGAAAAAGATCCAATTCCGAATCTGTCTTTATTACAGTATTCTCACAAATTCAATAGCCTCTTGTTCCGCAGAGAATATAGAGAACAGAGCTAGTACTATTTAAGTTCTCATTCACTGAGCGGCTGTGAAAGACACATGTCAATAATTCAAAGTCCTTCTCAGCTAGCTCTCCATCCAGACAGTGTTGAGGTCTGAGGCATCGCATTCACCATCTTGGAGCGAGTCTACCTAATCTGTACGTTTGTATGGTGTCCATATTAGGACAGCCTCAGTCTCAGCAGTACCTGTGTTTTAGTAGTGCTTCGACATGGTTATTCATGGTGTGTCTCTGTCGGCAAGAGCCAAGATGGATGACTTCTAGGTGAAGTAGCATGATTAGCTGCTTAGCCATGCCAGGTCCAGGACATGAACTTTCATTATTATTCATGTCCACATTTCTCCCTCCCACCCCTCACCCAAATCTCTATTATTAATTAGTCTCCCGTCTTTTCCAAATGTAAATGTCTTAAAACTCAGACTTGTAAGAAGATAAGGGAAAACCCAGGTAGATGAACACTTAATATGCCACTCAGTATCTTCAGTGGGACCTTATATAGACAGGTGTGTGCCTTTCCAAATCATTTCCAATCAATTGAATTTACTACAGGTGGACTCCGATCAAGTTGTAGAAACATCTCAAGGACGATCGACGAAAACAGGTTGCAGCTGAGCTCAATTTCGAGTCTCATACCAAAGGGTCTGAATACTTATGTAAATAAGTTTTTTTTATTTTTTTATTTTTAATACATTAGCAAAAATGTCTAAACTGTTTTTTTCTTTGTCATTATGGGATATTGTGTGTAGATTGAGGGGGAAAAAACATTTGAATTGATTTTAGACTAAGGCTGTAATGTAGCAAAATGTGGAAAGAGTCAAGGGTTCTGAATACTTTCCAAATGCACTGTATATACTGTAAATATTCATGTCATAGTTACCAGACCACTCCATTACACCCAGAAGCTACTTCAACCAGTGAATGCTAGCGATGGCTAGCTATTCTTGCTATTCTACCCATCTGTCTTAACGAGGGTTAGCATGCTAATAGCACACCATGCACATACAAAGTATATATATTTTTAAGGGGTATGTAGTAGGTTGATAAAGATATAACCAAAGTATGTTATATCAGAAATGTCAAACAAGATTCCCAGCAAATGAGAAAACCGTCATGGTATTTAATTTAAGAGAATGAACAGGTTTTAACAAGGCAACCTAAGTGGGTGGGGTATTTTGTTTTAAGCTGTTTTAAGATGGTCATACTATGGCTCATTTAGCTATTAGATTTAGAATTTTAGGACCACTTTAGGTATAAAAAAAAAATATTAAAAAAAAGAATTAAACCAAATATGATCAACTATAGCCCAGAGAAACGCATTGAATAACACATAAGAAACAAGCTTTTGAAGTGTCTGTTCTATGTCTAGGAGATATAAGAAAGCTCAGGAAATATATATATATTTTTTTACACATATTTAACCACTTTTTTAGGTAGGCACAAAACTACCTTCATATACTTCCATAAAATGTTTTACCGGTTATCCTCAGACCAGTCCCGTGACATTTGTGGGAGTCGTAGAGCAAAATGGAGAACATCACCATGCTCGTGAGAGTCTCCTCTTTCCATAGTTTTTAGGACGCTGCGGAAGTTTTAGTGAGAAGACTGATTTTTGGGATGTATCATGTTCTCTCACGTCACCCCGCTCCTCCGCTCTCTCCACTGGCTTCCAGTTGAAGCTCGCATCCGCTACAAGACCATGGTGCTTGCCTACGGAGCTGTGAGGGGAACGGCACCTCAGTACCTCCAGGCTCTGATCAGGCCCTACACCCAAACAAGGGCACTGCGTTCATCCACCTCTGGCCTGCTCGCCTCCCTACCACTGAGGAAGTACAGTTCCCGCTCAGCCCAGTCAAAACTGTTCACTGCTCTGGCCCCCAATGGTGGAACAAACTCCCTCACGACGCCAGGACAGCGGAGTCAATCACCACCTTCCGGAGACACCTGAAACCCCACCTCTTTAAGGAATACCTAGGATAGGATAAAGTAATCCTTCTCACCCCCCCTTAAAAGATTTAGATGCACTATTGTAAAGTGGCTGTTCCACTGGATGTCATAAGGTGAATGCACCAATTTGTAAGTCGCTCTGGATAAGAGCATCTGCTAAATGACTTAAATGTAATGTAAATGTAAATCATGGTCTGACAAACACCGCTCTAGCTCTGCCACCTTTCACCACAGATGCGGAAGCGCAACGTAGGCGGATGCGATGTCTCTACCTTAATTAATGATGCACATTGAACTTCTTCGGGATCATGGTGTCCCTTCCACGGGACGGTTGAGCTAACGTAGGCTAATGCCATTAGCATGAGGTTGATATAGACATCTGATATTGGCAGAAAGCTTAAATTCTTGTTAATCTTAACTGCACTGTCCAATGTACAGTAGCTATTACAGTAAAGGAATACCATGCTATTGTTTGAGGGTGCACAATTTTGAAAATGAAACGTTATTAATAAACAAATTCGGCACATTGGGGCAGTCTTGATACAACATTTTTGACAGAAATTCAATGGTTCATTGGGTCATTCTAAAACTTTGCACATACACTGCTTCCATCTATTGGCCTTTCTCTTCCATTTCATAGATGATGGTCCAAAAACATACAAAATAACGTTTTTTTTCTTTCTTTGTATGATCTTTTACCAGATCTATTGTGTTCTCCTAAATTCCTTTCACATTTCCACAAACTTCAAAGTGATTCCTTTCAAATGTTTTTTTTTTTCAAATTGGGGCGGCAGGGTCGCCTAGTGGTTAGAGCGTTGGACTAGTAACCGGAAGGTTGCAAGTTCAAACCTCCAAGCTGACAAGGTACAAATCTGTCATTCTGCCCCTGAACAGGCAGTTAACCCACTGTTCCTAGGCCATCATAGAAAATAAGAATTTGTTCTTAACTGACTTGCCTGGTTAAATAAAGATTAAAAATAAAAAATGGTACCAAGAATATGCCTATCCTTGCTTCGGGTATGTCATTTTAGGCCAAAATTGCAAGAAAGGGTCAATTCCTTTAGAGGTTTTAAGAACCTTTACGTACAACTGCCACACTGGTATGTAGTATCATAATTTATTTTATTTTATTTATCTGTTATTTTACCAGGTAAGTTGACTGAGAACACATTCTCATTTGCAGCAATGACCTGGGGAATAGGTACAGGGGATGAATGAGCCAATTGTAAACTGGGGATTATTAGGTGACTGATGGTTTGAGGGCCAGATTGGGAATTTTAGCCAGGACACCGGGGTTAACACCCCTACTCTCACGATAAGTGCCATGGGCTCTTTAATGACCTCAGCATCCTGTTTAACGTCCCATCTGAAAGACAGCACCCTACACAGGGCATTTTCTTTAGAACAAGAGGAAAGAGTGCCTCCTACTGGCCCTCCAACAACACTTCCAGCAGCATCTGGTCTCCCATCCAGGAACTGACCAGGACCAGCCCTGCTTAGCTTCAGAAGCAAGCCAGCAGTGGTATGCTGCTGGCAATGATGCAAGAATTAATGACATTTTAGTCAATTGTGTATAAATGTATTGTCATTTGAGTATTGAAAATAACTATCTAAATATCTGTCAATCTTTGCATGCATAGCCCTGTCTTGAATATCATCACAACATCACCTACTGCTTTACAGAGGTGTGGCAGAATGGGCGATGTGGAGAGGCTGAATTCTAGGTCAAAGAAGGCTCCTTAACAGCTTCTACCCTCTAAGCCATAAGAAGACTGCTGAACAGTTAATCAAATGGCTACCCGGACTATTTGCATTGACCCCCCCCTTTTTTTTTTACCCTGCTGCTACTCACTGTTTATTGTCAATGCATAGTCACTTTACCCCTACCTACATGTACGTATGACCTCCACTGGCGCATACCCCCGCACATTTACTCGGTACCGGTACCCCCTGTACACAGCCTCGTTATGGTTATTTTATTCTTACTTTCTTTCTTTTTTACTTTACTTTATTTCGAAAATATTTTCTCAATCTGCACTGTTCGTAAGCATTTAATTTTCTCACTCTGCTTGTGAAGTAAGCATTTCACGTTAAGGTCTACACCTGTTGTATTCGGTGCATGTGACAAATAACATTGTAATTGACAGTAAGACCTTTTGCATAGTGTTGTTTAAAAGTGATGTCGGGGGTTGGGCCGGCACACAAGGGACAATGGAGTTGTCTTGGATTGTCATAAGGTGAATGCACCAATTTGTAAGTCGCTCTGGATAAGAGCGTCTGCTAAATGACTTAAATGTAAATGTAATGTAAATGTAATATCAGATGACTGATAAGGAGTATTTCATATTGAATGTGTGAGGTTTGACTTCAGTGGTTGTCGGGTCGTTTATTCCGCTTAAATCTGAAGATCAAACGGCCTGAATGCAGGAGTGTGTATGAATGCCACTGCAGGCGAGATTGCACTTTCCCCTGTTTTTGTGTGAAGTCAGTCACAGACACAGACGACGTGAAATGAGGGTCGCACTCACAAAGACAACCCGTTCTTTTGTGCGCGCGTGTGCGTGTTGTATGTTCATGTTGAATGCAAGTAAGTGCTAAAGAGGAAAGCAAATATCGGATGTATAAGAAGCCTACGCTTCTTAAGAAACTGAAGTTATACTACAGCTTTACTTTACATCTGATTTCTGTAAATATTTGGATGCATTTCTTCTCTGAAAAGGTGAAGTTGATTTTGTGTTTGTTTACACCAGCCTCCCCACAGGCTACAACGGAGAATTTAGAGTTTCTATTTTGTTGCCTCTCCAATGACAAATTAGCACAGAGGAACACTGCAAATTGCTAGGCTTCATTGCCAAGTCATCAACACAAATAGTACACATGAGTCTTTTCTGAAATGGCTCTAGTAGTGGGGTTGGGGAAAGATGTTGCACGAGAGTCGCGGCTGGTTTGAATCATTGCTAGGAACAGACACCATAGTATTTGGTTTCAATATATGGCCGAGAAAAATGGACGAGGGGCTTTTCGCCCCATTAGCCAAGAGGAAAATTTATTTCAGTCCCCTCAATTACTTTGGCACCTAATTCCCCTGTGAGCGGCACCTCTTCCCCAAAGCCGTTTGTCATACCTGGGTCATCGAGAAGCATCGCCCTTCACTCTGGTCTTGTGTTTCCCCCACTGTCCTATGGCCAAATGCATCATGGCAAAAAATGTAACCGTACACAGGGGTCTCAGATGGGAGCACACTGCATGTATGTGGAAAGCTCTTGAAATCATCCTGAGAGGGTGTGTGTGTGTGTGTGTGTGTGTGTGTGTGTGTGTGTGTGTGTGTGTGTGTGTGTGTGTGTGTGTGTGTGTGTGTGTGTGTGTGTGTGTGTGTGTGTGTGTGTGTGTGTGTGTGTGTGTGTGTGTGTACGTATGCTCAACACAGGGACTGACTGATGCTGAACACTACACCGACTTAAGCTACCATCCCTGCCTAATGGCAGACAATTCCGACTTTTTGTCTCTCTTAAGCAGTTTGGATAATTTCCATAGAAATGAGTTTTAGATCTAGAGACGGACGCACGCACGCACACACAGCAAACTCATCCACCCCCACTCGTCCAGGCACAATCACTCAGAAACAATAAACACTCAACAAGGAAGTCAGAGGGAAGACGTGATGAGGAATGGATCTGAGGCTTCACTTCATGTTTACCAAAGAGCACAAACCAGAGCGAGAGAGAAAATGAGAGCGAGGGAATGAGAGAGGAAGTCGAACACAGCAAGAGGTCTCTCTGAATCTCTTTCAAAGTCCCTACTGTATATATCAAGGAGGCATATACGGACATAACAGGCATGTTGTGATTTTGGAGAATAGTATATGTTTGTAAATGGTCAGTGTGTTTAAAGATTGTGCTTTAGGAGTCTTTGGTGCAGACCCTGTCAGGGCTGTAACTACATTTAGACGGCAAGTAGCATAGCATTTAAAGTGTTAGGCCAGTAACTGAAAGGTTGCTGGTTCAAATTCCCAAGGTGGACAAATCTGCCGATTTGCCCTTGAGCTAGGCCCTTAACTCTAATTTGCTCTAGGGGTGCCATACTACTATTGTTAAACAACATACGGTATTTCACTATACCTATCTGGTGTAAGTGACAATCATATTATTATTATTTTTTACATATGAGGACACTAAGGTCCCGGACCTCCTGTAATTTGCTCTAATTTAAATAATAACTTTGCTTTACAGCGAGTGGGCTACTGTGACAGACTGTGATGTAGCACTCATTGGTGAGGCTGAGGCAGTCTTCAATTCATGCAGGAGGAAGAGGAGCAGAAAGAGAGTTTAGTACAGTGGTTCCCAAACCTGAGGTCGGGGTCCCCTGAGAAAATCTGTACTAATCTTCTCAAACAAGTTAGGAACTTAAAAAGAAGACGTGTTTCAATATCAACATCTCCCCATCGCCTATCTTCCCTATAGGCCTACGTTAAAATGCTATCACAATGCAAACAAAACAGATTAATACGTTTTCATTTATCGGCGGTTGTTCATCTTATTCCAATCGACCACTGTTTGAGGTTGACCCATTACCCACATTTGTTTTTACCACTACATCACTGATATTAATACAGTATCGTAAATACTTTTCTATACTTCATGTGAATGTGATAATATGATCGTCTGTGTGCTACATTGATGTTTGTACGGTGCTTGATTAGTAATGTGTAGGAATACACATGTGAATGAGGCTTTTATGCAATTCTTAATGATAACTGACTGAAGAGTCACTGGTGCTACGTGTCAGTGTGAATCGTTTCTCATATACCACCCCTTTCAGGGGTATAACAGCAATCAAACACGCTGCTCATTGGGGCCATGACCCAACCTTTCCCCATCCCGGTCTCCGGGATGCCCTAATCTTCTTCCTGGCGGCCTGGCTCACACTAACAATCCACAGCGGCCATTAGGAACAAATAGGAACCTCTTCTGTGTCACTATTCACTTCCAGGGAGTACATTTTTTTTTATAAGACCAAGATCGATCCCCGCCTCCCTCCCGTCCCTTTCGCCCGTGTGGTTAAAGGTGGGCGGGCAAGCCAGGTTGCTGGAAAATCTTCTAAATGTCACAGGTTGACGACTTAATTGGCACGCCGGCATGCAGGAACGGCAGGGGCTCTGGAAATGTAGCGAAGAAAATGGCATTTGGTGTCAGAACCACAAGGTACTCATCTGTGCGGACAGGCAGCGCAGCGGGCATTGCCCGCCTGTCTGATGCAGGTGTTGGAGACGGACGCGGTCTAACCCAATATCCACAGTGCACCTCTTACCCACAGCGGCGGAGGACCTACTTAGCTCACGTTTGAGCCGGAGACTAATGTATTGTCAGGTGGGATTTAATAAAGTGAGGTGCGATACACACATACAGTACATAGAAATGTTAAGAAAAGAAAAAGAAAAGCACGGTAAAGATAACTTTAAACATTTTGGAGTGTTTAACCTCGGCTTGAGCACTGTGGGATTTATGACTAACTTCACGAAGAACGTATTCGTTCAACATTGGATGGAGTAAATGAATCAGAAACAGACCTGGGTTTGAATACTTACAAATATTACAAACATTTTCATATACTTTCAGCGTTTGCTTGAGTTAGCCTGGAGGGCCAGTTGGGCTGGTTTGCAATTGTGGGACTTTTCTATTTTTGGATTGAACCATGCAAGCTCAAACAGGCAATCGATCTTTGAAGTAGTTGAAGCCCAGGTCTGCTCAGAAAAAAATATATGCAACAGTCAAATCATATCACCTCTTTGAGGTTATCATAACCTCATTGGAATTCATTCAATATACATTTTAATTGTTCTTTTAGTGGGGGATTTACCTTTTGGTGCCCTTCTTGTTAATCTCCTATAGATTGTAATGATCTACTGAATTTCTCTACTTGATCTTTGACCTGGAATGCATCCCAAATTGCACTCTACTCCTTATGGGCCCTGGTCAAAAGTAGTGCACTAAATAGGGAATAGGGTGCCATTTGGGACGCAGCACTGACCTCAATGGTTATTCTGTAGCTTTACCAAAAAGATTTCTTCTAATCGGTGTCCTACTGCTCTTTTACGTACACAGGAGGGGAATGGGAACACAACAGACATTTTAAAGATGCAAAGCAGCCAACATCTTTTGTTACACCAGCGATGAACTGAATTCGCATTTGTGCCACTAAAATACATGCTGTTGTGTAATTTGCTTCTCTTCCCAAATTGAATCCATTCAATGCCTGGTGGAGCAAACAAGTCAATTCTATAGAACTTTCTCTATCTATTTCACTTATCTATTCAGGTTTGAATGGGTTGCAGAACTACCAAGGGCTGGATTAAATTCGAGGTGCCATAGATCAGCGTTATAGCCAGATTTAAATTTAAAGACAATGTTTCCACGTTAGCGGAGACTGCATTCGCAGTAGATGCTGCATATGTCGGCTCAATTGGAAATTACTTTTACATTTCCACGCTGATCTTTGGCGCTACGGATTGAATCCAGCCCTAAGTGCAATAATGACTAAACAGGAACTTTAGGGCTGTGATAGGCCTTGATCGGCTTGTCTCATGAGTGCTGTTCATGCACATTTCATCTACTTAAACAGTTAATGTCGGACGTTTACATACACCTTAGCCAAATACATTTAAACTCAGTTTTTCACAATTCCTGACAGTTAATCCTAGTAAAAAATCTCTGTCTTAGGTTGGTTAGGATCACCACTTAATTTTAAGAATGTGAAATGTCAGAATAATAGTAGAGTGATTTTATTTCAGCTTGTATTACTTTCATCACATTCCCAGTGGGTCAGAAGTTTACATACACTCAATTAGTATTTGGTAGCATTGCCTTTAAATTGTTTAACTCAGGCCAAATGTTTTGGGTAGCCTTCCACAAGCTTCCCACAATAAATTGGGTGAATTTTGGCCCATTCCTCCTGACAGAGCTGGTGTAACTGAGTCAGGTTTGTAGGCCTCCATGCTCGCACACACATTCCACATAATTTTCCATCTTCATGATGCCATCTATTTTGTAAAGTGCACCAGTCCCTATTGCAGCAAAGCACCCCACATGATGCTGCCACCTCCGTGCTTCACGGTTGGGATGGTGTTCTTTGACTTGCAAGCCTCCCCCTTTTTCCTCCAAACACAACGATGGTCATTATGGCCAAACAGTTCTATTTTTGTTTCATCAGACCAGAGGACATTTCTCCAAAAAGTACAATCTTTGTCCCCATGTGCAGTTGCAAACCGTAGTCTGGCTTTTTTTTATGGCAGTTTTGGAGCAGTGTCTTCTTCCTTGCTGAGCGGCCTTTCAGGTTATGTCGATATAGGACTCGTTTTACTGTGGATATAGATACTTTTGTACCAGTTTCCTTCAGCATTTTCACAAGGTCCTTTGCTGTTGTTCTGGGATTGATTTGCACTTTTCGCACCAAAGTACGTTCATCTCTAGGAGACAGAACGCGTCTCCTTCCTGAGCGGTATGACGGCTGCGTGGTCCCATGGTGTTTATACTTGCGTACTATTGTTTGTACAGGTGAACATGGTACCTTCAGGTGTTTGGAAATTGCTCCCAAGGATGAACCAGACTTGTGGAGGTCTACAATTGTTTTTCTTAGGTATTGGCTAATTTCTGAGGACTAGGCCTTGAAATACATCCACAGGTAAACCTCCAATTGATTCAAATGATGTCAATTAGCCTATCAGAATGTTCTAAAGCCATGACATCATTATCTGGAATTTTCCAGGCTGTTTAAATGCACAGTCAACTTACTGTATGTAAACTTCTGACTTCAACTGTAGTTGATGGAAATTCTTGAATTGTGCCACTCATTGTAAACGAGTGATTTGTGATAATGTATTTCTATTCATAGCTTACCGATTTGGCATGGTGGATGAACAGTTCTGAAGTTATTCAATTGATTTGATAACATTCAAAGTCAACAACTCAATTTTCTCATCGCTCGTAAATACATGATAATTAATCTGTTATTTTCATATTACCATGGTGATGTATTACTGTGTGTGGGGGGAGGGGGGTTGACTAATTGTACTCTTTCATAGTTTATTTAATCTCTTCCCTCTCATCCCTGCGTCATCAATCGCGGTCTTTGTTTGTAAATACTTTCAATATCGACTTGATCTGAAAGTAGGCCCTATAATCCCAATTTTAAAGCGTATGCTTACATACATATACTGTAACAACTCGGAAGAAAGCAAATCCACCTATGCTATTCCTCATTCTTCTTATCCTATTTCACACCATCAGATATCTGATTCAAGGTCCTAAGAACTTGAGGGCACACTTGTGGTATTCACGATGCTGTAAACTCACCTGAAATCTCTGCAATGGTTGTATAGGAACTTAACAACAGACTTAGAGCACTTCATGATCCTGTAAACTTTGGGTATTTATCTGAAACATAAAAAGGCATCAGATTAAATGTGTTTGAGCTAATAAAACTGTCTGATATCACAGACTCATTATAAGGGGTGGATATAGGGTTTGAACGTGTGAAGTGAACATAGAGATGGATAGCGGCACACTTAGGAGGTACTCTCTCTCTCTCGCTCTCTCTCTTCCATCTCTATGGAAGTGAATCACTTGAAGATTGACCTTTTTTTTTAATGCAAATGCAGATTTTTCTAAAATTAGCCATTGCATGATTTAGCCATTTAGCATGTCAGAATCTCAAAGATATCTAACTCCCGTTCCTCGTCTTGTCTGTTGGGTTGCTCTTTTCCTTGATGTGTGGTGTGACCAGTTTGTTTTGTAGCTGTTTCTGAGCTGACCTGTTCTGGCTTTCTGTGTGGCAATCTTTCATTGTCCCTCTTATCCCAGGATGTGTGGGGGAGTGGACATGTCCTTGGTATGATTAGTCTTTCTCTAGGCCTACTATATGTGGTGATGGGCATAAATACCGGACTCATTCGAAGGGCATGTGAAACACCCCACCCATTCCCGGGTCTGTATAACAATAACAAAGAGCGAGACAAATTGGTTTTCCCTTGAATGCATGCTCGTAATGAAGCTTTTGTATATTGACATTGGACTGCCTTCTGAGGTTTTTTCCCCCCCCCCCCACAACATTTGTTGGTGCCGTGACCAGGATCGCTAAAGCAGGACCCGAACCTATATCGCCGGCTGGGAACCAGACAAGGTCTCCTGGTCAAAACTAAGAGGTAAGGGACCTTTTTTTTCTCTAAATCCTTATATGACACAACAACCATAGATGATCCCATTCACTGTGAGTCTACATGTAATCAAATATATGTTGACAACCAGGCACAGTACAGAATGTTCAGGTGTTGAGTCAAAGATGGTTGCTTTCTGTGACTGTTTCCTTAGATATCATAGCATCACCTTGCTGTGGTATTTAGCTTCCCATGCGCTACTTACTTGATGACTAATCTGGATAAATAAAGGTTGAATATATTGAATAAATAAATTGCTCTCTTCAGAAATGTGAATGGATGGGAGAATAAGGCAACGACAATTGAAAGAGCCATGCATATGCTTTAGGGTTGATAGACATTTGAACAGAATACATGCTAGCCTAAACCGTTAGTTCAGTCCATCCTTCTAAAGTACATGCCTACCGCTTTTCTCGTTGATCTGGAACATAATCATGCACATTTGTATGTTTTTAGCAAGTATGTGACTAGTGTGTGGCCAGCGGAGACATGAGCATTCAACCAATTGCCTCCTCGTCTCACCCCTCTCTCTCTCTACATGTAAGTGATGTTAACCATATTGACTTTGTAGATACAGTAGACAAGCTATTGGAGCCTCTGTGCGTTCCACCTCCCTCAGGCACGATTCCATGTGTGTCTACCTAGACCCGGGAACCACCCTCGCACACAAAGGTGTAGCTCATTTCAATACTAATGCCACATTATGGGCATTTGAAAGTGTGAGCTACATTTTATTATGAGTCAGCTTACCTCAGAAGCAAGTGGTTAATCCGTTGGGTCCCCATCGAGTCGAGGCACAGAGAGAGGTCACAGAGATAGTGTTTAAATAGACTCGCCTTCGCATCATTATTAAAAATAATATCCACAGGGGCTGTACGATTGTACGGTTCTCTGTTTTTTAAATTTTTTTATTCCTTTTTAGAAGCATGTGTAGCAAGGGAGACTGACAAGAATAATGTGGCCTTTTATGGTAGAACTATGCTACCTTTTCAGATGAGGCAAGGTCTTCTAATGAATTGAAATGTGTTATTTTCAGCAGGAGATTCTCTTTTGCATACAAGTTAAATGGCTTGGCCTTAAAAAGCACAGTTGGTAGTTCACTTTACCATTTGGCTGTGCAATGAATATAGAATGAATGCAGCATAAAGACACACGTGCGCACACACACGCGCGTGCACACACACACACACACACAGACAGTTTATTACAAGCTAGATAACACACCATGTTGTCACCACTCTACCAACTATGACAATTGGTCCCTGAATTGGTCCCTGAATCAAAACAATTATAAGGCGTCTCATGTGATTTCCGCTGGTTGACGTTATTGTTTTGAAATGCCATGTAGTCTAGTCTACACCATCTTGACACCGCAGCTAAAGTAAGGCTGCGGTGCAGAGATGTCATATAGCTGAACGACTGTAGTTCATCTTAAATATGTCAGTGTTAAAAAAACACAATGACAATAACCACATACGACACAAACATATCCACTTTCATTACATGCCTATGGTGTCATATCAGTTCAGTCACAACCCAAGATACCCGTCAATAGATAGAATTATTGTTGTATGACAGAACTAGGGACAACTAGTTAAAGTTCATCTTAAATACGTCAGTGTCAAAAAACACAAAGACACCATATAAGACATAACCACTATCATTCTTTCTCTATTTGGTGTCAGTTGAGTAATAATGCAAGACGCTACCTTTCATAGTATGTTTATGTCATTTCTACATTGCCAGAAGTCTGAGACATCACTCCAGAGAACTCATTTCCACTGCTCCAGAGTCCAATGGCGGCGAGCTTTACACCACTCCATCCAATGGTTGGCATTGTACATGGTGATCTTAGGCTTGTGTGCGGCTGCTTGGCCATGGAAACCCATTTCATGAAGCTCCCCACGAACAGTTCTTGTGCAGATGTTGCTTCCCGGGGCAGTTTGGAACTCGGTAGTGAGTGTTGCAACCGTGCTGAAGCTACACGCTTCAGCATTCGGCGGTCCCGTTTCTGTGAGCTTTCGTGGCCTACCACTTTGCGGCTGAGCCGCCGTTGCTTCTTGACGTTTCCGCTTCACAATAACAGCACTTACAGTTGACCCGGGGCAGCTCTCGCGGGGCAGAAACTTGTTGGAAAGGTAGCATCCTATGACAGTGCCACGTTGAAAGTCACTGAGCTCTTCAGTGCGGGCCATTCTACTGCCAATGTTTGTCTATGGAGATTGCATTGCTGTGCATTCGATTTTATATGCCTATCAGCAACGGGTGTGGCTGAAATAGCCGAATCCACTATTTTGAAGGTGTGTCTACATACTTTTAGCCATGTAATGTATAATCCATCCATGAGTCATATGTTTCAAAATGATGGGGTATATAATTGAAATGACGGCAAAACATCACATGACTGTGGCTTTAAATCTAAATCTGTTTCAACTCACGAGCCATAGACCCTGGCAGATAAACACCCCCTTATACCCTTTAGAGAGGATAGGGATATAACCAGATAAATGTGATGAGGACACAGCACACACAGGGTGATACTGCATACAAAGCAGGCATGGCACTCAAGGAGGACATAGATTCTCTATGACGCTATGATCTACGTAAGCATGGCTCATGACAGAGCTTCCCCATGCATCAAAGGGATTTGTGGAAACCAGAACATAGAAAAGGAGTTAACATAGACTGTATGGCAATTCCACTAAGCATCAACATCAACAATGCAGCTACTGTAGTATGCCTGTTGATGGTACCTTAATGATACTCATAGTGTGCAGTAAGAGAGTGTGTGAAGCAAGACTGACACCTAGAGGCGTTGGGGGATATTTATCATAAAGAACAACAATCTCTATTCCTGTGTAGAAGATGGACAGATATGTAAAAATACCATTGCACAAAGCATCTCAGAGTAAAAGTGCTGATCTTGGATCAGGTCTTCCCTCCTATTCATTATGATTTAAAAGGAAAAACGTATCTGAGATCAGCACTTGTACTCTGAGAGGCTTTATGAAATTGGCATAATCTACGATATTAACTATTGCCCAGGCATGTTCTGGTTCTGTTGATCGCACATGGATGCATCCCAATACGTAGCTTGTTGTCATGGGCTGTTTGTCACAAGTCATGGTCATCATGTTATGGTTAGAGTATCTGTGTAGGGGTCAGCTATTGTGAGCAAATGCTTTGACAGAGCTTGAGTCATCTTGATTCAGTATCACTTAAACCATCAGACACCGTGGAGCCCAGATGCCAAGTCAGGCATCGATCAAAGGGGTTGCCAAGACAAACAAACACATCAACAGAGAAAAGTGCATACTGTGACTGCTTATCTATCAATTGAAACTTGTGCATACACCTGCTCGTTGAACATTTAATTCCAAAATTGTGGGCATTAATATGGAGTTGGTCCCCCTTGCGAAAACAGCCTCCACTCTTTTGGTAAAAGGGGTTCCACTAGATTTTGAAACATTGCTTTAGGGACTTGCTTTCATTCAGCCACAAGAGCATTAGTGAGGTAGGGCACTGATGTTGGGCAGTTAGGCCTGGCTCACAGTCGACGTTCCAATTCATCCAAAAGGTGTTCGATGGGGTTGAGGTCAGGGCTCTGTGCAGGCCAATCAAGTTCTTCCACACTGATCTCGACAAACCATTTCTGTATGGACCTCACTTTGTGCATGAGGGCATTGTCATGCTGAAACAGGAAAGGGCCTTCCCCAAACTTGTTGGAAGCACAGAATCGTCTAGAATGTCATTGTATGCTGTAACGTTAAGGTTTCCCTTCACTGGAACTAAGGGGCCTAGCCCGAACCATGAAAAACAGCCCCAGACCATTGTTCCTCCTCCTTGTTGTCTCTATGCATTTGGGGAGGTAGTTATCCTGGCATCTGCCAAACCCATATTCGTCTGTTGGACTGTCATATGGTGACGTGTGATTTGTCACTCCATTTGAGTCCAATGGTGGCGAGCTTTACACCACTTCAGCCGACGCTTGGCATTGCGCATAGTAATCTTTGGCTTGTGTGCGGCTGCTCAGCCATGGAAACCCATTTAATGAGTCTCCTGATGAACAGTTCTTTTGCTGACATTGCTTCCAAAGGCAGTTCGGAACTCAGCCGTGTTGCAACCTGAGGACAGACGATTTTTACGCGCAACGCGCTTCAGCACTCGGCGGTCCCGTTCTGTGAACTTGTGTGGCCTACCACTTGACGGCTGAGCCGTTGTTCCTCCTAGATGTTTCCACTTCACAATAACAGCACTTACAGTTGCCCGGGGCAGGTCTAGCAGGGCAGAAATTTGACAAACTGACTTGTTGGCGAGGTGGCATCTTAAAAGTCACTGAGATCTTCAGTAAGGCCATTCTATTGCTAATTTTTGTCTATGGAGATTGCATGGCTATATGCGCGAAATAGCCGAGTCCACTCATTTGAAGGGGTGTGCACATACACTATATACAGTGGGGCAAAAAAAGTATTTAGTCAGCCACCAATTGTGCATGTTCTCCCACTTAAAAGGTGAGAGGCCTGTAATTTTCATCATAGGTACACTTCAACTATGAGAGACAAAATTAGATTTTTTAATATTTTTTTTATGAATTTATTTGCAAATTACGGTGGAAAATAAGTATTTGGTCAATAACAAAAGTTTATCTCAATACTTTGTTATATACCCTTTGATGGCAATGACAGAGGTCATATGTTTTCTGTAAGTCTTCACAAGGTTTTCACACACTGTTGCTGGTATTTTGGCCCATTCCTCTATGCAGATCTCCTCTAGAGCAGTGATGTTTTGGGGCTGTTGCTGGGCAACACGGACTTTCAACTCTGGCCAGGTCACTCCAGGACCTTGAAATGCTTCTTACGAAGCCACTCCTTCGTTGCCCGGGCGGTGTGTTTGGGATCATTGTAATGCTGAAAGACCCAGCCACGTTTCATCTTCAATGCCCTTGCTGATGGAAGGAGGTTTTCACTCAAAATCTCACGATACATGGCCCCATTCACTCTTTCCTTTACACGGATCAGTCGTCCTGGTCCCTTTGCAGAAAAACAGCCCCAAAGCATGATGTTTCCACCCCCATGCTTCACAGTAGGTATGGTGTTCTTTGTATGCAACTCAGCATTCTTTGTCCTCCAAACACGACGAGATGAGTTTTTACCAAAAAGTTATATTTTGGTTTCATCTGACCATATGACATTCTCCCAATCTTCTTCTGGATCATCCAAATGCTCTCTAGCAAACTTCAGACGGGCCTGGACATGTACTGGCTTAAGCAGGGGAACACGTCTGGCACTGCAGGATTTGAGTCCCTGGCGGTGTAGTGTGTTACTGATGGTAGGCTTTGTTACTTTGGTCCCAGATCTCTGCAGGTCATTCACTAGGTCCCCCCGTGTGGTTCTGAGATTTTTGCTCACCGTTCTTGTGATCATTTTGACCTCACGGGGTGAGATCTTGCGTTGAGCCCCAGATCGAGGGAGATTATCAGTGGTCTTGTATGTCTTCCATTTCCTAATAATTGCTCCCACAGTTGATTTCTTCAAACCAAGCTGCTTACCTATTGCAGATTCAGTCTTCCCAGCCTGGTGCAGGTCTACAATTTTGTTTCTGGTGTCCTTTGACAGCTTTTTGGTCTTGGCCATAGTGGAGTTTGGAGTGTGACTGTTTGAGGTTGTGGACAGGTGTCTTTTTATACTGATAACAAGTTCAAACAGGTGCCATTAATACAGGTAAAGAGTGGAGGACAGATGAGCCTCTTTAAAGAAGAAGTTACAGGTCTGTGAGAGCCAGAAATATTTATTGTTTGTAGGTGACCAAATACTTATTTTCCACCATAATTTGCAAATAAATTTAATGAAAAATCCTACAATGTGATTTTCTGGATGTATTTTCTCATTTTGTCTGTCATAGTTGAAGTGTACCTATGATGACAGTTACAGGCCTCTCTCATCTTTTTAATTGGGCGAACTTGCACAATTGGTGGCTGACTAAATACTTTTTTGCCCCACTGTATACAAAAGTACGTTGCTTTGCCCAAATAATAGTCATCAATCATCACTATGTAAGGCATTAGAGTATTGCTATGAACTATTGAGCAATCAGTTGTGATGGGTGGGACATTTTTGTTGGAACAAGAACCATCATCGAACTCGTACATAAAATATGATTGGCACATGTGGCATACCAACCAATTAAGTGGCCTTGTGGTTAGTGTCTGCCCTAAGATTGGAAGATTAGGGTGTTGATCCCCAGTCAAGTTATGAAATGCCTCTCTGCTTGGCACTCAGCACTGTGTCCTGTCCATAGGCAGGTTGGCATTTATTGGTCACTAGCTGGCACAGCCACAGTCATAAAATCAGATTTTAAACCCAACTTCGCCCACACTGCTAACCCTAATGCTTAACCTTAAATTAAGATCAAAAAAGCCCATTTTTGTTTTTATAGATTTTTATGAGAGAGCCAATTTTTACTTGGCAGCTGGCCCATCTAGTAGAAACCGCTCAGTTCTGCCTCCAGGGCAAGATTCATGACAAATGTCAACCTGCGTCCATAAGGTATATATGTACTTGTAGACCAAGATGCCTCCCACTATAGAAACAGGCTCCGACAAGGCTTACTTTACTTACATGTGGCATAAGGATCAAAGAGGCATACAAGAGCCAGCTGGGCTTTAAATTGTCATCATTTATTGTCTCATCTTCTTTACAATCAGGATTGTTCTGGACAATATGCAATGAAACTACTGAGATAGATGTGGAATTAGATGCATCATCCAAATGTTTCTCATATTTGTATTTGGCTGGACAAAAACACACGTTTTATGATATGACCTAATCTCAGTTACATATACCTGGTCTTATCAGATCGGCCACACATTAGGATTTATGCACATACTCCAAAGGTTTGCATACAATAAGCACTAACTAACAACTCAAGTAGGACTTTGAAATCCTCGCAAAGTAGACATTTCCTGCCCTATTGGTACAGAGAAAAATAGAGAGCCGTCCCAAACACAACCTATAGTACCTGTTTTGAATACTGAGCGAGTTGAATCCCAGCCAAAACAATATAACTTCATTCTAATGACAGTTTACCCAAAAAGACTGCCCATTTTTTTTCTACTGTGTTATTGACTTGCTAATTGTTTACTCCATGTGTAACTGTGTTGTCTGTTCACACTGCTATGCTTTATCTTGGCCAGGTCGCAGTTGCAAATGAGAACTTGTTCTCAACTAGCCTACCTGGTTAAATAAAGGTGAAATAAAATAAAATAAAAAAACTATAGTACCACAAAAGTAATTTTTATCACTAAACTTATGTAGCTCAGTTGGTAGAGCATGGTGCTTGTAACGCCAGGGTAGTGGGTTTGATTCCCGGGATCACCCATACGTAGAATGTATGCACACATGACTGTAAGTCGCTTTGGATAAAAGCGTCTGCTAAATGGCTTATTATTATTATTATTAACTTGAATGACAAAGCTTGAGTGATTTTTCTGTAGTCAGATGAGGTTGCAACGACACTCCTATGCACCTCCCAGACACTCCTATGCACCTCCCAGACACTCCTATGCACCCCCCAGACACTCCTATGCACCTCCCAGACACTCCTATGCACCTCCCAGACACTCCTATGCACCTCCCAGACACTCCTATGCACCTCCCAGACACACTATCCAAAATGGATGAGGACAGAAGGGTCTGTGTGCGTGCATCCTGGTGAAAGGAGAGGATAGGTGAATCGAGCATGTTCCTAGAGGGGCTTGTGTATTCCTCTGTGGATCAGCAGCCGCCGGTCCCTGCATAAAGACAACAAAGAAAAACACAGTTGGTCAGGACAGAGGAGCAACTCTGAAAATGTCATGTGGAGACCTGCACCACCTATTGAAATGTACCTTTTGGTAGGTGAATCATGTGACAAATGAGGTTCTAAGGTGGTTAGTTAAAAAAAAAAAAAACATGTCTTCGTATTAATAAAACACAACAATAACTGCACCATTTCATTTTAGTAGGAGAGAATGGAGAATTGTTGTATTTACACTTGAGCTGTGATATTGCTGTCACCTTTTGACCATCAGTAGTAATGTTGTCAGTCCTATTAACACTGTCATTGTTCTAACCACTGCCAAGAATGGGGAAGATGGTGGCCACTCATCTGGATGGATAATCTGCATTTTCTCTTCTGAGCAGAAGGGATATACAGTGCAGTTGGGAAGTATTCAGACTCCTTGATTTTTTTTCCTGACAGCCTTATTCTAAAATGGATTAAACTGTTGTTTTTCCTCATCAATCTACACACAATACCCCATAATGACAGAGCAAACAGTAAAAAAAAATGTTTTGCTAATTTATTTAAAAAACAAAACAGATACCTTACGTAAATAAGTATTCAGACCCTTTACTCAGTACTTTGGCAGCGATAACAGCCTTGAGTCTTCTTGGGTATGACGCTACAAGCTTAGCACACCTGTATTTGAAGAGTTTCTCCCATTCTTCTCTGCAGATCCTCTCAAGCTCTGCCAGCTTGGATGGGGAGTGTCACTGCATAGCTATTTTCAGGCCTCTCCAGAGATGTTCTGGATGGGCCACTCAAGGACATTCAGAGACTTGTCTCGATGCCACTCCTGCACTGTCTTGGCTGTGTGCTTAGGGTCTTTGTCCCGTTGGAAGGTGAACCTTTGACCCAGTCTGAGGTCCTGAGAGCTCTGGAGCAGGTTTTAATCAAGAAGCTCTCTGTACTTTGCTATGTTCATCTTTCCCTCGATCCTGACGAGTCTCCCAGTCCCTGCCGCTGAAAAACATCGTAGAGAGATGGTGCCAGGTTTCCCCCAGACGTGACACTTGGCATTCAATCTTGGTTTCATCAGACCAAAGAATCTTGTTTCTCATGGTCTGAGTCCTTTAGGTCCCTTTTGGCAAACTCCAAGCAGGCTGTCATGTGCCTTTTACTGAGGAGTGGCTTCCGTTTGGCCACTCTACCATAAAGACCTGATTGGTGGAGTGCTGCAGAGATGGTTATCCTTCTGGAACGTTCTCCCTTCTCCACAGAGGAACTCTGGAGCTCATTCAGAGTGACCATTAGGTTCTTGGTCACCTCCCTGACCAAGGCCCTTCTCCCCCTTACGCTAAACACTGCTCCATATGTAGTAATTTGTGCAGCGCAAGTGCAATAAAGACAACCTAGAAGGTGACGACCACAGTCATGCAACGTGTTTGAGGTGATCAATTTGAGCAAGGCAAGGTGTATAATTGCTTATCTTAAATCACGTAATGAGTAGTTATTTGTAGATCACTTATTCTACGCAGTCCGACTGTAACAAAGAGAACCTGGAACATGTCCACAGCCTTATTTCCACTGGCAAGTAACAGTACTGTTGAGAAGCAGGGGTTCTTTACCTCACCCTAATCTGTGCAGTGCGGCTGCAATAAAGATGACCTGGAACGTGACCAGTCATGTTTACACTGGGCTTCCCTGTCAGGCAGGTAACAGATGTTTAGCAGTCGCGGGTACTCTACCACACACTTCACCACTGTGCTCTCGGTGCGAGTGCTGCTCAGAGACCCCTTTGGTTGTCCTGGTGACTCGGGTGTCCCTTCAGGATACCCCTCACTGGCCTCACAGTGGTATGTTCCATGAGCAGAGCTTTCTTCACTGATGGGACACTGTAGATGTGTGCTGTAGTTTGCTGGTGTGGACACTGGGGGGGGTGTTTCCAGGTCATTTACCACTTGTGTTTTGAGTTGTAGATTGGTGGACACAAGTAAAATCTCTGCAAATATGGTACATTTCCCCAAATTTCATAATCATACTGCAGATCCCTCTTTTCATGCAGTGATGAGATGAGGGAATGATTGAACATTCAAATGAACAACGACAAATGAAACGAAGCAGAATCTAATTTTAACTAGAGATATTACTCATTATTATTCAGCCAAAATCTCTCATGTATGACATTAAAGAAGCAATTGAAAACTACTCAGACAGAAGGGAACGGCACCGGCATCACTCACCAGCGATGGTAAGAATAACATTAGCGTATATGAGTGGAGTGGTGGAAGTCTTGTAGTAATGTGTGTAAGTTCCTTCGTCTGTGACAGAGGCGATGAGCAGGGAGCAGTTCCAAACCTCTATGTTTGGAACTGCAGTATCGAAGAGCCCTCACTGCTGCTCGATCATCCTATTTTTCCAAATTCATTGAGGAAAATAAGAACAATCTGAAATGTATTTTTGATACTGTCGCAAAGCTAACGAAAAACCAGCATTCCCCAAGAGAGGATGGCTTTCACTTCAGCAGTAATAAATTCATGAACTTCTTTGAGGAAAAGATAATGATCGTTGGAAAGCAAATAACGGACTCCTCTTTAAATCTGCGTATTCCTCCAAAGCTCAGTTGAGTCTGCACAACACTGCCAGGACCTAGGATCAAGGGAGACACTCAAGTGTTTTAGTACTATATCGCTTGACACAATGATGAAAATAATCATGGCCTCTAAACCTTCAAGCTGCATACTGGACCCTATTCCAACTAAACTACAGAAAGAGCTGCTTCCTGTGCTTGGCCCTCCTATGTTGAACATAATAAATGGCTCTCTATCCACCGGATGTGTACCAAACTCACTAAAAGTGGCAGTAATAACGCCTCTCTTGAAAAAGCCAAACCTTGACCCAGAAAATGGGGTGGCAGGGTAGCCTAGTGGTTAGAGCGTTGGACTAGTAACCGAAAGGTTGCAAGTTCGAATCCCTGAGCTGACAAGGTACAAATCTGTCGGTCTGCCCCTGAACAGGCAGTTAACCCACTGTTCCTAGGCCGTCATTGAAAATAAGAATTTGTTCTTAACTGACTTGCCTAGTAAAATAAAAAATAAAAAAAAGTATATAAAAAACTATCAGCTTTGTGCACGGGGGCATTGTCATACTGAAACAGGAAAGGGCCTTCTCCAAACTGTAAGCACAGAATTGTCTAGAATGTCATTGTATGCTCTCGCGTTAAGATTTCCCTTCAGTAAAACTAAGGGGCCTAGCCCGAACCATGAAACACAGCCCCAGACTATTATTCCTCCTCCACCAAACTTTACAGTTGTTACTATGCATTCGGGCAGGTAGCATTTTCCTGGCATCCGCCAAACCCAGATTTCTCCTGCCATATGGTGAAGCGTGATTCACCACTCCAGAGAACGTGTTTCCACTGTTCCAGAGTCCAATGGCGTCATGAAGATACCGACAAACAGTTATTGTGGTGAAGTTGCTTCCAGAGGCAGTTTGTAACTCGGTAATGAGTGTTGCAACTGAGGACAGAAGATTTTTACACGCTTCAGCACTTGGCGGTCCCGTTCTGTGAGCTAGTGTCACCTACCACTTCACGGCTGAGCTGTTGTTGCTCCTAGACGTTTTCACTTTACAATAACAGCACTTACAGTTGACCGTGGCAGCTCTAGCAGGGCAGAAATTTGACAAACTGACTTGTTGGAAAGGTGGCATCCTATGACTGTGCCACATTGAATGTCACCGAGTTCTTCAGTAAGACGACTCTACTGCCAATGTTTGTCTATGGAGATTGCATTTTATACATCTGTCAGCAACGGGTTTGGCTGAAATAGCTGAATCCACTATATTGAAGGTGTGTCCACATACTTTTGTATACATAGTGTATCACAATTCTATATGTATTAGGATTCGATACTGTGATTTTATTGCAATTTGATGTTCCAAACATATTGTGATTCGATGTTTCAAACATATTGATCACTATATTTCTGCTGCAAATGGACAAGAGAGCCTTTCGAAAATTAGTTTTGGAGATAAGTGCTGAAAACACATTCGCTCACCATTTTAAGAATACGTTTTAGTTCAGGTACAATCGGCAACAATAGTATCGCACTTTCCCCCTACCCTTCCTCAGATAAGGCTTTTTTGCCCGTCTGTAGGGGTACACTATAGCTTTTTAAGTGCCGCCTCGAAACCTCATTGGGAGATGGTGGCTAGTGTCTGTGTTTACATAACATTTCAAGGAGACATCTTCATATCTTGGCACCATATATAATGTGCTTTCTGCAACCACATGTTTACTAGGTACATATGTGGTTTAACTACTGGCACGTATTTGGGATTTAATTTGTGGTCTTGTGGCTGTGTCAGGTGTCCCTTCTTCTTTTCCAGAGTCTATTTGTGTCTAGTTTAATTAAATTCTACCTAGGCCAAACCTTCAACGTTTGATAGACTGTATGCCTACTTTGTATTACCAATGGTATGGTGGGACAGTGAAACGAACCTGAGTCACTGGCATGAAAGGCAAACACCCAACTCATCTTTCCAATAGGGTTAACTCACTTTGTGGGGATTGCAACGTGACTTGTTACACTGCCGCTCCGAATGGGAAGGCACGTACCCATTATTCGACTACTCAGCCCCCTCACACGTCCGGGCCTTGCGTTCTGACGGCCTCACAACCGCCATCCTACTTCTGACACCAATGTAGTGAGCACGGGGAAGGGAAGCAAACCCGGGTCGCGAACACTTGGTGGGAATTATAATGTGGCCCATGTAGCAAATATCGCAACAGTATGATTCATTGTATTATGATATTCTGAATTTGAGACCACATCTAGGAAGGCTTCTCGGGTTTATTGAAAAATACATATCTGGAATTCTCACAATATGATCCATTTCAATCCCTATTTTCTGAATTATTTACATATCTGTATGGCAGAATATAACGGATTTACCAGTGGGGCACACAGAGGCCAACATGCCAACTACTGTCCACATGCTTTTGTTAAACCTACAGCAAAATAATGGAGATAATGAAGACAATAATTGAAACAAACAAACATAATACATACAAGTTTTTGTATAATGACATTGTTAATGTACTTTTATCCTGGAATCTGCCCGTATAATTTAACTGGCTATATTGAACCTGTTTTACAACACTGTCATACATAAACAACTTTCAAATGAAACACAAACATTTGCGAATGTAGAGGTGCAACTTTCTATGACAACATTAATTGAATCAAGAAATTGTTAAAGATTGACTTCATAAATGCTGTTATTCTTGATTTAATCATTCATAAATAATTTACCTCCACATGACATTGAACAGAAGTAAATGCAGAAACATACCTGTTAACGTGTTTTGCCCCCGAACAAAATGCAGTTATTGTAACGGTCAGTCTGAGGATGAAAGTGAAGGTATTAAAAGTATCCCTCAACTTTTATGTTGACAGTCATTTGTGATTTGAAATGTCTTACCTGGAAAATAATGGACATCACTGCCCTCGTGTGGTCATGGTGTTCACCCCTCTCATTCGCTGCCGTAGATACAGACAACAACTCTCCAATATGTATTCATTGCGTGCCATGAGTGATTGACATGTTTGTCTACCAATAGTAATACATCATGGAAATGTTCTCGTCCAATCCAGGCAGAGGATATACCAAACCAACCGGAATCAACGTTAAATATAGCATGAAGAACAGTTGCTTTTTCTTGTCATTGCATACTCTGCAATTATAGTAAAAGTGCAGACATCAGGAAGCAGAGCAAATCTAGTTTCGTGTTAAGGTTAGTGTCCTTTAAAAAAAAAACAACGTTACATTCGGTTTTGTGAAGACTTCTCTTTGGGACTTCTTGATGATAAGATTAGCTTGCAATACAGTAGCTAGCTACCACGGTCACGTGTCAGTTAACCCATTCATAGACGCAAACTAGCTGTAGCGCCTATTTTACGGTATAGTCCAGGGATAGGTGACATAATTGTTCCATTTTTAATGATACAAGTTTCACACTTGGTACACTAACACCAGATAGCTTAATGGACATTAGCTAACGATTGGAGCCAGTCTGGGAAGCCGGTCAGTCAACCAGCCATCCAGATTTCCTGTTAGAAAATAGGTTAAAATAAATTCGCAACAAAATGAAAATTACTTTGTAATGTTATTTACTCATTAAAGAAACCCTCACAGGTAGGCAACGATTCTGATCATAAGATACTCGTAAGACCATAATATGTGCCATATTGAGGTCATTTTGACCATATAACAGCAGCAAATTTCCCTCACAGCTTGGACATGTTGAAATACGTATATTTTTGGCTATAAGTGCCAAGGCAGATTTAGTCCATTACCCCCTGGCGGTAATTTCCAACATGGCTGCTGAAAAATAGTCGAATAAACCCAAGATGGGTAACCTGCTTGGATAGATGTCACCAGGGGTTCTCTGCACCGGTCAGAGAGCTGACGGCAGAGACAGTGCCAAAGTTCACATATTTATTGAGGACTTGTGGTTGGACATGGTAAAGTTGGATTTGTGTGTGGTTCTGCAACAGAGAAGATGCATTCCAAGCAGGTTGCATAACATAAAAGGTAAATGTGATAAGGATTACTATTAAACCAATATATATCAAATAACAAAAATAAGGAAATACACATGGATAATAAATAGGAAATAAACTTTCTCTTAACTTGGACACACACAACTGTAAAAAAAAAACTGGACAGGATTTAAGTACACAAAAAGGTGTGAATGAGCCTGTCAGGGAAGTCCTGATAATTAGTGACAAGTGTGTGGCAGTGAGAGAAAGGTGAAATCAACTTGGTTGATCAAGTTCATCTCAGTAGATTCCTCCTTTTGATGATCAGCGTGGCAGATGTGTTGCTACCTACCCTCACCACCTGGGGGCGGCCTGTCAGGAAGTCCAGGATCCAGTTGCAGAGGGAGGTGTTTAGTCCCAGGGTCCTTATGAGCTTTGTTGTACCCTGAGCTGTAGTCAATGAATAACATTCTCACATAGGTGTTAATTTTGTCCAGGTGGGAATGGGCAGTGTGGAGTACAATAGAGATTGCATCATCTGTGGATCTGTTTGGGTGGTATGCAAATCGGAGTGGGTCTAGGGTTTCTGGGATAATAGTGTTGATGTAAGCCATTACCAGGCTTTCAAAGCACTTCATGGCTACAGACGTGAGTGCTACGGGTCTGTAGTCATTTAGGCAGGTTGCCTTTGTGTTCTTGGGCACAAGGACTATTGTGGTCTGCTTGAAACATGTTGGTATTACAGACTCAATCAGGAACATGTTGAAAATGTCAGTGAAGACACCTGCCAGTTGGTCAGCACATGCCCGGAGCACACGTCCTGGTAATCCGTCTGGCCCCGCAGCCTTGTGTATGTTGACCTGTTTAAAGGTCTTACTCACGTCGGCTACGGAGAGCGTGATCACACAGTCGTCCTGAACAGCTGATGCTCTCATGTATGCCTCAGTGTTGCTTGCCTCAAAGCTCGTCTGATAGGCTTGTGTCACTGGGCAGCTCGGCGGCTGTGTTTCCCTTTGTAGTCTGCCACATCCGACGAGCGTCGGAGCCGGTGTGGTATGAATCAATCTTAGCCCTGTATTGACGCTTTGCCTGTTTGATGGTTCGTCGCAGGGCATAGCGGGATTTCTTGTAAGCTTCCGGGTTAGAGTCCCGCACCTTGAAAGAGGCAGCTCTACCCTTTAGCTCAGTGCAAATGTTGCCTGTAATCCATGGCTTCTGGTTGAGGTATGTACGTACAGTCACTGTGGGGACGACGTCCTCAATGCACTTATTGATAAAGCCAGTGACTGATGTGGTGTGTTCCTCAATGTCATCGGAAGAATCCCGGAACATGTTCCAGTCTGTGATAGCAAAGCAGTCCTGTAGTTTAGCATCTGCTTCATCTGACCATTTTTTTATAGACCGAGTCACTGGTGCTTCCTGCTTTAATTTTTGCTTGTAAGCAGGAGTCAGGAGGATAGAGTTGTGGTCGGATTTACCAAATGGAGGGTGAGGGAGAGCTTTGTACGCATCTCTGTGTGGAGTACAGGTGATCTAGAATTCTTTTCCCTCTGGTTGCACATTTAACATGTTGATAGAGATTTGGTAGAACTGATTTAAGTTTCCCTGCATTAAAGTCTCCAGCCACTAGGAGCGCCGCCTCTGGGTGAGTGGTTTCCTGTTTGCTTATTTCCTTATACAGCTGACTGAGTGCGGTCTTAGTGCCAGCATCTGTCTGTGGTGGTAAATAAACAGCCACGAAGAGTATAGCTGAGAACTCTCTAGGCAAGTAGTGTGGCCTGCAGTTTATCACAATATACTCTACTTCAGGCGAGCAAAATCTAGAGACTTCCTTAGATTTCGTGCACCAGCTGTTCGTGCACCCCCCTCGTCTTACCGGAGTGTGCTGTTCTATCCTGCCGGTGCAGCGTGTTTCCCGCTAGCTGAATATCCATGTTGTCATTCAGCCACGATTCCGTGAAGCATAGGATATTACAATTTTTGATGTCCCGTTGGTAGGATATCAGTTTATTGTCCAATGATTGCACGTTGGCGAGTAATATTGACGGTAACGGCAGCTTTCCTAGTTCTGCCTTCTGCGGGTCCGGACGAGGCATCCGGCTCTTCGTCCTCTGCCTCACTTCCTTTTGCGAAAATTTGGGATGTCTGCCCTGTGGGGTGTTTGGAGAATATCGTGTGAGTCCTGCTTGTTGTTGTTGAAGAAATCTTTGTCTAATCCGAGGTGAGTGATCGCTGTCCTGATATCCAGAAGCTCTTTTCTTCTGTAAGATACGGTTGCAGAAACATTATGTACAAAATAATTTACAAATATCGCTGGGGAAAAAACACATAATTGCACAATTGGTTAGGAGACCGTAAAACGGCGGCCATCTCCTCCGGCACCGTGGTTCACTACATTCTTAAAGAAAATGATGTACATTTTACTCCATACATTTTCCCTGCCTCACAAAAGTACTCTTTACATTTTTACTGCTTAGCAGGACAGGAAAATGGTCTAATTCACAACCTTATCAAGAGAACATCCCTGGTCATCCCTACTGCCTTTGATCTGGCAGACTCACTAAACACATCCGTAATTTGTAAATTATGTCTGTGTTGGAGTGTGCCCCTGGCTATCCGTAAATAAAATGATGCTGTCTGGTTTGCTTAATATAAGGAATTTGAAATGATTTATACTTTTGATTCTTATGGATATTTTAGCAATTACATTTACTTTTGATACTTAAGTATATTTAAAGTACATTTACTATTAAAGTTCTCCCCAATTTCGTGGTATCCAATTGTTAGTAGTTACTATCTTGTCTCATCTCTACAACTCCCGTACAGGCTCGGGAGAGACGAAGGTCGAAAGCCATGCGTCCTCCGAAACACCGTGCGCATCCAACCCGGAAGCCAGCCGTGTCAGAGAAAACACCATGCACCTGGCGACCTGGTTGGCGTGCACTGCGCCCGGCCCGCCACAGGAGTCGCTAGTGCGTGATGAGACAAGGATATCCCTACCGGCCAAGCCCTCCCTAACCGGGACAACGCTAGGCCAATTGTGCGTCGCCCCATGGACCTCCCGGTCGCGGCCGGCTGCGACAGAGCCTGGGCTCACACAGCTAGCAATGCGATGCAGTGCCCTAGACCACTGCGCCACCCGGGAGGCCCCACATAGTTCTACTTTTACTCAAGTATGACAATTGGGTACTATTTTCACCACCGATCATGAGGTACTGTACCTCAGGGGAGCAATATCTCGAGACTTCCTTAATATTAGACATTGCACACCAGCTGTTATTGACAAATAGACACACACCACCACCCCTCGTCTTACCAGAGGTAGCTGTTCTGTCTTGCCGATTCTCACAAGGGACTCGAATCTGCGCTGATGTTTTAATTACAGAATAATAATTCACTTTTTCAATGCTAGTTAAGGATACTATAGCTATCACATTTTACATTGGATTCATTAACTACAAAAAGCTAAGAAGTGTTTTCATTTACATTTTGGTGGTACCAGTGGCGTGTATTCATGGATGCCAAGGGAAGCCAGGATTCCCCAAAGAATTTACAACAAAAAATCATTTGTAAAAAATTAAATAATAATAATTTATCTTTCATAAGTGTTATTCAACAAATTGAATGTATCTCACTGGAGAAAGCATCCGAGCGAACAAAAAATGTATCTATTTGATGCTGTCTGGTCAAAATAGAGTATTACATTGTTGCAAGCATTTGGCCTCCCTTTATTAAATAATAGCCAACCAGCATTGAGCTAAAGTGAGTGATCTCAGCTGTGAATGGTCATAGTGTGCCAAAAAAAAGTGTCAAAGGAAGCCAGTTTGGTTTTGGCTTCAGAGCAATCACATCAGAAACCAAACATCATGGAGATAGGAATTTTGACCTTTTTTTTTGCGATTCTGATCCAACCATACATTCATACATTGTGCCCTGACCATACACTAAAAATATAAAAATATATAAATATACACTGACCTGAGAGGATGAAAGTTCAACATGTAGCTAGATGTAGTATGCTCATGTTTACTAGCTGGCCTGGCGCATTGTTGCTCCTGAAGTTAAGTTAGGCTAGCGAACAAGCATTTTAGCCAGGTAGCCTAGGACAACAAAAACTGAAACTGTACTGTATGAGAGAGTCATAGACTGTTTAGGCAACATGAAAGAAAAGGACGGCATTGGCGTTTCTACAACTAGGGTGAGTCAACATGTTTTTTCTACTTGCACACACACACACTCACACACACACACACACTCACACACACAGAAATCAGAACCATGGACAGCCACACCATATTTAGTTTAAGTTGATTGGCCTTAATCGTTTTTGGTATCTTTTAGTTGTCACTGTATTAGACTAAGCATAGGTGATTAGATGATGTTGAAGTTGAAATGGTGCTGTAAGAGTGGCGGCAACTCCTGTTTTCTTTACGACTTGCGGTAACTCTCTGTGGTTCGAAATGTATAGTTGTTTCATAGTCCGAAAATGTCAGAAACATGACCTTGCTTGACCATGCTGTAGGTCATGTAACTGCTTGTTACATGCAATATGTTTTGTGGACTTCACCGGACAGATGTTGCTCTCTGGTTTTGTAATGAAACAATTGTGAGGTTGAATTTATTTTGCCACTGTGTCATCTTATTGTCTTGGCCTTAGGCCTATATATCACAGTGTCAATGCGTGTATGAACTAACAGGTTATAGTGGGCTTGGCTTTTTTGGGGGGCTTGGCTTCCCCAGTTATGTTGGGCGGCAGCGTAGCCTAGTGGTTAGAGCGTTGGACTAGTAACTGGAAGGTTGCGAGTTCAAACCCCCGAGCTGACAAGGTACAAATCTGTCGTTCTGCCCCTGAACAGGCAGTTAACCCACTGTTCCCAGGCCGTCATTGAAAATAAGAATCTGTTCTTAACTGACTTGCCTGGTTAAATAAAGGTAAAATAAAAAATAAAAATAAATGTTACTCACGCATCACTACTTTGGTGGAATCATTTAAAAGACCCAAATGCAGGACAACTGGATGATTTTGCTGGACATTCCCTCAACATTTTAGCCTACATTAATAAAAACATTTGGCAGTTAGGCCTACTGTCCTCTTCAAGTTTAGCTGGAATTTAAGCCGAAAGGCCTATTGTCAACCAATCATATTTCTTAAATCCTATCTGGCATTGGCCTACTTCTCGTCTTGCGCAGAATTTCAAATCTCAACAACGATTGGAGAAGTGTTTATTTAACATTACCAGTAGGCTCAGGCTACCACATCCTTATGATATATATTTTTTTTTGTGACGGCAAGAGACAAGTTGTAATGTGTGGCTAAAATAAGAGACAAATTAACCTTTTTTTCTAAATTAATGTTGTTTGAATTTGTTGATAAAATGTCGGACATGATTGTTTTGTTGCGGGACAAAGGGTCAAAATGCATGACTGTCCCGCACAATCCGGGACATGTGGTCACATGTCCTAACCGCTACTGGCACACACAAGCTTGTAGCTCTGGTCCAATGTTAAGCCAACTCTCAGAAGTTCAGACATTGAACGTTCCTTCCACACCATCGTATTTTCGGGAAGAAAAAAAATATATATATGTAACGATTTTGGAGGTTTAAAAAGTAATAGTAAGGAACGATATAAGCCGTTACTTGTTTTGGTTCAAACTGGTTCAGAACTTTATTTTGCTGGTTGGAACAGTACTGGAACGGAACCCAAAAAATTGTTCTGTTCAAAATGAAACGATTGGGAAATGATTTGGAATCCAACCCTTGGTGTAAACGGAAGAAGGACGCAAAACATTTCTTAAGCGGAAGCAAACGGAACGAATTGGGGAGGGATCTACCTGAATTTGTCCAATACAAACTCTAGTTTTAGTTGCAACTGTTTGGCTAATGATTACACCTTTGTTGTCACTGAAAAATACTGTCTTCTGCAACTGTAAAACAGTGGACAGTAAGTGCATATTTTTCATTTGTGAAATAATTATTTTGATGTGATATGTTTTCTAAAACCGTAGGCCATTTGAGAATCTAAGTTTAGATGGTGTATTTGGCTGTTTTGGCTGCCAGAGACAATTTGCCTTTTAAATAGAACATGTACTGTAAGGTAGTCTATTATTGGGCTACTTGTCAGTATTCCCCAAATGTAGATTCAGATCAAAAGGCTCCGTGTGCGATTCTCACCGACCTAGCATAACTATACAACTCAAGTGATTCTGATAAAAGTCTGTATCGTTCAAGCATATCAATATGCAATGCAGTCTAAAAAATAAATATGATCATCATATAAGTCGTTTTTCAGCAGGTGTGGATTGTGAAGATGGAGGGAGAGCATCCTCATGAGGAGAAGCAGACTGAAACTGCTTGCTGTGCATCCCAATGTCCCAAAGATGGAGAGGAAAGGCAGGGACAAGGGGCTATGTTATGGTCCATCCAGGAGGCAGTGGAGAGGCAGACCATGCAGATAGGAGCGTCCGCTTGTGGGGCAACGGCCGTAGTGGATGTCCTACAGGCCCTCGGCATCATTGTGGCACCCGAGACGGCTGACCGGTGTGTGCGGACGTGCCTGAGGAGGAACGAGGCGCCGCTGCCCGATTACCTGTTCTCCCGGAGCGAGGCTGGTATTGACCGCTTACTCTCCTTGTTCTTTTTAGCTAACAACTGTGCACTGTTTTCACAATAATCACCTGACAGCAATCTAACCTAATTACCACAATTTATGACAAGAATCTTTGTGTGTGCGTGCTTGCGTGTTTGTGTGTTTCTGTATTTATTTTCCACTGTTGTATATCTGTGATACACCCTCCTCTCTGTCTCTTCCCCTCTCACAGGCGCCACACACGCACAGCTGATAGCTGGGGCGGAGCAGGCCAGTGGTGGGCGCGTGCTGGGTCGCCACTTCCCCCTCCACCCTCGCCGGCGGGTGAGGCTGGTACCCTGGCTGGCACAGTGGATCCAGAAAGGGGCAGTGCCCGTGGCCACCATGAACATGCAGCTGGCAGTGCCAGAGGGAGAGGAGGTTCCCGACGCATGGCACCACCAACTCATCTTTGGGGTCGGACCCGACACTGTCTATATGACCAACCCCCTGGATGTGGGTAAGGTGTGTGTGTGTGTGTGTGTGTGTGTGTGTGTGTGTGTGTGTGTGTGTGTGTGTGTGTGTGTGTGTGTGTGTGTGTGTGTGTGTGTGTGTGTGTGTGTGTGTGTGTGTGTGTGTGTGTGTGTGTGTGTGTGTGTGTGAGAGAATAGCCTGTGTGACTTCATGCATTCTATATCCCAGTGAGTGAGCGGGAGGTGCATCAGCGACTCTGCAGTGAATCTGTGTTGCTGATACGTCGAGAGGATGTGCTGCTGAGATTGACAGCTGACGCCCCTCTGTCTAGTCTATCAGACGACCAGTCTGACCCACGCTGGAAAGCCCTGGATGTGGAGGGTGAGAGAGAGATTTCACTGATCTCTGTTACTCTGGTCATGTTCCCCTGCTCAGATCTTGCATGCATCAACCAATGGTTGTGTGCCACGTCATCGACTGTGTTATGTAAAGTACCTATCCAGCCACTTTAAGATCTGGCATGTGTCAGTAACGCCTGGGCACAGGAAGGCGCCCTATGTCTGTCTCTCTCTCTCTCTCACTCTTTGTCTCAGAATAACACACAATTTAGTTCTGCCAAAGCAGGATGTCACTGACGCGTGTGTGTGTGCACACCTGTGCGTTTGTGTGCGTGTGGTCCTTTACTCCCTTAGGTCAATTGAGGCAGATGATTCGTGAGGAAGACCATGATGATGAAGATCAGTTTAGGATGAGCCATGTCGTGATCCCCGCAGCGTACAGTTCAGGTGTGACGGTCTTCGCCCTCAGAGACTCAGACCAAGGACAGGAGCTTCTCCACACCCCTGAACTCCCTTTGCTTTGATATGGCTGGACAGTGGACACATCATTACCAAAAATCTTGCTCTGATTGGACAATGCATCTTTGACCTTCCCACTATTGTTACATGTATTCGGTGAGGGGAAATGTTCAGAAACTGGTGATAGAAATGTCATTAATAGAGCTAACATGGTTCCTTATTCTACAGGTAAGAGAGGCTTGTCTGTTCTACATATTATATTTCTATCTGAACATCTAACAATGTTGCACCCTGCTGAATGTGCCCCAGGTGTATTCAGTGAGGTGAAGCACTCATCAACAAAAAAGAAGCACTCAAAAACTATAGAATTGATAGAGCTGACTCAATTTCCTATTCAGACACAACTCATAATTCTGATATGTCTATCTACAGTGGGGCAAAAAAGTATTTAGTCAGCCACCAATTGTGCAAGTTCTCCCACTTAAAAAAGATGAGAGAGGCCTGTAATTTTCATCATATGATAGACAAAATTAGAATAAAAAAAAAATACAGAAAATCACATTGTAAGATTTTTAATGAATTTATTTGCAAATTATGGTGGAAAATAAGTATTTGGTCACCTACAAACAAGCCAGATTTCTGGCTCTCACAGACCTGTAACTTCTTCTTTAAGAGGCTCCTCTGTCCTCCACTCGTTACCTGTATTAATGGCACCTGTTTGAACTTGTTATCAGTATAAAAGACACCTAACCTCAAACAGTCACACTCCAAACTCTACTATGGCCAGGACCAAAGAACTGTCAAAGGACACCAGAAACAAAATTGTATACCTGCACCAGGCTGGAAAGACTGAATCTGCAATAGGTAAGCAGCTTGGTTTGAAGAAATCAACTGTGGGAGCAATTATTAGGAAATGGAAGACATACAAGACCACTGATCATCTCCCTCGATCTGGGGCTCCACGCAAGATCTCACCCCGTGGGGTCAAAATTATCACAAGAACGGTGAGCAAAAATCCCAGAACCACACGGGGGGACCTAGTGAATGACCTGCAGAGAGCTGGGACCAAAGTAACAAAGCCTACCATCAGTAACACACTACGCCGTCAGGGACTCAAATCCTGCAGTGCCAGACGTGTCCCCATGCTTAAGCCAGTACATGTCCAGGCCCGTCTGAAGTTTGCTAGAGAGCATTTGGATGATCCAGAAGAAGATTGGGAGAATGTCATATGGTCTTTGCATCCAAAGAACACCATACCTACTGTGAAGCATGGGGGTGGAAACATCATGCTTTGGGGCTGTTTTTCTGCTAAGGGACCAGGACGACTGATCGGTGTAAAGCAAAGAATGAATGGGGCCACGAATCGTGTGAGATTTTGAGTGAAAACCTCCTTCCATCAGCAATGGCATTGAAACGTGGCTGGGTCTTTCAGCATGACAATGATCCCAAACACCGCCTGGGCAACAAAGGAGTGGCTTCGTAAGAAGCATTTCAAGGTCCTGGAGTGGCTTAGCCAGTCTCCAGATCTCAACCCCATAGAAAAACTTTGGAGTGAGTTGAAAGTCCGTGTTGCCCAGCAACAGCCCCAAAACATCACTGCTCTAGAGAAGATCTGCATGGAGGAATGGGCCAAAATACCAGCAACAGTGTGAAAACCTTGTGAAGACTTACAGAAAACGTTTGACCCCTGTCATTGCCAACAAAGGGTATATAACAAAGTATTGAGATAAACTTTTGTTATTGACCAAATACTTATTTTCCACCATAATTTGCAAATAAATTCATTAAAAATCCTACAATGTGATTTTCTGGATTTCTTTTCCTCATTTTGTCTGTTATAGTTGAAGTGTACCTATGATGGAAATTACAGGCCTCTCTCCATCTTTTTAAGTGGTGGAACTTGCACAATTGGTGGCTGACTAAATATTTTTTTTGCCCCACTGTATAATATTGGCCAGTCATGTTGTACACAACACATTTTTTATCTGAACATTCATTAATGTTACTCCGACCTGAACGAGGCCCTGCTGCTGTACAGTAGGATATCCGTCCCTGACAGTAATACTTTGTTTGAACACTTTTCTGGGTCGTATTCACTGACATCAAGCAGAAGAAAATGAACCGAAACAGGGAGTGACTCCCTGAACTTACCCAATAACAAACATTAATTTTCCTATTCCATTGCATAACGTTTTGCTATAGTATGCACTAATGAATTTGACCCTGATCTTATGTGTGTGATGTTAAGAGTAGCCTACTTGATGTATGCCCCTGCACCAGTGGAGGCTGCTGAGTGGAGAACGGCCCGTAATAATGGCTAGAACTGCGCAAATAGAATGGAACCAAACACATAGAAACCATGTGTTGGATGGACTTGATACCATTCCACTAATTCCGCTCCAGCCATTACCAAGAGCCCGGCCTCCCTAATTAAGTTGCCACCAACCTCCTGTGCCCTGCACATTGAAATGGTGCACGGTTTGAAACCCTGTCTTCTGCAGCAGGACAATCAACCCTAATGCGCCACTCTGCAATACCAGATAAGCTAAATCTGTGGCACCGGGATGTAAATGTGATGCTGTGCTCATCTACACAGATACAGATTAGGTGTATATCGTGAGTGTGCTCATGATTTGCAGTTTTCTGTACTCAAGAATTTTGGCTACCACTTATTTGGCCAGTTTCCCAGACACAGATTAAGCCTGGTCCTTGACTAAGAATGATGTTCAATGGAGATTCTCCATTAACAGTAGCAGTTGAGTCCAGGACTAGGCTTGACCTGTGTCCAGGAAACCAACCAAATATGAAACCATGTTTAAATCAATCAACATGTATCTGTTGTCGTTCCACGTTGTGATGTTTGTCATTGTTAACTCCCTTTTATTTGTAAGCTATCAAAATACATAAAGAGTCGCAAGACCTATATATAACAACTCCCAGTCATTTATTGGGTAAAACACCAAAGTTTCGGCTGTAGCTCAGTTGGTAGAGCATGGCGCTTGTAACGCCAGGGTAGTGGGTTCGATTCCCGGGACCACCCATACGTAGAATGTATGCACACATGACTGTAAGTCGCTTTGGATAAAAGCGTCTGCTAAATGGCATATATTATTATTATTATTATTCTTCGGGGTCATGTCATGAATGCTTGAACCAGGTTATGAAGACAAACGGTGCAATTAGTGTAACCAATAACAATAGTGAGGGGTGTAAATGAATTGAGTGAAACTTAAATACAGTGCATTCGAAAAGTATTCAGATCCCTTTTTCCACATTTTGTTACATTACAGCCTTATTATAAATTGGATTAAATAAAAACAAATCCTCATCAATCTACACAAAATACCCCATAATGACAAAGTGATAAAAGGTTTTTAGAAATGTTTGCAAATTTATTCAAAACTAAAAACATTACTTATTTACATAAGTATTCAGACCCTTTGCTATGAGACTCGAAATTGAGCTCAGTTGCATCCTGTTTCCATTGATCATCCTGGAGCTGTTTCTACAACTTGATTGGGGTCCACCTGTGGTTAATTCAATTGATTGGACATGATTTGGAAAGGCACACACCTGTCTATATAAGGTCAAAGGGGGTCAAAGGAATTGTCCGTAAAGCACCAAGACAGGATTGTGTCGTAGCACAGATCTGGGGAAAGGTGCCAACATAATTCTGCAGCATTGATGGTCCCAAGAAGAGGTTTAGAACCAGCAAGACTTCCTAGAGCTGGACGCCCGGCCAAACTGAGCAATTGTGGAAAAGGGCCTTGGTCAGGGAGGTGACCAAGAACCCAATGGTCACTGAGTTCCTCTGTGGAGATGGGAGAACCATCTCTGCAGCACTCCACCAATCAGGCCTTTATGGTAGAGTGGCCAGACGGAAGACACTCCTCAGTAAAAGACACATGACAGCCTGCTTGGAGTTTGCCAAAAGGCACCTGAAGGACTCAGAACATGAGAAACAAGATTCTCTTGTCTGATGAATGCAAAGCGTCACATCTGGAGGAAACCTGGCACCATCCCTACGGTGAAGCATGGTGATGGCAGTATGATGCTGTGAGGATGTTTTTCAGTGACGGGGACTGGCAGACTCGTCGGATCGAGGGAATGATGAACGGCGCAAAGTACAGAGATCCTTGATGAAAATCTGCTCCAGAGCCCTCAGGACCTCAGACTGGGGTGAAGGTTCACCTTCCAACAGGACAACGACCCTAAGCACACAGCCAAGACAATGCAGGAGTGGCTTCGGAACAAGTCTCTGAATGTCATTGAGTTGCCCAGCCAGAGGCCGGACATGAACCCTATCAATCATCTCTGGAGAGACCGTTATTTATCTTTAACACATTTGCAAACATTTCTAAACTTTTTTTTTGCTTTGTCATTGTGGGGTATTATGTGTAGATTGATGAGGGGAAAAACTATTTAATACATTTTAGAATAATGCTGTAACGTAACAAAATGTGGAAAAAGTCAAGCGGGCTGAATACTTTCCAAATGCACTGTATAATATTGAATTGTTTCCAAATTCATAAAAATGTTGTTACATGTAATAAGTTGGTTCAACCATAATGCATAATAAGCATCAAAAGGGGGAACATATTGGGTGTACGCTAGCTAATAAGCCGTATAAATAATATATTTATTTATAAGACTTATTGTTCATATGAAGGGCCTGAGATCCAAGTCAATTTTCAGACCACTAGGGGTCAATGTTTTTAGACAGGATATCCGGTAGGCCTCCCTCTGTTGTAGTAGGATCTGTAGTTTTATCTCCTTTCCTAGGTAGATGAACATGCTCAATGCCTGTGTATTTGATGGGAGAGGATGTTTAGCTTCAAATTGAGCTGCTACTTGATAGTCAGTATTCTTACACCTGATTGAGCTGCGGTGTTCAGCAATGCGTTATTTTACTTGTCTTTTCGTTTGTCCTACGTAGGCTTTCTCACATGAACAGGTGATGAGATAGATTACTCGCTTTCATTTTCTCTGAACACACAGACTGGTGAATTGTTTTTCTTCTTCGGTTTAGTTTTTTAGCAAACTGAGAGATTGAGATGTTCATTATTGCAGCATCAAGGGTTTTGTCCTTGTAGCCTCTCATTTTGAATGTATCTGTCATTTTCTTAGCATTGCTGTCAAAATCTGACTGGTGGCCACGGATGAATTTAACCCTGCGTAGCTCGCTGTATGGTAGACCATTCTTGAGGGGAAGGGTATTCATATTATTATTATTATTATTACCCGCACGCAGCAGGGTATTGCGGTCTGTGGCCTTTTGTGTATAACTCTGTGTGTAATGCATCACTCTCTTTGATCCATAAATGCAGGTAGTTTTATTTTTCTCTCATCAGTCTGCATGGGGAATTTGAGGTATTCAGAGCTCTTGTTTAGCGGAGTTTGGAATTAATTTAGTTCCTGCTGACTTCCTTCCCAGAGCGCAAAGACATCTTTGTATCTCTTCCATAGGAGTGTTTTACAAAGTAGGGTGTGTGTCTCTGTTTTGTAAATGAGTGCTTCCTCAATTTGTCCCACATACAGGTTTGCATAGTTGGGGGCAAAGTGGAAGCCCATGGCTACAACCAGGATTTGAAGGAAAAATTCTGACACCAAGACAGTCATTATTGGATAATACCAATTCAGTGAGTTGCAAGGCAATCAATGGATGAAGCAAGTGAAGGGTCTCTGCTGAAGGAAGTGTTGCAGCGCCTGCAAGTCTCCAGTGTGTGGAATATTAGTGTACAAGCTCCACATCAAAAGTGGCCAGCAAGGTGCCCTCTGGTATCCTTAAGCCCTCTATCAATGAGATCATGTGACTAGTCTCTTGTATTTGATGTAAGATGGTAGATTCTCAACCATCGGTTTAATGTGGTGTTCCAGACTTAGAAATATTGGACGTCACAGCGTTAAATGAAGCTACAATGGGTCTACCTGGGGGAGGAGATCATTTTTTGAGTATTTTAGCGACTATATAAAAAGTTTATCTAAGGAAATTTCACACATTCACATTATTGTTTTGTGATTTGTCCTGATTCCAAACAGCTTTCCACTGTGGATGTGATATTATGCTGGAATTCTAGGGTAGGGTCATAATTCAGTTTATGATAGAAGTCACATTTAGATTGTTGTTGGTGACATTCATTCACATGGTCACATTTGTTTTGTATACAAATTCCTCCGGTCTCATTTTTTTAATGATAATTGAAGGATCTGATTGTAAAGTCCTTAAGAGCCATTCTCTCGTCTCTACTCAGGTTATCATAGGATTTGTGTTTCTGTTTGTCTTTCAGTAGGTCACTTACATCATCTTCAACAATCCTGCAGGTTTCCATGGATGCACATGCCTGTGGGGGGAGGTATGAATTAACTTTCTGCTCTAAATGTGGTTCTCTCAGAGCTTACAGTTTATTTGCCATTAGTCAGCACCTCTACACAAAATAATTGTATCGGGGTGTGCGCCTAGGGACATTCATACTTCTTGCTTTGCAGCACAGCTCAGAGCTGTTGAAAAGGAAGTTATCAAGGAAATGAGTGTGTTTATACAGGACCTACCGTCAATCAATCATGTCAATGCAGAGCTATATGGAGTCATCTGCATTATTAACACATTTGAGAGGAACACTGCCATGCGGTAATTAGCTCAATGTGGCCTCTGCATTCCCCCAGAGGTTCGCCAATTGCATCGTACCATCCATATGGCGCCTCTGACCACATTTGTTTGATCAAGCATAAATTGGATTTGAACATGCTGAGGGGTCCAAAAAGCTCTGCATTGGCATGATTGGCTGACAGTAGGTGAGGGTGGGCGGTCCTAAATAAACAAAAATGTACTTCCTTGACAACTTCCTTCACAACAGTTCTGCTCAACAAAGATGTATGAATGCCCTGACTTCTGCAAAGGCCATATCGTCAAAAATGCTGCACGGCCAATGCAGGATTCAGATTGACCATGCAGCGCCTCTAAGAGGTGAATACCCCTGCTCGACATGCTTAAAATATAGATTTGACCCAAAACTACAACTCCCATGATTCTTTGAATGAAGAGGCTAAGGAAGTTAACACATGTTTTACAGAAACAAAACTTGATATGCACATTATACACTATCTTAAGACATTTTACTAGACACTGCCTAAATAAATGCCTATAGAAGTTACATCTATATATTATTTGACCCGCGTTTAAAAGCTAAACAAACACAGTTGCGTATCATATTGGGTCCACGTGATTTGAGAGTTGATATGCTGCGTTCAAGTACTAGTTGCAACTAGGAAAAGTCCGTCTTGTTAACAGGTTGACTGCGGCGCCTGTATAGCCAGACCAGTTTAAAGTCGAAAATGTACGAGTTTGCTAGTTTCGACTAGTAATTTAACGCTGCAATACCCCGCGTGCTTACGGCCCGCGTGCACACAGGGTAGTCTCCCCTTGCTGTGGGCAAGGAAAGTACATCTGGACGTGGGCTCTGTCATCAAAAAAATACTAACTCGCCACTACACAAGATACATGTGAGTTTGCTTTAATAGACTTCATCTAAGTTGTTTTATGAGAACTTGAAGTGTTGCGCGTGTGGTCACCGAGTCGAAGTTTTACCATCGTGATGCTAATTACAATTTGGAATCAACTGGGGGAGTTGGCTTCAGTACCTCGGTAAAACTACAAGAACACGGCTCGTTGCGAAAGAGGGTGATTTTTCGTATTTTTGCATGTGGCTGCAAATATTTCACTACGTCAATGAAATTAGCAATCGATTGTGTGGCGAAACTCAAAAGCTGTAGTTAGCTACAACTGCAGCTAGTTATCTGACTACGTATTTTAACTTAGCTTGTGGAGCCATTCCACCCTCATGTTAAATTGTCAGTGGGCTCATTCTGCCATCACTGGTCAGCAAACTTTGTAACAAAAAGTTCCTTGTCCACCCTGTGTTTTTAGTACTGGTTGCATCAATTGTGCTGATTTTCAAGCGATGCGCTGCGGGCAATAATTTACTAAAATGTATAAAATGATCTCTTCAAAAGTTCTCAAACCTCTGTAAATGCATAGCCCCATTGCCTCGTGAGTCACATGAGTGAGTGTTTCCAATCAAAGGGAGCTCGTCGACTAATTGGGAACCACGCGCGTCATGCTACACACATTATCTCTGTGAAAGCTCATATTTGATAGTTTGCTGATGTACATACTCCTCGGGAATTGTATCAGTAGGCGTATAGGCCATTCCAGGGGGTCATGGCTAGAAAAGATCCAGCTTTTGTGAAATGTAACGTAAAAAATGTTATTTATTTCATTTAAGCTAACCCTAACCCTCTTCCTAACCTTAACACCTAAGTTAATTATCCAAGCCTGCGGCTTAAGTTCTCCTAACCTGCCATGAAAAGTAAATTCTGACGTTAATTTGGCAACTGATCCCTAATTGAAAGTTAAGATAGAAATAGTCAATGTAGATCAAACAGCCTCTCTGATATGTAGAATAAGAAAGCACCTTGGCTCTATTCACACATTTCTATCTGCAACGTTCATTTGGCAGCTGAACATTGCCCGGTAAGATGGGAGATAGGACTGGTTTAAACTCTGAGCCCCTGGTTTGTTTGTTTGTGGGGAGTATTGATTGGGGCAAAGGCATGCCCATCACTTCTTCAACCCAAATACTGGCCATCTACAACAGTGATAGCAAACTTAGATGCGGGTGGGGGGCCACCAAAAACTCAATGATGGGCACAGTTGCTCGACGGTCTGCATACCCGTACCCACCCCACCGGCTCCCCTGTTGACGGTGGAGAGAAATGGTTGCAGATTTGTTTTTATATGAAATCTGAGTGAGACTGACCAACAAAATCAATGGGGGCCCACTGGCTGTTAATTCGACAGTTTTTAGCGGCCTTCTAATTCAGCAATCCCCCCCCAAAAAAAATGTTGCTGACGTGGTCTAATTGACTATCAGTGACTGATGTAAGAAGAAAAAGCTGCTGATCCATAACCAAATGTGGGTATTGCACCTTGTCTATTCTAACTCGCAACAGTAAGTTGAGACCCCGACATAGTTCCCCATTTTGGAAATTGATCCGAGGCTCTTGGGCTGCCCATTGCCCATCCCTGATCTATGTCTTTCTGTTCTGAGCACGGGGTTGTACACGTTAGTCCCCCCCCCCCCAACCTGTTTCTACTGTCATTAACACACTGATACATGATATGTTGCTTAAAATGTTTTTTTTTTTAATGCAAATTACACCGTTTTTAATGGGTCCCTACACAGAATGGGCTCTTGGACAATGACAACTAATTGGAGACAGATTTTTATGGGTGGCAGTGTCCCAACAAATGTGATGTATGAATCAGGGATTTAAATGCTAGGCCCCAGCAAAAGGTCACCGATCCTTCACAGCAGCCTGGTGATGAGGCCTTGGGTAAGGTCCTCATTTGCAGTTTCCCTGCACCATAGGTCAATTTTCACATGCAATTAAATAGCTTCCTTTATGGATGATAAATTAGTCATTTGAGAAGCTGTTTTATTTACTGTCGCTGTTAGTGCCCAGTGACTAACCTGGGTTGAAATCAGAAGGGTGCAGATAGAAATATGTTGTATAGAGCTGATAAGTTTCTTTATTCTACATGTTAGAGAAGCATGTCTGTTCTTCAGAATATATTTATGTCTGAAAGTTCCCCGATGTTGTCTTACTGAGCACCCTCCTGGTTCGGTGATGTGATTTGATCACGTGTGTATGTTGTGTGATTGCTTTTTCCATCTACCTGTCATTCAGTTGCCATGGCAGTGCGGTTGCTGGTGATTGGCAGTGGTGGGCGGGAACACACCTTGGCATGGAAGCTGGCACAGTCACCACACATCCAGCAGGTCCTGGTGGCACCAGGGAACGCTGGCACCGCCAACTGTGGAAAGATCTCCAACTCTGGTGAGAAGGACACGCATAACTGTTGTTTCATATCATGATCTGTCTTGAGGTCTTTTATGGTCATCTGACATTACCAGGAATCGTATGATCAAGAAAAGCTCTTAGCCACTCCGTTCCATCTGAAATTTGTGTGTGTCTCTTCTCCCCCCTCTGCACAGAGGTGTCTGTGAGTAATCACTCCATCCTGGCTCAGTTCTGTAAGGAGCATAGCGTGGGGCTGGTGGTGGTAGGGCCCGAGGTGCCTCTCGCAGCAGGTGAGTGGCACACATCCTTATCTTCCCCATTTCATATTCAGCCTTCTGAAACAGTACAGGTACAAAGGAAATGCCAAGTTGACCGTCATCAAATCAAATTTATTTATATAGCCCTTCGTACATCAGCTGATATCTCAAAGTGCTGTACAGAAACCCAGCCTAAAACCCCGAACAGCAAGCAATGCAGGTGTAGAAGCACGGTGGCTAGGAAAAACTCCATAGAAAGGCCAAAACCTAGGAAGAAACCTAGAGAGGAACCAGGCTATGTGGGGTGGCCAGTCCTCTTCTGGCTGTGCCGGGTGGAGATTATAACAGAACATGGCCAAGATGTTCAAATGTTCATAAATGACCAGCATGATCGAATAATAATAATAATAAGGCAGAACAGTTGAAACTGGAGCAGCAGCACGGTCAGGTGGACTGGGGACAGCAAGGAGTCATCATGTCAGGTAGTCCTGGGGCATGGTCCTAGGGCTCAGGTCCTCAGAGAGAGAGAAAGGAGAGGCGAAAATTAGAGAATGCACACTTAGATTCACACAGGACACCGAATAGGACAGGAGAAGTACTCCAGATATAACAAACTGACCCTAGCCCCCGACACATAAACTACTGCAGCATAAATACTGGAGGCTGAGACAGGAGGGGTCAGGAGACACAGGAGGCATCATTCTTCTCTGCCCCCCCAGGCATGGTAGATGACTTGCAAGCGGCAGGGGTCCCGTGTTTCGGCCCCTCGGCGAAGGCTGCCCAGCTGGAGGCCAGTAAGAGTTTCTCCAAGGCCTTTATGGACCGTCACGGCATCCCCACAGCCAACTGGTGCTCCTTCACCGACCCCCAGGAGGCCTGCAGCTACATCCGCACGTCAGTACTGGGGTGGGGGGAAGTTGTTGGAGAGATGGGGTCATGTTCATGGAAAACAGTGTTTCTAATTGGACAAGTCCAGGTAGTCTGTCATCTCATCAATGTGTTATATGTGAGATGAATTTCTACCCATCTCCTGAACTGAAATATAATTGACCCTGCCTCTGTGGCTCTCTAACCTTTAACCCCTAACCCCAGGGCCAGTTTTCCTGCTCTGGTGGTGAAGGCCAGCGGCCTGGCTGCAGGGAAGGGTGTCATTGTGGCCAAGGATCAGGAGGAGGCCTGCCAGGCTGTGCTGGACATAATGAAGGTATAGTTTCAAAGTGACCCAAAGTTAGTTTTGCATTTCCTACCCTAATAGTTAGAATACCACAGTCTATCCTCTCTTGATTGTCACAAATGGTATGTGTGTGTGCCTCAGTACAGCAGTTTTCATAAGAATGTTGCTCAGCCTTGAATGTTGTTCTTTTGGGAGAGATGTCACTTATGCACACTCACTAGACTATATATTCTCACACACTACATACGCATACCGACAACACAAACTTTTACACTCATAATTTGCTGCTGATACTCTGTTCTGTATTTTACTCTTACCTATCCTGATGCCTAGTCACTTTAACCTGCCTTCATGTACATATCTACCTGGAATACCTCGTACCTCTGCACATTGATCTGGTACTCCCTTTTTATATAGCTCTGTTCTTGTGTACTTTATTTTATTCCTCTTGTGTTACTATTTTATATTTTTAAACTCTGCATCGTTGGGAAGGTCTGGTAAGCAGGCAGTTGTACACCAGTTGTATTCGGCACGACTTGACAAATCCAGCTCCCATTTTAAAGAAGGTTTGTGTGTGTGTGTTGCAGGACAAAACATTTGGCTCTGCCGGGGAGACTGTGGTGGTGGAGGAACTACTGGAGGGAGAAGAAGTGTCTGTGAGTGTCCGGTCCTTTTTCTTGTGAAATACCCACGTTTACATGCACAGTGGGCAACATTTCGTCATGCAAAATAGCACAGATGCAAAGAATACATTGGATTATGTGCTTTCCATGTCTATTTAAAATGTTATGGTTATTTTTGCTCACTGCCATTTGGTTGTGTAAAATGTCGGCCTGTATGTACCCTGACGACAATTCAATATGCAGTTCCATTATTGGCATTTACTAACTACTTGCTCTTTCTGTCTCCTTCCCTGTGTAGTGTCTGTGTTTCAGTGATGGCTGCAGTGTGTCCCCCATGCCCCCGGCCCAGGACCACAAACGCCTGCAGGACGGGGACCTGGGCCCCAACACGGGCGGCATGGGGGCCTACTGCCCCACCCCCCAGGTACAACCACCGACCATTGTCTCACATTGCTCTGAATGTGTACGACTCTCTCGCTCTCCCTGTGCACAACATGCTATTGTCTGTCCATCTGTTTCTCTTCTGTCTGTCAATCAAACATCCATTTGTGTCCAGGTGACTCAGGAGCTTTTGCAGCAGATCAGAGAGACTGTCCTCCAGAAGACTGTGGATGGCATGAAGGAGGAGGGAACCCCCTATGTGGGTGAGTAATGAACTGCAGGCAGCACACTGGTTATTGAGTGGAAATGAAAGGGGTGCAAAATAGTGCCCCTCTCTTTTATTTGTCTCACTCGTTTACATGTTGTCATCCTCTATAAGGTGTGCTGTATGCTGGGCTGATGTTGACAAAGCAGGGGCTGAAGGTCCTGGAGTTTAACTGTCGCTTCGGCGACCCAGAGTGTCAGGTTGGTAAAACTGTGTGTGAGCATGTGTTATTGGTATGTCACTGCTCTATGTTATCATCATGGAGCTGATAAGTCAAGTTTTGCACTTGTACTGCACTAATGGGTAAGGTTAAGAAAAATGCAGTATGAATTGGTCCTTAATCTGTGCCTATTGGGACAATTTCGATCTAGCCTGAATCATGTTCAGTTGGGCAAACCGTACCTAACCATTTTGTAGTGGGAAAACGGAAATTCCAGTATTACCTCCCGTTTCACTCTGAATTAAAATATTTTCTTCACTCTAAATTAAAATATTTTCTTCCTATTAAACGTGACCTTTTTCCAGGTGCTGATGCCCTTGCTGAAGAGTGACCTGTATGAGGTTCTCCAGAGCACCCTGGAGGGGAAGTTGGCATCCAGTCCACCTGAGTGGCACCAGGACATGTCTGCAGTTACTGTGGTCATGGCCAGCCCTGGCTACCCCGGCTCCTATAAGAAAGGTGTCGCAATCACTGGTAGGTACGCTTCTGTCGATTGCTACTTGATTGGGGTGTATTCATTAATCCCACTGTTGCAAAGTGTTTTGCACCGGAAATACGTTTCCATTGGACAAATTCCTCCACGCTTCATTCCGTTTACCTCTTCTTTTCGAATGGTTCCCGTTTTATCCTAGTGAATATTCCCGTTTGGAACAGATTTGCTGTCCGGTTGGTCGTTCAGCATCGGTTTCGACTATCAACTAATTACATAACATTAACCAGGTTTCCTTCCAACCCTTTAATGTGAGTGAAGTACATGTAGGATGAAAAACTGTTACAGCAGGCCTGATGGAAACGGCACATTTGTCAGTGAACTTTCCAAATGTTGGCAAAACTAAATGCGCTACGCAAGTTGGGATATTTTTCAACCGTGAAGAGGCGACTCCGGGATGCTGGCCTTCTAGGCAGTTGCAACGAAAAAGCCATATCTCAGACTGGCCAATAAAAAGAAAGAAAAACAACAGACACTGGACAGAGGAATTCTGCCTAGAAGGCCAGCATCCCGGAGTCACCTCTTCACTGTTGATTTTCAGACTGGTGTTTTGCGGGTACTATTTAATGAAGGAGCCAGTTGAGGACTTGTGAGGCATCGTTTCTCAAACGGTACACTGTAATGTAATTGTCCTCTTGCTCAGTTGTGCACTGGGGCCTCCCACTCCTCTTTCTATTCTGGTTAGAGACAGTTTGCGCTGTTCTGTGAAGGGAGTAGTACACAGCGTTGTACGAGATCTTCAGTTTCTTGGCAATTTCTCGCATGGAATAGCCTTAATTTCTCAGAACCAGAATAGACTGACGAGTTTCAGAAGAAAGTTATTTGTTTCTGGCCATTTTGAGCCGGTAATCGAACCCACATGCAGATGCTCCAGATAATAAAACTGTCCTCCTTTAACCTAGTTGAGTGTTTCTTTAATTAGTACAACTGTTTTCAGCTGTGCTAACATAATTCCAAAGGGTTTTCTAATTATCAATTAGCCTTTTAAAATGATAAACTTGGATTAGCTAACACAACGTGACATTGGAACACAGGATCGATGGTTGCTGATAATGGGGACTATGTAGATATTCCATAACAAATCTGCCGTTTCCAGCTACAATAGTCATTTACATCATCAACAATGTCTACACTGTATTTCTGATAAATTTCATGTTATTTTAATGGACAAATTGCTTTTCTTTCAAAAACAAGGACATTTCTAAGTGATCACAAACTTTTGAACGGTTGTGTACCTATGGACGAATGTCAGAGCTGAACTGACTAAGATACAGTAGAATAGTATAGAAAACAGTATATACATATGAGATGAGTAATGCCAGATATGTAAACAGTAAAGTGACTAGTGCTCCATTCCTTAAAGTGGACAGAGATTTCTAGTCTATTCCTATAGGCAGCAGCATCTAATGTGCTAGTGCTGGCTAACAGTCTGATGGCCTTGAGATAGAAGCTGTTTTTCAGTCTCTCGGTCCCAGCTTTGATGCACCTGTACTGACCTTGCCTTCTGGATGATAGAGGGGTGAACAGGCAGTGGCTCGGGTGGTTGTTGTCCTTGCTGATCTTTTTGGCCTTCCTGTGACATCGGGTCCTGTAGGTGTCCTGGTACTGTAACGTTATACGACTCCTTGCCGTTCTTCAAGATATAACAATCTGTGTGAAATGTTAACTAGCTAACAAACTACTATCTGTGAACTAATGTTTTCCTTTTACAGTATGTTGTTAATGAGAGAATTACCGTAGGTGGAAATGAGGCGTTGCTTGTTAAACAAGTATAGCTGGAGCCGAGCCTGGCTTACACCTGTTACTGCTAGACGTTACCTTTGAAGATCTTCTTCTGTTGGCACTCCAATATGTCCCAGAAACATCACAAATGGTCATTTTGTTCGATAAATTTCATCTTTATATCCCCAAAATGTCAATTTTATTTTGGCGCGTTTGATTCAGAAATAGACCGGTTCCAACTCGCCCAACATGACTACAAATTATCTAATAAGTTACCTGTAAACTTGGTCCAAACATTTCAAACAACTTTCCTAATCCAACTTTAGGTATCCTAAAACGTAAATAATCGATACAATTTAAGACGGAATATACTGTGTTCAATAGCGGATAAAATCAAAGTGGAGCAAGCTCCAGGTCGCGCGCACCAAACAAGAGTCCACTTGGCTTGACACTTAGAAAGTACAGCCATACTTCTTCATTTCTCAAAGGAAAAACATCAACCAATTTCTAAAGACTGTTGACATCTAGTGGAAGCCATAGGAACTGCAACAAGTTGCCTCATAAATTACGTTTCCCATAGAAATAGTTTCCCCTCAAATTATTTTCTTCCTGGATGGTTGGTCCTCGGGGATTCTCCTGCCAAATAAGTTCTGTTATACTCAGACATTATTTTAACAGTTTTAGAAACTTTTGTGTTTTCTATCCAAATCTACCATATATGGTATATGCATATCCTAGCTTCTGGCCCTGAGTAGCAGGCAGTTTACTTTGGGCACGCTTTTCATCCAGACGTGAAAATACTGCCCCCTATCCCAAAGAGGTTAAGCTGGATGCCACTATAGAGTTGAGAGGAACACCACACTTTCCCTCTTTCTCACTTTTTCAATACAGTGGTATAAAGGGTATGCCAGGTGTACTTTCTGCCTGAAAGAGATCAATTATGCCAACAAAGTGTATCATACTCTGCTGGCACATTGTAGAGCAGATGTCCACAGTCAGAAAGTGTACAATGTGCAGTGTAGCCTAAAGATATTTTGTGTTGAACTTGACAGTAACACGTGTGTGTGTGGGCGGGGGGGGGGATTATTTAATTCTTCACTCTGTGGGCAAAAACAACGTTCACCATGTAGCCTTGTGCACTTGATCGATGTCTACTATACTGGGCACTATATAATAGAGATAAAACAGAATGTCTGTTTCGTTCAATTTAGTATGTATTGTTCCCAAGTGCAATATTTAGGTGTGTGTGTAGTCACAAGTGTTCTATTATAAAGGCTGTCATGGCTAACTTCAATATCAGTGTGTTTTACTCTCAAGACTTGTGTCATTGGCAGTGAAGTCGAGGGAACAAATAACATTGGATTGCATTCTTTACCATTTTTAGCAGTGAGTCAGGTTCACATTAACCACTTTTTATTTTACACACAGACTGATCAGGCAGATCATATTCTTTGTTGTTTGATTAGTTAAACTGCATTTCCCCCTAGAAGGGATTTGTTTTGTATTTTTCAATGCAAAAAAACAAACTCACCTTTTTGGGCCCTCACCAGTTTGCATCCCTGATCATAGAGCTTGATGGTTTTTTTCGACTGCACTTGAAGAAACTTTAAAATTTTCCGGTTTGACTAAATTTCATGTCTTAAAGTAATGATGAATTGTAGTTTCTAATTGCTTATTTGAGCTGTTCTTGCCATTTCATATGCACTTGTTTTTTTTTTTTTACCAAATAGCTATCTTCTGTATTCCACCCCTCACAACACAACTGATCAACTCAAATGCATTAAAAAGAAAGAACCCACAAATTAACTTTAAGGCATACCTGTTCATTGAATTGCATTCCAGGTGACTACCTCTTGAAGCTGGTTGAGAGAATGCCAGGAGTGTCCAAAGCTATCATCATGGCAAAGGGTGGCTACTTTGAAGAATCTCAAATATAAAATATATTAATTTAACACTTTTTCTTTTGGTTACTACATGATTCCGTATGTTATTTCATAGTTTTGATGTCTTCACTATTATTCTACAATAATAAATAAAAAAGTAACTGAATGAGTAGGTGTCAACTTTTGACTGGTACTGTATATAATTTAAGGAACTCAGTCCGGATTTAAATTTGCTCTTGAAAGTTGTAGTAGAATGCATAAGGTGGAAATTGGGTAGTGCATCATCAGTTCCTCTTGTCAGTCATTGCATACCTTAGAGCGATTTTATAACTTTTCAAAAATGTCCAGTGTTTTTTAGCCCAGATATCAATAATGCCGGAAGGGGGACCCCTGAGTGAAAAAGTTGGAATAAGTGATGAACTTCACAGGGTGGTGAAAGTGCACAGTGATAAGCTTGATTCTCCTTTCCAATAAATATTATATTCTGTTAACATGATAATTGATTCTTGGCCGCTGTACGACAAAAATAATGCGTTTTTTTTTTTTTTTTTCTCTCCTCCATAATCTTGTGTAGGTTATACCAGCACTGTATCTGTGTATCTGTGTCAAGACCAGTGTGCGCCCATTCGATATATACACTTTTATTGTGACACAACCATCAATTGAGTTGAAAATGCAATGGAAACTCTTAACTTCTATTTGGTACTTGGGAATTTGACCGCAGAAGTTACTTTTACGTGCACTGTCATAATGCACAGCTTTTTATGGTAATGTAACTCTGGTGGAAAAATGCATGGTTTTATTTATGCAGATTTTTTAGAATATTCGCATAAAACTGATTTAAAGTAGGGGGAGATTAGGGACTCTTATCTCCTGTGTTCTTCCCCCCCTCTCTACCTCTCATCCACACTCCCTCTGTCTTTCTCATTCTCTCCATCACTCTACTCTCTCTCAGGTCTGTCTCAGGTGGAGGAGACAGGGGTGCAGGTGTTCCACGCCGGCACGTCGCTGAAGGAAGGGGGTGTTGTCTCCAGCGGGGGGCGTGTCCTCACTGTCACTGCTGTTAGGTCGTCTCTGGAGATGGCCCTGCACGCAGCCAATCGGGGTGTGGCTGCCGTGGGGTTCCCGGGAGCCGTGTACCGACGTGACATCGGTCACCGAGGCATCGCCCACCTCACCCAGCACAGGTGTGTGTGGGTGGACATGCACTGAACACACAAACACTCCTCGTTCATTTCACTGTAATAGTTTGACCATCTTAATGTTAGAACCCAACATTTTGTTTGAGTACATATTGACAGGAGGTAGTATTGGCTCACCCTAGACGAAGTCTACCTCTGTCTGTCTGATGTTTACAGTTGAAGTCGGAAGTTTAAATACACACTTAAGTTAGTCATTAAAACTCATTTTTCAACCACTCCACAAATTTCTTGTTAACAAACTGTAGTTTTGGCTAGTCGGTTAGGACATCTACTTCGTGCATGACACAAGTCATTTTTCCAACAATTGTTTACAAACAGATTATTTTACTTATAATTCACTATCACAATTCCAGTGGGTCAGAAGTTTACATACACTAAGTTTGACTGTCTTTAAAAAGCTTGGAAAAATCCAGAATAATGTCATGACTAGAAGCTTCTGATAGGCTAATTGACATTATTTGAGTCAATTGAGGTGTACCTGTGGATGTATTTCAAGACCTACATTCAAACTCAGTGCCTCTTTGCTTGACATCATGGGAAAATCAAAAGAAATCAGCCAAGACCTCAGGAAAAAAATTGTCGATCCTCCACAAGTCTGGTTCATCCTTGGGAGCAATTTCCAAACGCCTGAAGATACCACATTCCTCTGTACAAAAAATAGTACGCAAGTATAAACACCATGGGACCACGCAGCCGTCATACCGCTCAGGAAGGAGACGCGTTCTGTCTCCTAGAGATGAACGTACTTTGGAGTGAAAACAACAACAGCAAAGGACCTTGTGAAAATGCTGGAGGAAATGGGTACAAACGTATCAATATCCACAGTTAAACGAGTCCTATATTGACAACCTGAAAGGCCGTTCAGAAAGGAAGAAGACACTGCTCAAAAACTGCAATAAAGCCAGACTGCGGTTTGTAGCTGCACATGGGGACAAAGATCGTACCTTTTGGAGAAATGTCCACTGGTTTGATTAAACAAAACTGTTTGGCCAAAATGACCATCGTTATGTTGGGAGGAAAAAGGGGGAGATTTGCAAACCGAAGAACACCATCTCAACCGTGAAGCACGGGGGTAGCAGCATCATGTTGTGGTGGTGCTTTTCTGCAAGAGGGACTGGTGCACTTAACAAAATAGATGGTATCATGAGGATGGAAAATTGTGGATATATTGAAACAACATCTCAAGACATCAGTCAGGAATTTAAAGCTTGTTCGCAAATGCGTCTTCCAAATGGACAATGACACCAAGCATACTTCCAAAGGTGTGTCAAAATGGCTTGAGGACAACAAAGTCAAGGTATTGGAGTGGCCATCACAAAGCCCTGACCTCAATTGTGAAAATTGTGGGCAGAACTGAAAAAGCGTATGCGAACATGGAGGCCTACAAACCTGACTCGGTTACACCAGCTCTGTCAGGAGTAATGGGCCAGAATTCACCCAACTTATTGTGGGAATCTTGTGGAAGGCTACCCGACACAATTGACCCAAGTTAAACAACGGACCTAACGGACCTAAGACAGGATTAAATGTCAGGAATTGTGAAACTGTGTTTAAATGTATTTGACTAAGGTGTATATGAACTTCCGAATTCAACTGTACATGTAGATTTGGCCTAAACTCTCACATTCCAATAGATAGTTTAGTCTCATTTCATTCTGTATACTGTTATCGTGTAGAATTCCAGTCTGACTTTTTGTTTTCGTATTTGAAGAACGTTCCTAGATATTTATGTTGGATTGGTGTACGCCTTGGCTGACGTTATCCTTGTAACCTGCATCAAATTGTAGGTTGGCCTAGCTAGCACATTACTTTTGTACCCCTTGTTAAGAATGGGTCGATGGACTTCGGAAAGAGAAACATTTGTAGATAGTCAACCCAAAGTCATTCTTATACATGACAGTATTTTTTTTTACATTCGTATGAGTTAACTCTATCTGGTAATGTGAGGTAGAAGCAGAATTGAGGGACCACCTGATTTGACATAGACCGACAATAGCTTGTTGCGTCACTCTGCCATTGGTAGAGGGCAAATAGCTCTAGCCTGATAGGGTATGGTGAGACGACCTCCCAATGACCCTTGCTGTGTGTCGCTCCCCCAGCAGAGGCCTAACTTATAAGGACAGCGGAGTGGACATCGCCGCGGGAAATCGACTGGTAGACATGATCAAGCCATTTGCCAAGGCCACTTCTCGCTCAGGTAATGACGTCAACCCCCTCTCATTGCTGTTAATCAGAACAGCTACAGCTGAGCCACTAGCTAGACAGCCTGGAGAGCTGCAGTGCTTTCCCAAACTCATACCTATCTACTTGTAATGATCGGTGTAAGATTGGATATATGATTCGTTTCCCAAATCTCGCTGAGTACACTGCCTGTTCCAATTCCACCTTCTGAACTATTCAGGTCAACTAATCATCAAGCCTCTGATTAGTTAAATCAGGTGTTCTGGTACTGGAATTGAACAAATAAGTAGAATGGCTGGGCAACACTGGTAAAAGCATTATGGCAACCTCTGCCTAGCCTCTTTTTAGAGTGACAAGATGCTTGGGGTCAGTTTGGGATTGGGCATTTCATTACATGCTCTGCACCAAAGCAGTCTCTCAGTCAACCTATCATGGTTTCACCTCATCCAAGTAATTACAAAGCTTCAAGAAGGTAAATTATTTTCCTTCCCTTGTGAAATGAACCTGAGGAAAGAAATTAGGTTATTTGTCTTGTCTACTTTATCTGGGTGTTCGATGATAAAGTGATTTATTGTAGTGCCCAGGGCTTTAACAAATACTGTACCTGTAGACAGTGCCATCGCTACAGTTTTACTAAAACAGAATTTGGAACCGTTTTCTTGATTTGAACTACAAACACATTGCTACAGGAAGCTTTAATTAGTTTTCTACAATATAAACGTAGCAAAAAAATAAGTTTCAGGACCCTGTTTTTCAAAGATAATTCGTAAAATACATAACTTCACAGAGCTTCATTGTAAAGTGTTTAAGCCCTGTTTCCCATGCTTATTCAATGAACCATAAACAATTAATGAACATGCACCTGTGGAACAGTCGTTAAGACACTAACAGCTTACAGACGGTAGGCAATGAAGGTCACCGAGGACTAAGGAAGACATCCTCCTCCCTCATGTGGTACCCTTCCTGCAGGCTCATCCTGACATGACCCTCCAGCATGACAATGCCACCACGCACAGAATGAGCAGTATGGCTGATTTCCTACCAGCGAAGAGCCTGTATCTCAATCCCATTGAGCACATCTAGGACCTGTTGGACCCCCCCATAAATGTCCAGGAACGCAGGAACGTGCAGGTGCCTTGGTGAAAGAGTGGGGTAACATCTCACAGCAAGAACTAGCAAATCCGGTGCTGTCCATGAGAAGCACTGCAGTACTTAATGCAGCTGGTGGCCACACCAGATACTTGCTTTTGATTTTGTAAATCTATGCAGTTGACAGAGGACATTTCTTTCTTCTTTTTTTCTCCTGAGTTTACCTATGGGTGGACGGACGGATTGATGGATTGATTATTTTAGTTAATTATTTAAGACATACAGGTAGCTGCCAAAATAAAGGAAACACAGTAAATGATGGATACAAAGTATATTGAAAGCAGGTGCTTCCACACAGATGTTGTTCCTGAGTTAATCAACAACCCATCATGCTTATAGTCATGTATAAAAATGCCTGGTTGCCCATTTAAATTTTCAAACCATGGGATCTGTGACTTTGATAGAGGGGTCTCAAAGGAACATAGGGGGTTTAAAGTGTGCGTGTCAGTCACCAGATCTCAACCCAATTGAACACCCACAAACACCGATGATGGAATTTATTGTGGAAGAATGGTGTTGAATCCCTCAAATAGAGTTTCAGACACTTGTAGAATCTATGCCAAGGCGCAATGAAGCTGTTCTGGCGTCTCGTGGTGGCCCAGCACCCTATTAAGACAATTTATGTTGGTGTTTCCTTTATTTTGCCAGTTACCTTTATATCAACCAGATGTTTCTTTTTTCTTTTTTTACATGTTTTTAATTGGTGTATTATTTTTTTCCCCGATGTGTTCTTCAGTTGTAAAAGACCAGGGAGTGTGTGTAAACAGTTGCTTTTATTCCCCTCCTGTCCACCAGGGTGTAACGCTGAGCTGGGGGGCTTCGCCGGGCTCTTTGATCTCAAAGCTGCAGGCTTCATCGACCCCATCCTGGTGTCTGGGACAGACGGAGTAGGGACCAAGCTCACGGTATGCATAACTTCTCAAAACAGAAACTGTATATGAAACATTGCAGCCAGCCACACTGCATGTTTTGGTGCTGGAATAAAGCTAGGGAGCATCATATTCCAGGTACAGGCTTTTTGTTCTTTTTTTATCCGTCTTTTTGGCGTTGCAAAGTTAGATGTAGGATCGTGTGCATATGTTTTAGCTGTCTCTCAATTACACTGTGATTCCTCACATCCCATCTTCTTGCTGCCGCCTCTGCTGTGTTGGCGGAGAAGGTCCAAGGTCCCTACCCTTAGACCTCCTTCGCTAATGTGTTTTAAGCAGGCGAGGAGAGTTTATGCCAGGAATCACAAAGACATTAAGATCCTACAACCTCTTCATGACTTCACCTCTGCCTTCTCTAGATTGCCCAGGCATGCCAGCAGCACAGCACCCTGGGACAGGACCTGGTGGCCATGTGTGTCAACGATGTGCTGGCCCAGGGGGCGGAGCCCCTCTTCTTCCTGGACTACTTCTCCTGTGGCCGTCTGGATGTGGGCGTGGCCTCCGCTGTGATCAGGGGCGTGGCCGAGGCCTGCGGGTTGGCGGGCTGCGCTCTGCTGGGTGAGGAGGGGGGGGGGGGAGCAATCTGACGTCATCATTAAGATGCAAGGATGGGGGTGTGTGTGTGTGCACATCAATTTCTGGGTTCTACATTGTGTGTGCGTGCACATTTGCAACTGCATGTATGTGTGTTTGATCAACTGTGCGTTTTTCCATTCGTTCATCCAGGCGGGGAGACTGCGGAGATGCCTGGCGTGTACGGCCCCGGCGAGTACGACCTGGCAGGGTTCTGTGTTGGGGCGGTGGAGAGGGGCGCCCTGCTACCCAGGCTGGGGGACATCTGCGAGGGGGACCTACTCATTGGGGTGGCCTCCTCGGGGGTGCACAGCAATGGATTCAGCCTGGTTCGGAAGGTCCTGGAGAGGGCAGGAGTCACCTACAGCTCCCCTGCACCTTTCGGGAAACCTGGACAAACCGTGGGTAGGTTAATGAGATCATACAAGCTCTTACGCATGTTTCTTTGAGGGAGAATTTCTCTGGGTGTGTCTGCCCAATCTTTCTTCTCCTGTACTTTCTCTTGAAAGGAGGTAAATGGACAGTTTTGTGGTCATTTATATTTTCCGTTAAATAGGGTTCATCTGCGTAAGATGTCTTACCTTGTACTATCTTCCTGCCTGTTAGTGGTCTTATCCCAGCCTCTATTGGTCTTATTTTGTACTGTACTGTTCAATTGTATTATTGTAGAGTTTATCTGGGTCCTAGAAAAGTGCTCTATGAATCCAATGTATCATAATTAAAGTAATTCCCTGTAGATGTCCCCTTTCCCCGTCTAAAGTCTTCCCCATGTTAATTGTCAGGCGAGGTTCTCCTGACGCCTACTAAGATCTACAGCCGCCTGCTCCTGCCAATCTTGCGCAGCGGCGCCATCAAGGCCTATGCCCACATCACTGGGGGCGGCCTATTGGAGAACATCCCCCGAGTGCTGCCTCAGGAACTGTCCGTTGACCTGGGTGAGAGAAACACGCTTCTTATTGCCCATGTTTGCTTTTTAAAGTGTAGTGGTAAACAATGTATATGAGGATGAAACGGTTGTCCATATCGGATACCTGGTGCTGTTTTGAATTGTACTAACTGTGGTAGGGCCGTCTCCGACAAAACTATCTTAGTTGACTGAAAATTGTCTGTTCTTTCGACCAATCGATTAGTTAAAATGTTTTAACATGTATTTTTCTGTATATAGACACACCATATTTGGTTTAATTAAATCAACTATATGCATTGAGATTGTCTGATGCTTACCGTTTGAAATAAGACAAATGCCTCGAGTGCCAGAGATCTAGATAACCAGAAGGCAAAAAACCATAACCTGAACCAACTATTCCCCTCCCGCTCCTGCTGACTTTTGCAGATTCTGCCATTACTCTCCTGAAGTGCCAGTAATAGGCTACAAGAGAAGTCGGAAACTTTTCTCATGTGGAATGCCAATTTATCTTACCATTTTTACCTATCTGTGCCCCAGTTATGGTTTTCATATGCACATTTTTGTGAAACAGTTTAATTTGTATCATCGTCTTATCTCAGTCATTGTCATGTGGTTAATCAAAATTCTATGTAAATGATACAAAACTAAAAATTGTATATCTATTGCCAACTATGTACAAATATGTAACCATGTATAAAGCCAACAAATAAACATTGCAGCCTGCAGGTAGAAAATATCAGGGTTTTAAAAAAAATCCTATAAATCACATTGGTTACACATGACCTGACTGCAACAAACTTGAAACATTGTATCATCTATTAACTTGGGCCTGGCCTGAAACTTGCTCTCGCAAACTTAAAACGCTGTATAATATTCTGGGGCCTCAGTTTCCAGCGCCAGTGAGCTCGGGACAGACACAGCTGCAGGCTATTTGCGCAAAGCAAAGGATAAGAAGCAGCGCTTGACTTGGACAGGAGCTCACTGGAGCGGAGTACCGACACCTCAAATATTCTACTGCTTGAGCTCCAGTTACTCCTATAGAATATTAGCTCAAAAGCATTGTGGAGCTCTTGCACCTAAAATGTAAACGGTACCAGTGCCCAAAATGAGTATCATACCTATTTCAGTCGAGCACTAATAAGAAGTAATTAGGTAGGCCTATTTTATGACGTTTCCATTGGTTCAGTGCATGACATGGTTATCGAAAGAGAGCACAGGAAAGATTTTTCAAATCCATTGAGGAACTATTGTTTTTACATCCTTTGAGAATTACAGACTTTGTTTGCTTGCTGTTTTGAGGTGAAGAAAACATTACTTTGAGAAGCTCCGCAGATCATTAGTGGTGGTGCGTTTTAAGCCAATCAGAAATACTATCAGATCCCCAAATCGGCACATTTATTTGCCTACATTTACGCACAGGCCAGGTAGCCTGTAAGCCTTTGTGTGCGCGTCCTTACTCAACATTGACAGGAGTGCACCAAACGAAAGACACTGACTAAAACTCATAAATAGAATGAAATAAACCTTAACTTGTTTCTCACAAGTGTAGCATAGGTTGTGCACTCTGCAAACAATGTGTCCACTCCGACAATGATAACAGGAAGACTGGAATATTAATATGGAACGCATTGAAATTAATTACTGTAAGATTGTAGATGAGGAATTAACGGTAAATGTACTAGTGATTTTATGTCATGGGGAATTGCTATAGGCAAACAAATTCACACAATGAAGTCCTAAAAAAATGGACGGGGAAAGCGCATTCTGGAGGGAAAAGTGCATTGTTCATCTGGGTGCATGGTCAATCTAACATCTGCATTGGCCATGCAGCATTTACAGTGGGCATGCTGCATTTACAGTGGGCATGCTGCATTTACAGTGGGCATGCTGCATTTACAGTGGGCATGCAGCATTTACAGTGGGCGTGCAGCATTTACAGTGGGCGTGCAGCATTTACAGTGGGCGTGCAGCATTTACATGGGCCGTGCAGCATTTACAGTGGGCATGCAGCATTTACAGTGATATGGCCTCAGCAGAAGTTGCTTCTTGCGCTTCATGTTGTGGTCAAGGAATTGAGCTTGTATTTATACAGGAAGTACCGCCCCCACCTACCTTCAACCAATCATGTCAATGTGGAGCTATACAGAGCCCTCAACATTGTTACAAGAATTTGTGAGGTGCATGGCGATGCGGTACAGAGCTCAAATTGGCCAATGCATGCCTCTGGAGGCTCCGTAATTGCAATTGAGCCTCCGACCACACTTTCAGCTCAAGCATAAATTGTCTTTTAGTCTAGGCCCCCGCAATCGATTAGTTCACTGAGATGGTTGTAAATATGTTTTTGTGTTACTGCTCGATTTAAATAATCTTGTTCGACCAACAGCCTAACGACCAAACAATCAACCAGTCGACTAATTGGGGTCAGCCCTAAACTGCGGTTGGTATTTACTTCATATTGAATGCGTGTGTGAGCTGCTCTGTGTGCTTTATCCCACCCAGACGCCTCCCGTTGGATCATCCCTCCTGTGTTCTCATGGCTCCAGGAGGAGGGGGGCTTGTGCGAGGAGGAGATGGGGCGCACCTTCAACTGTGGCCTTGGGGCCGTGCTGGTGGTGGCCTTTCCGGATGCCCAGAGTGTTCTGAGGAAGCTCCAAGCCCACGAGGATGCGTGGATCGTGGGCTCGCTGGCCCACAAGCAGCCTGGTGAGAGACTAGAGCTAAAGTATGCGTAGTAAAACTCATAACGATGCTACAGGAATGATGGGTTCTGTACACTCCCAGGCCGATAAGGAAACAAACTGTATGTTGCATAGAATCAATCTTGTTAATGAGGAAATGCTCTTCAGATGTTCACATTAAATGTCATTTTTGTGTTGATGGGTTCAAACGCGTGCGTGCACACAGTTAACTCACACAGCGCTTGGTGGTATTCATCTTTGTAATTTTACTGAGTTTTGTTTGTGTGAAGGGGCCGAGCCGGTGGTGATCAGGAACCTGAAGCACAGCCTGCGTTTAGGCCCCTCTCCCTGTGTAGTAGACCTGGGGCCCATGCAGAACGGAGCATCTCAAGGGGACAGCAGTAGCACCGTCCCCCGCAAGAGGACCAGGGTGGGCGTCCTCATCTCAGGCACAGGTTAGTGTTGTGTATGGTGTGTGTCACTTTCTGAAATTGAAAACACTGCCATGTGTCAACAGATGTGTATAACATTGTTTTTTTTTTTATTACAAGCAAACATGTTCAAGTGATGCGCGTGCATGCTCTCATCAGATCTCAGTAGCAGAATTGGCTATATACTGATGGGTTGCTAGGTCAAGCAAACATTTCTAGCCCCAATGACCCCTCAACCCACCCACAAGGCCTGAAAACTAGCCCCGCCCAATAGTTTATCGCAGCAAGAGAAGTTGCCACATTTATCCAATGAACACTTTTTCCATAACATTATCGAGCAAATTATGAAGGAATATCTGCTTAATTTGTAACATAGGCTAAGAAACTAAATGTGTTTTTCCAAGGCTAAGAAACAAAATGTTTTTTTCATCAAAATAATAATTGTGAGCTTAAGAATGTCAGATCATTTTCCATCAATGGATGTCGAGTTAACTTGTTTTGACTGCTATGATTAAGCAATAAGGAGGAAGGAGGTGTGGTATATGGTCAATATATTACAACTAAGGGCTATTTTTTTGTCATACCTGTTGTACATAGCCCTGAATGCTGATTGGCTGACAGCCATCGTATATCAGACTGTATACCACGGGTATGACACAACATGTATTTTAACTTCTCTGATTACGTTGGTAACCAGTATATAATAGCAATAAGGCACCTCTGGTTTGATGTATGGCCAATATACCCCGACTCAGGCACGCCGCGTGTAAGATTAGCTCTTAGCCGTGCTATATTGGCCATATACCACATCCCCTCGGGCCTTATTACTTAAATAAATCCCTTTTGCGCATGTGCGTAACTAGAGAGAAATCCAACATGAGAGTTTGAGTGATAAAGTTGGCCAGAGGATCTCTGTGCAAGAAACACTTTGAAAAACGTTTTAAAATTTTAAGTAATGTTAGGCTATTGTGCCATTTATTATACCGAACAAAAATATAAACGGAACATGTCTGGTGAGTATACAGGCCATGGAAAAACCTGGGACATTTTCTGCTTCCAGGAATTATGTACAGATCCTTGTGACATGGGGCTGTGTATTATCATGCTGAAACATAAGGTGGTGGGGGAATGGCACGACAATGGGCCTCAGGACTTTGTCACAGTATCTCTGCATTCAAATTGCTATCAATAAAATGCAATTGTTTGTTGTCCATAGCTTATACCTGCCCATACCATAACCTCACCACCACCACGGGACGGGGTATTCTGTTCACAATATTGACGTCAGAAAACCGCTTGCCCACACAACGCCATACATGTGGTCTGCAGTTGTGAGGCTGGTTAGATATATTGACAAATTCTCTAAAACGACGGACGCGGCTTATGGTAGAAAATAGAACATTAAATTGTCTGGCAAAATATCTGTTAGCATGCTGACTGAAGGAATGTCCAACTGCACGCTCCCACAACTTGAGACATCTGTGGCATTGTGTGACACAACTGCACATTTTATAGTAGTGGACTTTTGTCCCTAGCACAAGGTGCACCTGTGTAATGATCGTGCTGTTTAATCATCATCAGGTGGATGGATTATCTTGGCAGAAGAGAAATGCACACTAACTGGGATGTAAACACATTTGTGCACAACATTTAAGAGAAATACGCTTTTTTTTTTTTACATTTCATTATAGTACAACGGTTGATTTGTCTAATCTTAGCAATTTCTTCTTAGCTAGCTACATAGCCGTCCTTGTATCAGAGATAATTGCATAATTATCGTATTTCGTCGCCCTAACGTAGCCTTCACTGCTATTCGCCCAGCAGCTAGCATACGCTAGCAAACGCCCACAGATTAGCATCACTGTAGTGCTATTCACTCAACTGAACGACTTGATTAGTTTAGTGTTAGCTAGCTACATAGCTGTCTTTGTTTCCAAGATAATTGTGTAGTTTAGAGTGTGTAGTCTTGGAGTGATTATCTTAATTTACCGAGGTTCGCTAGCCAGCTATTTGTCGTCCTTAACGTAGGAGACTCTGCTAGCTAGCCTACAGCTAACAGCTAACAGCTAGCCAACGTCTACTGAATAGTATTCAACAACCCGGTCGCATTCACAGGTAGTATCACATTTTCATTTCATTACAGTACAACGGTTTGATTTGTTTGATCGTAGCTAGCTACATAGCTAGCTACATAGCCGTCCTTGTATCAAAGATAATTGTGTAGTCTAGAGCGATTTTCTAGGTTAGCTAGCCAGCTATTGTCGTTCTTTTAACGCAACGTAACGTAAACAACACTGCTAGCTAGCCAGCTAGCCCCCGAATAGTAGCACTGTAGAAACTATTACACTCAACGGAACGACTTGATTAGTGTAGTGTCAACAACGCAGCTACTGCCAGCTAGCCTACTTCAGCAGTACTGTATCATTTTAATCATTTTAGTCAATAAGATTCTTGCTACGTAAGCTTAACTTTCTGAACATTCGAGACGTGTAGTCCACTTGTCATTCCAATCTCCTTGCATTAGCGTAGCCTCTTCTGTAGCCTGTCAACTATGTGTCTGTCTATCCCTGTTCTCTCCTCTCTGCACAGACCATACAAACGCTCCACACCGCGTGGCCGCGGCCACCTAATCTGGTGGTCCCAGCGCGTACGACCCACGTGGAGTTCCAGGTCTCCGGTAGCCTCTGGAACTGCCGATCTGCGGCCAACAAGGCAGAGTTCATCTCAGCCTATGCCTCCCTCCAGTCCCTCGACTTCTTGGCACTGACGGAAACATGGATCACCACAGATAACACTGCTACTCCTACTGCTCTCTCCTCGTCCGCCCACGTGTTCTCACACACCCCGAGAGCTTCTGGTCAGCGGGGTGGTGGCACCGGGATCCTCATCTCTCCCAAGTGGTCTTTCTCTCTTTCTCCCCTTACCCATCTGTCTAGCGCCTCCTTTGAATTCCATGCTGTCACAGTTACCAGCCCTTTCAAGCTTAACATCCTTATCATTTATCGCCCTCCAGGTTCCCTCGGAGAGTTCATCAATGAGCTTGATGCCTTGATAAGCTCCTTTCCTGAGGACGGCTCACCCCTCACAGTTCTGGGCGACTTTAACCTCCCCACGACTACCTTTGACTCATTCCTCTCTGCCTCCTTCTTTCCACTCCTCTCCTCTTTTGACCTCACCCTCTCACCTTCCCCCTACTCACAAGGCAGGCAATACGCTTGACCTCATCTTTACTAGATGCTGTTCTTCCACTAACCTCATTGCAACTCCCCTCCAAGTCTCCGACCACTACCTTGTATCCTTTTCCCTCTCGCTCTCATCCAACACTTCCCACGCTGCCCCTACTCGGATGGTATCGCGCCGTCCCAACCTTCGCTCTCTCTCCCCCGCTACTCTCTGCTCTTCTATCCTATCATCTCTTCCCTCTGCTCAAACCTTCTCCAACCTATCTCCTGATTCTGCCTCCTCAACCCTCCTCTCCTCCCTTTCTGCATCCTTTGACTCTCTATGTCCCCTATCCTCCAGGCCGGCTCGGTCCTCCCCTCCCGCTCCGTGGCTCGACGACTCATTGCGAGCTCACAGAACAGGGCTCCGGGCAGCCGAGCGGAAATGGAGGAAAACTCGCCTCCCTGCGGACCTGGCATCCTTTCACTCCCTCCTTTCTACATTTTCCTCCTCTGTCTCTGCTGCTAAAGCCACTTTCTACCATTCTAAATTCCAAGCATCTGCCTCTAACCCTAGGAAGCTCTTTGCCACCTTCTCCCTCCTGAATCCCCCCTCCTCCCTCTCTGCAGATGACTTCGTCAACCATTTTGAAAAGAAGGTCGACGACATCCGATCCTCGTTTGCTAAGTCAAACGACACCGCTGGTTCTGCTCACACTGCCCTACCCTATGCTCTGACCTCTTTCTCCCCTCTCTCTCCAGATGAAATCTCGCGTCTTGTGACGGCCGGCCGCCCAACAACCTGCCCGCTTGACCCTATCCCCTCCTCTCTTCTCCAGACCATTTCCGGAGACCTTCTCCCTTACCTCACCTCGCTCATCAACTCATCCCTGACCGCTGGCTACGTCCCTTCCGTCTTCAAGAGAGCGAGAGTTGCACCCCTTCTGAAAAAACCTACACTCGATCCCTCCGACGTCAACAACTACAGACCAGTATCCCTTCTCTCTTTTCTCTCAAACTCTTGAGCGTGCCGTCCTTGGCCAGCTCTACCGCTATCTCTCTCAGAATGACCTTCTTGATCCAAATCAGTCAGGTTTCAAGACTAGTCATTCAACTGAGACTGCTCTTCTCTGTATCACGGAGGCGCTCCGCACTGCTAAAGCTAACTCTCTCTCCTCTGCTCTCATCCTTCTAGACCTATCGGCTGCCTTCGATACTGTGAACCATCAGATCCTCCTCTCCACCCTCTCCGAGTTGGGCATCTCCGGCGCGGCCCACGCTTGATTGCGTCCTACCTGACAGGTCGCTCCTACCAGGTGGCGTGGCGAGAATCTGTCTCCTCACCACTGGTGTCCCCAGGGCTCTGTTCTAGGCCCTCTCTTATTCTCGCTATACACCAAGTCACTTGGCCCTGTCATAACCTCACATGGTCTCTCCTATCATTGCTATGCAGACGACACACAATTAATCTTCTCCTTTCCCCCTTCTGATGACCAGGTGGCGAATCGCATCTCTGCATGTCTGGCAGACATATCAGTGTGGATGACGGATCACCACCTCAAGCTGAACCTCAGCAAGACGGAGCTCCTCTTCCTCCCGGGGAAGGACTGCCCGTTCCATGATCTCGCCATCACGGTTGACAACTCCATTGTGTCCTCCTCCCAGAGCGCTAAGAACCTTGGCGTGATCCTGGACAACATCCTGTCGTTCTCAACTAACATCAAGGCGGTGTCCCGTTCCTGTAGGTTCATGCTCTACAACATCCGCAGAGTACGACCCTGCCTCACACAGGAAGCGGCGCAGGTCCTAATCCAGGCACTTGTCATCTCTCGTCTGGATTACTGCAACTCGCTGTTGGCTGGGCTCCCTGCCTGTGCCATTAAACCCCTACAACTCATCCAGAACGCTGCAGCCCGTCTGGTGTTCAACCTTCCCAAGTTCTCTCACGTCACCCTGCTCCTCCGCTCTCTCCACTGGCTTCCAGTTGAAGCTCGCATCCGCTACAAGACCATGGTGCTTGCCTACGGAGCTGTGAGGGGAACGGCACCTCAGTACCTCCAGGCTCTGATCAGGCCCTACACCCAAACAAGGGCACTGCGTTCATCCACCTCTGGCCTGCTCGCCTCCCTACCACTGAGGAAGTACAGTTCCCGCTCAGCCCAGTCAAAACTGTTCGCTGCTCTGGCCCCCAATGGTGGAACAAACTCCCTCACGACGCCAGGACAGCGGAGTCAATCACCACCTTCCGGAGACACCTGAAACCCCACCTCTTCAAGGAATACTTAGGATAGGGTAAGTAATCCTTCTCAACCCCCCTAAAAGATTTAGATGCACTATTGTAAAGTGGCTGTTCCACTGGATGTCTTAAGGTATGCACCAATTTGTAAGTCGCTCTGGATAAGAGCGTCTGCTAAATGACTTAAATGTAAATGTAAATTGTGCGTATTAAATATTTCTAGGATCTTTTTATTTCAGCTCAAGAAAAATCAGAACACTTTACATATTGCATTTTAATATTTTTGTTCAGTATGAATAACCTACCTACAACTGGTAAGTTATGACATGCGCTGCTCTACACACACGCACCACTGGCCCTCCCCACCACTCAGGAATAGCCTGCTTACTGCCTGATAACGGCAGTGAAATAGACACAGTACCAGTCAAAAGTTTGGACACACCTACTCATTCAAGGGTTTGTCTTTATTTTTACTATTTTCTACATTGTAGAATAATAGTGAAGACATCAAAACTATGAAATAACATGGAATCATGTAGTAACCAAAAACCTAAGAGCAAACCAGATGGTGATGACGTATCTCTGCAGAATGTGGTAGCCATGCTGGTTAAGTGTGCCTTGAATTCTAAACAAATCACTGACAGTGTCACCAGCAAAGCACGCCCACCACCGCCACGCTTCACGATGGGAACCACACATGTAGAGATCATCGGTTCACCTGCTCTGCATATCACAAAGACAGATTTGGGCCTTGTAAAAATAATGTTTAATAAACAACTCTAAAGGGGCCCTATAAAATCTGAGATTCCCCCCCAAATTTGACTATTTTCCCAAATTATGTTCTCACTTTTTTTAGTAACTCTTAAAATTACAATTGTTCATGGAGAAACAACTAAATTCTATGTTTTGAGTCCATGTCGATGCTTTAAAAAAAAAAAGTGTTTTTTTTTCTATTGTGCATCTAGCAAGTGAGGAATGTGCCAGTTTAGCGACTGTTCTGTAATGCTGCTGCTCATCTCATGCCAGTTTTCAAATAATAGATACAAATTATATACTTACTCAAAATATACTTCTCAGGTAAGTCTACTTTGCAGTTAACATTTTTAAATAAGGAAAGTATTTCTGTCAACCCACAAGACGGTGATCAGGCTACACATGGAGCGATAAACAAGCGTGTGCACCACACAGACCGACAAGCAATATTGCTGGTAAATAATTTGGAGATGCTGTGTTAGGTTTGGCTTTTTCTAAGCCAATAGTGGCTAACCAGGGGTGGGATAATATCAGTGTTGCCTTCCTTAGATAGTAGCTGTGGGCTTGTGGTGTCTGATACTTGTTTATGACCGTTTGCAGTGGAACACATGAAAATTGCATCTGTTTTAAGAATCGTTTGGCGAGCTACTCATAGGTGGGCAGCGAGCTACTGGTAGCTTGCGATCAACCTGTTGGAGACCCCTGCTGTTGTCCATTGTTAAAGGGATAGTTCACCCAAATTTGATGGTTCGTTAGTGTGAAAGTTGTCTAAGTAGAGCCAACATATGTGTAGAATTGCAGTTAAGTGGATACTAGTGCCCCATAGCTAAGTTGAATCGTTATATCAGTGTGCACTGCCTTAAGTGTATTGTGTGTGTGTGTGTGTCAGGCACCAACCTGCAGGCGCTGATGGAGCAGACCAAGAGAACGTCCAGCTCAGCAGAGATCGTGGTGGTGATCTCCAACCAGCCGGGGGTCTTGGGCCTCAAAAGGGCCTCTCTGGCTGGCATACAGACACGGGTGGTTGACCATAAGCTGTACGGTAGCCGGGCAGAGTTTGACGGCACCATTGACCACGTGCTGGAGGAATTTGATGTGGAGGTGGTGTGTCTCGCCGGATTCATGAGGATCCTCACGGGGTCCTTCGTCAGGAAGTGGAACGGTAGGACCACCCAGCTTTGTGTGTATCAATAGTAGGTTTGTGTGCATTTTCTGTGATGACAATGTATCGCACAGAAAAAGTCCATTAACTTCACTTGCTCTCCCTTGACATTACATGGGGAAAGGAATGCTTTTTGAAATGTTCATCCGATTTTGATTAAAACATTTAAGTATTTACTTTTTTGATGGAGCTGGTCTGGAGTGTATTTGGGTATGCTTTCATTCTATTAATAATCCTTTGAAATGTTTGTGTGCACATGTGAGAATAATATATTTTGTGTGTTGTAGGAAAACTGCTGAACATCCATCCATCCCTGCTGCCCTCATTCAAGGGGGTGAATGCCCAGAAGCAGGCTCTGCAGGCGGGGGCACGGGTCTCTGGCTGCACTGTCCACTTTGTGGCTGTAAGTACTCTACTCAGAACAGATCCCGCCTCAGCTCACCAATACTAACCATAACCAGATGTTGGTATAAAATCAGCTCGGATCTGATCTTAAAGCCAAACTTATCCTGTGTTTCCTGGTCTACTGCAGAACATTTGAAAAATGGATGCACATTTTAGTTTTGTTATCCATATCTTGATATTGAAAAGGCTTCCAGAAACCCCTAGGGCTAAGCACAAGCTCCAAACAGATTTCTCTGATACATTAGGTGGAATTATAGCCACATTGCCTACACCTATCTAGTCCTTTCAGATACACACGTGCCTAGGGTTAGGGGTTGTTCCGGGACAGGACCCTAGACTTAGACGACTTATCTTTCCCATTATGGTGTTTGAGGTCATCTACTACTGAAAGGGTGCATACCTGGGTATAAAGCCAATGTTAGCGATTTACTGACACCTGCAGTTATGGAATGTTTTATCACAAGTATAATTCATTGGCTGATACCTCATGATGGATGGAATTATGTGTTCCTTCCTTTCTTAACCTATAGGAAATCCCACCCAGTTGACTACTTCAAAATGGTGATTCCCTGCTAAAACAGGCTTTTGGGCACAGAGTTGTCTATGGAGAGGACCTAAATATTTCCCTGCTTTCTCAATTTCCTTTTGTCCACAGGAAGAGGTTGATGCCGGGGCCATCATTGCTCAGGAGGCAGTGCCGGTGTTGATGAATGATACTGAGGAGAGTCTATCAGATCGCATCCGGGAGGCAGAGCACCGGGCCTTCCCTGCCGCCCTGGAGCTGGTGGCCGGGGGCGGCGTGAGGCTGGGGGATGACGGACGCATCATCTGGAACCCCAACGCACAGGGCTAAACCTCGACACAATACCACCACACCTGCCCCAACACACCCTGGCCCCCATCCCCAAAATACCTTAACCCCCTACCTCAGAATACATTGGGGCCCCACCTAAAAGCAGTGGCTCTACTGACCTGCATAGTAAATGGATTGCCTTAGTGTAAGCAATGTCTCCCATGACCATACCTCCCTCATCTCGGGTAGCTACAAACTGGTTTCTTCCAGATACATTCCTTGTGCCATTGCTACAATGTCAAAATAACTAAGTAATTCCCCTTGTGCACATTCCATGGGTACTATTATGTAAGAGTATTACAGTAGTACTTGCCCTATAATTTTAGGTATATCCTCAACATTGCATGACCAGTCATAGCAAGTCGTAGTATGATTATCACGAAGTGGGTCACGGTTGTTCTCTGCATATACTTTAACACAAAACTGTTATTTCGTGCCTGTCCTTACATTAAACTTGTGCTGTTGAACAACTGTTTATTTTGTGTATCGGCAAACCAGAAAGACATGTAATGAAAGGCTTCTGACAGTCTTCCCTGCAAATCAAAATCGGTTATGTGACAGGTGTACGAAGCGTTCCAACATAAAATATTTCAAATTTACTGAATCATTTAATGTTCGTATTTAGGTTGCACACAACATTCCCTTGTTTACAACTGAAAACAACAAATGACCTTTCTCTAGCTCTGTTGTACTTTACCTGCACTCTCCTCCTTGGTGTAGGCTTTTGTTAGAAGGATTTTCCACCCACTTATACTGGTCATTTACTTTCAAATTTATAAAGGAGGTAAGTGTACACTTCAGGAGAAAGGATGCAGACCTGGGCCACATTCAGCTAGTGCATCCCTTGACGTAATCTCTGATTAAAAATGACTGGAAAGATGAAAGCTGGTGAAACACTTATTACGTTAAGGCATGCCCTTGATTCCTCTCATCTCCTCCAAGCACAATGGATCAAAGAAGCTCCGTCCAATGCGTTTTTAGGAGGCGAGGGCTGATGACAAACCGGGATAATTGAGAATGAACCCTGGAAATGTTGCTCAGTTGAGGTTTCATTATTCTTTTGAGGGGATTCGATTAATGCCCCGGGTGAACCTGGTTAGCGGTGATTGAAGTCGGCTCAAAACAAAAGTGATTTACACACCCCTTCAAATAAGGTGATTCTGCTATTTCAGCCACACCCGTTGCTGAAGGCTGTATAAAATCAAGTATACAGCCATGCAATCTCAACTAGACAAACATTGGCCTTAATGATAAGCTCTGACTTACAACACGGCACTGTCTTAGGATGCCACCTTTCCAACGAGTCAGTTTGTAACATTTCTGCCCGGCTAGAGTCAAATCACATTTATTTATATAGCCCTTCGTACATCAGCTGATATCTCAAAGTGCTGTACAGAAACCCAGCAAAAAAAAACAAACAGCAAGCAATGCAGGTGTAGAAGCACGGTGGCTAGGAAACTCTCTAGAAAGGCGAGGAACCAGGCTATGTGGGCTGGCCAGTCCTCTTCTGGCTGTGCGGGGTGGAGATTAACAGAACATGGCCAAGATGTTCAAATGTTCATAAATGACCAGCATGGTCCAATAATAAGGCAGAACAGTTGAAACTGGAGCAGCAGCACGGCCAGGTGGACTGGGGACAGCAAGGAGTCATGTCAGGTAGTCCTGAGGCATGGTCCTAGGGCTCAGGTCCTCCAAAACAGAGAATTAGAGAGAGAACACTTAAATTCACACAGGACACCGAATAGGACAGGAGAAGTACTCCAGATATAACATGTCTCATTGAAGATCTAGATAACATTTCTGTACTCTAGACTAAAACCTAATTATGATGGGTACAATATTACGTATTGGATCTTTTAAAAAATACAACTTTTACATTACCCTGCAGTTTACATATAAAATGGGCTGATGGTGAAGTAGACATACCCAGTATTCATATCACAAAAAATATAAATAAGCTCCCCACGATGAATTTTAATAGGAAACTTGTAAAATTAGATGACATCCTACAACCATGAAGAGGTAAATACCTGTCTATGGAAAAATTTCCCAGATTAACATCCTTAGTCATATCCCAGTTTACTCACTTATGGCGCTGCCTACTTCTGATGGTTCGTTTTTCAAATCACATGCGGCAAAAATGTTGCTTTATCTGGGATGCTAAACCAGAATCCATATAATGAATATGAATTGGATGGGTTGAGAAGATTTAAACATAAAAGCACTAAACCTCTAAAAGCTTCACTCATTCAAGGTTTTATTTGTACCCTAAATGGTTCAAGTAGATTACTAAGAAAAGCTCATCCATTGTTTAAAAATGGCCTTATTGCCATGTCTCATCTTCAATTAATTGAAAATTATACTTTTTTTCAAACAAGCATTGCAGAGCTGACTTCAATTTCATCCCACTTAAAAGATGGAACAAATATTATGGCTGAACTCAAATGTGCTGGTTGATAAAATACCTGTATTTATGGGAAAGATGGTTGAAAGGGGTATTTTGTTCTTAAATGATCATGTAAATTGGAATGGTGGAGTTATCAGAATTGTATGGGAAGGTCTGCTCAATCCAAGACTATAACCAATTGATTACAGCATTACCCCAAAAATGGTGGCAGGTGGCAGCGGGAGGAGGTAGGGAACTGGTCTGTCTGCCCAATATAAAGGATCTGGCAGAGGAATAAAAATAGCATAAATAGGAAAGTATATGTTTCATTTGAGGACCAGGATGCTGACAACTGCCAAATAGTTGGAAAGAGATTTGTGATGTACTGATTCCATGGTGCAGGGCATATGAGTTGATATCTAAAACAACGCAAGATTCAAGACTTTGTGCTTTTCAGCAAAAATTATTATATAGAGTTCTTGTGGCATAAAATCATCGACGCTCTGCAGATTTTGTTTTGAGGATACAGAATCAATAGACTATTTTGGTATTGCCCTCAGGTAGCCTGTTTCTGGTCTTCGGTCCAGAAATAGCAGAAAATGCATAGCATTGATCTAAAATTGACCCTAGAAATAGTACTGTTAGATCTGGAGAGACAGGGTCAGTCAATTACTAATACTCTTAGTAACAATATTTATCTTCAACTCGCAATCTGTGGATTCTATTCAATTAGATATGTTTAATGTACAATTTCAATCTAACAGAATAGTTGAAAGATGTGGGTGGCCAGCAGAGATCAATGGGATGGGTTGGAATGTGGAATTGGAGGCAAGTGGGAGTGGAGTTGCTGTATGGGAGATAAATGTTTTTTTTTTTAAAGTCTAAACATAAAAGTACATTTTACTGACACTGAGGGGCAGTGTTTTTACAGCTAATGCCGGTTTGCCTGAGGCTGAGTCCGTGCACTCATTCAAATAAACACACACATGTAATAGTGCCAGACATGCACACAAACATATAGTTAGCATTGCTGTTATGATTTTCGTTGTCCTTGATGTCCTTTGTTTATAATGTATATGTTTGTTTTGCTGTTTTCTCCTGTCTTTTCCTTTTTTCTCTAGTTCATGATGGTTGATGCATTGGGGGGGGTTCTTGGGGGAATGGAATTCATTTTATTTTTCTTCTTGGGGAGGGGGCGGTCTTGAATGGTTGAGGGTCAGCTATTGGGGAACTGTGGAGGGTTCGTTCAGGTTAAAGTTTTTTGGCCTGCTGGTAGATCTGTCAATGTGCCCTTGAGCAAGGCATTGACCCTGGATGCTTCTGTGTGTCGCTCTGAATGGGAATCTGTTGGATGACTGGTATGAAATGATTTGTCAAGATCGGTGTGGAAGAACTTGACTGGCTTGCACAGAGCCCTGACCTCAAAGCCATCGAACACCTTAGGGATGAATTGGAACACCGACTGCGGTTCAGGCCTAATTGCCCAACATCAGTGCCCGACCTCACTAATGCTCGTGGCTAAATGAGACTGCAGCAATGTTCCAACATCTAGTGGAAATCCTTCCCAGAAGAGTGGAGGCTGTTATAGCAGCAAAGGGGGGGGGCATCTCCATATTAATGCCTATGATTTTGGAGTGAGATGTTCAACGAGCACGTGGAGTAGGATTCTGCGTTTTGCTTTATACACCTTCCCAATGAAAACTAGTTTGAAAACTCATTACACGCAACCCGCAAGGTCCCCAGTTCAACTCCTGGTTGCGACCTTTTTGTTTTCCAACCTTCCAAACGAATTACATCTAATCACGTTCTAATTGACTGAGCAGCTTTAATAATGTGCAGCATTGACATTGGTGCCCCCCCCTGTTGCCACTGTGGACTATTCCCTATCCCAGTGCCTAGGCCACGTTTGAATGTTGTTGGTGCCCTTTATCAAAATAAAGGTAACCTTCAATGTTACTGTCGACTAAAGGCAATTACTCCAACGTTCGTAGAGATCGCATTCACTATAAACCCTGCCATAAACTGAGTTGTTCACATCTATTTTAAACAACTTTTTACTTTCATATCCACAAAACTGCAGTTGGAGTGGCCTAAGGTGGCGTAGCAGTCTTAACCAGAGACTGAAGAAAGAGGAAGCAAGACACCCCACTTTTTTTTTAAATTGAAGTGAAATTAAGCAGACCAGATCCAGATGCTACTGCATTGTCTATGGGAGAGCCACACTTAAGTGGACGGGAACACTTTTCTCCGAATGGTAAGCAGCCTGAGTGAACAATCTTTGGTCTAAACTGCTGGCTCCGTTGCAGCATGTGTTTGAATCCATTGCTATTTCAGCAGAACTCATTCACCCGTCTCCCCTCCATCCAAAAAAGCAGAAAATACCAAATTATACCTTTAAAACTGCAGTTGGCATCCCAGGTAGGATTGTGGAAACCACAATGTTGCAATAAACTAAAGGCTTGTTTCAATCCGCAGCGCTGAATATGAAATTTAAAGGCAATGTTCCCATGTACGCGGGACTGAATCCACTCACAGTAAACGCTGCATGTTGCCTCAATCGGAAATTATCTCTACATTTGAACTGCGGTATATCGCAGATCTTAAGCGTCATGGATTGAATCGAGCCGTAAGTAGAAATGAGTCCAAAGACAATCTTTGGGTCAGTCACTTGCTGACCACACCGCTTGCGTTCCAAAATAAATGTACACGTTAATCAATCATTTCATCCAAACTGTTCCACAAGTGTCTGCGCAGCTAGGTGCTAAAATAACTATAATAACTATTTTTGACACGTGACGCGCTGCAAGTCCCGCCTCTTCCATCTCATTGGTTTTTAGGAGCATATACCCATGTGGGTGAGTGAAAGCTGAACTGAGCTCCACACTCCAGTCGGTGGTGGTAATGCACCTTAAAGTTGGTGGCCAACCACCATATAAAGTCCACAGAAGACTGAAGGAGGAGAGATTACTTAACTAACTAGGTTTCCCCTTTTATCTGGATTAATAGTGTAGAGAACACACAATTGTGTGTGACTCAATGGGTCAGAATTCTACTGAGATCCAGGGGGGAAAAAGGGCCGTGTGCTTTTCAGGTAAAATAACAACCCAATGTTTAATTTCATCCCAGACAAATCAGCTAGCAATAGCATGGTAGCTAAATGTCCATGAATGTTTCGACCTGTCCCCAAATTAATATAGTTGGTTCAGAGTTCGTTTAGATATTTTTAACCTGCGTCTCCTTATGGGGTCTGGTGTGGATGAATAAAATCAACATGCGTGTGCCCGGTCTAGTCTGCATGTCAATTCTACCTATACAACATGTCTTCAATACTGACACTGACTGGATCCTCTCCCAATACAAACCAGTTCAAGGAGACTTGAACACTCATTAGCATGGACAACCTGTTAGCCTTTGTATAGTGCATTGGGTTAAAGTCTTGAGACATGGTCACTTATTTGACCAATGCTCCCATGAACCCACAGTGGCTTTCGCTCAATTTATGTTAAAGTTCAGGTGATCACTCATGGTTGTTGAGATGAAGCTGAAACCGCTGTGGTCGGAGCAGCAGGTTCATGGTCTCCTCTGTGGGACAGGGAGGATCACGTTGTTCTGTGGAAGCGCAGAACAGACAGGCTCTCTGGCCCAGTTCGTCTTGACAGACAAGGCGCTCCTTGCAGACCAAACTTCCTCAGCAGAATGGTGATCTCCTCTGGTGGAAGAAAGAGGTTACAGTAGGGTAGTGTTCATTAGGTATCAAATGGAAGGAAATGAACTGAATCAGGGAGGAACTGTCTTTTTTGTTGTTGCAAAGACCAGGGTTGTGGTAATTAAATGTTAATGATCCCACCTACATACTTCAGTCAGTGTCGCTCACTCATTCTGCACAAATGGCAAAACATTCCAAGGAGTGGTATTCTAACCCTGGACCTAAACAAGCTATACAGGGTAGACTGCTCTTTTCACAAAGATAGTAAAAAATGCATCAGTGCCAAATAACATCAGGCCGTATGTAATTTATCAATGTAGACTGAGTAAATATAAACCAAGAAGTCAAAAGAGAATGGAAGTGGGAGGCTCACCTGGATTGTTCTCTGCCACAGTGACCAGGTAAAACAACCCCTGATTGGACAGTAGCTTTGGAAGCAGCGGGAAGAACCTGTCCATCACCTCTCGGCCCCACCTCCCACCAGCCCAGGCTGCCTCGATGCCATGGCTACCCACCTGACAAAAAATTACATGCACACCATAAAACACAATTCCGTCACTGTGGTATGGAGAACAACCAAACACTAGTTTAGTTTTCTACCTCTTCTGATGGTGTGACGACATAAGGAGGGTTGAATAAAAGAACGTCCACTTTTCCACACAACCTTGGCAAGAGAGAGTCCACCTAAAACGGAGAAGGACAGATGTAAAGTTGGGGTAAACGAATGGAGAGGAAGTGTGTGGGTCTTTCTCATCAGACCCGTGTGTGCCTGGATCAAATGTTTAAGATTGAGAGTGCATCGGTCTGCGGGACCCCAAACTGTTCCAAATGTAGCATGCATCGGTCAGAATATCGATTCAAGCGGTATGAATCGCAGGTTAACTCGTTTCTTTGCTCATATTACTTTATTTTTACCTCCTGAAAACACCTCTTGTCCTCTCCTTCAGTGTGGAACAAAGCATGTAACTGTGGGAACAGTTATTGATCCTCAAGTCATTTTTGCATGGCGAACAACAGGCAATAAGAGAAGCCTATTCAAACTGAACATTGTGTGCTACTTCTTTTCATTGTTCAGGTCCACCATCAGCAATAGTTTATAGATAGTTTTGCTTTTAACAATCAGTGTACAGTCCAGACCACTTTCCCTTTGCCACATTTTGTTACATTACAACATTATTCAAAAATGGATGAAATAAAATATGTTTTCATCAATCTACACACAATACCCCATAATGACAAAGGGAAAAACAGGTTTAGACATTTTTGCTAATTTGTAACATACCTTAGTTTCATAAGTATTCAGACCCTTTGCTATGAGACTCAACATCGTCAGCAGCAGTAGGCTCAGGGCCTAAAATATACATGTTGGTCCATCAGCAACTGTGACAGTCACTCTCAGATTTTTTTTTACCAACCAAAATAAAGTACAAATTTGCAGACAAATTACACTGATGAGCCTGCTTTGTAATGTTTCTAAAAAACAAATGTTTTACTAGTAAGAAGTAATGTGGTATATTGTTTAATTTCATTGCATTTTTTGTGACCCGAGTCTTTAAACCAAAACATCACAGATGAGACTAATTTCCACCTGCCCCATTAAGGAATATGTGGTCACTGTGGTTAAATGACTAGAGTCATGTCTGTGCCCGTGAGATTGAGTCTGACTTGTAGGAACATTGTCTTCCCTTCCCTAGCAGTTGAAACAAAAACAGAAAAAGCTAACCTTGCCCCCCCTATGTCTGACATGTGGGGTGGTAGATGTCCAGTTTCCCTTATGGCTCAGCTCAGGCACCGACATCATAGATGAAGAGGTCCAACTCAGTGGAAAATCTGTCTCCCTCCAGCAGGTGGTGTTTTTTCGTTGTTTCACCCACCATGCACAGAGTTTTTGTATGGGGGTCAATGAGTGTCATATTTGGTCAACCCAAAAATATATGGCTTATTTTGATCGAATCGAAGTTTCGCAATGCTTAAGTTGTTACGAATGTATTGATAATAAGTAGGTCGCGTGAAATCCTGGAAACTTTGAGAAAGAATACTTTTTAGAACACTTTATATCGGAGTTGTCTGAAGATGGCTATGCATATTCATGACATGAATTCATAGCATCTCTCTCTCCATTGAATACAGATGGTTGACTTCAACAACCCTCATCGAATATTCAAAAACTGATTACAATAAGGAGATGCATCCACCAATCCAAAGAAAGGATAGGCGGGAGCTAGACAGCCCGCCATGCCGCTTTGAGGACAACGACTCCCATTGTTAGGGTGAATGGATTCAAACCAAATCGCTTCAAACCAAAACATATCATTCCTGTATCTAGCAACGTGTCGAAAAATCTTGAAAGAGAAAGATGCACATCCCTCGTGTGTGTGTCTCACCAAGTCAGTGATGATAGGCTGCAGACTAACGGCGTTACAGCGAGACGTCTCCAGAGTGCATTGGGCTGCTTCGGGGTTCACGTCGGTACAACTGGGGAGGACACACACACACACAACAAGTCAAACACATCCGTTAAAACACACATACGAGTCACAAGCCCTCTAGACAGTTATTTTTACAAAACGTCCTAAACACAGATATAGGCATGTTACTAAAGCACATCCTAACAAACACAGACAGTCAGTCTCTCTCTCACACACACCCCTACTCACAGGTATAGAGCTGTAGGTCCGATCACGGATGCCAGAAAGGCGGACACCACCCCAGAGCCACTGCCCACCTCTAGACACACAGAGGGGCTGGAGAAGAGGGTCAAAGGTCAGTAACTGTATTGTTGACCAGTAGCAGGTATCAGGGTGGTGTTCATTAGGGCACACAACAGAAAACCTTTAAAGAAGTTTGGCAACAGAAAGCAAAAATTCTTATTGGACCAGTCCAGAGAGCTCCTCTCTTTTCAGTCTGTTTTCTTCTGTTTGGTGCCTAATGAACACAACCACGGGTCATTTTCACTAGATACCAAACGGATCAAAACGGGACGGGACTACCTGAACTACCTGTCCAATAAGAAACTCTCGTTTTTGTTGCAAAATGTTTTGCTATGTAAGCAATAATGAACACAACCCAGGTATTGTGACAAGCTGCTCACCTCATTTTCTTCAGTCTGTCAGCATCCTGCTCAAGGGCATCTATCAAGAGGAAGGAGTCCTCGGCTGGCTCGTACACGTCAGTGAAAGGCCCGCGGCCCGCATGGGAGTACAACGGGGTGGGAAAGGACATCTGGCCCACTGACTTACACACACAGGATGTCAGGCAGGGGGCAGCGATGTGCTCGACTAGAAGCTGTACAGAGATGGACACAAAACTATTAGGTAAGTGCTTGTCATCCTAAGGTTGATACAAAGTGCTGGAACTCTAGACAGGATAGACTTCAGACAATGGGTAGAGGTCAAGGTGTTATTGGACGGTCATAGGAATAAATAACAACTGCACTAAATGAACCCAAACAGCGCCTTTGGTGGCCATAATTCTGAGACCACTGGCCATTGGCATAAATGTTTTTTAGGGAACACACCAATGACTGGGTTCAACAGAAGTTTGTAAAATTTCATGAAGCTGTTAAAAAGTCACAACAGTATTTTCACATATGTTCGACATTTTAACAAGCAGTGTTTTTAACTGCACCAAACGCCTGCAGCCATGTGAAAGTGTGGAACAACAAAAGGATTAGGCTAAGAAAAGTACATTTTCTGGGTGCCATTTACGATGCCTGATGACCATTATACACTCATAAACAACTTTCAATTTCATAAACTGCAAAGCACGATGCTGTGGTTCATAGACCTATTTAAGTAGCTGTGGGGCATAACCTACACTGAACAAAAATATAAACAACACGCAACAATTTAATTACATTTTTCCCATAGGGATGAAGAACCCAGAAGTAATTAGGACTACAAGCTGGTGAGCTCTATACCACAAATAGAACAATGAGACGACATATTTCACCGCTTGGCGTTTCCACTCACTACCATCGATTAAACATTTGATCTCAATACAGTTCTGTCCCCAAAACTAAAATATGCTATGAACAGAGTGGACTAAGTTTTGTAAACGTTATACCTTTGTAAACGTTTTAAAATCGCGTTATTTAAAAGGAGCGCAAAGGCGAATTGTGTTATTGCACACATGCACTTCACATAGTAGGTGTTCTCTAACGGAAAAATGCGCCTATAGGAGCCTACTCCAGTTCAGCCCACTGACTCATTTATTCCCATTGGAAACAAGTTGGGGTATGTCTTGGTTAAATTATTTAAAACATGTCTATACCGATGGTATTGGTGCGTTCAAGACAACTCGGAAAAATACGATATACAATTATGACTCAGTAATCTTCAGGTCGGAAAGTCGGCCGTTCAAAAGGTTTTCCCCACTTGTCTCTCGTTTTTTTCCGATTTCCCAGTTGTCTTGAACGCTCGGAAGTCGGAGATTTCATAGTTGTTTTGAACGCAGCATTAGTCGGTGTAGACTAATTTGATGATGAGAGCTTAATTACCCGTTAGCTAGCTAGGTTGCGAGAATGCGTTTCAAAGATATTGCATTATCACTATGTAATGCATGTACATGCCAAATTTACCGACACTAAGTGACAATGTTAGATCAAATGTTTATTGCAAGTTACATTTACCTGAAGCTTTTGGTATGATACGTTTGTTTGAAGCCGATGAAGAGGCGCACGTGTAACTAAGTAGATGTTTTTCCTGGTTCCGGTTGGTGCAGTGCATTGTGGGAATTGTAGTTCTGATTAGCACACCGTTGCAACAATAATGATGGGAGATTCAGAATGGTCGTGGCATTGGAGTTCGATGCGCCAAGAGTCTGTGTTATTAGTACATAAAAACGTTGTGCTAATTTGTACATATAGTGCATCATTAATGAGAGACTGGGTTGATGGGAGATTTTTTAAAATAAGTGAAGTGTAAGATTAGAATGAGTCAACTAACAGTACTGATGGACATCAGCAGAAGCCTCAAGTCTGCGTGTATATATCAAGTCTGCGTGTCATATGGCCATTATGTTTTATGTGGGTTGGTTAACAACCAAAAAGACTGGTAATATTAATGCATCCAGAGTGTTGGGTTTACACGCCATAACCAGACATGAAGGCACCAGGCGGGTTGTGGGATCATCCTTGTTAACACTGTGTCCTGCTGCTGCATACCACATGACACCCTATTCTACTCATACAGTAGGCCCTGCTCAAAAGTAGTGCACTAAAGGGAATAGGGTGACATTTGGGACAGAGTGAACCGGTGAATCAGTGAACCAGAAAATTCTGAAAAGAGACTACTTCCAAGCATTCCCCTTTCTATATGAATGAAATAGGCCTATCCCAGTAAGCAAAATTACATTGAAAATATGTCTTTTAGACGTCTTTTCCAGACATTGACATCAGGTGCATTTCCAGAAGTTGAAAATATGTCATTTACAGACTTTGAAAATACATCTATAGACACATTTTAACTGCACATATGTGTCGACATTAAGTCACAATAATACTTTTTCAAGCCTCTTATAGGAAGGAGGAAACTGAAGATTGAACACGGATATTTATTATTGCTCCCATCTGTCACATGTACTTATATTAACCTTTTCAAAAGCTTTGAAACAGGCCACAATGATGTTCAAAGTAAGCCAGTTTATAGAATAAAGCAACAGACCACTTCAACTACAATATAATTCTCAGTAACGGTTACATCTTTTTGTTTTCTTTCTATGGCTGTGATATGCTGTTGTTGATCTACCCGAGTTTGAATGCACTGACGGTAAGTTACGTCTGCTGAATAACCAAAAAGTACATGTAAAAACCAAACACTTGCAAATATAAATGCACCTGATGTCAATGGTGGAAATTATTCTGATAAGCTCCTCCCCACAAACAAGGACAAATTTGGTCAGTGGGGATCAGATCTAAATCTGAACTAATCATGGATGTCTAGTCTATGTTTCATAAGTTTTGACATCACATTATGGTACAGTAGAGCACAGTACAGGACAGTAGAGTTTAATACAGTAGACTACAGTACAGTTTAGTTCAGTAGAGTAGGGTACATTAGAGTGAAGTGGGTTACTTTTCTTTACTGTACTGTACTTTAATATACTCTACTTTACTGTACTGTATACTGTAATGTACTGCACTCTGCTCTGCTCTACTGTACTGTGCTGTGAAACATAGATGTCTATGACTGGTTCAGATTTGGTTCAGTCTGGACCAAATCTGAACCAATTATAGACGTCTATGTTTGGGCTAAATCAAGTCCGTCCGGATGTCTATCAGCAAGTGTGGCTTGCTGATGCTGAGCCTTTTCAACGGTAACACCCTGGACCAGAGCTAGTATATAGAGCTAGAACACTCAGCCATATTGCCTCAGAACATTAAATGTGCTGTTTAACTCGTTAACGATCTCCTTCCCTCTGAATTACAGACACAACGGGGACCAATAAAAACAGGGCTGTAAAAACATGTAATTTTTGCAAGTGGTGAGTGATAAATCAAACTTGTTTTTAATCTCAAAGAGAGCCATGGATTAATAGGGGCCCAAAACACACCAAATGGAGGCTGCGTGTTGAAGGCATGGCATAGATGGGCCGAACACGAATAACAGACTGCAGGCCTATGCTCAGATGTTCTTCTCAGATGTGGCCACGAGGGCGCTAGTGTTAGGATTGGGTGGCTCTATAGGCCCTTTTCATACATTTCTGTGTACCATGAGCTGTTCAATGAAAAGTGATAATGTGCCTGGCTTGAGTTGAGCCCACCTGGTCGTGTCACTAATCCTGCTCAACCTATGCCCATGGCCCTCCCTATCTGTGACCTCTGACCTCCTGGAAACTGCCTGTAACTCTTACCTGGATTTGCGTAACCCTCCTGTTGCTGCCTCCCCATACCTTCAGGCAGGATGTTACTCTCTACAAGGGGAATCCTAACTTTCACGAAAGCTACATTTCCACTGAGTCAAGGAATTATAACTTCCAATAAGAAGCATTTTTACTTAGTCATATATTGATATCAATGGGGATGTTACTCTCTACATGGCAAAACCTAACTTTCACTTAAGATACATTTTCACTTAGTCATGTATTCAAATCAAATCCAATCTTATTTGTCACATACACGTGTTAAGCAGATGTTATTCCGGGTGTAGCGAAATGCTTGTGCTTCTAGTTCTGACAGTGCAACAATATCTAACAGGTAATATCTAACAATTTCACAACAAATACCTAATACACACAAATCTAAGTAAAGGAATGGAATTCTGAATATATAAATATATGACCGAGCAATGTCAGAGTGGAATAGACTGAGATACAGTAGATAGTACAGAATACAGTACATACAAATGAGATGAGTAATGCAAGATATGTAAACAATATTAAAGTGACTAGTGTTCCATTTATTAAAGTCACCAATGATTTCAAGTCTGTATGTAGGCTGCAGCCTCTCTCTGCTAGTGATGGCATTTAACAGTCCTTGAAATAGAAGCTGTTTTTCATTCTCTCAGTCTCAGCTTTGATGCACCTGTACTGACCTTGATTTCTGGATGATAGCGGGGTAAACAGGCAGTGGCTTGGGTGGTTGTTACCCTTGATGATCTTTTTGGCCTTCCTGTGACATCGAGTGCTGTAGGTGTCCTGGGGGGCAGGTCGTTTGCCCCCGGTGATGCGTTGTGCAGACCGCACCACCCACTGGAGAGCCCTGCGGTTGTTGGCGGTGCAGTTGCTGTACAAGGCAGTTGCTGTACAAGGCGGTGATACAGCCTGACAGGATGCTCTCAATTGTGCATATATAAAAGTTTGTGAGGGTTTTAGGTGACAAGCCTTCTTCACCACTCTGTCTGTGTGGGTTGACCATTTCACTTTGTCGGTGATGTGTACGCTGAGGAACTTTCCACCTTCTCCATTGGTGTCCCGTCGATGTGGATTGGGGGGGGGGTGGTGCTCCCTCTGCTGTTTCCTGAAGTCCACGATCATCTCCTTTGTTTTGTTGATCATGAGTGAGAGGTTATTTTCCTGACACCACACTCACCTCCTCCCTGTAGGCTGTCTCATCATTGTTGGTAGTCAAGCCTACTACTGTGGTGTCGTCTGCAAACTTGACGATTGAGTTGGAGGCGTGCATGGCCACGGAGTCATGGGTGAACAGGAAGTACAGGAGGGGGCTGAGCATGCACCCTTGTGTGGCCCCAGTGTTGATGATCAGTGAAGTGGAGGTGTTTCCTACCTTCACCACATGGGCACGACCCGTCAAGAAGTCCAGGACCCAATTGCACAGGGCAGGGTTCAGACTAGAGTTTGACCGATTAATCGGAATGGCCGATTTCAAGTTTTCATAACAATCGGAAATCAGTATTTTGGGTATTTTTATTTTATTATTATTATTTTTTTTACACCTTTATTTAATCTTTATTTAACTAGGCAAGTCAGTTAAGAACACATTATTATTTTCAATGACGGCCTAGGAACGCTGGGTTAACTGCCTCGTTCAGGGGCAGGACGACGGATTTTCACTGTGTCAGCTCAGGGGATCCAATCTTGCAACCTTACAGTTAACTAGTCCAACGCTATAACCACCTGCCTCTCGTTGCACTCCTGTTACTGCCTGTTACGCTAATGCAGTAAGCCAAGGTAAGTTGCTAGCTAGCATTAAACTTATCTTACAAAAACAATCCATAAATCAATCATAATAACTGGTTAACTACACATGGTTGATGATAGTACTAGTTTATCTAGCGTGTCCTGCGTTGCATATAATCTGATTGAGCATACAAGCATACAAGCATACAGGTATCTGACTGAGCGGTGGTAGGCAGCAGCAGGCTCATAAGCATTCATTCAAGCAGCACGTTCCTGTGTTTTGCCAGCAGCTCTTCGTTGTGCGTCAAGCATTGCGCTGTTTATGACTTCAAGCCTATCAACTCCCGAGATGAGGCCTGTGTAACCGATGTGAAAGGGCTAGTTACTTGGAGTGGTTGTTCCCCTTGCTCTGCATGGGTAACGCTGCTTCGAGGGTGGCTGTTGTTGTGTTCCTGGTTCGAGCCCAGGGAGGAGCGAGGAGCGAGGAGAGTGACGGAAGCTATACTGTTACACTGGCAATACTAAAGTGAATATAAGAACATCCAATAGTTAAAGGTTAATGAAATACAAATGGTATAGAGAGAATAGTCCTATAATTCCTATAATAACTACAACCTAAAACGTCTTACCTGGGAAAATTGAAGACTCATGTTAATTAAAAGGAACCACCAGCTTTCATATGTTCTCATGTTCTGAGCAAGGAACTTAAACATTAGCTTTCTTACATGGCACATATTGCACTTTTACTTTCTTCTCCAACACTTTGTTTTTGCATTATTTAAACCAAATTGAACATGTTAACATGTCATTATTTATTTGAGGCTAAATTGATTTTATTGATATATTATGTTTAGTTAAAATAAGTGTTCATTCAGTATTGTTGTAATTATCACGATTACAAATAAATGTACAAAAATCGTCTGATTAATCGGTATCTCCCTTTTTTTTTGGTCCTCCAATAATCGGTATCGGTATCGGCGTTGAAAAAAATCATAATCAGTCGATCTCTAATTCAGACCTTGGGCCTTGAGCTTAATGATGAGCTTGGAGGGTACTATGGTGTTGAATGCTTAGCTATCGTCAATGAACAGCATTCTTATATAGGTATTCCTTTTGTCCAGATGAGATAGGGCAGTGTGATGACGATTGAATCATCTGTGGACCTATTGGGGAGGTAAGCATATTGGAGTGGATCTAGGGTGACAGGTAAGGTGGAGGTGATAGGATTCTTGACTAGTTTCTCAAAGCACTTCATGATGACAGAAGTGAGTGCTACGGGTCCATCTTCATTTAGTTCTGTTACCTTTGCATTCTTGGGAACAGGGACAATGGTGGCCATCTTGAAGCATGTGGGGACAGCAGACTGGGAGAAGGAGAGATTGAATATGTCCATAAACACACCAGCCAGCTGGTCTGCGCTTCCTCAGAGGATGCGTTTCGGGATGCCGTTTGGGCCGGCAGCCTTAAGAGGGTTAACACGTTCAAATGCCTCAGAACACGCGCAGACTTGGGAGACTTAATGGTTCAGAATGCAAAGTTAGGAAGTAAGCATTTTCCACAATATGAAGACTCTATATACACAATATTTTAATCTGCCATGCCTTTATGGGCAACTAAATATGTAGTGAATGTCTGAGGATGGTGTTTCTTGAACTTCCTCAAAAAGTGTTATTTTAGCATCCATTGCCACTGGAGGGCAGCATGGATCTTTATAACAAACGAACACAGACTGACCCAGAAATGGATTGTGTGTGTGTGTGAACAAAGAAAAACAAGATTGTGTTTACTTTTTTTCGCTCTTCTCTGTTTTGCAAGGATTGGAAGAGGACAAGTAGTGCTTACCCAATAAGCATTTGCCATCATTTTAGTTCCATATTTTGTTTTTGTTTTTGGTATGGTCCGGACTGGCCTTGATTTCAAAATCCACTGACATAGATTTTTGTTCCAGTCCAAACCAAATCTGAACCAATCTTATACATCCAATGACGTCCGGTTCGAACTGTACAGTTGAAGTTGTAAGTTTACATACGCCTTAGCCACAATTTAGCCACCACTTTATTTTAAGAATGTGAAATGTCAAAATAATAGTAGTGAGGATGATTTAATTCAGCTTTCCCAGTGGGTCAGAAGTTAACATACACTCAATTAGTATTTGGTAGCATTGCCTTTAAATTGTTTACCTTGGGTCAAACGTTTCAGGTAGCCTTCCACAAGCTTCCCACAATAAGTTGGGTGAATTGTGGCCCATTCCTCCTGATAGAGCTGGTGTAACTGAGTCAGGTTTGTAAGCCTCCTTGCTCGCACACGTTTTTTCAGTTCTGCCCACAAATTTTCTATGGGATTGAGGTCAGGGCTTTGTGATGGCCACTCCAATTCCTTGACTTTGTTGTCCTTAAGCCATTTTGCCACAACTTTGGAAGTATGCTTGGGGTTATTGTCCATTTGGAAGACCCATTTGCGACCAAGCTTTAACTTCCTGACTGATGTCTTGAGATTTTGCTTCAATATAGCCACATAAATTTCCATCCTCATGATGCCATCTATTTTGTGAAGTGCACCAGTCCCTCTTGCAGCAAAGCAGCCCCACAACATGATGCTGCCAAACCCCCGTGCTTCATGGTTGGGATGGTGTTCTTCGGCTTGTAAGCGTCCCCCTTTTTCCTCCAAACATAACGATGGTTATTATGGCCAAACAGTTCTAATTTTCTGTCATCAGACCAGAGGACATTTCTCCCAAAAGTACAATCTTTGTCCCCATTGCAGTTGCAAACTGTAGTCTTGCTTTTTTATGGCGGTTTTGTAGCAGTGGCTTCTTCCTTGCTGAGCGGCCTTTCAGGTTATGTCGATATAGGAGAGTAAAAAGGTTATTCCATCAAACCTCAAATTATTAGAATAGTACACAACACAGAACAATCAAGAGGTCAGTGGACCAAACCCGCGAAGAGAAATATTCCAAGTTCAGACAGAAGTGGGTCGTCAGATCGCTATGATTGCCAGGAACTTTACTTTTAGTGTCTATTTTTAATTGCTGCGCTACTGGTGCTGCCTGTTGACGTTAGGTAGGCAGCTACAGTAGCTGAATGATGTTAACCTCTTCAGGTTTTGTTTAAATGTATTTTATTTCATCTGGGTGCTTGCGTCACCTACTAACACCCTGGTACTACCCGTAGCTCCCATTCTCCTCAGTCCGAGAAAACACTGAGAGAAAGGGATGTGTTGCAGATTACTCCTTTTGTAGAAGTCCATAATGTGAAATAAATAAAACATCCCGAGATTAATGTTGTTGTATTTTGGTCCTGTCAACACTGAAAGCACCTAGGAATATGTTGGGGATGTGAGACAGGATATGAGTTTTACCTTTCTTCATGCTCCTGTCCTGTCTTTTCATAATACTATTCTAGGTATGGTTCTATTGTCTAGTAATTAAGATTATACATTCTTTGTATTAAGGACTGGTTATTATTTTATACTATACATTAATGGCTTTATGTATGAATGTGATTGTGTGAGTCCGAGAAAACCCTGAGAGAGAACGAACAACTTTTCAGATGGTGCATTGGAAACTGATGTGTTCCTGTCCTGTCTTTTCACAATACATTTGCAGATCGACATAAAAGACAAAAAGAGCCGTGGTGTCGCTCTTCATTTCTTGGTTCTCCTGTGGTAAAGACCGCTACATCGATATAGGACTCGTTTTACTGTGGATGTAGATGTGTTTGTACCTGTTTCCTCCAGCATCTCACAAGGTCATTTGCTGTTGTTCTGGGATTGATTTGCACTTTTTTGAACCAAAGTACGTTCATCTTTAGGAGACAGAACGCATCTCCTTCCTGAGCTGTATGACGGCTACGTGGTCCCATGGTGTTTATACTTGCATACTATTGTTTGTACAGATGAATGTGGTACCTTCAGGTGTTTGGAAAGTGCTCCCAAGGATGAACCAAACTTGTGGTCTACAATTTTTTGTTCAGAGGTCTTGGCTGATTTCTTTAGATGTTCCCATGATGTCAAGCAAAGAGGCACTGAGTTTGAAGGTAGGTCTTGAAATACATCCACAGGTACACCTCCAATGGACTCAAATTATGTCAATTAGCCTTTCAGAAACTACTAAAGCCATGACATCATTTTCTGGAATTTCCCAAGCTGTTTAAAGGCACAGTCATCTTAGTGTATGTAAACTTCTGACCCACTGGAATTGTGATACAGTGAATTACGAAATAAAATAGTGAAATAATCTGTCAGTAAACAATTGTTGTAAAAATTAATTTTGTCATGCATAAAGTAGATGTCCTAACCGACTTTACAAAACTATAGTTTGTTAACAAGAAATGTGTGGAGTGGTTGAAAAATGAGTTTTAATGACTCCAACCTATGTGTATGTAAACTTCCGACTTCAACTGTATTTGGCCCAAACATACTGCAGATGTTCAGATTTGGTCCGAACTGACCTTGATTTAGCTTAAACATAGACGTCTATAATTGGTTCAGAACCAATCATAAACATCCATCGCTGTGTCTGCACTTGACACTTACATTCAACTTCTTCTATTACAGTACAAAGATTGCATTGAAAAGACAGGTCTAGATACACAAAAGTCGAAATGTGGTCGGATTTTGTTCAGATCTGGCTGGCCACTTCAGGAGGTGGTCAGTGACACATTGTGTGCTGATTTCACATACAGTGGGCTGCATCATCAGCACTCTGCCCACAAGTCTCCAGAAAACGTGTGTTTTGGGAGCGAAAGGCATCTTTTTTTCCCTTAAACATTGGAGGAAATACGTTCCTAGTGTTTGAGGAATGTGTTTGCTGGCTTCATAAATGCTAGCTGGCTAGCTTATTAGGAACAAAATGTTTGGCTAGAGTTATGCTAACCTGTTTGCAATCCCTTTCACTTTGCTAGCTAGCTTGCGGGCTAGTTAGAGGTTAACCGGCTATTTAGCTACGGTAGCTACTGCCATCAAGTTGTTGTTGTGATATTATCAGTAAAAGGCACATGACAGCCTGCTTGGAGTTTGCCAAAAGGCACCTAAAGGACTCTCATACCATGAAAAATAAGATTCTCTGGTCTGAGGAAACCAAGATTGAACTCTTTGGCCTGAATGCCAAGCGTCACATTTGGACAAAACCTGGCACCATCCCAAATACTTATGTAAATTTAATATTTCTGTTTTTCATTTTTAAAACATTTGCAAGAAATACTTCAAACCTGTTTTTGCTTTACCATTATCAGGTATTGTGTGTAGATTAATGAGGGGGGAAAAACAATTTAATCTATTTTAGAAAAAGGCTGTAACGTCAAGGGTTCTGAATACTTTCCGACTGCACTGTTGCCTAGACGTCTTTCATTCTTTCAGATTTGGATCTGTTCCGGACCGACCACATTTCTATTTGTTTGGGGGCATAGCTTATTAGAATAATACCCAGCATGTTTTGCAAGTGTTTCATTTTAATGTCATTAACCTTACTGGTTATTATCCGTTGCCGAATCCAATGTTAGAAAGGTGGGCCTCTTCAATAACAACGTTGAAACTAGCTTCTTGATAGGAACCATAGCTATGTAGGATTCATCCCACTTTATCTCAGGATAACACTCAAATCTGACCTCATGGCTTTCTGCCAACCCTCCTGTTCCATCACAAGGTGAACGTGTGTGTGGGGGCAGACATCTTAGAAAACTCCCTACAACTCGGAGCACCGATTTAGTGTTTGCTCATCATTCCTGAAGATCTAATTCTCTCTGGGTATTAATACTGGCTTCGTTGGGTGTATTTTGATAATCACTGAATTCCCCAGTACAAACTCTCTACAGGTGCATACCAAGTATAAATCAAGAGGTGAGTGTCAAGGGAGCTTACACAGTATAGCACAAATCACAACCAATTGGTCTTTAACTTTTACTCCATACATTTCCTGTTAGACTATATCTAAGTATAGCCTGGTATGGATGAATCATTAGGGGGGAATTTGGTATCAGTACAAAAATCGAATGTTTTTAAAACTGACATAGCATAGGAGATACCTTATCAGTGACCATAGAAGGCATGTCTGAAAAGGGGAGACGAGGACTGACATATACCATACTGACCCTTTATGCATGTGTGCATTCAGTGTCTATGACAGCACATCACAAACTCCCTCTCCTATAGTGGATGGGTCAGCTGTGAGGATCTCAGTTAGTTAGAAGATGTACAAGTAATAAAGGCTTATTATTGCATCAAATATCACCTATCCTCACATGCATTGGCTATGTTGAAAATAATGTTGTGTTATTTCTCTGTCATTTCTGTGTCACGATTTGGCCAAACTGCTGTAATCCTTGCTTCGTCATGCCAGCAATGCTAGGGAAATTTAATTGACTTTAAAGACAACAGAACTGGAGCCGCCTATGCAGTGCTCCCTCTAGCACTAAAGCTAATGGGTACAAAACCAACTCTGTATGCTCAGATCTTTGAGACTTTGATTCCCCTCCAGCTCTCCCTCAGAAGTCTGACTGACAACTTTATGAGCGAGGATTAGCCCAGCTTAGGCAACTGGCAGTATTGTTCTCCTTCATCCCTCAGCCAAAGCGTCAAGAGGCTATCGCTAGCTTTGTTGTTGGCTAATACAGTGCAGCATGTTCGGACTGACTGCATAATGTTCAGTTACTCACTTTTCAGTTACCCAGTTACCCACTCTTCTCACGTGACTCAAGTTGTATTTCATGGGGCGACTATTGTTAACCAACCAGTATTAAAATATTTCAAAGGATTTATTTTCTTCAGTGAAACACCACAGTGTAACTGAGGATGTATTGTAACATTTGGTACAGAGGAGTAAAATGGTAGTTTTATATTGAAGATTTATTGGATCAATCGATGGTCATTATAAGGGGCGTCGGGCACCCCAAAATTCTGAGGAGTCACAAAGTAAATGAGGATAGCTTGGGGTGGTTGGAGAATTCTGTATTTTTCAAAAAACCCAAAACAGCTTTTTCCTGCAATCTAGAGCAGTACAGTATGCTTAATTCCATGTAAAAACATGCCTATTTTTCTGCATATCTATGGATACATCTTCAGCTGTCTGTATCCTTCGGACAGATGATTCTTATTTTTTACCTTTTCACACCTGAGTTTCAAATATCTCTAACGGTTGCCCCAGTATGAGTTTTTTTTAATGCGTGTTATGTCAGAACACACTCAGTGTTCCAAAATGTGATTGTTACGCAACAAGACAGTTAACCCATGCTGCCCTCAAACCAAGGCACGCTGCCTGCTAGTTATCTAAAGGCTATGTTTCAAATGGTCAATTTCAAATGATTTTCTAACAACAGTTTGAATTGAGGTGTGTTCCGCCTCCTCAACTTGTTAGGGATCGGACCATTTAAAAAAAAAACGTTTTGCCTAAAATGACACCCAAATCTAACAGCCTGAAGCTCAGGACCATGTGCTCTAAACGAGGAACTAGGCATAAAACCTTTTCTATAAAATGTGTTTTGCTGTTTCCCATTTTCCCTATATATACTGAAGAAAAATATAAACACAACATGCAGCAATTTCATTGATTTTACAGTACAACTGAGTTACAGTCTGTTCACAACGTTGACATCAGCAAACCGCTCGCTCAATGGTGCATTATTGTGGTTGTGAAGCCGTTTGCACCTATTGCCAAATTCTCTAAAACGAAGTAGAGAAATTAACATTCAATTATCTGGAAACAGCTCTGGTGGACATTCCTGAAGTCAGTATGCCAACTGCACGCTCCGTCAACTTGACTTGGCATTGTGTTATGTGACAGAACTGCAAATTATAGTCTTCTATTGTCCCCAGTAAGGTGTGCCTGTGTAATGAACATTATTTTTAATCAGCTACTTGATATGCCACACCTGTCAGGGGGATGGATTATCTTGGATAAATGCTCACTAAAAGGGATGTTGTCACTGGTGTAGAGAGGAGTAGGCAGGAGGCAGTCGAGGGTTTAGAACTACTACATTTATTTAAGCACAATAGAACAAAGCGGGACGAAACCCAACCCCTGTTGTGCTCAAAATATATATTCGTTGCCAGACCACTGGCTCCAGGTCATCTATAAATCTATGCTAGGTAAAGCTCCACCTTATCTCAGCTCACTGGTCAATAAAGCAACACCCACCCGTAGCACGCTCTCCAGCAGGTATATCTCACTGGTCATCCCCAAAGCCAACACCTCCTTTGGCCGCCTTTCCTTCCAGTTCTCTGCTGCCAATGACTGAAACGAATTGCAAAAATCGCTGAAGCTGGAGATTTATATTTCCCTCACTAACTTTAAACATCAGCTATCTGAGCAGGTAACCGATCGCTGCATCTGTAAATAGCCCACCCAATATACCTACCTCATCCCCATACTGTTTTTATGTACTTTTCTGCTCTTTTGCACACCCGAATTTCTACTTGCACATCACCATCTGCTCAAATTGTAATTACTTCACTTCACAGCCTATTTATTGCCTTACCTCCTCACGCCACTTGCACACATTGTATATAGACTTTATTTTTGTTTCTTTGGTGTTATTGACTGGATGCTTGTTTATTCCATGTGTAACTCTGTGTTGTTGTTTTGTGTCGCACTGCTTTTTTCTCTTGGCCAGGCCGCAGTTGTAAATGAGAACTTGTTCTCAACTAGTTTACCTGGTTATATAAAGGAAAAATATATATACAGTGGGGCAAAAAGGATTTAGTCAGCCACCAATTGTGCAAGTTCTCCCACTTAAAAAGATGAGACAGGCATGTAATTCTCATCATAGGTACACTTCAACTATGACAGACAAAATGAGAAAAAAAATCCAGAAAATCACATTGTAGGATTTTTTATGAATTTATTTGCTAATTATGGTGGAAAATAAGTATTTGGTCACCTACAAACAAGCAAGATTTCTGTCTCTCACAGACCTGCAACTTCTTCTTTAAGAGGCTCCTCTGTCCTCCACTCATTACCTGTATTAATGGCACCTGTTTGAACTTGTTATCAGTATAAAAGACACCTGTCCACAACCTCAAACAGTTACACTCCAAACTCCACTATGGCCAAGACCAAAGAGCTGTCAAAGGACACCACAAACAAAATTGTAGACCTGCACCAGGCTGGGAAGACTGAATCTGCAATAGGTAAGCAGCTTGGTTTGAAAAAAATCAGATCAAATCAAATGTATTTATATAGCACTTCGTACATCAGCTGATATCTCAAAGTGCTGTACAGAAACCCAGCCTAAAACCTCAAACAGCAAGCAATGCAGGTGTAGAAGCACGGTGGCTAGGAAAACTCCCTAGAAAGGCCAAAACATAGGAAGAAACCTAGAGAGGAACCAGGATATGAGGGGTGGCCAATCCTCTTCTGGCTGTGCCGGGTGGAGTTTATAACAGAACATGGCCAAGATCCCCAAAAAAATCAACTGTGGGAGCAATTTTTAGGAAATGGAAGACATACAAGACCACTGATAATCTCCCTCGATCTGGGGCTCCACGCAAGATCTCACCCCGTGGGGTCAAAATGATCACAAGAACGGTGAGCAAAAATCCCAGAACCACACAGGGGACCTAGTGAATGACCTGCAGAGAGCTGGGACCAAAGTAGCAAAGCCTACCATCAGTAACACACTAAGCCGCCAGGGACTCAAATCCTGCAGTGCCAGACGTGTCCCCCTGCTTAAGCCAGTACATATCCAGGCCCATCTGAAGTTTGCTAGAGAGCATTTGGATGATCCAGAAGAAGATTGGGAGAATGTCATATGGTCAGATGAAACCAAAATAAAATTTTTTGGTACTAACTCAACTCGTCGTGTTTGGAGGACAAAGAATGCTGAGTTGCATCCAAAGAACACCATACCTACTGTGAAGCATGGGGGTGGAAAAATCATGCTTTGGGGCTGTTTTTCTGCAAAGGGACCAGGATGACTGATCCGTGTAAAGGAAAGAATGAATGGGGCAATGTATCGTGAGATTTTGAGTGAAAACCTACTTCCATCAGCAAGGGCATTTAAGATGAAACGTGGCTGGGTCTTTCAGCATGACAATGATCCCAAACACACTGCCCGGGCAATGAAGGAGTGGCTTCGTAAGAAGCATTTCAAGGTCCTGGAGTGGCCTTGCCAGTCTCCAGATCTTAACCCCATAGAAAATCTTTGGAGGGAGTTGAAAGTCCGTGTTGCCCAGCAACAGCCCCAAAACATCACTGCTCTAGAGGAGATCTGCATGGAGGAATGGGCCAAAATACCAGCAACGGTGTGTGAAAACCTTGTGAAGACTTACAGAAAACGTTTGACCTCTGTCATTGCCAACAATGGGTATATAACAAAGTATTGAGATAAACTTTTGTTATTGACCAAATACTTATTTTCCATCAGAATTTGCAAATAAATTCATTAAAAACCCTACAATGTGATTTTCTGGATTTTTTCCCCTAATTTTGTCTTTCATAGTTGAAGTGTACCTATGATGAAAATTACAGGCCTCTCTCATCTTTTTAAGTGGGAGAACTTGCACAATTGGTGGCTGACTAAATACTTTTTTGCCCCACTGTATATATATTCATAAACAAAAAGGCACAGGACAAACCCAAAGCGCAAAACATAAAGTACTCAATAAATAGTAGGAGAGATCACTCTAAGGAAAACAAGTAACATTTACAAAGACCGACAAAGACAAATGGCAGAGGGAGTATATATACAGTGATAGATTGGGGATTGGAACCAGGTGTGTGTAATGATGACGAGACAAGTCCGGGGTTGATGATGAGTAAAGGGCATTTTCCAGCAGTAGGTTTGGCAGCAGCTTGAAGGCCTGACACTGAGCTGGACAAGAGGGGGAGCCAAAGCGAAGGCTGGTGAGACAGTGACAGTTGTCCCCCCGACCTTGGGGACAACCCCAGAGACACGGTGCAGGCCAGTCGGTCGGTCATGACGCCGCCTGTGGGTGTCCCGAATGAGAGAACGATCCAGGACATCCTGCACAGGAACCCAGCACCGCTTTTCGGGCTCAGCTTCCGGCAGGGCAGGTGGAGGGACAAGTCCTTCCTAGAAAGCCAGACCCTGTCACCGGAGTGAAATACCGGAGCCACACCGAGGTGACGATTGGCCTGCGCCTTCTGCCGGAGGACGACACGCTGGAGACGGTGTTCCATACCTTCTCGGTACCAATCATTAGGAAAGTACTTAGCACTGTGCATCTGTTCGATCACAGTGGGTATGAGAAGCAGGGGATAACTGAATTTAACAGTAGCCTTATTCAGTGTCCGGTAATCGATACAGGGGCGGAGACCACCCTCCTCTTCTTCATGAAAAAGAAGCTGGAGGCGGCTGGAGAGGTGGACGGACGGATTAATCTCTGGGCCAGCGCCCCCTGGACGTAGGCCTCCTTGGCTTAGATCTCTGCATGAGAGAAGGTAGATGTGCCCCGCAGGAGGATAGAACCAGACAGTAGGTCGATGAGAAGGCGATGAGGGGGCAAGCACGTGGCACGAGTCTGCCTGAAAAATCCACCTGTAGGTGCCGGTACTCTTCCGGGATGGGGATATGGGTGGCCTGCTCCGGACTTTCCACGGAGGTGGCACCGATCTGACACAGAGACACCTCCCCTGACAATCCTGCGTCAAAACCAACCCAACAACATCCTCTCTGTCCATAATATACTGGGGTTATGCAACTGTAGCCAGAGGAAACCTAGAACTACGTGGTGTGCAGGAGAGTCTAAGATGAGGAAAGGGATGTGTTCATGGTGGTTGTGAGTAACTGTGAGGAAAATGAGAATCGTGGTCTGGCGCACCAGTCCTGTTCCTAGGGGACGGTTGGCTAGGGCAAGGACTGGGATAGGGAGTTGTAAAGGGGCTAGAGGAATGCATAATGATAAGGCCACTGACCGGTCTAGGAAATTGGCTGCAGCATCTGAGTCCACTGGGTCAGGACTCAGTGGTGGGCCAGGATAGTCAGGGAAGGTCACAGGGAGGAGGACAGACTGGGTGGACAGAGAGGAGCAAGGAACTTCCACGCCTACCTGGGAAGGTGCAGGAGCGCTCCTCTGCCTGTTGCTTCCTGGTTCTCCTTCTGGGACAGGTGTCCCTGGGATTGTCCGACTCCCCGCAGTAGGAGCAGAGACCCTGTTGACGGCGGCGTTGACATTCCTCTGGGTGAGGTGCGTCGTGCCCACCTCCATGGGCTCAGTCTCCCTGGAGTTTCCTGGAGAGTGAACAGCTGCAGCTAGTTAAAGTCAGTCTTGCATTATCCTGCAGATAGGAGAGAGGAGGAGAAAAAGAGGAGGAGAAAGAGAGAGAGAGATGTGGGTGGGGGGGCTATCATGAACAGAAAATGTGGCCTACATTCACCAGATGACCAATAAAAACAGTAACTGAGTTGTTTAGCTCCTAATCACCCCCAAGTGGTTCTCAGGCTATCACTATCAAAGGTGGGAGACCGAGTAAGCTGACACAGTGTGTCTTTGGGGAGTTATGGGAGTTAGTGGCCAACCAGTGGGAGTGTGTAGAACAAACAGCAGATTTTTCCTGCATTATCACCTCACACCTCCACTCCTCCTTTAGGGTCTGATCACAACTCTCTGCAGTGTCTCTCACACACACACACACACACACACACACACACACACACACACACACACACACACACACACACACACACACACACACACACACACACACACACACACACACACACACACACACACACACACACACACACACACACACACACACACACACACACACACAAGTCTGTTGTTGGTAATAGAACAGTGACTGTGTGTGTGAATATGTTTTCAAAGATGCATGAGATGCAGAGAGAACTGGCACTCAACACATCCACAATGAGGTGATTACTAATAATACAGTACATCACAAATGTCCAGTAATAGCAACATCCTTTTCATTTCATCTGTCACTGTTGAACTCTGCCTATTTATACAGATGGACTGGAGATGCTTTTTCCACGGCAGGCTCAGTCGTTTGATGGGGAGACCATAATTGGGTAGGTTTAATCTGACCTGTTCAAAATTCAACATAGTACCTGTTTGTGTGTCAGATAATACCTATCCTAACTGCCATTGGTAATAGAAAAGGTTTACTAGGAACAACTTTTACTTGTATTGTCTTTTTTAAATTATTGAATTGAATGGTATCAGTCAATATGGGGAGGGAGACACCTTGGGGTATAGGAACTCCTGCTGATTACAGGACACCACACAGGAAGGTATGCCCACTCTGACATGTTTGCCAAGGCAGCCCCATTACCAACAGACAACATGCAGATGGGCACAGTATTTGTATCGGCTGGGAATGAAAGATGAAAGGTGTACATTGTTATATTATCAGAACATTGCTTCTATGGTATTATGTGAAGGGTTGTGTATTCTATAATGTTTACAAGACAAACAATGTGCTTAATATTAGGAAAGTTGAGAAATAAATATAGTTGGCCTAACCTATAGAAAGCTGATGGGATCCTCTGAGGCCATCACTCTGTTTTCTTGCGCAATTGCATAGACTATAGAAATGTTGCGCAACATGAGCTCATGGGCTCTCATTAAGTGTTTGATTAGATTTTTGAAAACATTTGCATTGATGTCCTTGTAATTAGAAGGACAATAGAGTGCTGAGTGCCCGGCAGTTAGCAAGTTTGGTAGGCTATCAGAGCTTGGAGAAGCCTAATTACAGTGACTAAACAGTCACGTGGAATTTGACTGACTTTGTGAATCATGACCGCCGGTGTGGCGGTAATACGGTCTAAGCAACAGCCCTAATTAGGACCTGTGCCGTATTCCTGTGTGAGGTAAGGTCGTACTCTACGGATGTTGTAGAGCATGAACCTAAAGGAGTGGCTTACTACTTTGATGTTTACAGAGAACAACAGGGTGTTGTCCAGGGTCACGACAAACTTCTTTTCACTCTGGGAGGGTGACACCGTGGAGTTGTCAACCGCAATGGAGAGGTCTTTGAGCGGGCAGGCCTCCCATGGGAGGAAGAACAGGTCTGTCTTGTCGAGGGTACGCTTGAGGTAGTGGACAGACATCCAAGTTGAGATAACTGCCAGGCACACAGAGATAAGTGTCGCCACCTGGGTGTCAGAAGGGGGGAAGGAGAAAAGTAGTTGAGTGTCATCCACATAGCAAATATAAGAGCAACCATGTGAAGATATGACAGAGCCAAGTGACTTGGTATGTAGAGAAAAGAGGAGAGGGCCTAGAACCGAGCCCTGGGGGACACCAATATTGAGAGTACGCAGTGCAGACACAGATCCTCTCCATGTCACCTGGTAGGAGCGGCCTGCCAGGTAAGATGCAATCCAAAAGTGTGCTGCCCCTGAGACACCCAGCCCTGAGAGGGTGAAGTGGAAGATCTGATGGTTCAAGGTGTTAAAGGCAGCAGATAGATCTAGTAAGATGAGAACAGAGGAGAAAGAGTCAGCTTGTGCAGTGCGGACAGCCTCCATGACACAGAGAAGAGCAGTCTCGGTTCAGTGACCTGTTTTGAAGCCTGACTGTTTAGGGTCAAGAAGATCGTTCTCAGAGAGTTAACGAGAAAGTTTATCAGAGACAGCACGCTCAAGTGTTTTGGAAAGAAAATAAACAAGGGATACAGGTCTATAGTCTTTGACGTTTGATGAGTCGAGTGTTGGTTTCTTGAGGAGGGAAGCAACTCAGGCCATTTTGACCACTGCAGCCAGTGGTCAGGGATGAGTTGATGAGGGAATTGAGGAATGGGAGAAGGTCTCCAGAGATGGTCTAGAGAAGCGAGAAGGGGGTCGAGCGGGCAGGTTGTCGGGCGACCAGACCTCACTAATCGCAGGATGTCATCTGGAGAGATGGGAGAAAGAGGTCAAGGCGTTGGGTAGTTCTGTGTGAATGAGACCAGAGGACTCATTGGGCTCAGTGAATGAGTAGCAGATGTTGTCAACCATTTTTTCAAAGTGGTTGACAAAGTCATCCGCAGAGAGGGAGGAAGGAGGGGGTGGAGAATTAAGGAGGGAGGAGAAGGTGGAAAATTATTTCCTATGGTTAGAGGCAGAAGCTTGTAAAGTGGTAGATAGTGGCTTTAGCAGTGGATATAGAGGAAGAGATTGTAGAGAGGGGGGAGTGACGAGATGATAGGTGCTCCAGAATTCAATTTCCTCCATTTTCACTCGGCTGCCTGCAGCCCTGCGCTGTTATCTCGCAATGTTATCTCGTCACTCAGCCACGGAGCAGGAGGGGAGGGCTGACCAGGCTGGGAGGGAAGGGGACAGTGCAAGGCATAGAATGCGGAAAAGGAGGAGAGTAGGAGAGACAGAATCAAGAGAAAGATTTAGCAGAAGTAAGAGTTGGTAGGATAGAAGAGGAGAAGTAGCGGGAGAGAGAGAGCGAAGATTGCAAGGGAACATGACCATCTGGGTAGGGGCTGAGTGGTTAGGGTTGGAGGAAAGGGAAACAGAAAAGGAAACAATGTAGTGATCAGAGACCTGGAGTTGGGTTGCAGTGAAATTAATAGGTGAGCAGCCACTAGTAAAGATGAGGTCAATCGTATTGCCTGCCTTGTGAGTTGGAGGGGATTGGGAAAGGATGAGGTCAAAAGAGGCAAGGAGGGGAGAGAGAGAAATCGAAGGCAGACTTCGGTAGGTTGAAGTCGCCAAGTACAAAGAGCCATCGTCAGGAAATTAACTTATTAATGTGTCATCCTCATTGAGGCACTCTCCAAGGGCACCTGGTGGGCGATAGATGACAATAATGTTAAGCTTGAGTAGACAAGTGACAGTGACAGCATATAATTCAAATGAGGAGATGGATGGGTAAGAGAGGGAGAAACTAGATCTCCACTTAGGAGAAATGAGTAGACCTGTGCCCCCAACGTGGCGACCAGATGCTCTCGGACTATGAGAGGAAATGTAGTCAGATGAAAAAGAGCAGCTGGAGTTAGCTGGGGTGATTCATGTCTCCGTCAGGGCCAAGAAATCAAGGGACTGAAGGGCAGCATAGGCTGAGATGAACTAATCTGTCTGCTATTTTCATAGCAGATCTATCCCCAAACAAAAAAACTAAAAGGTTACTAGGTCAGTAGTAAGTCTTTAGCTAGCTAAACAGAGAACAATTAAGGTGGAACAACATTGCTGTGGACAGATTCTGAGGAGAAATTATCTAAGAGAAACTGAAGATGGACCACAGGAAAATTGAGGTGGCGCACGCCCACAGGACTGGAAAACCCATCGCCGGCCCAGGTGACAGGCCCAGGCCAATAGTGGGCAATACAAGGATATAACTGGTTGTCTATCAGTAGCAATACAAGGATATAACATCTATAGAAGAGACAGGTGCTTATGGGGGAGGTGTTGCCGTATATAAGAGCCATAACCCTAGATCTCATGTCAAGTGTTATTGGAGTGTTGTGGTTGCAGGTATACCTGCCTCACCTAAAGCCTATTATTTTGCTAGCAGTCAGTATATAAATAACGTGTGTGAAATTCCTGATAGTGTATGTGATGTAAATAAAGAAGTCTACTTTCTTGGTGACCAGAATATTGACTTGCTTTCATCAAGCGGTCCGCTCAAGAGGAAGGTTCTCACTGTAACCAGTGCCTGTAATCTGGTTCAGGTTATTAATCAACCTACCAGGGTGTTTACAAACACTACAGGAACAAGATCATCCACATGTATCGATCACGTTTTTAGTAATACTGTAGAACTTTGTTCTATAGTTGTATCCGTACCCATTTGATGCAGTGATCACAGTATCGTGGTTATATACAGGAAAGCCAAAGTTCTGAAAGCTGGGCCTAAAATGACATATAAGAGATCATAAAAAAAAGATTTTGCTCTGACTCTTATCTGGATGTTGTTAAAGTATTTGCTGGTCTGATGTGATTAATAAGGAGCATCCAGACGCTGCACATGACGAATTTACGAGTATGCTCCTTCCAATTATTGATTAACATGCACCTGTTAAGAAACGGATTATTAGAACTCTTAAGGCTCCACGGATTGATGAGGAATTTAAAAACAGTATGGATGAAAGAGACGGGAAAAAAGGAGGGCAATTAACTCTGGCTGCACATCTGACTGGCTGACTTACTGCAAACATAAATTATGTGACTAAACGCAACAAAAAGAAGAAGTAACTGTAATTTGAAGCCTAGATCAATATTTTAACTTGGGAGTACTTTGAATGAAATTATGGGCAGAAATACAAATTCAACTCCATCTTTCTTCAGATCAGATGGCTTATTCATCACAAAACAATTTGATGTTGCCAATTATTTATAATGATTACTTCATTGGCAAAGTGAGTAAAATTAACAAACGAGCAGTGCGCCATTGTATTTATGCATACCAAAAACGAATAAAAGAGAGAAAGAAAAGCATTGCAAATTTGAATTTTGTTGTGGGAGAGGTTATTGTGGGAGAGGTGGATTTTTGTTGGTTTTCAATCAATAATGACAAACCTCCTGGCATTGACAACTTAGTGAAGATGTTAGCTGACTCTATAGCCATTCCGAGCTGTCATATATCTTTGATCTGAGCCTAGAGGAAGGTGTTTTTCCTCAGGCCTGGAGGGAGCCTCTCAGCCTGCTACCAGCTTTAAGCAAACTGTTGGATTTTTGGTGGACCAAATACAATGCTATTTTTCTGTAAACAAATTAACAACAGACTTTCAGCATGCTTATAGAGAAGGGAACTCAACATGTACTGCACTGACACAAATGACTGATGATTGGTTGAAAGAAATGTATAATAAGAAGATTGTTGGAGCTGTACTGTTAGATTTAAGTGCAGCCTTTGATATTATTGACCATAACATGTTGTTGAGAAAACGTATGTGTTATGGCTTTTCAACCTCTGTCATATTATGGATTCAGAGCGATCTGTCTAATAATGGAAGCTTCTCTAATGTCAAACATGTAAAGTGTGGTGTACCACAGGGAAGCTCTCTATGCCCTCTACTGGCATTAAACAAAGCTCGTGTGTGATGATTCAACCATATACTCATCAGCAACCACTGCTAATGAGGTGACTGAAGCCCTTAACAAATAGTCGCAGTCAGTTTTGGAATGGGTGGCCAGTAATAAACTGGTCCTGAACATCTCAAAAGCATTGTATTTGGTACAAATATTTCTCTAAGTTCTAGACCTCTGAATCTGGTAATGAATGGTGTGGCTGTTGAACAAGTTGAAGAAGTTGAAGAAACTAAATGACTTAATGTTACCTTAGATTGTAAACTTTCATGGTTAAAAAATAAATATATATATATTTTTTACCTTTATTTAACCAGGCAAGTCAGTTAAGAACATATTCTTATTTTCAATGACGGCCTGTTCAGGGGCAGAACGACAGATTTGTACCTTGTCAGCTCAGGGGTTTGAACTCACAACCTTCCGGTTACTAGTCCAACACTCTAACCACTAGGCTACGCTGCCGCCCCTATATTTAATGGTTGTAAAGATGGGGAGAGGTCTGTCCATGATAAAGAAATGCTCTGCTTTTTTGACACCACACCCCACAAAGCAAGTCCAGTAAGCTCTAGTTCTTATCTTTATTATTGTGCAGTCATATGGTCAAGTGCTGCAAAGAAGGACCTACTGTAGTGAAACTGCAGTTGGCACAGAACAGAGCCACAAGTTTTAATGTACATTGTAACCAGAGGGCTAATATCAATACTTTGCATGCCAGTCTCTCTTGGCTAAGAGTTGCGGAAAGACTGACTGTGTCACTTCTTGTTTTTTTTAATAAGAAACAGTAATGTGTTAGAAATTCCTAATTGTTTACATAGTCAATTTATACACAACACTGACACACACGTACCCCACCAGACATTCCAACAGGGGTCTTATCACAGTCCAGAACAAATTCAAGGAAACAAACAGTAACATACTGAACTCCCTTCCATCTAATATTGCGCAAGTAACCCGCAAACCTGTTTTTTTTTTTAAACGAATAAAACACCTCACGGCACAATGCCTCTCCCCTATCGACCTACTTGTTGTATGTATGTGCTGACGTGCATGTGCTGATCTGATAGATGCACAAACATGCGCACTATATGTTTATGATTTTTAAATTGTGAAGTATTTTGTCTTGTCAAGTCGTTTTGCTTTATGTGTTGGAACCCAGTAAGACTGGCTGTCGCCATTGAGATGGAAGGTAGTTCCCTTGCAATCATGGCTCTGTATATTACTGTTTGATTCCTTGAATTTGTTCTGGACCTGGGGACAGTGAAAAGACCCCTGTTGGAATGTCTGGTGGGGTAAGTGTGTGTGTCAGTGTTGTGTATAAGTTGACTATGTGAACAAGTTGGAATTTCTAACACATTACTGTCGGCTAATGGGGATCCTAATAACATCAACAAATAAACCGAGCGTCATTCTGCTGCTCAACAGTATATAGCTTCCTTCCACAAGAGCTCACCCGGGAGTCGGTTTCGGATCCTCTGTCTTGGAAACACACGTGACCTTCATCTTGATACACCTTAGCCAGCTGTGCCACCGAAAACCTAGCAATTCGAGAGTGTGGGGATATTTCAACCTGAGTGAATTTAACCAACACAACTCAGTTGCACATGCATGATCAATTTGAGGCCTGTATTCAATATAACTAGTAGGTTACTATTTCGGGACAACAAATTCTAAGAAGGATCTGATTAGAGTAAATATCGCTATCATTGAAAAGGTCTTCCGTTGGCAGTTGGCACATTTTACACCACAACTTAATATAAAGTGTTACAGTGTGATCAAAGTCAAACTGCTAATGTAAAGGATACCAGAGAATGGAAAAGGAAATTGCAAGGTCGTTATAGGATTTTCAGATATTGCTGAAGACACAGGAATTAGAAGTGAAGGAGTTGAAGTAGTTATTCTAATCATGAGTCATTTTTGGAGATTCATATACATGTTTCAAACACATGTTATTTTAATAGTAGAAGTTACTGTGGCTGCTACAATTAAAAGCTGAGTCATTACTTGTGAGTGTAATTTAGAATGGAGGAGAGGAAATGGTACCTAAAACACACACACAATTAGATATTCCTTCTCTGATGAGAGCCAGGAGCAATGAGAATATTTTATTGGCAGAGCTGTGGTACACTACCACACACAGGATACACACATATGTGCACCCACGTGAGTGCAAGCACAGAAAAATGTGCGGACAGATACACACACACACAATCCACCACCACTCCCCACACACACATGATGCTTCTACACCTGCATTGCTTGCTGTTTGGGGTTTTAGGCTGGGTTTCTGTACAGCACTTTGAGATATCAGCTGATGTACGAAGGGCTATATAAATAAATTTGATTTGATTTGAATAATATGTGGCAGCAGGTAGAACCAGCAGCCGGTTCGAATACCAGAGCCGACAAGGTGAAAAATCTTTCGCTGTGCCCACAACATCAATTAGTGATGACAACATGTAAAGAGTGAAGATGTATAGGTGTCTCCAGGTGATTTGTTGACCACACATACATGGCGAGTAACCTTGGATAAGACCTGCAGAGTTACATTGGCTCCTGAACAATGCCCAAGGCCATATTGTTTGACCTCACAGGCTAATCATGCACTCTTCTGGCATACATTAGACCCGGGTTTGAAACCAGATGCTCACACTTGCAGTTCAGTGTCTCAATCTAAATGTCAGCGCGATTGACTGTCCACATGCCAGACTCTAGACTCAGGTGGTTCGCCAGCATTAATCAGGTTTTGATTGCATAATCAAGACGACTCATGTAGATCTCTCTCATAACTGAGTATACCACATATTAGGAACACGTTCCTAATATTGAGTTGCACCCCGCTCCATCCTTTTGCCCTCAGAACAGCCTCAATCCGTTGGGCTATGGCCTGTACAAGGTTTCGTAAGTGTTCCACAGGGATGCTGGCCCATGTTGATTCCAATGCTTCCCACAGTTGTGTAAAGTTGGCTGAACGTTCTTTGGGTGGTGGACCATTCTTGATACACACGGGAAACTGTTAAGAATGAAAAACCCAGCCTGCGTTGCAGTTCTTAACACAAACCGTTGTGCCTAGCACCTACTACCATACCCCGTTCAAAGTCACTCCAATCTCGTGTATTGCCCATTCACCCTCTGAATGGCAAATGTACACAATCATTTTATTAAATTGTTCCAAAGCTTATTTAACCTGTCTCTACCCCTTTATCTACACTGATTGAAGTGGATTTAACAGGTGACATCAATAAGGGATCATAGCTTTTCACCTGGATTCACCTGGTCATGGAAAGAGCAGGAGTTCTTAATGTTTTGTATACTTAGTGTATATTACATCTGTAAACATGCACACCCGTACACCTACACAAACACACACACAAACACAACGCAGATTGACAGTATTTCATTAGATGAAGACGAATGGGGTAGTTAGGTAGGTTTACGTTGTATTTTGCTGACCAAAGCCCTTTGCCTGAGCTGCCATGTTGTTGTGGTCTGTGGTCCTGATGATTCGGGTTCCAGCCTCACCCCAGCCCAGCGAGGAACAAGGCCCTAGGGGAGAACATGTGTTGACCAAATGTGCCCCCAGTGAACTACAGGCAGGGTGCTAAGGCAGCACGCTGACACTGCAGCTCCGCTATATCTCATGAAAAAGAAAAAAGTGAGGAAAGGAGTAGTGAGTTATAAGTTAGCCAAGTTCCACTGGATAAAGTAGCATAGCTGCTATATGAACAGTGTTGCTAGGCTAGTGGTTTGGTGATAAAGATTCAGAGCCTTACTTATGGTGGTTCTGTTGACTCAGTTGGTTAAATAAGCAGTTAGAAGTTAGCCAAGAGACACAGAATAGTTGCTCTACAGCCAAAGTGATGCTAGGCTAGGGATTTTGTGACCTTATAAGGAATTTAGTTGTCTGCTTGGGTATGGTTGACTGGGACCCCACACATGTTTTCCTGGGAAGGAGTGCGGAATCAAGGATCAGTTAGCCGAGCGCCACTTTGAGGTAATATAGCATAGTTGCTGTACTGTTAATATTTTGCTAGGCTAGCAACTAGCTAGCTTGCTACATCTCATAAAAAAGCAGAGAATTAGTAAGGAACCATGGAGCAGTTAGCCAATAGCCATTGAAATAGGATAGCATAGTTGCTATACAGCCAAAGTGTTGCTAAGCTAGCAGTTTGCTGATGACCTTAAAGGAGGTTGGTTGTCTGATTGGGTGTATGGTTGATTGGGCCCCCACCAATATTTTCTGGGTAAGGAGTGAGTAACTAAGGAGCAGTTAGCCAAGAGTAACTGTGAGAAGGTAGTCTAGCATTTGCTGGTGACCTGGGTCTAAGGGTTTTGACTAGATGGTATACAAAAGTGACTTTTCGTAGCAGATTAGGAGAACTTAGGCAGCAGGTCAGGAGAATTAACATAGCAGGTTAAGATAATTGGGTTAAGGTTAGGAAAAGGATTAGGGTTAGCTAAAAAGCAAAGATTCTCCCCGAACATGCAACTTTTGACTTCAGTTTGACATAAGCTGTATCCCATCTAGCCATGACCAGATCTGAGGCGCAGTTAGCAATTAGCCAAGAGACAGTGTAATAGCTTAGCATAGCTGCACAGTCAAAGTGTTGCTAGGCTAATGGTTTGGTGACCAAAATTCAGAGCCTTTACTCATAGTGATTCTGATGACTCCGTTACTAGCAGTTAGTCAAGAGCCACTGGCAAAGCATTGTGCAGCATTGCTGTTCGGCCAAGGTGTTGCTAGGGTAGTGGTTTGCTGGTGAGCCTACAGGAGGTTGGTTGCCTGCTTTGGTGCATGGTTGACTAGGACCCCACCAGAGTTTTTCCTGGTTAGGCCGTGTGGTCAGCAAAACAAATCTGGGCCTTATGACTTAGTTCTGATGACGCAGTTGGTTAAACCATGCTGCTTGCAACACCAAGGTTGTGGGTTCAATTCCTGCATGGGGGGACATGTGCACTGAATATTCTGTCTGTGCATCTATTTTGCATCAAATTCTCAGGGTAGTGGATGCTTGACCGGCATATATACAGTGCATTTGGAAAGTATTGACACTCCTTATTCTCACATTTTATTGTGTTACAGCCTGAATAAAACATGTATTAAATGTTGTTGTTTTTTCACCCATCTACACAAATGGCAAAGTGAAGACATATTTTAATAAGAAATGTTTGCAAATGTATTGAAAATGAAATACAGAAATATCTCATTTACATATGTATTCACACCCCTTTGCTGTGACACTCCAAATTGAGCTCAGGAGCATTCCATTTCCTTTGATCATCCTTGAGACGTCACTACTACTTGATTGAGTCCACTTGTGGCCAATTAAATTGTTTGGACATGATTTATAAAGAAACACACCTGTCTACATAAGGTCCCACAGTCGACAATGCATGTCAGAGCAGAAACTATGCCATGAAGTCCAATAAACTGTCTGTAGATCTCCGAGATAGAATTGTGATGAGGCATATATCTGGGGAACGGTGTAAAACAATTTCTGGAGTGCTAAACATTTCCACGAGCACAGTGGTCTACATCATTGAGAGAAGAAAATAAATGTGGAACTACCCAGACTCTGCCAAGAGCAGACCGTTCGACCAAACTGAGCAACCGAGCAAGAAGGATCTTGGGCCAGGGAGGTGACCAAGAACCCAATGACCACTATGACAGAACTACCGAGTTCCTTGGCTGAGATGGGAGAACCTGCCAGAAGGACAACAGTCTTTGCAGCACTTCAACAATCTGGGCTTTATGGGAGAGTGGCCAGACGGAAGCCACTCCCGAGAAAAAGGCACATGGCAGCACTCCTGGAGTTTTCAAAAAGGCAAGTGAAAGACTCTCAGAGCACAATGCAAAAAAAGTCTGTGGTCTAATGAGACCAAGAAATTACTTTTTGGCCTGAATACAAAAAGCGATGTCTAGAGAAAACCAGGCACATCTCATCACTCGTCTACCACCTCCTCTACTGTGAAGCATGGTGGTGGCAGCATCATGCTATGGGGATGCTTTTCAGCGGCAGGGACTGCGAGACTGGTAAGGACAGAGGGAACAATGAATGAAGCCAAATACAGGCAAATCCTTGATGAGAACCTGTTCAGAGTGCAAACGACCTTAGACTGGGGTGAAGATTTATGTTCCAACAGGACAATGACCCCAAGCATACAGCCAAAGCAATGCTGGAATGGCTTCAGAACAAGAATGCGAAAGTCCTTGAGTGGACCAGCCAAAGCCTAGACTTTAATCCATTATTGAAAATCTTGGGAAAGACTTGAAGATTGCTGTTCACCGCCGCTCCCCATCTACTGTATTAACAGAGCTTGAGAAAATCTGCAAGGAAGAATGGGGAAAAAAATCCCCAAATCCAGATGTGCAACGCTTATACAGACCCAAACGACTCAAAGCTGTAATCGACGCCAAAGGTGCTTCTACAAATGATTGACGAAGGGGTGTGAATAATTAGGCAAATTAGATATTTCTGTGTTTCATTTTCAATAAATGTTCAATCATTTCTAAAAACATGTTTTCCCTTTGTCATTCGGAGGTATTGTGTGTAGATAGTTGAAAATGTCTTTTGAATGATTAGCACAACAAAATGTGGAACAGTTACAGTGTTAGGAATAGGGATCTTCTAGTCAAATATCAACTGTGATCCATGCACAGCCTACTGTATTTATTTGACCTTTATTTAACAAGGCAAGTCAGTTAAGAAGAAGTTTGTATTTACAATGACGGCCTACCCCACCCAAACCCTCCCCTAACCTGGACGACCCTGGGCCAATTGTGTGCCGCCCTATGGGACTCCCGATCACAGCCGGTTGTGATGCAGCCTGAGATCGAACCCGGGACTGTAGTGACGCCTCTAGCACTGAGATGCAGTGCCTAAGACCACTGCGCCACTCAAGATCTGTATATACTGTACTTCTGGACTTGTGAATATCGGGTCTTTACCATTCATTCCACTCTGAGCGGACACTGTTAGACATGAAGATGGACCTGTTAGATTTTGCTGACGTGTCGGGGTCCAGGCGCAGAGGGATCGGCTATTTCTGCCTCTACTCTCTCAGGAGGAAAATGATGGTGACGTCAGTATGGCGAGAGCAGTGTCCCGCTGCGCAACAGAGTCAGCCCTACCAAAGTAAACATGCGAACCATCGATGTTCAAACTAAAAGAGACAAGGAGAGAGGGGAGTCTTTCTCTGCTTTCCTCTACAACTCCTGTGTGACCACCCAGTGCCAAGAATAGGAGCAGGCTTATAAAAACATCTCATTCACGCACGCACGCATGCACACACACACGCCAATGTCTCCCCCGGGGTGCAAAACATTTGCATGCAGGAGCAGTGTGTGTGTATCTGGCTTTGTGACTTTGGACATGGGAGATAGCTAATCTCTCTCATGGTCCCCGGTGACCATGATAGATGTCATACACTACTGATTTATGATGGTGTCACCTGACAAACCTCAGGCCTCTAGGAAGTGTGTGTGTGTGTGTGTGTGTGTGTGTGTGTGTGTGTGTGTGTGTGTGTGTGTGTGTGTGTGTGTGTGTGTGTGTGTGTACATGCGCATGCCTGTGTGCACACATATGTGTAGAATGTGCATTTGCGTGTACTGCAACAGGGATTGGCATGTGTATGCACTGTATGTGTGCATGCATTTGCGAGTGTATGTGTGCCCGCAGGTGACATGCTGGTGTTTGTGTCCCAATGATCAATCATTCCCCTAAGTACAGTATATGGAGGATCCAGAATCCAGCAAGCGAGTTTCTGCATTTAGGCCTCAATCCTACTCTGGAGGTTCAAAGAAGCCCTACTCTGGCCAAGGGAAAACAATTAAAGGAATTGTCAGGCTGTGGGGGGAACGAGTGCCAAGAATGGTTTGAAAAGCACCCAAAGTTATCTTTGCATTCCTTCTGGAGAGCTGAGAGTAGTATGGTAAGGTGGTTTTGGGAAAGACGTGTGTCTCCGGGCTGGAGATTATATTTTTTTTGACTCCTTTTCTCCCCAATTTCATGATATCCAATTGATAGTTACAGTCTTGTCCCATCGCTGCAACTCCCATACGGACTTGGGAGAGGCGAAGGCCGAGAGCCATGCATCCTCCGAAACACGACCCTGCCAAGCCGCTCTACTTCTTGACACACTGCTCGCTTAACCCGGAAGCTAGCCGCACCAGTGTGTCAGAGGAAACATACCCTACAGGTGGCAACCAAAGTCAGTGTGCATTGTGCCCGTCCCGCCACAAGGAGTCGCTAGAGAGCGATGGGACAAGGACATCCCGGCCGGCCAAACCCTCCCCTAATTGTGAGCTGCCTCACAGCCCGGGATCGCTGCGCCACTCGGGAGGCCGGCCTGGAGATTTGATGAATTCCCCTCACCACTTCTTTCACTCTCCTGTGTTTGCTCCTTTCTAGATGATTACACACGCTGACAGGCAATGGTGTGGGTGGGTAGAGTGGGTGGGGAGTGTGGCCTGGCTCTGTCAGCGGTGGGGTGTGTGTCTGTGTCGTTTCTCTCACGGTATGTGTCTGTCTTTCAATCTGTCTGCCTCTGCGCTGCAGTAGAACCGAATATGTAGTCCTCTGTATCAAGAATGTATCAAACTCCAACAGTCTCTTACTCTGAACTTAAGTATCAGACCTTCCCCTATAACATCAGCATTCACTTTCCACACTGCCCAAATGCACTCACGAGTGTAGCTAGGGGAGAGGAGGGTTTCGGATAACGTGTTTAGCCTAGTCTAACCACACTTTTGAGCCACTGCCAAGTGTTTCACTCACTTGGGATGGAGCCGCCATCACTGGTATACTGTATCAACAACTGGAGACCGCATTCAAGGTAACCTACTCAAGTTCACATACACTGATGGACCGTCTATATCTGGGTTGCATCCGGTTATATGGACCAACATCACATGCACACTAGCAGTCAGTGTGCACAGGGAGCAGTGCAGCAGCGACAACGTCATCCAAAAACATGGCAGACATGGTTAAAAATATACAATCTCAATACTGTATCTTCAGCTGTGAGTGATGGAGAAAATGTTGGCCTCATAGACAACTATTTGAATAATTCAATGGGATGTTTTGTGCGCAACGGTGATGTCTTAAGTGTCTTATTAGAAGTTTTCGGGGTCTGACTTCTCTATGTGGCCGTCTATGGAGATGCTCTTTACGGGCTGGGTGTCAGTTAAACTGAAGTACCGAAGCAGACCTGTAGGAGCAGTCAAAGCCATGCTCAAAACCGCCTAGAGCGGAACCCTGGCCTCTTGGCTGTCATACACTGCCTGGGCTGTATGTGGGAGAAGGAGAGGATTGGTGAAGGGAAAAATATGGAAAGGGGATGGAGGGGGAGAGGGAAAGTGTTGGTGGGTCACTGAAGCTGGGTTAATGTGCTTCTCTTGTCTGGAAGGATGACTGTAAATTGGAGGAGCGGGAGAGGGGGGTGAGAAGGAGGAGTGGGGAAGTGTGCAAGTGTGTATTTTCATTTGCAAGTGCATATTTTTTTTATGTATATGCATATGGGAGACACATTTAATGTGTGTGTGCGCTTTTAAGGACATTAATCATAATGTATTTGAATATATATATCTGTATGTGTGCGTCATGCGCGTCCATGTGTACAGTACATTCTGAAAGTATTCAGACCTGTTGACTTTTTACACATTTTGTTACGTTACAGTCTTTTTCTAAAATGTATTAAATTGTCACCCCCCCTCTTCAATCTAGACACAATACTTTTATTTGTATTTATTTATTTCACCTTTATTTAACCTGCGACCTGACCAAGATAAAGCAAAGCAGTGCGACACAAACAACACAGAGTTACACATGGAATAAACAAACATAAAGTCAATAATACAATAGAAAAAGTCTATATACAGTGTATGCAAATGAGGTAGGATAAGGGTAGGTAAGGCAATAAATAGGTCGTAGTGGCGAAATAATTACAATTTAGCAATTAAACACTGGAGTGATAGATGTGCAGAAGATGAGTGTGCAAGTACTGGGGTGCAAAGGAGCAAATAAAATCAAATAAATAAAAGTATGAGGATGAGGTAGTTGGATGGCCTATTTACAGATGGGCTATGTACAGATGCAGTGATCTGTGAGCTGCTCTGACAGCTGGTGCTTAAAGTTAGTGAGGGAGATATGACTCTCCAGCTTCAGCGATTTTTGCAGTTTGTTCCAGTCATTGGCAGCAGAGAACTAGAAGGAAAGGCGGCCAAAGGAGAAATTGGCTTTGGGGGTGACCAGTGAAATATATCTGCCGGAGCGCGTGCTACGGGTGTGTGTTGCTATGGTGACCAGTGAGCTGAGATAAGGCGGGGATTTACCTAGAAAATACTTATAGATGACCTGGAGCCAGTGGGTTTGGTGACGAATATGAAGCTAGGGCCAGCCAACGAGAGCATACAGGTCGCAGTGTTGGGTAGTATATGGGGATTTGGTGACAAAACGGATGGCTCTGTGATAGACTGCATCCAATTTACTGAGTCGAGTGTTGGAGGCTATTTTGTAAATGACATCGCCGAAGTCAGGGATTGGTTGGATAGTTAGTTTTACGAGGGTATGTTTGGCAGCATGAGTGAAAGATGCTTTGTTGCGAAATAGGAAGCCGATTCTAGATTTAAGTTTGGATTGGAGATGCTTAATGTGAGTCTGAAAGGAGATTTTAATACCCCATAATGACCAAACAAAAACAGCTTTTTGGACATTTTTGCAAACGTGTATTACTAATAAAAAACAGAAATATAACATTTACATTAGTATTCAGACCCTTTACTCATTACTTTATTGAAGCACCTTCGGCAGCGATTACAGCTTTGAGTCTTCTTGGGTATGATGCTACAAGCTTGTCACACCTGTATTTGGGGAGTTCCTCCCATTCTTCTCTGCAGATCCTCTCAAGCTCTGTAAGGTTGGATGGGGAGCGTCGCTCCACAGCTATTTTCAGGTCTCTCCAGAGATGTTCGATCGGGTTCAAGTCCAGGCTCCTGCTGGGCCTCTCAAGAACTCCTGTGTAGTCTTGGCTGTGCGCCCAGTTTGAGGTCCTGAGCGCTCTGGAGCAGATTTTCAGCAAAGATCTCTCTGTACTTTGTTGCGTTGTGCCGTTCATCTTTCCTCGATCCTGACTAGTCTCCCTGCCGCTGAAAAACATCCCCACAGCATGATGCTGCCACCACCATGTTTCCTCCAGGTGTGACATATGGCATTCAAGCCAAAGAGTTCAATCTTGGTTTCATCAGACCAGAGAATCATGTTACTCATGGTCTGAGAGTCCTGTATCCGAGAGTGTGTGTGGGTGTGTGTGTGTTTGCATTTAACCACTACCAGACCTACTCCAGATGTGCAACAGTTGGACCATCTGGACAGTGCACACTCACCAGGTTTGGGCTCCACAGATGGACAGAGACAAAAAGTCCCGGTAAAGAACAGTTCACACATATCGTCAGCCCTTCCTCTCCCTTTCTCATCAGGTCCCAACCACCTCAGTGATAAATGCTAAGATACTTAAATGGATACCACCAAGTCTCTCACCATTCAACACAAACCACGACCTGGGTGTCAAGGATAAGTCAAACATGGCCTTCTTCTATTTGGACTCGACAACACAATACTTACAGTGTAAGCTTTAATGTAAACACGCTGTTTCACTGCACTAAAAATCATATTGTAGACTTACTGTATACCCCTGTTAACTATTTTGAATGAAAAAGTCCTGCCGTATAAATGAGGTCAGATTCCTATTAGACCTATGAGATGGATCATATTGGGGATAGAGGTATCTATATGATATGATAAAACTTCACTCTTACCCAGCTAGCAAATTATGTTTGGTGAGCGTGTGGTTGTCCTATGGTTATTGATCCCACAATGGTGCAGGATAGTTGCTTGGCTTTGGAACATTCTCAGCACAACCTGACAAAGAAAATAAAATACAGTTGGTATTTCATTACTTTAGCCGGCTCACCAGGCTCCCGCGCCTCAACTGGCTCCTCAGGCTCCCACACATCAGCGGTTTTGCGCCCTCTCGGGCTTGTGTGGTGGAGGAGATCTTCATGTGCTACACTCAGCCTTCTCTCAGCGTACTAAGTTGGTGTTCTGTTGATATCCCTCTAGTGGTGTTGGGGCTGTGCTTTGGCAAAGTGCATCGGGTTATATCATGCCTGGATTTCCCTGTCCTGGGGTATCGTTGGACGGGGCCACAGTGTCCACCAACCCCACCCCCCCACCCCCCCTCCCACCCCACCACCCGTCTCATTCTCCAGTATCTATGCTGCAATAGTCTATGTGCCGGGGGGCTAGGTTCAGTTCGTTATATCTGGTGTAATTATCTGGTGTCCTGTGTAATTTTAAGTAGGGTCCCTCTAATTCTTTCTCTCTCCCTCTCCCTCCCCTCCTGGGGGAACCTGAGCCCTAGGCCAATGCCAGGACTACCTGGGCCTGATGACCCCTGGCTGTCCCTAAGTCCACCTGATTGTGCTGCTGCTCCAGTTTCAACTCTTGTGCCTGTAGCTATGGAACCCTGACCTGTTCACCGGACATGCTACCTTGTCCCGGATCTGCTGTTTTCGACTCTCACTTGCTCTCGCTCTCGCTTTTTCTCTCGCTCTCTCTCGCTACCGCACCTTCTGTCCCGACCTCTGAATGTTCGGCTATGAAAAGTAAACTGACATTTACTCCTTAGGTACTGACCTGTTGCACCCTCTACAAGCACTGTGATTATTATTTGACCCTGCTGATCATCTATGAATATTTGAACATCTTGAAGAACAAACTGGCCTTAATGGCCATGTAGTCTTATAATCTCCACCTGGCACAGCCTGAAGAGGTTTCTTCCTAGGTTCCTGCCTTTCTAGTTTTTCCTCGCCACCGTGCTTCTAGATCTGCATTGCTTGCTGTTTGGGGTTTTAGGCATGGTTCTGTATAAGCACTGTGTGACATCTGCTGATGTAAAAAGGCCTTAATAAATACTTTAGATTTTATTTAAATTTTGGTACTTCATTCATAACATTTTCTACAGGTTCCCTTATGGTTCTATTAAGTCATGTTCTCAAATTGTTCCAAGAACGTGAAAACTTTTCATAAAAACTACAAGAAAACCTTTAGTAACATTCAGAGAACGTTCTAAGAATGTTAATTACAAAAAAATATACATTTTGTTCTCAGAATCGATTAAACTCTCTCTATCCTCCATCTTGTTAAGTATGTTCAGGTGTGATGGCAGTGCCACTAATTGGCCACACCTAATCTTAATGAGTGCTTGTTTCCTTTTAAATGGAGTGTTTGAATATACTAAAAATAACAGCTTTGTATGCGTTAATAGACATGATACGCTAGAGCCATCCAGGTGGTGCAGTGAACTAATTCCATGGCTAGAGAAAAAGAAGATCATAGGTTTGAATCACAAATAGTCACAATAAAAAATAAATGTTTGGCATGATTAACGGATTCAAAAAAGTTAGCCCAAAATAATCTAAAAGTGTTAATAAAAGCCTTATTGAAACATTCTGTGAAAGTTTTAAGGAAGTTATTAAAAAACCTCCAAATAACCTATAATTTCCGTTCTAAGATCATTAATAAAACCTCCTAGGAAAACTTTCAAGGAACCAAAGTAAAACGTTCTCAGAACCTCTCTGCAAACATTTTCACTTCTGTTCTCAGAACGTTTAAAACAAACGTTCAGTTTTACCTATCAGGAAACACATGACTTTGTTCCCACAACCTATGTGAAACCAAAACCATACGTTCCAACAACTTCCAAGGACCCAAATGTGCTAGCTGGGAGGGCTCTGGTCAAAAGTACTGTCACTAAGGGAATAGGGTGAAATTTGGGATGCAGACGCACCAAGCTACAATATATGCAACACAGTCCACACGTTAACTGTATCATGGTCACTCTGTACCAAGGCTTGGCAGTGCTGCTGGTCGTTTGGCCATTGGGTCTGAAAGCAGTCTGGTGTTTTGTAACACTAGCCTCCATTTATATGAAGGCATCACTACCTGGAAGAGCTGATGGGAGTTATAATCGTTATCTGATACCGTTGTGAACAGGATGAATGACTGCCAGCCAGCGTGCCTGTGTGTGAGTGTGTGCATTCGCTTCAGTGTGTGTGTGAGCATGTGTGTGCCTCCGAGAGAGTAAGTATTTTGGGGGTGTATAATGACGTAGTAGGTCAGGATTGGGGATTTTCCATGGCTCATGGTTCTGCTGGTATAGCCTGTGATATCCGGAGGTGGCACGGAGCTGATCCGAATGTGTCACAGAGATCGGCTCATCAGGCCTGTGGTGTGTATCTGGCATGGCTGTAGTGAGCCCGCCATAGAAACAGCCCATAAACACAAGGCTGCGTCCAGTGCTCCCCACGCCAACGGCTACCACGCCAACCACCACATGCCGTGGCCCACCACAACGCCACCACACACACACACACACACGACTCTCTACTGTCTGTAGACACTGCAGCAGCAGCAGCTGAGGCTCATTTGCGGTTCCATGCAGTCAGGCCGTAAAGTCCGTCCCTTAAGTGTGTGTCCTCTTCCAAGAGATTTACTGTTTTGCTTCAATTCAATATTCAGTGGAGGGACTCATCCAGACCAAGATGGTGCAACGTGTTGCTGAAATTCGACTCGGTGTTTGACTCGTCTGACGTCCAATGTTACGGTAATCTAACGCATGAGGAAATTGGACCACGACTGGGATTTTTCGAGGAGTTTTGGTAAACAAGTTCCAGTGCATGCGCACACACACACACACACACACACACACACACACACACACACACACACACACACACACACACACACACACACACACACACACACACACACACACACACACACACACACACACACACACACACACACACACACACACAATGAAGCAATGATGGAAAATGTAGAGGGGTCCAGCCTTTTAAACTCACAAATGATTGATGATAGATAAGAGATACAATCAGAAGACTAATCAGGAACTCATTTTAATCGAATTGTGAAATCTGTGTTTTGTTGGTGTATATTGTTGCTGAAATATTTTGCTTAATTCCCTTGTCTATATTTCTCTCCGAACTGAACTGATCAACCATTAACACTTGGATCCCCTTAATGTGTCCTTTCTCTGTAGTGTGCACTTGTACACTACTCCCCATACATCTCAAAACATTGGTGTAGGCATCGGCTGCTAAAGGGATTTTGATCCATGAATCTTATTCCATTCCTTTCAAATCATCAAGGGGAAGTGAACAAGTGTATACCTTTTGTCTGGACCCGAGTCTGGAGGAGGCAAGACGAAGGACAAGTATAGACCCAAAACTGTCTGACCCGATGGTCTCTAAATGATAACGAATTCCGCTATGATCACAAGGAGAATTCGTTCAGGCTGCAGCAGTAACAAATCCAATCACATTGTATTGGCCACATACACATGGCTAGCAGATGTTAATGCGAGTGTAGCGAAATGCTTGGACATCCAGTTCTGACCGTGCAGTAATATCTAACAAGTAATCTAACAATTTCACAACAACTATTTTATACACACAAAAGGGATGAATATGTATATAAAGATGAATGAATTAGCGATGAACGAACGGCATAGGCAAGATGCAGTAGATGGTATAGGGTACAGTATATACATATGAGATGAGTAATGTAGGATATGTGAACATTATATAAAGTGGTATTGTTTAAAGTGGCTAGTGATACATTTATTACATACATTTTTGATTATAAAAGTGGCTGGAGTTGAGTCAGTATGTTGGCAGCAGCCACTCAATGTTAGAGATGGCTGTTGAACAGTCTGATGGCCTTGAGATAGAAGCTGTTTTTCAGTCTCTCGGTCCCAGCTTTGATGTACCTGTACTGACCTCGCCTTCTGGATGATAGCGGGGTGAACAGGCAGTGGCTCGGGTGTTTGTTGTCTTTGATGATCGTTTTGGCCTTTCTGTGACATCGGGTGGTGTAGGTGTCCTGGAGGGCAGGTCGTTTGCCCCCGGTGATGCATTGTGCAGACCTCACTACCCTCTGGAGAGCCTTATGGTTGTGGGCGGAGCAGTTGCCATACCAGACGGTGATACAGCCTGGCAGGATGCTCTCGATTGTGCATTTGTTAAAGTTTGTGTTTTTTGAGTGTTTTTTTGGTGACAAGACACATTTCTTCAGCCTCCTGGGGTTGAACTGGCGCTGCTGCGCCTTCTTCACCATGCTGTCTATGTGAGTGGACCATTTCAGTCTGTCCGTGATGTGTACGACGCCGAGGAACTTAAAACTTTCCACCTTCTCCACTACTGCTCCCGCTGCTGTTTCCTGAAGTCCACTGTCATCTCCTTTGTTTGGTTGACATTGAGTGTGAGGTTATTTTCCTGACACCACACTCCGAGGGCCTTCACCTCCTCCCTGTAGGCCGTCAAGTCGTTGTTGGTAATCAAGCCTACCACTGTAGTGTCGTCTGCAAACTTGATGATTGAGTTGGAGGCGTGCATGGCCACGCAGTCGTGGGTATAGGGAGTACAGGAGGGGGCTGAGACACCCTTGTGGGGCCGTAGTGTTTAGGATCAGTTGGGTGGAGATGTTCTTTCCTACACTCACCACCTGGGGACGGCCCGTCAGGAAGTCCAGGACCCAGTTGCACCGGGCGGGGTCGAGACCCAGGGTCTCGAGCTTAATGACGAGTTTGAAGGGTACTATGGTGTTAAATGCTGAGCTGTAGTTGATGAACAGCATTCTTACATAGGTATTCCTCTTGTCCAGATGGGTTAAGGCAGTGTGCAGTGTGATTGTGATTGCGTCGTCTGTGGACCTATTGAGGGGGTAAGCAAATTGGAGTGGGTCTAGGGTGTCAGGTAAGGTGGAGGTGATATGGTCCTTGACAAGTTTCTCAAAGCACTTCATGATGACGGAAGTGAGTGCTACGGGGCGATCGTCATTTAGCTCAGTTACCTTAGCTTTCTTGGGAACAGAAACAATGGTGGCCCTCTTGAAGCATGTGGGAACAGCAGACTGGGATAGGGATTGATTGAATATGTCCGTAAACGTACTAGCCAACTGGTCTGACATGCTCTGAGGACGCGGCTGGGGATGGGCCGGCAGCCTTGCGAGGGTTAACACGTTTAAATGTTTTACTCACGTTCGCTGCAGTGAAGGAAAGCCCGCAGATTTTGGTAGCGGGCCGTGTCAGTGGCACTGTATTGTCCTCAAAGCGAGCAAAGAAGCTGCCACATACCTCTCGTCTAAGTCTAATCCGTTTAATTGCGACTCTACTTTGTCTCTATACTGACGCTTAACTTGTTTGATTGCCTTGCGGAGGGAATAGCTACACTGTTTGTATTCGGTCATGTTTCCGGTCACCTTGCCCTGATTAAAAGCAGTGGTTCACGCTTTCAGTTTTACCCGAATGCTGCCATCAATCCACAGTTTCTGGTTGGGGAAGGTTTTAATAGACGCTGTGGGTACAACAGCACCGATGTACTTGCTAATAAACTCGCTCACCAAATCAGCGTTTTCATCAATGTTATTGTCCGACGCTATGCGGAAAATATCCCAGTTCACGTGATCAAAGCAATCTTGAAGCGTGGAATCCGATTGGTCCGACCAGCGTTGAACAGACCTGAGCACGGGTGCTTCCTGTTTTAGTTTCTGTCTGTAGGCTAGCAGCAACAAAATGGAGTCGTGGTCAGATTTTTCGAAAGGAGGGCGGGGATGGGCTTTGTATGCTACGCGGAAGTTAGAATAACAATGATCCAGGGTTTTGCCAGCCTAGCATTCGATATGCTGATAAAATTTAGGGAATCTTGTTTTCAGATTAGCCTTGTTAAAATCCCCAGCTACAATAAATGCAGCGTCAGGATATGTGGTTTACAGTTTACACAGAGTCAAAAAGTTATTTCAGGGCCGTCGATGTGTCTGCTTGGGGGGATATACACGACTGTGATTATGATCGAAGAGAATTCTCTTGGTTGATAATGCGGTCGACATTTGATTGTGAGGAATTCTAAGTCACGTGAACAAAAGGACTTGAGTTCCTGTATGTTGTTATGATCACACCACGTCTCGTTAATCATAAGGCATACACCCCCGCCCTTCTTCTTACCAGAGAGATGATTGTTTTTGTCTGCGTGATGCGTGAAGAAACCAGGTGGCTGTACCGACTCTAGTGACGTATCCCGGGTGAGCCATAATTCCGTGAAACAAAGAACGTTACAATCTCCGATGTCTCTCTGGAAGGCAACCCTTGCTCGGATTTCATCTACCTTGTTGTCAAGGGACTGGACATTGGTGAGTAGTATGTTCGGAAGCGGTGAGTAAATCGTGTTTTATGTGCATGTAGCCCTATTAGATGTAGTTTTAGATAGAGTGAATATGCACAGTTAATAGACTGTTTGTGTATTGTATCCTGGGCATGTGTAAGTATATGAAGTAAGTACTGTAAGTCAACTTGAGTACACAGACATGGCCGGGTATCAGAGCAAGGCTTGTTTGTCCAATCGTGTAGCCTGGCCGAGGGGGACTGCACACTGTCTTAACACACTGTCTTCACTAAACATAATTAAACATAATAAAACTCTGACCTAGTTTTGGAAGAGCAACGAAACGGGAAGCGAGCAGAAGGGCCTAGCTACCTTGCCCAGACAGGGCTTGTTTGAGGATCAAAATTTGTGGCAAACCCCCTCCCACTTTGCCTCCCCCTCCTCTCACCCCATTGACTACAAACATGTTCCCCCATCTCCTCTCACGTTTTCCAGCGTCCCAAACCCCACCCCATCCCTCCCTCCAATCCCCCCTCCATCCTCCCTCCCTCTTCCCATTGCCCCACATCCCTTATCCTCACGAGGCTCACACACAGACCCGGCCTCAGGTCACAGCTCGTTAGAGTGGCGGCCATCGTTGTTTTGGTTTCTTTACCCAATGTTTTGATGGTGCAGGAGTCGACTGCAGGACCCATGCAATTTCTCACCTCCCCTGTCTATTACGGAAAGCCCCTTCATTGTCATACTATAGCAGAGACCACCGGTCTGATGGAGATGTGCCATTAAAAAGAAATACAGAAAAACACACACACATTTCTTCCTCTCTGAAAAAGGGAGACAAAAAGTGATTCAGTTACAGTATATGTAGGAGGTTCCCAAAATGAGTTTGGAAATCAAGGCCGTTGACCTAATGACCCAAATCTGTTTCTATATCAGCAAACCACACACTGCAGTTATGAGACTCTTGAGTTGCTCTTGACAAATAACCAATCACATCCCACTCATCTTCATGAGTGATTTGGAAAAACACTAGCAGAGTCATTTTCCAAAAGTTTTTACCCAGTCTGTAGGATTGCTGGGAAAACAGTTTCCGTAATTCCTTCAATGTGAGAGGGGATTTTTATTTGACTCACTGAGGCCCAATGATAAATGCCTCACCTGCCTTCGTATTTTATCCTCCCACCTACACACACACCCACCCATGTGTGTGTGTGTGTGTGTGTGTGTGTGTGTGTGTGTGTGTGTGTGTGTGTGTGTGTGTGTGTGTGTGTGTGTGTGTGTGTGTGTGTGTGTGTGTGTGGGGGGACAGGTGTGCTGAGGTCAGAGCAGATCCCCACCAGCTGCAACCTGCTCCATAATCAAGACCTCTACAAATACTCAGTCCTGCCACTTCCACACTGCCAGATCGTAATCTCTGCCCAGTCAGTCCATGTTTCTACCCGTTTGTTCCTTTTGTGCCTGTTTTCCTCTCCACTACAGTTCTGCCTGCTTTGACTCTGATCCCTCCATGTGACACACTGTGTCAACGCTGGCAACACTTCCCATGTTCCCCAGAGTGGTCAGTGAGTTGAATGGACCTGTCACTCCCCAGCCGGGAGTTACAGCCATAAGCATCGTAAGTCACTGTGGATAAGGGCTGTCTGCTAAGCCAAATAGCCTCTCAGTGCACCATAAAATAAAAATCAGTCCGACATTCCCCCGGCTTCGGCTCAGAAAGAAAAAGTTTCCTGGCTAAGACAAGTGGAGGGGGATTTTTCCGATACCTAGTTTTTTAGAAGGGCCCGATTTCAAAACAGAGAAACCAAATCTCCTCCCAAACATTTGTGTGACTAAATAAAAACTGATCTGATCGAATTTGAAACCCATTTCAGTGACATACTTCTGAAAACATACTGTACCAGGCCTCACTTTTTTAAAGAGACATACTACTTTTATTTATTTTGCATTTATTTAAACAGTTAAGTCATTGAGAACACATTGTCTTTTACAATTATGACTTAACTAACAATCATAGACAGAATGATTGTGGTATGGAGTAGTACAGTTTTGGACAGGCAGTATAGGGCCCTTAATGCTTAGAGGGGTCCTTACAAGGCTTTCTAACACTCCCGTTTCTGTTCAGACACTGTACTTACTCCTTACTGTAAAAAGCAGACCTGAAAGGTAAACAATCATCTGCCAGCAACGCATAAAAAAAAATATTTAACTAAGTCTACCCAGGCTCCCAGCACCCCACACACAGCTATTTGCGTGTGAAGGACATGAAGACATAGTGTAGTTCCAGGCCTTCCAGTTCTATTTTGACAAAATTCCCGACTAAACGTGCTATTCAGAGCATGTTACTGTAAGTCCTGTGACCCATCTCTCTCTCTATATCGCTCTCTCTCCCTTCCTCACTCCCAATGCTGCTCAGGGCGGTCTCTGTCTTCCCCTCTCACTCCTACTCTCTCTCTCTGTCTCTCTCCCTCCTTCCCATGCGGCTCAGGACTGTATGTTGTTGTAAGGTTTAGAGGGATGTGTTCAGTTTCTCTCTCTCCTGAACTCTCGGGGCTCGCTTCTCACTCAGAGACCACCACTGAACCCACTGAAGGAAAGCTCTCCCTTGTTATCGCGTTCTATCTTTCTATGTCTCATACCCAGCCCCAACACCTTACCCATTGGTAGCTTCATATCCAACTTTATATAGACCAAAAACCCTCAAATATGGTATAATTAAGTCCCGAGTAGGTGTGGTATATGGTCGTGGAGTGCCTGGATACAGCCCTAACCCCACCAAATAAAATGAGACAGCGAAAGGGGATTTGGACTGAGAATCAAAAGTATAAACTTATTTTAGTGGTTACCCACTGGGCAAAAACAGGTTGAATCAACATTGTTCCGCTTCAATTCAACAACAAAAAAGCTATCTGGTGACATTGAATCAACATGGAAAACTGATTGGATTTCAAAAGATGTATCCACACAAGGGAATGATGTCCTTCTTTCAACTAACCCTGAACCTAAATCCAATGACGTGGAGACAGTTTTGTTGATTGAATTCACGTTAGTTGGCAACTCAACCAAATGTAAATCAAAACTAGACAAACTGATGTCTGTGCCCAGTGGGTAGGAATGACTAGGCAGATTTGTAGCAGCACACACTGCCTTATCCCTGCCTCCATCCTGTCCACAGTTATCCCTCCCTCCTTTCCTCTTTCCCTTCCTCACTCCCTCCCTCCATCCCTAGTAGAAGGTCAGCTGCTCTTGTTTCTAGGTTAATATAAATCTCCTCCACTCTTTCTCCCTTTCCATCTATTACGGTGTGACAGCCCTCCCTTGCCCTCCTCACTCGCGCCCGCCATCTCTAACACAACAACAGCAGGACCAGCATGCACTCTGTCTGCTCGTTGCCAATGGCAGTGTCAGGAGCTGCAGCATGATGAATCATGGTTCCATTCTTCTTTAGCAGCCAGGCTTTGTTTTCCTGGGGCCCCTTCTTCCCTCTCTCCATTGGCACATCACCATGTTAGTGTCAGCACGTGGCAACCCTCCCCACCCTCACTCATCCTCCTACAACTGTTCCCCTCTTTCTCCCTTTTCTCCCCTCCCTGTTTGATTCCTCGATGGAAAATAAAAAGCAGATGACGAATGCATGGCAAACTGGGTCCAAGCATCGGGCCCTAACTCAGTCGCAGATTGTAGCTCAATAAGGTCAACGTATACCTGAGCAGCGCTGTGTCATATCCGGTAGTCCACACTTGTAACAAAACTTTTTTCAATGGACAATTTCAGATAATTCCTCCCTGTTCCAGTCCATTTTCTGCTGTTTGGTGCCCTAATGAACAAGACCCTGAAGTCTGTAGTTCACCTTCACTGGTTAACAATGCATGCAGCCTGTGTGTCTGAGTTGCTGGAACTTAGGGCTAGATTCAATACGTAGCGTGAAAGATCTGCGTTATAGCACAATTGGAATTTAAAGGTAAATTCTGATTGAGCCGACTTACATATGCATTCAACTTCAACTTGCGCTACAGCACAGATCTTCCACACGACGGATTGAATCTAGGCCTTTAGTCGCCATGAGTGCATCTTACAGTGCAGTTTTCCACTGCCGCCCCATGAGACATGGGGTGGTCTTTATTCCGTGAACCCATTGGAATCACTGTACCTTATAGCAGCATACTGTTAGAACTGATTGTACCTGATATGTGTGACTCTGGCACAGTACTTTAGGAAGGTATGAACATTCTATACATTCTCAGGTTGAGATATGCTTAATCCTCAACAACAATATCCAATGGTGACAAGAATGTCACTATATACAGTATGTGTGTATATACAGTGCCTTGCAAAAGTATTCGCCCCTTAGTGTTTTGACTATTTTGTTGCATTACAATCTATAATTTATATATATTTTTATTTGGATATCATGTAATGGACATACACAAAATAGTCCAAATTGGTGAAGTGAAATTTAAAAAATATACTTTTTCCCCAAAACTCTAAAAAATAAAAAACTGAAAAGTGGTGCGTATATATGTATTCACCCCCTTTGAAATGAAGCCCCTCAATAAGATCTGGTGCAACCGATTACATTCAGAGGTCACATGCTAATTAGTTAGATTACACACAGGTGGACTTTATTTAAGTGTCACATGATCTCAGTATATATACACCTGTTCTGAAAGGCCCCAGAGTTTGCAACACCACTAAGCAAGGGGCACCGCCAAGCAAGCGGCACCATGAAGACCAAGGAGCTCTCCCCCGGTCAGGGACAAAGTTGTGGAGAAGTACAGATCAGGTTTGGGTTATAAAAAAATATCAGAAACGTTGACCATTCCAATGGGCACCATTAAGTACATTATTAAAAAATGAAAAGAATATGGCACCACGACAAACCTGCCAAGAGAGGGCCGCCCACCAAAACTCACAGACCAGGCAAAGAGGGCATTAATCAGAGAGGCAACAAAGAAACCAAGATAACCCTGAAAGAGCTGCAAAGCTCCACAGTGGAGATTGGAGTATCTGCCCATAGGACCATACATTCCATACACTTTAAGCCGTACACTCCACAGAGCTGGGCTTTACGGAAGAGTGGACAGAAAAGAATAAGCAAACATGTTTGGTGTTCGCCAAAAGGCATGTGGGAGACTCCCCAAACATATGGAAGAAGGTACTCTGGTCAGATGAGATTAAATTGAACTTTTTAGCCATCGAGGAAAACGCTATGTCTGAGGCAAACCCAACACCTTTCATCACCCTGAGAACCCCATCATCGGCAGGGACTGGGAAACTGGTCAGAATTTAATTAAGGACTGATGGATGGCACAAAATACATGAAATTCTTGAGGGAAACACGTTTCAGTCTTCCAAAGATTTGAGACTGGGACGGAGGTTCACCTTCAAGCAGGACAAGGACCTTAAGGATACTGCTAAAGCAACACGCGAGTGGTTTAAGGGGAAACATTTAAATGTCTTGGAATGGCCTAGTCAAAGCCCTGACCTCAATCCAACTGAGAATCTGTGCTATGACTTAAAGATTGCTATACACCACCGGAACCAATCCAACTTGAAGGAGTTGGAGCAGTTTTGCCTTGAAGAATGGGACAAAATCCCGGTGGCTTGATGTTTATAGAGACATTCCCCAAGAGACTTGCAGCTGTAATTTCTGCAAATGGTGGCTGTACAAAGTATTGCCTTTGGGGGTGAATAAGCAAGCTCAAGTTTTCAGTTTTTCACAATAAAAAATATATTGCATCTTCATAGTGGTAAGCATGTTGTGTAAATCAAATGATACAACCCCCCTCCCATTTTTTTTTAAATTCCAGGTTGTAAGGCAACAAAATAGGAAAAATGCCAAGGGGGTTGAATACTTTCGCAAGCCACTGTACAGTATTATTCAGAGTATCTAGGTCTAGAACAGTAGTATCTAGGTCTAGAACAGCCTTGTCCTAACACCACCACCTTAATAGGCCAACCAGGTGTGTAACAAGGCTGTGAGCCGTTTCCTGGGCCATCCGGTCCAGCTCCCTGAAACCTCTGCAACAGATCTGTCCGGGATATCTACCCTGGACAGAGGAAAGTGATCTACCCGTAAGTAGGCTATAAAACGGCAGGAAGGAAAAGGCCTCGGCTCCAACGTCAAAACAATCCTAGAATGACTCCCATCCCATCCCTATCCTTTTCCTCCCACACCTTCAACCCTATTCAACCCTCCTCTTTGGAACAAATGGGGGCAGGAAGCTATTGTGGAGGGTGGAGCCCCTTGTGGCATGTGAGTCGGCTTACAGTTCATGAGAGGAAGGACGTTCGCCCCCAGAGGGACGTCCAATAGATGCTTGCAGCTGGGCGGTCACTAAGTTATTGGAGTCACCGTCGTGATGACTACTGCCTTCAGGCTTCACCCCCTGTCCTCTACTGGGGGGGCTTTTGATAAAGTTATCATATAAAACAAGAAAGGGGAGTCGGAGAGGAAGAAAAGAAAGAAAGGAAGCTGTTCCGCTGTTCCGCTCATCGGAAAAAGCTACAACGGGAAGACAGTTCTCTCTCTCTCTCTCTCTCTCTCTCTCTCTCTCTCTCTCTCTCTCTCTCTCTCTCTCTCTCTCTCTCTCTCTCTCTCTCTCTCTCTCTCTCTCTCTCTCTCTCTCTCTCTCTCTCTCTCTCTCTCTCTCTCTCTCTCTCTCTCTCTCTCTCTCTCTCTCTCTCTCTCTCTCTCTCTCTCTCTCTCTCTCTCTCTCTCTCTCTCTCTCTCTCTGTTTCCCACCCACCTCTTCCATGTCATCATTGTGTGGTTGTGCCAATGATTGCTATTTGCCTTGCCAAAAAAGCGGATGCTATGCTAGCCAACTGAAGAGGATTTCCACAAACGTGCAGCGCTGAGGTCGTATTTCACTCGGTGGATTACAGCAGCACGTTGATGGTGATTGTAGTTCCATCGATTGTCAGGGTTAGAGTGCCAATTAGAATGCCTGCTGTGGCAAACTCTTGAATTACGTTAAACCAGTTTGCTACTGGGGGAAAAATAAAGCATTCAATATTAAAACTAACTACGTAGGTGGACAATTCCCTTTCCCATCACACCTCTGCACTGGGCTATAACGTTACACCATCAAAGGAATTCTCCCATAGCAGACTATTGTTCTGAGCCATAAAATAAGTGAGGGAGAAAAATGCTGAGATGACAGATTTCAGCTTGGTCTTTGTTTCGATTCGACACTATTGGGTGGAGGCAGCTAGAGCTGTACAGGTTTACCACTTGGCAGTAGCCATGCAAGTAAGTGGTCCATCCCAAATGGCACCCTACTCCCTATATAGTGCACTACTCCCTTTTGGTCCTGGTGAAAAGTAGTGCACTATAGAGGGAATAGGGTGCCTTTTGGGATGTAGCCTCTCTCTTGGGGGTGGAAGAGTTTGACGTAATTTACTGGATGGATGGAGCCTTTCCAGTAGGCCGGTGAGGAGTGTCACCAGAAAAGGGGCCACATACAGTAAGTCCCTCTCGCTCCTGCCAACTACCACACGACTGTGACGCATGGGACTGTCAGCACCTTTAGAGAAATAAAAGATACTGCTGTTTCTACTACTTATCTTACCAGGTCCCTCTTGCAAAATTGATTTTCTCTCAACAAGACGAACCTGGACAAACACAGGTTTTATTAAAATATGCAAAAAAATCTATCCTCATTAGGTCAAAGAAGCAAACAGTGAATGTTTGGCATGGCCTTTTTCTCCAGTGGTTTTTCTATTTGTCCAGTTCCAGTGCAGAGTTGAATGTGTGAAACTCTCTCCTTTCTCCTTTCCCTGTCAACACCTCAACCACGGCAGGGAGCTGAGAGACGAGTAGGCTTGGGTTTATTAAATACTATTCAAAAAATGTCGAAAATACTGAGCATTTGCTCAAGTCTGCCTGGAGCGTCAGACTATTCTATCCGTCCACTGAGCAAAGCAAGCTCAACCGAGCACAGGTAAAGTATTTGAAATGAGTTCAAATAGTATTTGAGCCCAGGTCTGGAGAGGGATGCCGATTCGGGCCGACAGAAGGCAGCGGAGGAGGTGAAGGTACATCGGGAAAGCGAGGGATAGTCAGGCCAAAGGTTTATCTTAGCACAGGAGAGTTTTAGTGGTTGTTCATGGCACCCTATTTGTTGAAGATCGTCCTGAAGCTGCCTTCTTACAATCACAGGTCAAATCAGCGGACACAGCTATTTGTGCTGTTGTCGACTCTTATTATAATTATTATCTCTATAGACCCTAATCAAGGTAAGCTTTCATGGGCCTATTGATTAGTTATTGTCCAGATAAGGCACACATGGGAAGCAACGTTGACTATCTCCCAGGGTAGCTGTCGATCTAGTATCTAGCCTGTATCTCAACCTAGAATAAGCCAACATCAGGTAACAGGTCATTGTGGGTAACAACCACTACACAACATTGCAGATAAACATCTGTATCAGTCATTAAGGGAGTATTAACAAATTGAAACAAATTGCTTGCCGTTGAAATAGGGTCTCTGCTCTCGATTTGGAGGCAGCTGCTGACGATTGCTCTCTAATCTCCAGAAACCGGTTTGAAACATCTCTGAGGTAGTAACCGGTTGCTCTCTTGTAGAGATGGTTTGTTTTAGTCTTTGCCCTCCGGAGGAAGTCATAAGTACACAGTTTTAATATGTTTGATAATGCTGATACATTACCGGTATAAGGACACCTGCTCTTTCCATCAACTAGACTGACCAGGTGAATCCAGGTGAAAGCTATGGTAGTAGGTGCCAGGCGCACCGGTTTGATTTTCAACAGTCCCCCATGTGTATCAAGAATGGTCCACCACCCAAAGGACATCCAGCCAACTTGACACAACTGTGGGAAGCATTAAAGTCAACATGGGCCAGCATCCCTGTAGAATGCTTCCAACATCTTGTAGAGTCCATGCGCCGACAAATTGAGACTGTTCTGAGGGCAAAAGGTGGGGGTGCAACTCCATATTAGGAGGTGTTCTTAATGTTTAGTTCACTCAGTGTACATGAACTCATGGCACATAATGAATTAGTTTACAAAAGATTAACTAACTATTTGATGAGGGTCCATAAACAGTTTACTAACAGACCCCCAAGTGAAGTCTCGCCAAGGACATTTGTGTAAGAGAGACAGGTGTTTCAGTGAACTATGCTCATGTGATTATAACCTTGCCTGAGACCAGAAGACTTGCATTAGCTCCCCAAACAAATGCCTAGGCTTTAGCTCAAAGGGCTAAAATGGTATTGTAGTGTAGGAGAACGGGGCTTGAACCCAGACGTTCATGTTAGTAAGCTATGGACCAAAGTCTGAGAGGAGGATACCATTTCAGACGGCGGTCTGCAAAGTAAATCCTTGCTCCCTTCAGAACTGCTGACATCAACACTGACAGCATTGATTAGCTGGAGAGCACTGCTGCCCAAACAGAAGCTGACCTCTATGGAATGCACACACTGGTGAGACTACTGCTCGCCCGGAGCCGCTCCAGACGCCATGACGGCTCTTCGACGCCCAAAGCGTGAGCCATTCGGTTCCTCCGTTTCCCTAAAGCCTGTGGGACAGAAGGTGACGTCAGTGACAAAAGTCAGACTCTCTCTCTCTTCCTACTGACGTTTCTCACGTTAGAGTTAGGGGCTTTTTTTTCATTGGATATTTCCCACAGTCCCATAGTCAGGGTGAGTCAGCAGCCTTTCCCTGGTAGTTTCCCTCCAAGGCTGAAGTAAGGAAGGAAATATGACGTGAATTGTTGGTTTGAATTAGCCTTTTACAGGAAGTTTGACTTTGTCGTAAAATGGATGAGAATGACTGCTTATTGGCTCACTGATTGAGCAGGTTGATGGTATTTCACTCCCTCTTTTAGGGCATTACCAGACACAAAAAGGCATGTATGTATGCACACATACACCTGGTTGTTAGTCATAGGTCTTTCTTTCTTTTTCATGTTTTTGACGCAGGAAAGGTTGTTTTTTTGCAACGCCAATAGGGCAAGGTTATGGCCAAGAAAAGCTTTTCAGTTGTTGCATGATTGACCAAACCCTGACAGGGAAGGGCATGAGGGCAAGAGTGAGGGAACCAGGAAGTGTAACGTTTGGGAATGGGGAGCAGACAGGAAATGCATCACAATGACTTTTTTTTGTGGTGCAGGCAGCATTGATGCACCTCAAAATGACTCTGCAAAACCAGTTGGAAGTAATGGCCTAGTTGGAAGTGAATCCTGGGCGTAGGGTGGAGTTGTCCCTAGATTGATCGCGGGTCAGTTTAGCATTTCCCCCACTAATGGTTTCGGTTAGGATTGCGGGAGAGAAGCTGATCCTATATATATCTAAAATTGAAAATATATTTTGATTTGTGTAACACTTAATTTGTTACTACAGGTCAAGGTACTGACTCTAGGTCCGGTACTGACCGGAACTAGAAACTACATCTGTGGACGTTGAAATCGAGGCCAGGGTGGACGGACCAAATGTCTATGTTTTTTTCAATGTCCATGGAGGTTGGTGTCGGAATGTACTCGCTAGGTAGGCTAGTCCGCATTGATGAGATGTTGTTCATAATATCGAGGAATGGGGTCACTGACATAATATTTCTGAGGCCAGTCCGAGCTTGTAAATTACTATCCATTAGGACAAGAAAATGTCCCCCGTTAATTTGCTAGCCCGTCATATCGAGATTCAGTACTGTCGCTGGGAAGACATTAAACATGACTTATCGGTTCATTGAGCCAGATCGGAAGATTTGGGGATTTCTGGGGCTAGAAAAGAGCTGACTTGAGAGCTGAGCTGTTAGTGAAAGATTATCTATTTGATGTGGAGATTTTCTTAGTGGAAGGAAATTAAGTGGCGGGAGAGCACTCTTGATCTCCCATTGTTTCCTTGACCTGTAATGAGCGTGTGGAATACGAGACGCCTGTGACGTGGCGGAAGACAATCTTGTAGCCCGGAGATTGGCAGTGACCCCTGACCTTTGTGTCTCGTGTGTTCATGAATTTCATTCCTTCCCCTCTCTCCACTTTTGGCTGTATCATTTCACGAAGGAAAAGTAAACACACTTTAATTTGGTGCTTTGTCATGCAGAGAGTTTGCTTGAATAACGGATTACTGTGTTTTTAATTTGGTAAGAGCTCGTGCTAGCAACACCGAAGTCATGGGTTCAATTCCCACAGGGATCACATACACATATTTCTCTGATTGAACAAGCCAGCCTGTCAATCCTACTTTGTATAATAAACCTCACTTGTCGGATAAAAGTATATGAATGCATATTGCGCATGCACACACACACACACACACACACACACACACACACACACACACACACACACACACACACACACACACACACACACACACACACACACACACACACACACACACACACACACACACACACACACACACACACACACACACACACACACACACACACACTATTCCCCACCACCAGTTGTCAGTTCTAGGAGCATTTCCCAAAGCTTGTTTCAGCCAGATCGCTGTCTCAGCCCAAGTCATGGCAGGAAGATAAATCAATCTTCATTAGCAAGACTGTAGCAATCCCCAAGGAGGTTCACACGAGCGAAAATCACAGCACTGGACCAGATAGATACATGGTTGACTGCTTCTTTGATGAATTGACAGTAAGCTCCATTCTCTTCCAAGTAGGGGCAGCGAGTTCATTTGACGCATTCGATTAGAGGCTTACTCGTCCAAAACATCAGGGAAATCAGACCCTTTAGACAGTTGTTATTAGTGAGAGCAATAATCTGCAGGTGTGCTTGAAGTAATGGAAAAGTTAGCAACTCAAAATAACATTATACAGTAGCTTCATGATTTATATGAAGGGGTCGGCTTCTATGGAGGCACTTTGAATGTCCTTTGAGCTAGCCAGCTAAGAAGCTAAAGCTAGCAAGCTAAGAAGCTAAAGCTAGCGAGCTAACAAACTTGAAAACACGTTTTTGTAGATAATAAATCCAATGTGAAATGTGATAACTAGGCATATGGTATCCTTCACTAGATAGGGTGGCGTACAATTGGCCCAGCATTATGGTTTGGCCTGGGTAGGCCGTAAATGAAAATACGATTTTTTTTAACTTACTTTCCTAGTTAAAAAAAAAATAGCATCGGAAAAGTTGATCCATTCTTCTTCGGCTAATAAAGCATCTCTGTCCTTACGTTCTGAATCATGCTTGTAACATCGTTATTTGTATTTACTTAACTCTTATTTTACCAGGTAAGTTTCAAGTACAGCAACATCCTGGGGAGTAGTTACAGGGGAGAGGAGGGAGATGAATGAGCCAATTGGAAGCTGGGGATGACTAAGTGGCCATGATAGTACAGTGTGAGGGCCAGATTGGGAATTTAGCCAGGACACTGGGGTTAACACCCCTCCTCTTATGCTAAGTGCCATTGGATACTTAACATGTGTAAATATTTGTATGAAGATAACAAGATTCAACAATTGAGACATCAACTGAACAAGTTCCACAGACATGAGACAAACAGAAATGGAATAATGTGGCCCTGATCAAAGGGGGGGGTCAAAATTAAAAGTAACAGTCAGTATCTGGTGTGGCCACCAGCTGCATTAAGTTCTGCAGTGCATCTCCTCCTCATGGACTGCACCAGATTTGCCCGTTCTTGCTGTGAGATGTTACCCCACTCTTCCACCAAGGCACCTGCAAGTTCCCGGACATTTCTGGGGGGGAATGGCCCTAGCCCTCACCCTCCGATCCAACAGGTCCCTGACGTGCTCAATGAGATCCGGGCTGTTCGCTGGCCATGGCAGAACACTGACATTCCTGTCTTGCAGGAAATCCCGCACAGAATGAGCAGTATGGCTGGTGACATTGTAATGCTTGAGGGTCATGTCAGGATGAGCCTGCAGGAAGGGTACCACATGAGGGAGGAGGATGTCTTCCCTGAAACACACAGCGTTGAGATTGCCTGCAATGACAACAAGCTCAGTCCGATGATGCTGTTACACACCGCCCCAGACCAATCCCGCTCCAGAGTACAGGCCTCGGTGTAACTCTCATTCCTTCGATGATAAACGTGATTCCGACCATCACCCCTGGTGATACAAAACCGTGACTCGTCAGTGAAGAGCATTTTTTGGCAGTCCTGTCGGGTCCGGCAACAGTGGGTTTGTGCCCATAGGCGACTTTGTTGCCGGTGATGTCTGGTGAGGACCTGCCCTACAACAGGCCTACAAGACCCCAGTCCAGCCTCTCTGAGCCTATTGCGGACAGTCTGAGCACTGATGGAGGGATTGTGCATTCCTGGTGTAACTCGGGCAGGTGTTGTTGCCAATCCTGTACCTGTCCTGCAGGTGTGATGTTTGGATATACCGATCCTGTGCAGGTGTTGTTAAACATGGTCTGCCACTGCGAGGACGATCAGCTGTCCATCCTGTCTCCCTGTAGCGCTGTCTTATGCGTCTCACAGTACGGACATTGCAATTTATTGCCCTGGCCACATCTGCAGTCCTCATGCCTCCTTGCAGCATGCCTAAGGCATGTTCACAGAGTACGACCCTGCCTCACACAGGAAGCGGCGCAGGTCCTAATCCAGGCACTTGTCATCTCCCGTCTGGATTACTGCAACTCGCTGTTGGCTGGGCTCCCTGCCTGTGCCATTAAACCCCTACAACTCATCCAGAACGCCGCAGCCCGTCTGGTGTTCAACCTTCCCAAGTTCTCTCACGTCACCCCGCTCCTCCGCTCTCTCCACTGGCTTCCAGTTGAAGCTCGCATCCGCTACAAGACCATGGTGCTTGCTTACGGAGCTGTGAGGGGAACGGCACCTCAGTACCTCCAGGCTCTGATCAGGCCCTACACCCAAACAAGGGCACTGCGTTCATCCACCTCTGGCCTGCTCGCCTCCCTACCACTGAGGAAGTACAGTTCCCGCTCAGCCCAGTCAAAACTGTTCGCTGCTCTGGCTCCCCAATTGTGGAACACACTCCCTCACGACGCCAGGACAGCGGAGTCAATCACCACCTTCCGGAGACACCTGAAACCCCACCTCTTTAAGGAATACCTAGGATAGGATAAAGTAATCCTTCTCACCCCCCCCTTAAAAGATTTAGATGCACTATTGTAAAGTGGCTGTTCCACTGGATGTCATAAGGTGAATGCACCAATTTGTAAGTCGCTCTGGATAAGAGCGTCTGCCAAATGACTTAAATGTAAATGTAATGTTCACATAGATGAGCACAGACCCTGGGCATCTTTCTTTTGGTGCTTTTCAGAGTCAGTAGAAAGGCTTCTTTAGTGTCCTAAGTTTTCATAACTGACCTTAATTGCCTACCTTCTGTAAGCTATTAGTGTCTTAACGACAGTTCCGCAGGTGCATGTTCATTAATTGTTTATGGTTCATTGAACAAGCATGGGAAACAGTGTTTAACCCCTTTACAATGAAGAAGTTATTTGGATTTTTACGATTTATCTTTGAAAGACAGGGTCCTGAAAAAGGGACTTTTCTTTTTTGCTGAGTTTAGTAGCCTATGCTTCGGAGGGTGAGGGGCAGGTAGCCTAAATAGCACACACACTTGCAAAGATTTTCAGCTTGCAAGCAGACACTGAAATATGTTTCTAAGTAACGAAGTAAGGGCTTTGCATAGGCACTTTGTTGCATTTTTATGTGGGACTAGAAAAAAAAGAATGTTATTAACTGGTTCCCATACTATTACAATAAGGGTTCTATTCCGGGAACAGTATGGATCACTTTTGTTCCCGGTACCGTTTTGATTCCTTAAAAATGTAGTTATTTGACGGTTTTCGGTTCTGTTACCTGAACCGGTTCCAACCCCTGTTTGTAAGGTTTCAAAACATCAGGCGTCATTGAAGAAACTTTGAGTGATGGACGCTGGATAGTCTCGTATCCTGTTGAGACAATGGTATGCTTCCCATGGAAATTGAGTTTCAAGCATTGCAGACTGTATACAGTTGGCCCATACAGTGGCTTGCGAAAGTATTCACACACCTTTGCATTTTTCCTATTTTGTTGCCTTACAACCTGGAATTAGATACTCCAATCCCCGCTGTGGAGCTTTGCAGCTCCTTCAGGGTTATCTTTGGTCTCTTTGTTGCCTCTCTGATTAATGCCCTCCTTGCCTGGTCTGTGAGTTTTGGTGGGCGGCCCTCTCTTGGCAAGGTTCATTGTAGTGCAATGTTCTTTCAATTTTTTTTATCATGGATTTAGCGGTTCTCTGTGGGATGTTCAAAGCTTCTGATATTTTTTATAACCCAACCCTGATACTCCACACCTTTGTCCCTGACCTGTTTGTAGAGCTCCTTGGTCTTCATGGTGCCGCTTGCTTGGTGGTGCCCCTTGCTTAGTGGTGTTGCAGACTCTGGGGCCTTTCAGAACAGGTATATATATACTGAGTTCATGTGACAGATCATGTGACAGTTAAATAAAATCGAACTAATTATGTGACTGCAGAAGGTAATTGGTTAAACCAAATCTTATTTCGGGGCTTCATAGCAAAGGGTGTGAATATGCATATGCATGCAGCAGTTTTCCGTTTTGACATTTTTTGAAACAAGTAATTTTTTCCATTTCACTTCACAAATTTGGACTATTTTGTGTATGTCCATTACATGAAACCCAAATAAAAATCTATTTAAATTTACAGGTTGTAATTCAACAAAATAGGAAAAACGCCAAGGGGGGTGAATACTTTTGCAAGGCACTGTATGTGTACACCATTAGATCTCAAGATTGTGTTTAATCTCTTGAATTTGAACATACACACCCGACTTTCAAGTGTTTAGTGGGGATCTCTGACACACCGAGGAGGATTTTCTTCTGACACTTTGGCAACTGCCCCTGTAAACAGTGTTGTTTACTTAGTGATGCAAAGACCCGAGACTTAGAGCTAGAACACAGCTGAGCGGGAAAGTGGGTCAGTTGGCCCGTTGCCACACCAGCCGGCGCCGATAGCAACAATCACCTGGCTTTTTAGTTTGACTCTCCATATTAACGGTTATACAGAGGATGCGAGTTTCGCCTTTTGAGTTGGTTGGGGAGGCGGATGGGGAACGCTCTCTCTGAACCGTGTTTGGAAAATTGACTTTAACAAAGCTCTTTTGTTTAAACACCGTTCTACAGTGGCTGAACGACCCCGAAATAACTTTGTCTTCAACTCGGTGCCCTCAGGATGGCTGTGGTGGTATACTATTGGTGAGGTGACCAGAGCGGGGCCCCTGCGGTGTGTTTGTGTGTGTTTGCATGTGTGTGTGTGCATGTGAGTGTGTATGTGTGTGTGCATGCATGTGTGCATGTGTGTGTGGGTAGGCCACATAGCCAAGCTCTCTGAGAGGCTCCTGTTCCAGCTTGCCGTCATTCAGGTCTGCTGGCCTCGTCAAGGAGAGGAGTGTGGGCGGTTTGACGGAGGAAGGAAATCAGCGTTGCTCAGGGCCTGCTGACTCAGCATGGCGTCCACACTCTCTAGAGAGTACCACACACTTTCACACACACATTCGTGTAGTATACACCCTTTCCCACCTGGTTCCAGATGACCACCATCATCGTCTGTCCTTGTCATGACCGAGTTGAGTGTGGTGAAGAGTTTATTTCCAGACCATACTTTCAGCATCCATCTCAGGGCCATGCTGATTGCACTGCCAAAGTATGGTTTCACCCCACCGGGCACAGACATCAGTTCAACGTCTAGTTTTGAGTAACATTTGGTTGAGCTGTCAACTAACGTGAATTCAATGTGAAATCAACGAAAGCATTTCACCCTGTCATTAGATTTTGGTTTAAGTTTTGGTGGAAAAAAATAGGAAATTCCTTTTAAGTTAATTACTTTTTGCAAATCCAATCAGTTTTCCACGTTGATTCAACATCATCAAACATATTTTGGGGGTTGAAATGACGTGGAAACAACATTGATTCAACCAATTTTTGCCCAGCGGGACTCAGATAAGCAGTTAGGAAAGCCGCAGAGGTCAAAAGCACTGTGCACTGCAGTGATAAGGCAGCACTACAGCCTGGGCTGTGATCACGAGGCCCCATTGGACAGCGCACAATTGCCCCAGCGCCATCCGGGGTAGGGGAGGGTTTGGCCGGTGGGGCTTTCCTTGACTCATCATGCTCTAGCGACAGGGCCGGGCGCCTGCAAGCTGACTCCGGTCATCAGTCGAACAGTGTTTCCTCGGGCCTGGTTAGTACTGGGACAGGAGACCTCCTGGGAATACCAGGTGCCATAAGCAAAAAAATAATAATAATAAGGAAAGGAAAGCCAACAGCCAGGGTGTGTGCTTGTGTGCGTGTGTGTAGGTTGAGAATGTGAAACAGAACAGAAAGAGATTAATAGAAAGGAAGTCAGTGACTTTGTCAGCGTATTTGTGTGTGTGTGTGTGTGTGTGTGTGTGTGTGTGTGTGTGTGTCTGCACGTGTGTGTAAGTAGAGTAAGGGTGAGCGGAGGTTTGTCACGCTGTAAACCCATCAGAGGGTAGGCGTAAGGGGCGCACCAGGGCCCTTCAAACTGGTTCTCTGTCTGTCCTGTTTCCACCACACTATTATGAGTCTAGCAGAACCCAACCATGAATCCTAAGTTTACCAACCATCCAACCGTTTACCAACCAACGACAGAAAGAGAGAGAGAGAGAGAGAGAGAGAGAGAGAGAGAGAGAGAGAGAGAGAGAGAGAGAGAGAGAGAGAGAGAGAGAGAGAGAGAGAGAGAGAGAGAGAGAGAGAGAGAGAGAGTGGAAAGAAGAAAAAATAGATAAAGAGGGAAGGAAGAGAGAAATAACTTTCATAGAAAAACGTGAAAGTGGGATCTAGAAAGACCAGGTCCATCGGGGAGGGATGAGTACTGATGGATAAAAGGGACAGAGGATAAGAAGCTCTGTGATTAGTTTTACGGCCCAGACTGGTCCGACCGGAACTCAATCCACACACACACACACACACACACACACACACACACACACACACACACACACACACACACACACACACACACACACACACACACACACACACACACACACACACACACACACACACACACACACACACACACAAACACAAACACACAAACACACAAACACACAAACCTCCAATGGAAATAATATAGGTTAGTGGGTTGCTGCTCTGGGCCTGTACTGGCTAGATCCCTCATCTGAGCTCACTTGTCATCAGGGTGGATGTTGTTTGAGTTTCCATAAACACAAGGATGCAAATAGAGTGAGAGAGTGAGGAGCTTTACAGAAATCTTGGCCAAGTTACTTGGTTCTGTAGAAAATTGATTTTCCTATTTATGACAGCTCCAGTTCCCTCGGCATCCCTCAAACCCGTGTGACCAACTGAATTTGAACCCGGGTCCCCTGTGTACCATAAGACTGTGTTAGCCTAGAAACCACCTCCATTATGCTGACACAAACACAAGCTATTGGTTAAGACAAAAAGCTTACACCATCCAGTTGCCATTCTATGCCTATTGGAGATAGGGGCAAACTTCACCCCAGAGCTCACTATCTAGGATCAGCTTCCCCTCCCCAAACCCTGAGTTGGGAAAATTCAAAACTGACCCGAGATCAGCGTCTATAGGCCACTTCACCCTACTCCACAGTGTATCTGGAGGTGAAGTGCTAACACCTCTCTGAGAGAGAAACTCAAGAAGGGTTGCAGCTTGTTTCTGAACTCTAGGTCAACTGCAGCACTCAATAGGAGACACTCATGACCTTAGTATCATCGAGTACTTTAACATAATGCTACAGTGATGGTGAGCTGGGATATGGGGTTGAGAAAAGATGGGTTTTGTGTTTCACCTACCGTCTTTACTCACTAAAAGAAGAAGCTATATTCACCTACTATAATAATAATGTTCTCGCATTCAATTCCCCATTAGCAATTGCCATATGGCAATTTACAAAAGTACATTTTATATTTAAATTTGGCTAACTGAATCCTATGGCGTAATTGACAGTTCTTTGACTTGCCAATAATTTAATACTAGCTATAAACAAACACTAAGGTTCATTCTGATAATTATCTTCTAAAGTCGGACGGAAAGTCTGTATTTGTACAAGACGTGAAAAGAGCAATAACTTGGCAGGATGCACTCTGGAGTGAATACTAACCCAACCAACAATGACAATAAAAAACACATTCAGAGAGCTGTATCGTTGACTTTTTCCAGCTAATAGCTTGTCATTATAATGATTTATTAAAATCCCCCAGCCAGAAACAAACCACACTAAATGTATGAACATTCATTAGGGACTGAAAAACACCATTTGCGTTTTAGCAGCGTTAATACGTGCTGATGAGCAAACAGCGCAATAAAAGTCAAATCGAGACATCTCGTGCAGAAACTTGTTTCAAAGCCATTTATGTGATACATGCCAATTTTGCAGAACATTGAAACACTAATCTGTTGTGATGTTAAGTACTATACAATACAATACAATACAAACATGAAATGTCACTGCAAGTATCAGGGCCTGTATTCATAAAGCAAGCATCTCAGAGTAAGATTGTTTTTAGAGGATCAAGTCCCCACTGTCCATTCATTATAATCTTTATAATCTAAAAGGCAAAACTGATCCAACATCAGGACTCCTATTCTGAGACGATTGGTGAATATGGGCCCTGATCCACTCTGAGTTTTGCAAAAAAAATACATCAATCTCAATGTTCACACTCATGCAGGGTCTGCTCGCTTTCACTTTCTAAATTATGTCCCTTTAATTGATCAATAAG